>NC_089552.1:4549999-5199999 GCF_040115645.1 Euwallacea fornicatus
TATAATGCGCCGCGTCCTGATTTTTGACATTCAACTCCTGGTGCAAGTACTTTGTACTCGGGGCTTTAATTTAAGTCCATAATTTCCATTAAGTGCAGGTGAAGTTCTTGTTCAAGTAAGTAAAGCCCCCTAATGGCTGCTTGAAGGATGTAACTCGGAGCAAGAAATATTTAAATTAAGTAAATAAATGTTTGTAGTTGGGAAACTTCAGAAAATATTCATGTTTGCTTGAGAATCAAATATCTCGTCGCAACTAAAGTCTGTCCACATGTTAAATGGATCTTTTCCTGTTTGGAAATTTGATATGTAACCGTAGTATTACATGACGATCGTTCCCATTGTATCAAGCCTGATGAAGTAGAAAGATACAAATCAATATTCCACAACAGTAACACACCTCATTTTTATTATGTTCCTGAGATATTCTAAGGAAAGATACTCTTAAGACCTGCCGTTAGTGAAATAATGCGTCCCAATGTCGTAAATTAATCGACAGACATGGGGCACATAATATGCAATAAGTTGTGGTGATATCACTTCTGATTTTTCTGCCATGGATCATACCTCATTTGCCAAAAACCTGAAAGTTGTAAAAAACAAAGTTACATCAATTTTTTCAAAATTATTTCAGGTATCTATTCATTCACGCCAAAAAATGATGTTGGACTTAATACCCAAAGATTACATTAGATAAATTTTTTATGCATTTAAAGTCATCTATAAATTATCTAATGCGAATCAATTCCGCAAAAAATATTAAATATCTCCTAGGGAAAGTCTTCCTGTATTGTACCTCTATAGTATATACGACCTACAGGACCCAGGATTGAACCACAAATGTCACATTCCACACTTGGCCTTCATATTATATATGTGTATATGTAATTTTAAAACCAGTTCAAGTCAAAATAAGAAAAAATATTCATAGGAACGTGTATCCAAAAATACCCCCTAAGGCCGCCTGTGAAAATTATAGTGCAGAAATAATGACCTTATTTCTGCTTGCTGAATTCCAATAAAAGGGTATGTCAATACTCTAGTTCTGCATTAAGTTTCCAATGGAAAAGACTATTAATATCTCTCCCGATAGATATGGAAACCTACTATTCTGTAACCGAAGGTTATATTTACCAGAAATCCATTGTCTGTTTCGAAAAAATGTATGTCGCCATCAGCGGCATTGGATGGAGGAAGCTGAACACCAACAACTTTGTGTTTTGAAAAGAGAGATGAAAATCAGTGCCGCACCGTGCATTGAACTATAAAATCGCCGACTTCTCGAAAAAAGGCGAATCCTATGTTTTTTCAGAATAAAAATGTCCAGAAAACTTATTAGCTCTTCAATTTACAACATTCTCCAAGACAAAGAGTTATTGTGAATTTTCGGTTCAGGTCACCTCTGGTTCTACCCCACTGATAGTTATATGGATTTTTTGATACCAAAACTATATTTGCAGCAGCAAACAACCCTCGGAATTAGAATTTTATTCATATATTTGCTATCCACTTACTAAATATGTTTACTTATCCTTGGAAATTGGGCTCTGATATTTTTAGCACATGTATCTTCTTAGTATGTGCAATAGAGCAAAGCGTTACAACAAAACGAATGAAGGATGACGCAGAAAAGTCAAGGCTGTTCTAAGATATACAGTCATTCAAAAAAGCATCCGTACAGCCGAAAAAAAATTCTGTAAACCGTAACTTTTGACTGATTTTGTTCAAATTTTGTATAATGAAAATTCAAACCGAAACTCAATTTGAGTAATTGAGCAACTTTTGAAAATTTAACTTTTAGAGTGCTTTCCAGCATTTAAAAAAAACTCCGTTTTGAAAACTTCTTCTGCGGTGGAATTTTTTCAATTAGGTTTTAACATTCTTGTAAAGGGGATTTTTCTTCATATATCCTGAAAATTTGATCAAAATCGAACAACAAATAAGGGAGTTGCAGCTTTTTGAATTCGTCAAAAATGTCAAAGTTTCGTCATTTTGCGCGAAAATCGTCACTCTTTAGCGTTTTTGAAAGGCTGCAACTCCCTTATTTGTTGTTCGATTTTGATCAAATTTTCAAGATATATGAAGAAAAATCCCCTTTACAAGAATGTTAAAACCTAATTGAAAAAATTCCACCGCAGAAGAAGTTTTCAAAACGGAGTTTTTTTTAAATGCTGGAAAGCACTCTAAAAGTTAAATTTTCAAAAGTTGCTCAATTACGCAAATTGAGTTTCGGTTTGAATTTTCATTATACAAAATTTGAACAAAATCAGCCAAAAGTTACGGTTTACAGAATTTTTTTCCGGCTGTACGGATACTTTTTTGAGTGACTGTACATTTAATTAGTGGATTCTAGCCCTTAACTGAATGCTAAATACTTTTAGAGCACCCTCGATTTTTTGAAAAAATAATGGGAAGGGCACAACGCTTGCATAGAAAGTTGGGTTTTTGGTTAACACCTTTGTTTTCAGGTTTCTATGCAGATCTTGTGCGTTATGCGTTCTGTAAACCCCATTTTAGCAGGTTATAAGATTGTAACCTAGTGTCAAATGTACTACACGTCTTGATAAAAGTGCCGCTCTCGTCTATTTATTTTGCTATTGTTTGCATCAATCCTCTAGAAAAAGACCCTCACTATTCCCTCGCTGGATCAATTCCAGCTTAATTTCCGTTTTACTAAACCTCAAATTAAGCGTAAAAAATTAATAGACCATCAAATATGCGACAGGTAAATTCGTAATAAAACCACCACTCTCATCTGTTTATAATTGTTTATTTTCCTCGGGTCCTCCAGAGAAATAACCTCGCCATCGCCCGGACAGATTAATTCCAGTTTAATTCCCGTTTTACTAAATCCCAAATTAAGTGTAAAAAATTAATAGGGCCATTTATGCATTAAATTCGTTTCTCGCCCCGGATTCCTAATCCTGTTATGGATTTCGTCATTGTTCAGATTACAAGAAAAATACCCACATTGGAGTTTCAGGAAAATATAGGTCACCCTTTGCATCACCAATGACAATGGAAGGTAATTAAACCTGCTTTCTGTACTAAATGTCCCATCAGCTGGATATCAATTACTTGCTTCGGCCTCCCTACATTCGAACTAATTATTATTAGCTGTTAGTATAAGCAGCTATATATCTGCTTAATTATCGAGTCTGAAGTGCGGATTATATCTGTGTTGTGCAGGCTGGTCAGATTTGGTCTGTTTTGACGGGAAAACCGCATTTCCTGATTAGATTAAGAGACACTGCATTTCATTATCTATTGTTCTTTCGAAGGTATAGGGCGTTTTGAGAAAACGTGTTTCTGTCTTCCGACGTATCTCTGTATTTGGGGTTTCCATGTGAGAACATTCCAAATTCCACCACTTCCTTTATGTACAGTGGCTCAAAGTGAAAATGATACAGCTGCAAGAAAATGATCGGTTATCAGTAAACTTCTTTCATTGAACAATGATCTGAAGTACGAGAGTATTAATATATTGAGCTACATCTGTTCTACAATATGCACAAGTAAATACAAAAAAAAACAATCCTTACATAGGAGAAAAAATAAATAAATTCCACTGCGTTCAAAACGAATCTCAAAATTAAAATGATACAGGTCAATATTTTGATTAAAGAACATTTGTGTATGCAAAAAAAATATCAAAATTGTAAAGGGTAAGCAAACCTTATTGAATTGTAAAAATATTTGTTAGAATTTAGTTCAAAAACACCATGGGTAGACATACAACAATCAAAGAGCGCGAATTAGTGATAATGCACCATAAAAAAGGCAAGTCCATTAGGGCAATTGCTGAAACTTTACAAAAGAGTGCCTCAACAATTCAACATATCATAGAAAGATTTAAACGCGAGAGAAGCGTCAAGAATAAAGTCAGAAAAAGCGCAAGAAAAATTTTCACCGATGCTGATGAACGGTGGATTGTAAGATATGTGAAAAAAAATCCCCGTATAAGTGCCCTCAAACTGGCCGTTGAAGTTGAAAAGCATTTACAAAAATCAGTAAATCCAGAAACCATTCGAATAGTTTTAAGAAAAAAATCAATTCCATGGTCGAGTAGCCCGAAGAAAGCCTTTCATTAGTCCTAAAAACCAAAAGATTAGAGTGAACTTTGCCAAGGAGCATTTGGATAAGGAAAAAGAGTTTTGGAAACGAACTTTGTTCACAGATGAAAGTAAATTCAATCTCTTTGGGTCGGATGGACGTGGATATATATGGAGAAAGCCCAATGAAGTCCTAAAAAAAGCCAATTTAAGAGCCACTGTTAAACACGGCGGAGGAAGTGTGATGGTTTGGGGCTGTATGTCCAGTGCTGGAACGGGCAAACTGCATTTTATAGATGGCATTATGGACAAGAACGTGTATTTGAACATACTATGGCAAAATTTGAAATGCAGCGTAAAAAAATTAGGTATTTCCAACAATTTTTTGTTCTATCAGGATAACGATCCGAAGCACAGCGCCCAAATTGTGAAAGAGTGGCTGTTATACAGGGTGTTTCCTAACTACGTGTAAAAAATTTAAAGGCGTAATCCTCGACTAATTTTGAGTCAAAAATGTCTAATAAACATATGTCCGCAAATGCCTTGTTTCCAAGATACAGGGTGTTGAAATGTGACAAGAAAGAGATTTTATTTCCAAAATGACTCAATTTGGGTGTTTGAATTTTAGAAAAGACAATTTTTGTAGGATCAATTGACTAAACTGAATACGTGGAGGATAATCTTGAGGTAACAAGGCTTGTACTCTTTGTATGTGGTACGTGTAAAGTTGTTGCTCTTTTAAAACAGTCCACACTACTTTATGACTAATATTTAAAACAGCAGCTATTTTACGAGTACTTGTTCCCGGATTTTCTTCAATACGTTTTAAGATTTCTTCTTCCACTTCTGGTGTTCGACGTGTTATTGGCTTTCCTCCTCCTGGAGTTTTCATAAGAGATCCTGTATCACAAAGACGTTGAAAGAGGTTTTTAAAGGTTTGGTGGTTGGGAGCTTGGTGGTTTGGAAACCTTTCCATGTAAATGCGCTTCGCTGCCAAACACTTACCATCAGCAAGGCCGTAAACAAAAACCATATTGGCCATTTCTTGATTAGTGTAATTAGGCATTTGAAAAATTTTCAAAACCGAGGTATAATCTGATTTTTGGGACACAGAACTAAATTCTTTCACTTTAGAGAGTAAAACACCAAAATAACACTGACTATCTTGTTTATAGTAGTGGAAGTAGCAAAAAAAACTAACAATAAACAAGTTAGTAAATACCACCAAACCTTTAGAAACCTTTAAAACCTTTTTCAACGTCTTTCAGTCAACACCCTGTATCTTGGAAACAAGGCATTTGCGGACATATGTTTATTAGACATTTTTGACTCAAAATCAGTCGAGGATTACGCCTTTAAATTTTTTACACGTAGTTAGGAAACACCCTGTATAACCGTTCGCACGTTATAAAAATACCACAACAATCACCCGACCTTAATGTTATGGAAAATCTGTGGTCTACATTGGAAGTAGAAATTAGGAAACATGTAATTTCCAATAAAGACCAATTAAAGCGCGCTCTTCTTGAAGAATTGGAGAAAATTTCCCCCGATTTCACAAAAAAGTTGGTAGAATCCATCCCCAATCGTCTTCGAGAAGTAATCTTATCTAAAGGCCTACCAACCAGATATTAATTTATTAGTAAAACTGGTAAAAAAGACGTGTATCTTTTTAATTTTGAGATGCGTTTTGTACGTAAGTGAAATTTATTTATTTCTTCTCCTATGTAAGAATTATTTTTTTTGTTTTTACTTGTGCATATTGTAGAACAGATGTAGCTTAATATAGTAAAACTCTTATACTTTAGATTATTGTCTAGTAAATAACAATTTGCTAATAGATAATGATTTCCGTGCAGGTGTATCATTTTCACTTTGAGCCACTGTATATCGCGAATAAATGCAACGACGTTTTGAGCTGGAAGTATAAATAACCAATAAATAAACAAACATTTCCTCATGCCGCATATATTCTTAAATAAAGGTAATCTAAAGAAGACATTTTTGGATCCCCTGGGGTTAGTAGCAACATTCCTTATTACGTCCCTGTCTTGAGGACCGTAAAACGCTTTAATAGACCATCAACTTTGAGCTCGCTGCGATTGGTCAAGTGTCCAACTGGCCCACGTCGCCCACTTTTTCAAACCAAACATCTTTGCAAAATGGAAAACATCCTTATCTCTCGTTTGTCACACATTTCAATATTCATAAGAGGTATTTATTAATAGTCGACTGTTTGTTGTTAGTGTAGGCATATCATTGGCGGTTGTAAAAGCCGGTTGTGTTTTAGCACATTTTAGTGTGTTTTTAATTGTCGATAGGCAAACACATGTTTCGGACAATTCAAATCCTCAACAGTGTTAATTAGCTGAGTTAAGTGGGTAATTGCGTTTGAGTTTTGGTGAACAATGGACGCGACAACCAACATTATTCGTAAGTACTTTTGCTTTTAGAAAGTTTTTTTTTTTTTCGGATTTTTTTGCTGAAAATTTCTTTCGCTATTACCCTGAGTTCTCGTCACCACTTAGAAGAAAAGACAAGACATTGCCGTATGCTTAAAGACTTTTTTAAGCAAACAGATTTGAAACCATAACATGTATAAATCGAAACGTTTATAAAGACTCCTACAAGCGACAAGTTCGGTGAAACATTTAAAAATAATCCTGATTTATGATACGAAATTTTAATTTAACCATTCGGTTAGTTCGCGGTTTTAACATTTAATATTGAAATTATCGATACGAAAAACGAATAATCAAAACCAATTTATTTCTTAAAGCACTCTGTTATTTTACAAGTTCAAGGTAAGAATGAACAAAATGCGAATGCATCAATCAATAAAATTCCGATGTAAAATAAATTTGAAAAAATGGGATTTTGGGCTCATTCAGAAACAGTTTTCGACAAAGTATATCTGATTTTTCATTGTTCTGATCGAAATAAGCCGTTTTCGCAGGAACATCTTCGATCGAAATTGAAAGTAAAAGTGGTGAAAGGCAAGATACACAATTTTCTTTTTACATACAGAGCGGTCTTTCTTTTTCGTTCTTCTTTTCATAATTTTACAGAATGTTAAATAAATTCGAATAAAAAGAACTGAAATTGTGGCATTGTTGTTTAGAGAATTTGAAGTCTTCGAGATGTTGTGCCGCTTGACCCATGTTCCCTACTTAAAAAACCAGATGGGTTGCCATCCGCGCGATATTGTCAGTTGGGGGTGAGAACTTTTTACTCTTTGTCTTCCCCTCAATTTTAAGGTCGAAGGGTCTCAGTATTTTTAACTTTAGTTTCTCGACATCGGATCGTGGTAAATTTTTAAAAATGCACTCGGTGTATCGATCATTATCAATATTTACATTTAGTGAAAAACACGAAATATCCATCGGCATCGAAAGTATCAGATACCTCGCATATTTCCGTATTTTCATTGGGTCCCAGCTACACATGAAATCAACAAGTTATTTTTTTAATATAATAAATAAAACACGTATCAACGGATAAATACATATATTGTTTTCCAGAGCAGAGTTCCAGATCTCGATGCTTTATTTGTTTATTGACCCGTTTAATACTCTAAAACAATAATGTGTTATTGTTTATGTTCAGACACACCAAAACACGCCTATCTCAAAACGATAAGAAATTGCCGAACCGGATTTTAGAGCACTTATCCAACAATTTCGCCCATTTCATAGGCATCACAGGAAAGTAATTCGTTTAACTTTTGGCAACTTACTAAAAGTCATTATAATTACTCATCCAATGCTGTAAAACTATGGAAAAACATTTTCAAAAGGGATAAAGGTGGTTCGCTCAAGCTCTTTCATTGTATTGCATTCCGTCTACTTTCTAGCTTTCGAGCAGAAGCTTTTGTGTTCGCTTTTCAGTTTGAGATCGAGCTTTTTGTTATTTACAGCATAGTTTGAATTTCGAATTATATTTCGGGTTCTTTGTAAACTATTGAAAGAGGGAAATAATTTATTTTGATTTTCAGTCACCTCTGCCAGGTACTTGTGGGTAAAAACCTTCAATGCGCTTGAATCTAAATTACTAAAACATCAGGCTTTCTGATCATAATTTTCGAAATGGGTGAACACAAGGTAGTTCGTAATTAATCAACTTGTAATTTGCATTCATGAATTCTAGAACCTGGCTAGTTTCTGCCTGTCTAGGCAGTTAGGGTAAAGTAAATATATTAGCAGTTGGAAACGTGATTTAAAAAGTTGTTAGATTGCGATAGTTAATCATTTCGTGTTGATGTATTGCTGCACCAGTTGCAAACGTCATTTTTCTTGAAGAGATTTTTACAGGAAAACTATAAAAGCTGGTAGTTAATGGCTATAAATGAGTACCAGACGTTATTGAAGTTCTACCTATTCCTAAACAAGTGAGTAATGATTGCATTATGGCAAGCTATAATACAGTAATATACACTGTATTAAATACGTTTATTTGTAATTTCCTTTTCGAAGAAATCAGTTTTGGCATTCGGCCAAGATAGCGGTTATCCAACTATGAGATATCTAAGTATCTGAAATTCGTAACAAAAATAGCGTTAGTTTCCATTGAAGTGTATTTAAAGGGTGGAATTTCGTTCTGCACAAGTCATGACAGCTACTCAACTGTTGAGTCTGCTGAACGCGGCTATTGTATTTGAAAGAGCAAGCATCAATGAACGTGATAGTTAAAATTTATCCCGCTAACAAACCCATACTTTATTACAATAATTTCAGAAGGTATACAAATTTTAACAGAATCGAACATGTTTGACGTCCTGTGTAATTTACTTTCTCTCGCTCTTTTAATTCAAATTAAGTAAAAACTACTTGAAGTATTCCGTCTTTTAACTGCTCTCGAAAAAGGCATCCTAGTAGCATGACTGAAAGTAATTCATTCAAAAATTTTTCAAAATTTTCTTTGCAGAGGACGTCCCAACAACAAATTTTACATCGATTTCAATACTACTTCAAAAGACATAAGACGAGCAAGTTTTTAATGTATTCGTGTTCTAATACTGAATGTTTCATAACACTGAGTTATTATTGAAAGTTTTCAATTTTTCCTATAACCCCCGAACTTTTTTTTGTAGCGTACTGCTGATCATCAATTTATCAAAAGTTCAATTCCTTGTTCAGGTCGTTGCTTCCTGTGTTAGAAAGTTTTTCGCCCTCAGGCGTTGATACCGGATGTGTCACCGTTTTCCAGATATTTGTAACAGTGCAGTTGCAAAGTTTCTCCTAAAAAGTACATATGCTTCACGTGTGTTCTCTTTAGACTTAAATGATGTTTCTGAGTTCCGAAAAGTTTTTACACAGCATTCTTTCCCTTTTCGGGCCAATACCGAGGAACCTGAGCCACCGCTGGCGAAAACCGAACTTCGCCATGCAATATGTGGTTATTTTTGATATAAAAAAAAATCAAATCATGATGTTGTGCCATCAATGACGGATTTTATTACAGGACTACGGCATGCTACGATTTTGCTACGGGCACCAACGTCAAAAAAAAAAATCAGCTGATCACCGACGGCAACTCAACGGCGGCTCAGTGACAATGTGATTTTCGATCTCATATGCAAATGCGGCAGTTAAATTCACTGTTACTTACTTTTCAGTGCTTGGATCTAAGCCAAATTTGAATCCAAAGTCGTTTTTATAAATCCGGCTTATTTGCTGTCTTCTTTTTAACTTTCTGGCCCAAAAATGTTTAGATGACATGCACAATTGAAAATAAATTATGCAAAATAACTATTTGAACAGATCTCAGTTGTTCAGCAAACTTTGATAATAAATGTTTAAAATCCGGGTCAACCGCATAATTAAAATGCAATGTTTATCGTTTTTGCTAATTTGCTGTTAAATTTCATGTTCCTAAGATACGTTTTTGTTTTGAGCTCTGACAAACGGGACATTCCAGATGGTTTTTGCACATTCATGAACTGATAACTAATGGGACACTTAAAAAAGTAAAATGGTAAAATTGCAATAGAAATTCGCCTGACAAGAGACCTTAATTTTGGATCTTCCTCCTATTAAAATGGATTGTGTTTCAATCAAGTTTTCTAAAGCATATTTATGCTAACAATGTAATAAACTAATAAATGTAATAAAAATTCGGAGAAGTGAAACGTTTATCAAAGCAGTAATGTTATAGCGTGAAGAAAAAAACACTAGGAATGACGCAAATATAATATTGTAGCTCATATATTATTCTAGGACACGAGTTGAACTTTAGAAGATAATTACGTCCAGTCAATTAGAACGAAATACTGATTGATGCGTAAACTGCTTATTATTTCACAAATAATTTTTGGTAATGACTGGCCGATGGTTTTCTGATCAAAATTTGACATGGCACTAATGATAATATGTTAAAATAAAATATTCGAAATTATGCCGGAGGCGAGGTAACTGAACGTACGGTATACTATCGTTTTGCAGTTATATGGTTGACACGCATCAGGGATATATAATTTTGTTGAAAATTAAAAAGTTTTTTTATTTTCATACTGAAACGTAAGTGCTTACTACCTTCCAAAGGGAATGAGGAATTTCCAGTTAGTTATGGGAATAACAGAAATTTGTTCAGGGAAATATTTTACCGTTAGTCATCATGTAGTGTGGACAAGAATAATAGACCCGGATTTTTGTTGGTGAAACAGCGTACCAGAGAGATTTATCGTAAACAAAATAACACGTACACATTAAAACTAAGAATAAGTATTTGATAATACATCAAGCACGGAACTGAAGCAAATCTAAAACAAACTGTTCTCAAAAGTATCATATTTGATTAGCACTACAAATTAGCACTATCAAACTAATGCAATCGCAGTGAAACTTATTTTCTCAAATTTCAGCAATTGCCCACAAGAAAAAACAATTACGTTAGGCCTGAGACGTAATCTTTAACGCATACCTGAAACTGACAATATGCGCAAGTCTATCAGGACGAAAGCCCGAAAAGAATAATAATTTATTTATAAAATACATTTTTTTTAATTTGTAAGGTAACTTTTCCATATGGACACATACATAAAATGATATTAACCGACATATATACACTATCGGCCAAAAGTAAAGAAACATTTAAAAATTTGGTAAAACATTTTCTACAGTCAGGTAATTTCTTTTCAATAAATTTTAACAGATTAAGAATTTAGTACTGAACCTTGTACGCTATAAATCTTCAAAAAAAAAGCTCTACGGGAATAAATAAAATTAAAAAATTTATTTCAAGCCGGACAAAAGTACAGAAACATAAGTTTTATTCAAATTAAAGTTAACAAAACAATTAATAATGAGTTGCGTAACCGTTATGTTTTATAACTTCAGCACATCTTTTTGGCATAGAAGCCAACAATTTATCAATATATTGCTGGGGAATGTTACACCATGCATTTCTTACAGCAGCAATTAACTCATCTTTTGAATTGTATCCTCTATGATCATCCTCCCTAATTTGACGGTCAATATGATCCCACATATTCTCAATAGGGTTGAGATCGGGGCTTTGGGCAGGCCACTTTATAACAGTGACTTTTTCCCGTACAAACCACTCCTTAATCATTTTAGCGGTATGTTTGGGGTCATTGTCACGCTGGAAACTCCACCTTAATGGCATGTTATCTTCGGCAAATGGAAGCATTTGTTCTTGTAAGATATCCAAATATTTAAATCGATCCATTATCCCATGAATAACACATAGTGGACCGACCCCGTCACCAGAGAAACAACTCCAAAACATGACTCGACCGCCTCCATGTTTAATGGTGCCCCTGGTGTATTTTGGATGAAACCTTTCGAGCTTTGGACGCCGTACCCTTTGAATTCCATCTGAGTTATGAAGATTAAATTTGGATTCGTCCGAAAATAAGACATTTTTCCACTGGGTTGGGGTCCACGACAGGTGTTCTCGTGCAAATTCTAGTCTAGATCTTCTATTTTTGGCCGAAATGTACGGTTTCTTAGCTGATTTTCTCCCGTAAAGTCCTTGTTCGTTAAGTCTTCGTCTAACAGACCGTACCGAGAGACTCAAGTTCGGAACTTCTTGCTTTATTTGTGGCGCCGTCGAAAATGGATTCTTTGTAGATATTCTTTTAATCACTTTATCAGTCTGTTTATCAGTTTTGCGTGGCCTTCCGCTTTTCGGGACATTTCTAAAGATTCTTCGTTCGCGATATGACGAAATAGTTTTAGAAACAACGCACCTATTTAACCATAGTTGCTTGGCGATGTTTATTTGTTTCTCCCCGGATTCAAATTTTTCAATTATTAATTTTCGAACTTCTTCCGATAAACTTTTACCTTTCGGCATATTGACTAACTCAATACTATTGAATTACTATAAATTTGCGATTCAAGTCCTTCGAATATCATATTTTTATAAATAATAAAAAAATGTTTCTTTACTTTTGTCCCCCTAACAATATCAAAAAATTCGCATAAAAATAACAAACTTCTCAGGTGGTTGTTTATATACAATCCTAAATTCTTTAGCAACAAAATAATCCACTGAAAACGTTTAGAATATTTCGTACCGTTTGCTTTTGGATTTGTAAGGAAAATGCATTTGTTTCTTTACTTTTGGCCGATAGTGTATGTAAAATGAACCTTCAAAGAAGTCATAACAAATGTACCTATGACGTGTATGAGTAGGACGATTTATACTGTAATGAGTACATTTTACGCGCTATATATTTGATATCTGACTGGCTGATATGATGTTATGATAATATTTGATCGGACTCAAACCTGATCAATAATTTAAATCGTCCTTAACAAATATGAAAACTTGTAATAATACTTATTTGCTGGGTTTAGAGTGATCTAACAGATAAGCTATGACTTAACGTGTATGGAAAAGTACAGTACACTAAAGCGGAATCGATAACGAGTAGGGCCTCCTTAAAAGAACGTAAAGGCCGGACGTATTATACGTATCAATATTACAATAAAAGAACATAATAAATACCTTTTTGCGTTTTGAGCGCTGGACAGTACCTTCTCAGAGATGAGATGCGAAGCCCGATTCCCTCTGTCTCGACCTGCAGAATTCGTTCTAAAAAGAACTCGCAATTTGGTATACGTTTTTTGACCAAAACCAACACGAACTAGATTTAATTTATAAATTTCCTGCCTGTTACCAGCTAACTTTTTAGCTCAATACCTCAAAGTGCAGCCAACTTGCCCTTTTTACTTTCCATGAAAACCAAAAAATACTAATAGCACTAAATGCCTAAAAATCAGTGTCCACGCCACTTTGCCAAGAATAAGGATATAAGTTCCATACAAAAATCAAAGGAAGCATTAAAGCAGAGCATTCATTAATAGGTATTTGGTGCGCGAACTACTATTTTGGTCGATGCGACAGAATGTTTTTTTGTTAAGACCTGGTGAGGCTATAGAAACCTGTTTTTTGTTGAGTCCAAAGGAAAACTCGCTAAATCATTTTTTTTAACGGATGATGGAATTAGCAGGTGTAAGATAATGAAACATCTCATCTTTTTCAAGCAAAGGCCGACGTTTCTTAATTCGAGTCAATAGCCGAAATATTTGCTTTTGCGACTTTATCGTTTCATTCGATGCGGTTTCACTTTCGATTTTCTCAGTGGATTTTTGGAATAAGCAACACCTATTTGACTCGATTTTCCTTTTGGATTTTTCTGTGAAAATGCGCCGTCGAGTCATGACGTTAAATATGCCTGGAATTCTTAAGGTCTAACGTAGCTTTGTAAGTTTTCTCTGTTTGTATATTAAATTTCGATAGTTTAAAGTTAGTTACTATTTACTTACTCTCTTACATTTGTTTTGATAACGAATTGCTGCCTTTATCATGGATTTTTGGCAGATAAAATCTCTAGACTATATTAAAAAACAACGTTAACTACTTTATGCCATTCCCCGAAAAAGGCCATCGACTTTTCTTTCAAATTCTGTCTCTCTGTACTTACGACAAGCCTCCAAATTTCATTAAATTACGTTAGGAATTTGCAAGACATTAATGATATTATAGACACAAAAATGTCTACTGCAATATATTTTCCATAACGATATTTCCTATTATCGCTCTCGATATACATATTCCGTTCTCAAGGAAACAACACACACTATTTATTTTCGTATTTACACAATGACGTATGTAAATTCCCGTTATGTATCATCACATAGTAATTACGGCTGTTATGGCATCGACATTGTTTGCTATTGTTGCCACAAACAGCAGCCAGTGTTTGCACAGACTTTGATATTCATATGTGACAAATGATTATAGCGTAATTTAGGTTTATTAATGATATTCATGATGTTGAATTAGAAAAGTGTCATATTTGTTCACTTATTAGTAGCAAATATTTAGAATTTTCACCATAATGTTTTTCTATGATTATCTGCACATCCTAGAGCGCGAAAGTTAGTGAAACTGGAAATTTCACCATTTTTGACTATAGATACATTAGAGGCTAGGAAAATTCATATTATATGCCTTTATTTCCTGCCCCCCTTTTTTCCTTCATTTCCCGCTTTGATTTCCTGGTCTATTTTAATTAATTGTTAGCAACGATAATAACATACTCTCCATCGCCCACAAGGTTTGTGCTTTCTTTTGGTCGGTTTGTTATCCAACTTCGTCACTAGAGCGTTTTCGGGCCCCAAACTCTTTACCTTTGTGGCAAAAAACTAACACTCACGAGGTTTATTTATCCATGCTGACAAAAAATTTAAACTGCAGACATCAAATTGAAAAACATCGTTATGGAATATCCAAATCATAAATACATGTTATGGTTATAAATAAAATAATATACGAACGAGGGCAGAAATTTCCCTACTGTCTCGAGACTATGGGCGCTCTCGACGTTGAGCGTCTGGGTAAGCTATCAAATCTCTCGACTAATGAAACGCCCACTCAAACTACTGAAACAAAAATTCGAGTGTCATCCTAACTAGTTCAATTTCACTTGAAAATTATACCTGAATCGTTTTTGCATAATTACAGATTGATTAGAAGATGGTAATAAAATGATCAGTTTATGCAGTCGATCCGTCTATTAGTCCATCAATTTATTAATTCATTAAACTTTAATTAACTTCCATCCTTGGCACATCAATTAGGACCGCAATTTTAAATTGTGCTTAATTGCTTGGTGTCAAATTTAGCACGTGTTTACGTTTTACTTTCAATAAAAGTACTGCGATGGGGCTAATGGGCAACAATTGGTCATAAATAACGGTTGAAAGTACTTTAGAAATTGAGAAACTTGTTTAGGTAAAAGTAGCTAAAAGTATATTTTCGTAGTGAGTGGAAGTTCGTAAAGAGTACCTCTTCTCAAAGTTATGCAATTTGTTTCAGCAAACCTATGGCAAGATGGGTGTGCTTGCCGGAAATCCAGACCACCAAAAATAGGAGATATTCAAAGGTAAGACTCTGATTATTTTCACGCAACATTGGCAATTAACAAATGAAGGTTGGTTGATGATTATGTGCGTTTCTAGATTAAACAAAGTGATATTTCGAATTCATGGCGAATTAATGGTTCCATGAATGAAGCTTAATATATGTATATAATAATTTATTGAATGGCTGCGTGAAGCTCCCTCATTAAGTTAGTTCAGATTAGCCAAAGTGGTACTTGTCGACATCTCCAAGTACAATTCCACACTATTTGCTTTACTGAGAAACATTACGCCATTCTCTACAACTGTTATTAAATGAAATCTTCTAGTCACCAAATCGACGACAAGCAAAAGATTAAATAAACCACTTGATTTGTCTGGTTACTGCGAATTTCGACTTGATGCAAATTGAAAAAATAATTGAAGTTCGACACCCTGTAAAACAAAATGGAAGTAATTTAGGACATGCCTTTATGTGAAGTCTTTATCTTATAATAATGCCATTCCATTTTTGCCGCCAATTAAGAAACACCCTGTATATTTCTTGAAAGCCTCTGTACGGAAATTTTGGGCGTACCTATTTACGAATATTCGGAACTGCACTAGATTGATTCGTCTAACAGGCACAAGAAATTACGAATGTTCGGAGCTGCACTTACCAATCGATTGATTTGACTAATGGGGACAAGGAGTAAAGATTCGAATCTTACGGAACATTAATGCTGAAATTTGAAATAACACTCTCAGGGCTTGGCCAGGCTTCAGAAGTTATCGATAAAAAGGCGAAAATCTGAACTGGTAGTAAATTTAGCGTGACACCCAATTAATTTCTTTCTCAACTCAAACAATCTTAAGCTAATAAATATTTTTGAAATTTTAAGAAGACGAACACTCGACAGTTAATTAACCTTTTTCAGAAACTCTGATCATCACTTTTATGAACTTACTCCGACGTTGTGCTTGAGCTGCCAGGTGCATTGTTTGCAATTCTACACCCCTATAATTCACGTTTATGATTCAATAAAGAAAATCGTATATCATAAACAGAATATCGTTTGTAAAATGAGACTCGAACATTTATTACCCTATTTTCTATCTATTAAATTGATATAAATAACCAGGATTGATCATGTAAAACAAATATTTGTGGCTCGCCACGCCATCGTCATTTTATGGCATGACAAAAATCATTTTCCAATTTTCATTCACATCCGCACGAATAAAATACTCTTATATTCCTAGAATACATTATGTTAGAATGGGCTTGCATTCTCACGCCCATCTAAGATCGATTTTTTTCTTTAATAAATTTAATTTACCCAGAAAGGTAGTCCGGAGGCGTGATGCTATTGGACTAATCTACTTAGAACGTCCTAGAATCCATATTCTCATTTTTTTGTTAAAGTACAGCCATTACCATATCATTTCAGTTAAGTGCCGGTAACTATTGTTTTTTACAATTGTCAGGATATTGCATTTTTACGGCCTCATGTCGAAACATCTCGATTTTCGTAAATTTTAGTTTGGTGCGGGTTGCGTGCGCATTAGTAAGGAAACAAGCTTATTTCCCACGACTCAGTAGCGGTGTCCACAGAAACAGGGAAAAACAAACAACACGTTGTGGCCATTTATCATAATTTTGTTGTATCGTAGAAAAAATATCGTACCCTACTTCATGATAGGTATTTATGTAACCAGTTAGCAAATGCTTACTTTTATGTAACCTGTGGGACCCTGCAAGACGAGCAAACCTAGGACCGCAATATGACACGAGTTACGTAAAATAGCTTTTCCTAATGAGATTCGTGCTTCTGTCTTTTTATTTTGCTGCGCGACGAAGAAATCACACGAAAGGGCACACATTTATTCACCGAAATGGAAAAAAAATACTCCTGCCCTCATTTCGTAACCGGTTACTAAATGAAATTCATTTAATCACCCGTTTTGATTTCGAAAATTGCACATTATTTGCCAAAATTTGAAAAATATTTATTACATATCGACGATTATAACCCACCGTACGATGCACAAACACTGCATCATTATATCAACTTTTTGTGATGATAGTCTGAGTGATTATCTCCTAAAGGAGATATTACCTAGATAACACAATGGAAAAATGCGTTTCTCGTACACGGTTAGAAAACTTAAGCTGAACTGTTTTTACAGCACTGGCTTGCTCATAGCGACACTCAGTGATCATGAAACGCAGGCGGCGTGCGATAAAGAATCACATTCCGCACTTGTTAGATTACTAACCATTACTTTTTAAGAATAAGTTTTATTAAGAAGAAGCTCGTGAAATAATCCTGAGATTTTTTAACTTCAACTGTTAACCTCAACTAACCTGGAGTTTCTAGGACCGCACAGTCAGATTTTTTGAGAAGTCTAACAAAAACTTGTATCATAGAAAACTAATCTTTGATATGGGCAGAATTAAAAAAATATATCTAGAAGAAGCTTCGAAAAAATCGTTAAAGATTTCGTAATTGGCAGCAGAAAACTCAGGAAAGGAAATACTAATAGGTCAGGTGAAAAATCTGCAAGGAAAATTACCAGGAATTTGAAAAGTCATGCCTTAGATCATAGTTTTTTTTAATTTAACCGGAGGATACTTTTCATAGATATAATGTAAGAGATAGAGTACTGGCGCCTTGCCTAGTTACGGGGAAAATATCTTTTACGGAAAGTAGATGAAAATGTAATATAGTAACAAATTTTCCATATAATCCCAAATAATCAAGAAGTGTACGTTCTTGCTAATCTAGGCAGCTCTTCAATTTGTCGCTATGGGTAATTTCATTCTAAGTAGGAAGCTTATATCAAATTATCCGTCAAGCATTAAGTGGTTTAGAAAAGCTTGATCAAATTAAGCATTTCGTATAAAATTCAAAGTGAATTTAGTTATATGATAAAAATATCAAGTTACTAAAATGGAGCTACTTAAAGAAGAATCCGCAAATCGGACAAAACAAATATACAGGGTGTTTCCTAACTACGTGTAAAAAATTTAAAGGCGTAATCCTCGACTGATTTTGAGTCAAAAATGTCTAATAAACATATGTCCGCAAATGCCTTGTTTCCAAGATACAGGGTGTTGACTGAAAGACGTTGAAAAAGGTTTTAAAGGTTTCTAAAGGTTTGGTGGTATTTACTAACTTGTTTATTGTTAGTTTTTTTTGCTACTTCCACTACTATAAACAAGATAGTCAGTGTTATTTTGGTGTTTTACTCTCTAAAGTGAAAGAATTTAGTTCTGTGTCCCAAAAATCAGATTATACCTCGGTTTTGAAAATTTTTCAAATGCCTAATTACACTAATCAAGAAATGGCCAATATGGTTGTTGTTTACGGCCTTGCTGATGGTAAGTGTTTGGCAGCGAAGCGCATTTACATGGAAAGGTTTCCAAACCACCAAGCTCCCAACCACCAAACCTTTAAAAACCTCTTTCAACGTCTTTGTGATACAGGATCTCTTATGAAAACTCCAGGAGGAGGAAAGCCAATAACACGTCGAACACCAGAAGTGGAAGAAGAAATCTTAAGACGTATTGAAGAAAATCCGGGAACAAGTACTCGTAAAATAGCTGCTGTTTTAAATATTAGTCATAAAGTAGTGTGGACTGTTTTAAAAGAGCAACAACTTTACACGTACCACATACAAAGAGTACAAGCCTTGTTACCTCAAGATTATCCTCCACGTATTCAGTTTAGTCAATTGATCCTACAAAAATTGTCTTTTCTAAAATTCAAACACCCAAATTGAGTCATTTTGGAAATAAAATCTCTTTTTCTTGTCACATTTCAACACCCTGTATCTTGGAAACAAGGCATTTGCGGACATATGTTTATTAGACATTTTTGACTCAAAATCAGTCGAGGATTACGCCTTTAAATTTTTTACACGTAGTTAGGAAACACCCTGTATAGTAAGCCTTTACAAGTAAAGGGCCTAAACTAATTGAAAGCTCTCTGTGAAAGAAAGAAATTTTTTTGAACTCAAAAATTCTCTATTCTTCATTTCATTCTTGGCGTTCACCAGTAACTGTTTTTGACCGGAATTGCAGCTCCTGTGGTCACAATTAATATTTATGAAAGGGCATCGTGCAATGGGTTCATGCCTAGGACGAAGTTTCTTATTTCTCGTCGATTCTCAAGTAAACAGCGGCGTTCAGCACACTCAACAGTGCTGCAGCTATTTGAATATCTGTTAAGTAATTCACCATCTGTGTGAATAAAGCCGCTGAATTAACTATTTCTATGGAAATTATCTTAGTATTAAATTATCAAGAATTTTATATATTGGCGCTAAATAATTCCTGACGTCAATTTTCTAATGAATTTCAAACCGATATACAACTGTTAGTTCTGCTGGCTGAGGTTAGCGAAAAGGCGTCAACCGATCAGTCTTTGTTCCATTATTAAGTTAGTAGGGTATCTACTGAAATCGTTTCGATAGAGTAAAGTTACAGGTAATTCGTTATGCAAAGATCGATATCTCAAGAATTATTACATATCTTTGGAGTTATTCTCCAATGAAATCCAATGAAGTATTCTGCATTTTTATCTTCTCGAGATGCTCAAATTACCGATCTTGAAATATCTGCCGGAGCCGAAACATTTTACCGTAAATCCATGAACGATGGGATTTTATTACTTATCTTGTAAAGTTTTAAAAAGGCCGCAGCATCTCAATTGCTTAAAAAATAAGATGAAACAATAATGCATCGTTTTTTTTTTTCAAAACCGCTATGTTAGCTGAAGACGAGTTCCAAAAATTGCATTTAATGGCAACATCATGTTTAATTTAGATTTCCCGAAAACACGTATTCCTAAATTCAAACTAAGAAAAACTGCTTGATCAGCTATTACATTGTTAAATCATTTCAGCAGCAAACTATTACGCACTGGAAACGGACAAACGTACCTACCCCGCCTTAATTTGTAAAACTCTATTTTTCCTGTCCCACACAAATATTTTTCAAATGCACATGTACACTTTGTGAATATAAATTTAGTGAGGCTTCAAGCTAACAAGCATCCCCGGGATTCATTTAAATGCGATGAATTATGTGTGGTTCGTTGTCGGCAGGTAAATGGCTGCGTTCAGCAGAGTCAACAGTTTTGCAGCTTGTACTTATCTCCTGAATAATACACTATTAAATACATTCAGGGCCAATACATGAATAACTTTGCCAAGTGAATAAGCTTCATGGATATCGATAAATTAACAAATGCCTTGTTTTGCAGCTAAGATTTCTATGGAAACTATTTTATTGTTAAAATGATCAGGAGTTTCGTATACAGGGTGTTCCAGTTTATAGTAGCAGGACTTCAACAGTCGGTAGAAGACCTTTTCTTAAGATGAAAATGTTACATAAATATACATTGAAAACGGCTCAGTTTTTGAGATACAGGGTGGCAAACTTAACTTTTTATTATTATTTTTTTAATAATTCACGAAAATATCAAAATATAGACATGAAATTTGATATTTTGGGATATTTCGCAGTGCCAAATTTATATTTGTTAAAATTTTCGTCAAATTTACAGAGGGCGCCATATGCAACATACTAGTGAATCTTTAAATTATGATAACTTTTTTGTGCCTCTTTGTAGATTCTCCGTTAATTTTTTCCTAAAAAATGTACTCTTGTTATAAATTGCTAAAAGTTGCTGTTTTCGAGATATTTTGAATTTGGTCCCTAGTAGTTCGACCTGCTTCCACAGGGGAGTTGTGATTTGACAGTAAATAGTTTATTTCGCCAATTTTTATATGATTAATAAATGTTTCTTAATTCATTGAACAACGTTATTAATATTATGACTATTACATTTAACATTATTTATTTACCATTTAAAATTTTAATATTTTAGAACGAAATGAATACCAAACACTTTTTAATTGTTATTTAATACAGGACAAAGAAGTAGTCATATTCTAACTAATTTAGCTCCAATTTAAAGTAAATGTTCAAAGTTAAAACCGTTTAACCGTATGCAAAGATGACAACGACGTTCAATAGACCTTCGTATTTCAATTAAATGGTTTACTCGTATCTCTTGGCAAGCGTTTGTTATCCGTAATTTCAGGTCTTCGATATTTGTCTCAGAGGTAGTATAAATTCTTTTTTTTGAGAAACCTCACTCGAAAAAGTCTAAGGGCGTGAGGTCTGAGAACGTGCAGGCCACAACACCAGACTACCACGTCCTATCCATCTTCCTGAGTAATTGGTATTCAACCAAGCTCTTACATTTTTCCCAAAATGTGCTGGACATCCATCAAATTGTAACCAAAGCCGTTCTCTAAAAATTACTGGAACATCGTCCCACGTATTATCATGCTCAGTTTCCAGAAATTCCAAAAAATTTACAGAATTTAACCGATCTGGGAAAAAGTAGGGTCCAAACAAATTATTTTGGAAAATTCCCACCCAAATGTTTATACTAAATTCCCGTTGAAAATTTCTAGGTTTAGTAAACTTTTTAGATAAATTAGAATATGATTATTTATTTGTTCTGTATTATATAACAATTAAAAAGTGTTTGGTATTCATTTCGTTCTAAAATATTAAAATTTTAAATGGTAAATAAATAATGTTAAATGTAATAGTCATAATATTAATAACGTTGTTCAATGAATTAAGAAACATTTATTAATCATATAAAAATTGGCGAAATAAACTATTTACTCTCAAATCACAACTCCCCTGTGGAAGCAGGTCGAACTACTAGGGACCAAATTCAAAATATCTCGAAAACAGCAACTTTTAGCAATTTATAACAAGAGTACATTTTTTAGGAAAAAATTAACGGAGAATCTACAAAGAGGCACAAAAAAGTTATCATAATTTAAAGATTCACTAGTATGTTGCATATGGCGCCCTCTGTAAATTTGACGAAAATTTTAACAAATATAAATTTGGCACTGCGAAATATCCCAAAATATCAAATTTCATGTCTATATTTTGATATTTTCGTGAATTATTAAAAAAATAATAATAAAAAGTTAAGTTTGCCACCCTGTATCTCAAAAACTGAGCCGTTTTCAATGTATATTTATGTAACATTTTCATCTTAAGAAAAGGTCTTCTACCGACTGTTGAAGTCCTGCTACTATAAACTGGAACACCCTGTATATCCGTGAAATCATTCCGGATTTCCATTTTGCGATTTCCTAATATTCTTGCGACTGGTAGCTATGCTGAGTGATACTGGTGATAGGGTACGAACTGATTAGTACTCTATTTCATTATAAGTTGTTAGGTCAGCAGTGTATCTGCTGAAATCGTTTCGTTAAAGTAAAGAGGTTGGTAATTCAGTGAGTCAAATAGGAGATAATTTACTGAAAAATGTACTGGAGGATAACTCTCCTTCATTTTTATCTGTTCGATACTTCTCAAAATACCGACTTTCAAGTATCTTCCGAAAACGATTGTTGAAAAGATTAAAGCATCACAATTCCGTTAAGGAAATTTTTTTTTAACCCAAATACGTATTCCAGAAATCCGCTTTGATGAAAACGTCATGTTTACTTCAGATTGACCACGTACGCTTTATTCCTAAATTCAATCTATGGAAAGCTATAATACTTTATCAGCCATCACATTGTCAGAGCATTTCAGCTGCAAACCATTCGAAATTCGAGACGGGAAAACCTAATGTAGAGTCTATTAGATCTTGCTGTATTTAATTTATAAAACTCTATTTTTATTATTTCATACAAATATTTTCCAAATGCACACGTAAACTTAGCAAATATAAATTTAGTGAGGCTACGTGCTGACAAACGTTCCCTTAATTTATGTAAATGCGATGAAATATCTGTGGTTGTTTTGGATTTAAAAAAAAAGTATAAAATTATAGACATAATGAAATACCGGCTTTTAAACACGAGCAAACAGAATTCGTGACCTGACAGATTCTGGTATCGATTGAGCCCAGAACGCGTGTATTCCATTGAAGCAATGTTTAAATAACCTGAAATAATAATTAATCTCCTTTTGTTTACGTAAACCTGATTTTGCCGACTGAGAAATCCTTTAATTAAACCATTCCTGCGGTAGTGAAAGCACAAAAGACTTTGTGCCCAATAACCTTTCATTTAGTCTACTAATGGATTGTAAATAATTTTAAGTTACATCAAGCTACAAATGCAAAAGTTGATAGTTGTTTGTTGTTTCAAAATAAAAGGTAACACTCTGGCCATATCAAAGGTCAAGGAGCACTTAGAGCAAGAATCATATTTATATGGTAAATATTTTCGCAATCTCGCCTAACAAACTTGAAATATTGTGGTAAAAAGTTAATGGATAATCTGTTAAGTCCCAATAACTCAATTAAAATTTAATAAAACGGATATGAGAGACGGCTGGTTTTAGTGAAAAAAAAACTCAAACAACATCCAGAGATTCAATTAACATGAGAGTCGAGTGGCTTGGAGAGACATCATTTCGAGTTGGATGACTTTCAGCGCTTGTCTGGACAATAATTTAATTAAATACATACAAGCTCTAGTGAAATATCTGTCTTTTTTTCAGACGTTCAGCTGTTGACGTCGACATAAAACCCAAAGACAATGATAGCACCAAGTCAATGCACAGTACTCTACCGCAACATCTGGCGCAAATCACCTACAGAGAGAAGCAGGATACAAAATTACTATTACCGACTACCCCCGATGTCAGTTTTTTACTGTCTGAAACCACCCGAACTACCGTGCGAACCTCGCAGATTCCTGATCGGGCGCCATTGGTGCTCGATCACCCTGATGATGTAGCCGCGGGTACGGCCGAAACGTCGTCGCCTGGTAGCCTTCTTCCCTCCCGTCCCCATTTGAAGAAAACAAGTTCTGTGATAGAAAATACTGTGCCTTCCCCGAATTGCTTATCTGACGACGTGTCCAAGATGAAAGTGAAGGGAGTTAGTCCTAGCAAGCTTTTTGTGCAATCTAAATCCCTAGGTGAGTTAATTCTGACGTAGAATATAGTAGCTGGATTTAAAATGTCCTTAGTATGCAAGTAATCGCATTAGGCATTTAATTCCTTAATTCTTTGATTTAGAGTGCATCGCCAGTTCTTGTTCTTAAATCCGGCTAGCCATGTTATTTGGAATCCAGAGGATAGTAACAGGATATCATTGCTTATTAATGCGCTGCCAATTAGGAAAAAATCGTGGGTTCTTTGAAACTTCTAGAGAATCATTTTAAAACATTTTATATTAAATTAGAATAGAAATCTGCATTTTTAATGTCTATGGGGTGTCTTGCTTACACCTAACTGAACTTCCCGAGTCGTCAGACATGAACCTATTTAACAATTAATGATGGAAAAACTATCTTGATCCAAGACGATGCTGGTCTTGATCTTCGGCTTATTTTGTTTGCCACCAGAAGAATTCTCAGTGGCTAAAATTGGTCTATTAAGAGTTTGTCGGTTAGCCCACGTTTAATTAGCAGTTCGAGCCACATTATTGGGATCTCGAAAACTGAAAAAAGGTTCATAGAGGGAAAGCTGGGCATTTTTGCGGTCAATAATGTCGCGATTTTTCCTACAACTCTCCAATTTTGATATAGAAATTAAAGATTAAGTTCTTGTGGTTGAATACGCGTATTTTATATGTTCATCAGCTTACCGTCTCTACGCTCACTCCAATGACATTTATTTCTCTTAGTTTTCTGAAAAATTGATTAGAAATTTTAATTAAACTTCCTTTCATATAAAATGCACGTATTTCTTTAAAACAATCGTGTGAAAAACCGATTATTTCTAAATTGTAAACAATCTACTGGGAGTGCCATTTAAAGCGCAAAAACGAATAGCACCACCAAGAACCGGTTATATCCAGTACACCCGTACTGACATATTTCGGACTTTCCAGTATGAAGTATTCTAGAGGCAGTTAAAGAGGGTGTTGACTTAATAGAGAGATAAATTTGAAGATGTGTTGGTGAGTCGATCACCGCACGTGAGACAGTGTACGAAAATATCGATACGAGAGTCGGACAAGGACAAGAATATATCTATCTGATACAGCCTGGTAAATTGACCCCTCTCGAACATACTATGCATTAAACATGTGTTTTTTTTAATACTTTTTCATATATGTATAACAAATACACTCACTTTCACATGAAATGCACCACCCAGTAATACTAATAATTAAGTCTTAGTAATTTTGGTAAAATAATGCTTCATAATGGAATATCAAATGA
This sequence comes from Euwallacea fornicatus, assembly GCF_040115645.1. Classification (NCBI taxonomy): domain Eukaryota; kingdom Metazoa; phylum Arthropoda; class Insecta; order Coleoptera; family Curculionidae; genus Euwallacea; species Euwallacea fornicatus. The sequence goes on from NC_089552.1 coordinate 4,575,654, forward strand.
TCAGACTTTCAGTAAAAAAGAAAGAATGCTGGTGGTTTTTTTGTCATTGACCTTTTAGATTTTTTATTCAATTGTAAATAAATAAAATAATATTTACATGGAAATATCAGTTTATTTTGTTGTTGAACTGTGAACAAGACATCTCAAAATGCCCCCAGTTAGACAGAGTCGAAACTTTTCCCACGTTTCGGATTTTGGTAGAGGGCGAATTATCGACATGAAGGAGGGTGGATTTTCTTTTCGTGAGATTGCCCGAAGAATAAATCGGAATCACACCACGATTGCGAGAATATGATCTTCATGGTCTAAAGAAAGGGTTCAGCAACATCGTCCAGCTGGACGTCCTCCCCGTAGCAACAATGCACGTGAAGATCGACTTCTTAGATGTATGGCCATTGGTGATCGATTTCAAACAACAATGTCTGTTGCAGTAAATTGGACGGGAGCTCTAAATCGTCTGTTGTCGATGGCAACAGTTTACAGAAGAATTTCGTCTTTTGGCCTGCATTCATACCGCCCAAATCTACAATTGCCACTAACCGCCCAACACCAAGCTTCCAGATTGGCCTGGTGTCAAGAACGAGTTGCTTGGAGTCGTAAGTGGAACAATATCGTCTTCCGTGACGAGTCGCGATTTTGTTTATGGATCAATGATGGTCGTAGAAGAGTCACACGATACCGAGGTGAAAGAAGAAATTTGCAATTTTGTGAAAGGCGGCACACAGCTTTAACGCCTGGTGTTATGGTCTGGGGTGCGATATGTGTTGGTCGAAAATCTTCTCTTGTGTTCATTCCAAGCACCCTAAACGCACGTCGCTACATTAACAATGTTCTGAGGCCAGTATTAGTACCCTTCGTGCAAACTTTACCAAATGGCATTTTCCAACAGGATAATGCAAGACCACATAGTGCGAACATTACTCGACAATACCTGGAAGAAGCACAATTGGAAATACTGCCTTGACCTGCACGGTCACCGGACCTATCGCCCATCGAACATCTTTGGGACATGACGAGTCGCCGTCTTCGAAATTTACCGAGGCCTCCAAACAATGTGGATAACCTACAACATCATCTTGAAGTAGCATGGAATGAAATACTCCAGGAGGATATTGATCATTTGTTGCAAAGCATGCCGCGAAGCGTACGTGTTTGCATTGCCGTACGAGGCGATGTCACTCATTATTAATTTTTTAATTAACAAATGTTGTATCTTTTTACTGAAGGTCTGATCATTTGATACTCCATTATGAAGCATTATTTTGCCAAAGTTACAAGACTTAATTATTAGTATTACTGGGTGGTGCATTTCATGTGAAAGTGAGTGTATATTGAAAATTTCCGACAAATTTTAGGGCAATGATTTTAAAAACCACGAATGCATTAATAATTTTTTAGAATTTTCAATGCACGAATTACATGTGTATATTCGAAAAAGAATTTCATAAACAAACTGCTACAAATACGGCAATTATTGAAAAATTGGAAATACACATGTTAGGCACAAATTTCTACATCATTTTAAATGATTTTTTTAATACTTATTTATTGTGTAACTGAATCGTTTCAACTTCCATTGAACGTTTTACATTTCATAAATTTATCCTCTGCTCAAAATGCAGAACTAAAAAAGTTTCCCGGATATAATTACGTTTAACTTTAGAGGTAAAACGTTGAGGTTAATATAAGATTTTATTGAGAAGGTGAAACGTCTTCAAAAAATGTACTAAAAATATCAAACCCGTATTTAAAAATATGAATTTGATTATGCCAACGAAAATCCTAAATGTCACATTATAAATCCTATGGCACCGTCTAGAAAAGAAAAGGTATCTACCTATGATAAAGTGAAATTTATTTTAATAACTAACTTCAAATAAACTCAAGAAAAGAATAAAAACGATGTGAGGAAATATGGGATTTTTTCCCATTTTTCCGGACCCGAAAGAGATTTTCCTCGGAACAAAATCTATAAGTTTCCAGTAATTTAACCGACTTCGTTTCATTGCTGGTCTTGGAGGTTCCTTTTATTAGCTAATTTGAATAACCCTGTTCATTGATAATCAAAACCATATTGCCTCTGGCTTATCCAATATAATATGGTTTTCTATAATTTAAGAATTCTAGTCTGTAGACGATGATTCATTTAGAGTCCTGAAGTCCGTTTAGCTGTTAGAAATAACTGATTTCCTTATAATGGGAGGTTTCGATGTTCCGATTAAGGACGGAAATAGCCTGTCGGATCAAATTGATTTTCGAGGAATAGTCGTTCATTAATATTGCCCATTACCCGATGGTCGACATGAAAAAGGATAAGTGTTTTGGTTAAAACCTAACTCTCGGATGTGATTTTAATTTTTCCATGATCTACTCTAAAAGTACTATATGTGATTAATTAATGGCTTTGACGCTTTCGCATCGGAACGCGAATGAACAATTTTTTATTGGATTTAATCCCTCTTTAACATGATTGACAAACAAGGACTTATGCTCTTTGGCTACTGTACCGCAAATTGGGAAGTTTAGTAGGTACTTATTATAACCGGATTAGCAGGATTAAAATCGTAAACATAAATGAATGATATTCGGGCATTAATCTGCTTAGCACTGTACAAAATATATAACTTCCTACGTAATCATTGCTATTTCTTTATGCTCTTATGTATAGATAAGATCAGTGGCATAGGTATTTTTAATCTTGGCAATTAATATTCAACTTTCCCTTTCTTTTAAATGTTGTTAATTATTGTTCCCCCTTCGAGAGAGAGAGAAACTGTCTATTCGAACGATAAAACTAAAACGCGAGAACATTGAATCATTCTCTAATTCATTGTTTCTTTCTATCTTGCACCGACGGAATTACGTTTTTCTCAGTTTTTCTGGGTACTCTCTTACACTTTCTTCCATGATACTCAGTCACATGGACAGATTTATCCAATTTTCGTGCCTAATTAACCCAAATATCCTCATAATCTTAACTTCAAACCTCTAGCTTTTACCTAATCTCATTATTTTATAATTTTCTTTTGAAAGTTGTTCTCTGCTCCATATTTTCTTTATAGCTTATGACTTATTTCCGTTATAACTTTATCTCTTTCAACGCACTGTAAGGTAAGATTAACAAGATTCTTGCAGTAAGACTAAACTTTTGATCTTATATCCCTCATCGCTATTCCGAAATAGTTGAGAGTGAAGTATATCTCTACCTACTTGGTATCTAAATATAATTTTTTGGAAAATGTTTGCAATTTACGCCTTGTTTTTTTCAAATCCTGACATGTCGGTCTTCCATATGCTGCTTGGTTTGTCTCAAGGGTCAGCATTAGGATTAGTGTTAAGTGTGTGAATTAGTGTAAAATATTCACGTTCAATTTATCACAAATCTATTTTCCCTCTACAATAATCCTCTAAATCTGACAGTTCACAATTCGATAAAAATAATTCCTTTGAACTCTATTCTTTATGACATTCCACACGGATGGTGTCACGAGTTATTTATCCCTTTGAAGTTAATGGCGATAGCACGTAATTACAGAACGTGCCTCAAACCGCATAAACACTTCCACCCTCCGTTCCATTATGGGTATGTTCGCTGAAATATTCAACAGGCGTTTTCATGTTATTAATGACATAACCAGTTGTTAATTTACGTCCAAATAACAATAAACAAAGAAAAAAGCTATAATGGAAATGTAATTGAGAAAATGAACTAAATAAAAATATAATAGTTTAAATCAATGGAAGCCACACAGTGTTCTCAAATGCGAGAAGTCAATAGTGATAGAATCGGCGACTTTTTGGGGCGTCCAAAAAGTTTCGCATTCTTCTACCTACTGAGTATGATACAATGTAGGAAGAAATGTTAAATAAGACATTGTAGAGGTGCATAAGAGAAGTGTTCAGGGACGCCAAAGAAACACTTGCCGATTTTCATAATCTAAATATAATCCCTTGGATAGCAGGTGGTTATTTTTACATTTCCAGACAATTAGCCTGAATTAATTTAAATTAAGTAACTTTTAAAATATTGGTATCTAAACGTTAAAATCTGACATGATTATCACATACAGGATATTTTCTTTCATAGGTAGTTTCCAACAATACATTTGCTAACACACAAATAACTCATCTTGTGAATAGCGTTTTTTATTAATTGAAGTGAAAAATTTACTGAAATGAGATTTTTCTTTGCATCGTTACAAATTATTTAATGAATTTATTTATTACCATTATCAATTTTATTAATTAATTAATAAAGTTAATATTATTTGAAAATACTTCAAATATATTTGATAAATTTCAGTTTGTTTTAACATTGCTACTGCGACCAGGGAAATTATCGCGATAATTGTAATAATGCAAATTACCGCTGTTGTTCTGCAATGATTGGCTCAATACAACGATGAGTTGCCAGTATTACATTGTTGAAATATCACATTTTCTGAATAAAAATTATTTAATTAAAACGTCATAAAACACATTGGAAAATTTCATCGACAAATTCTGTTTTATTTTTTAGCACTCGACATAGCTCTCTGCTACTAACGAAATGCCTTTTCACCCCTAGCGGATGCCGTTTATACGCATGGTCAGAATGGAAGGCCGGATTTTGCACATTTCAGTATTCTGCAATTTTCATGGGTCGTTTGCCTACCCTGTCTTTGCCCTTTATCCGATTATTGCACCTTTTATTAGGATAAAACAGAAATAAACGTGTGAAAGTTGCATTTAAAGGCCTCAGATTAACGATCTTTTTAATTATTTCTCAGTTATGAGTTCATTCGTGCTTTTTGTTAGTTGCTATATATGTCCTTTGAGTATCGCCTTTGGTGTGTGGATTTTCATATGAATTTCCTTCATTTTGTATGTCACTATTACGCATGAAACTAAGCTGTTTCTATCAGTGGGTTCCTGATACCCGCAAAATCATTGTCACTTAAAAAAACAACCTATTATGACTGGCAAAAAAATTAAATGATGTAGCTAAAGGTTAATTTATGCATCGAAAAAAGTTCATTTATCATCTTGTAATCCATAGTGAAAATACACTTCATCTTCGTCCCTATTAAGAAGGATTAACCGTAGAAAACTTTGAAATCTCGGTAGCCCTACAGAAAAAATGATTTCCATTACTTTTGGAGAATCTTTAGGTAGTCTACTATCAATAAAGGAAACCTTTCTTCTCACGCATTTTCAATGTCAAGATCTTGTTAGTCTATATTAAATTTACGATAAATCAAATTAATTTAATTAACTTTAACTCAGAGAGATGAGATAAAATCCAATTTTGCAGGAATTAATAAAGACTTCAATTGAGAAACAATTTTACTTCGACGTCAATAAATAGAAACTAATCATTCAGATCCATGGCTATTCGTTACGTTACTGCTGGTTAATATTTATCCGAATTAAATAATGCAATAGTTTTAAAAATTTATTCCCGAAATATGATGATTATGCATAACTAGACGAACAAAAATTAGTATAAGCATCACGAACAGTAACCGATTTTACTGATCTCAAACAAATTAGAGGCCTCGTTTCGCTGAGCCTCCAAACTTTGTCTTTAACCAGTAAACCTTCCTCGCTGTTCTCCATACTTAATAAACTTATTCATTCGTCTCGAATTCTTACAATCTCGAGAGCCGTAACTTCCAAACAGCTTAGTTGTATATTACGTTTATGCTTTCGTACTTGTAAAATCCGCATTCAGAAATAGCCGACTTACGAGATACGTATCGACCCTTGTTAAGGCTTTTTCACAAATTTAATTCGCTTTTAGTGTTTACTGTCAACACAAAACTTGTCTCCATTTCCCCATCCACACAGTATGCTCCTTTTGCCTCCGTGAATAACTTTATGGCTTTATTTTGAATTTTCTAAATAGTAAGTATTTAATTAAAAATGTCTAAAAAACAAAAATTGCCAGAGAGGTTGCTAACCTTTTCAAAAAGCACATCATTGATAGGTGAATAATTATATACAAAATTATCTACTTAAATCGCATTTACCCGTTACGTGCTGAAAGGTAAAATGAGTATTGAGAACTGTGTTCGGCTTGGACTTAAGATAATACGTATACCGGGACAGGTATTCAAGTATTGCATGGAAATAGTAATTGGCAGTTATTCTTGACATTTTTGTCTTGATCAGTGAGAAATCGTTGTAAAAGTGCATTTTAAGGAGGGCTGCGCATTATTGTAATATCTAATCTACAGGGTGGCAAAATAAAAAAAAAATCGTTTTATCTCTATTTTCGAACTGTCAACGCGAATCAAAGTAAATATGATCGACAAAATGCCCTTATGAAGTGGCACAAAAATGAACAATATGTTTATGTGTTATTTCAATAAGTAATGAACATGTGTCAAAAACACTTTTTGCTATGCAATACGCATTTGATAACGAATTAAATAGATGGTTTGGGGGCGTATGCAACCCATGCGTTAACACTTAATTCGCAATGAATGTGTTCATTCGGACAATAAAACTTTTGTATTTTTGATTAACTAAGTGCTATTATAAAGCGTTACTCGTAGAGGGAAAAATAGGCGCAGGAGAATCGCGAAAAATTTTATCCTCTTCTGCATTGTTCGGATAAAAAAAAATACCGTAAATTCCAATTAACTACTAATTCGAATTTGTGAAAAAACGTAAACAAGGGTCAATACGTGTCGCGAAACTGAATAGTTCCTGAATTCGCATTTCATCATGCGTATTAGGAAAACATGAACGTACTAAAAATTAACTAATTACTTTCACTAGTAACGAAGATATGGGTAACAAATACCATTAATTCACATCAACTGAAGTTTTTTATCAACTAGAAACAAAACTTTGCCTAAAAAAAATTGTTTGTTCATCAACGAAAATGATAAACATTAGCCCGCTCAGTCAAGAAATTATTAATCTGAATTAACATGAACATTAGAGGCTAATAGAGATATTTAATTTTTTTTTTAAGACTCGAGGTCAAACATGAAATGGAAAATTATAGCAAGAATATTTATGACATCAAAAATATCGAACTAAAACCGAAATGAAGGGCTTTGCCTTATGAGGCTTCCTGTGCTTAAATCTTTTAAACCCTAATTTTGAACAAACATTTGCAAAATTCGATTTTTTTCAGGAGGTCCAGAGACCACTGCAGGCCGACCAATCTTCCCCAATTGCCCTTATAGCCCTTATGGCAGTCCCACCCATTCACCTCGAAGCAATCGGAAGCGGCAGCCCCCAAGGGAATCTCGTAGAGTTTCCATTGAAAAATTAGGACACTATGATCAGCTCAACCAATATAAATTAATGGATTCGATTGGACAGGTAAGTACAATCAATATCATTAAATATTTAAATCGTTGTTCGTCTCACTACCACTTCACTCTTTCGATCTGGAATAGTGTTTCGAATTCCGGTAAAAATTTCACCAAGATCACCTAAAGTGCTTGAAAAAAGTTTCTGTAGCTCTAATAGAATAGAAGTTGAGAATCTAACTTTAATTCGACCGAGCGCTGCTTCTCTGAATCTAACTTTAATGCAATGACGCTTTAAATGGACATAAGGCCGGTAAGGTCAAAGATTAGAAATAAGAACGGAAAACTTTAAACCCACTTTGGAAACTCGATAAAACTTCTTGAGAAAAGTCGCTCTTTTACACAGAGCCATCTGTCTTTTTGAAGAACTTGAGCTTTGATGTTGCTCACTTCAGAACTTTGGCAACTGCAAAATGAAATTTTTACTTTGTGGAGATCGGATTTAAAGGACAATTGGTGAACATGTCGTATTTACGCAGTTAATAAAGAGTTTCTAGCTTAAGTTTCATTATGCCCTTTTTACGTATCCAGTCCATTAAGTTAAATTGGTGATGGAATATATATAGCATGTATATTTGAATGATTTTGTAAGGCAAACCAATACTTTTGCTTATATCTACAGGGTGTTTCAAATAGTTTGAAATAATTCAAGAAAAGATTGCTTACATGGCAATAAGATAACTCGCGCGTATTTCTGAGACAGTCTGTACAGGTGTTTTAGGCATCTTTTTACCGGATTTTTGAATATTTACTGCAAATTTGGTATATGCACTGGATAAAACTTTTTCTATGGATTTATAGTGCCGAGACAATACGATTTTAGATAAAGGAAACCTAGCAGATTGTCAGGTCAAATTTAGGTTGATTTGTAAGTGAAATTTTATGGCACGATGATTTCGCAGCTATCTTATTTCTAGATATACAGGGCGTTCCTGAAAAATCTTCCATTTGGACATAACTCCTTATCTCGGCTAGCCTGTTGTAGTTAAAGTTTAAATGGCAGCATTTTGGAGATTTAGTATAATAAAGATAAAATCAAATTTTAAATAATCAAATTCTGTGTTATTTTTAATAGGATAACATGTATATTATTACTTCATTTGATAGGTCAATTTTAATTAAGCTCTTTTACTAAAATATTCCCCAAAAATATATTTTTCCATAAAAAGTAACGTGTTCAAAAAGGAAATATCCTAACAATTGTCTCTCCAAATACATACATCATATAATATGTTCTTTCCAATGCATTGCTTTGTACTATTTTAAAAACGCTCTGTGTTCCTAAAACAAATCACGAAATGGTCGCACCATAAAATTTCATTTGGAAATAAAAACTTTCGAAAAAATTTTGCTTTGCTCTTTATAAATGTATTTCTTAATAACAATTATTATATTTCCAGGGATCTTACGGTGTTGTTAAATTGGCCTACAATCAAGAAGATGATACACACTATGTAAGTATAGTTAATTCAAACTTAGAGTGTAACAAGATCCCGATTTTTCTGCAATTTACGTCGAAATGCATTCCTTTTGATGATTTTATTAAATAATTTATTCAAAACGCCTAAAGCCAAAATGGACATATACAAGATGTTTGACTGCTTCATGACTATCCCCTGGTAGTTTGAAAAAATAATAAATGCGCCTCGGAAAAAAAAATGAGCATCATAGCGGGATGGAACATTTAATTATACACTAAAAATGTCCATCGATATATCTTCGCTCCTATTACCGTTTCACCATAAATGTGATGACTACTTTCGCTAGGATATTTTACTGGGCACTTTTCTGGAACAGCAATTTCACTAAACTTAAGCCAAGAAAAATTCCTCCTCAGTCAAGTTCTTAATAAATGAATTTTCATACGTTACTTTAATCTGAAAAAATCTTCAAATGGAGACTGACGAAACAAACGTAAGTTTAAAATATACTTTCAGTATACAGGGTGTTAATTAAGTACGTGCAGATATTTCAAATGATGAATCTCTGACCGATTCCAATACAAAAAGTTTCTATTAACATATAGTCGTAACGGCTCCGTTTAAGAAATACAGAGTGTTTAAATTTTAATTTAAATTTGGTTTTCTATGAATATTTTTGGACACAGATGAGTCAATCAAATGAAATTTTATATTCGCGGGTCTTTTATGATGCAAAACCCAAATGTTGTCTTAGTTTTTTGATTACTGATAGAAGGAGCCACGTACGGGGTTTCATCACATTTAAATTGACCCTAACTTTTTTGCTCCGCACTGTAGGTCACTTTTGTATGAAGGGCATTATTGTACATTTAGTTTTATTCAAAAAAGTACTCTTGGAGAATATCTCTAGAAGCAACTGTTTTGGAGATAAATGGGCTCGTAATTAACATACTTTGGATAAAATTGATCAATAACAATGATTGAAAATGGCCACCTCCTACTTCTATACACGCATCTATTCTTTTCAACATTGATTGGCACATTTTCTCGAACACACCTGGTGTATTTTTGATCACTGCACATGAGTCGATTATTGTATTTCTTAAATCTTGTTCATTTTCGACTATAGTTTTATACACTAGTGATTTCAAATGACCCCAAAAAAAGTAGCCTAAAGAATTCATGTCGGGTGACCTAGGAGGCCACGGTTGAGATCTTGCTCTTCCAATCCATCGATTAGGAAAACTGTCATTCAGAAAATCACACGCTGCTAAACTGAAGTGTGGTGGTGCACCATCGTGCATGAACCATATTTGCCCACGGTCCCTCAGTGGAACATCTTCTAGAAGTTCAGGAAGATCGAATTCTATAAATCTACAGTATCGCTCGCCAATCGGTCTAGGTGGAAGAAAATAAGGCCCAATGAGTCGATCGTCGATAATTCCAACCCAAACATTGACTGAAAATTGTTCTTGAAAATGATTTTTGGTGAGAACATGGGAATTATCTTCAGCCTCTACATGGTTATTATAGAAATTAATTTTACAATTTCGAGAAAACGAAGCCTCATCTGTGAATAATACTTGACTTAAAAAATCTTGATTTCCCAGCAATTTATTACGTAACAAAGTACAAAACACTATCCTCAGAGGCAAATCCCTGGGTAATAAAGCTTGCACGCGTTGCAAATAATAGGGATAAAGTTGCTGATCTTAAAATTTGCCATACTGTTACGTGAGTATTATTTAATTCACGTGCAATTTTGCGAGTACTGGTTTCCGGGTTTCTTCCAATTTCATTCAGGACGGCTTTTTCAACCTCCACTGTCCTAACCCTCATATGTAGGTCTACCCATGATTTCAGAAGTTCTTTTGAAATTACCGATTTCACAAAGTCGCATGTGAATGTTGGTAAAAGTTCGGGCGTTCAGTAGTTCCAATTGTGGAAATCACTCTTGATACAGATATCTTGCCGCTTCTGAGTTACCATGAGCCATTCCGTAGACAAAACGCATATCTGCCATTTCTTGGTTGGTAAATTGATTCATTTTAAACACAAATGAAGCACACAATAATTAATAACACTATAAACAACTAAAATCACACATTCGCGTGTTAAATTGTAATGTTAATCATTTTCGATGTACAAATTCCTTAGTATTCTTAAAAAAAATTATGAATATTTTAGTCTTATCAATATGAATTTTTTTATATATATTTTTCTTAAAAACAATTGTAATTCCCAATTTAGTATCATTTAATGTTATACGGTAATTCGCATTCTTTGGTTTCGTCAAATCCTTAGTAAACCGTTATTATAAACTTATGTTAATTACAAACCTAATTATCTCCAAAACGGTTGCTTCTAAAGATATTCTCCAAGAGTACTTTTTTGAATAAAACTAAATGTACAATAATGTCCTTAATACAAAATTAACCTACAGTGCGGGGCAAAAAATTTAAGACCAATTTAAATGTGATGAAACCCCGTACGTGGCTCCCTCTATCAGTAATCAAAAAAATACGGCAACATTTAGATTTTGCATCATAAAAAACCCGCGAATATTAAATTTCATCCGATTGACTCATCTACGTCCAAAAATATTCACAGAAAATCAAATTGAAATTTAAACACTCTGTATCTCTTAAACGGAGCCGTTGCGACCATATGTTAATAGGAACTTTTTGTATTGGAATCGGTCAGAGATTCATTATTTGAAATATCTGCACGTACTTAATTAACACCCTGTATAATTAATCTCCTAACTTCTGAAAAAAGGTACACAAAAACTTCTAAAGGGACTTGTCAGGAAAACCGTGATATTAAGCCAGCTTCATCTACGCTACACATTACTCACCTACGACTACGTAGCTACTACATATGTATATAAGTGCTAAGTAGCCTGAGTGTGCAGTAGGAATTGTTAACTGCAAAATGAATCGACTTCATCTGTTTTTTCCGTCGTTCTCGTTAAACTGCCAAAACTTACCTGTAAACAAGAAAAAACAACAATTAGAAACTCCTCTTCTAAATTAACACACAAATCCATCTTACCCCGATCTTTTCCTTTCATGGCCCCATCCTGGGGTAGGCACCATCCAACTGCGTTTTCTTCGTTCAACTCCCAAAACTTACTTCTAAACAACAAAAAACCACAATCAGAACCTCCTTATCTATATTAACACACAAATCTATCTTACCCCGATCTTTTTTTTTCATGGCCCCATCCTGGGGTAGGCACCATCTAACGGCGTCCTCTTCGTTCACCTCCCAAAACTTACCTCTAAACAACAAAAAACCACAATCAGAACCTCCTTACTAAATTAACACACAAATCTATCTTACCCAGATTTTTTTCTTTCATGTCCCCATCCTGGGGTAGGCACCATCCAACGGCGTCCTCTCCGTTCACCTCCTAAAACTTACCTGTAAACAACACAAACTACAATCAGAATCTCCCTATTCAAGTTGAACGACATATTACCTCCATCTTCTACTCCCATCGCCCCATCCCATGCGTGTGACCTTCCAACGGCGTCTCTCTTCAGTTAGAGGAGCCCCTCCCCCCTTCAAAACCATAGACGTTACATCCTATCGCACTTCCCTATGTTAAGCCGCGGTTGAATATGACGGTTTAACATGAGAGAGCACAGGTGGAGACCTCGTTCTACTTAACTTTGAGAGGGGAATGCTCCTCCGACCACCAAGAGCATTTTTACCACTTCAAAAAAAAAAAATTTTTGGCGACACACTTCACAACACACGTCACTAAACGACAGTTACTCGACCGCGCTTTTACTCATTAAAAGTCAGTTACGCGAAACCCGTTTTCAGTTAGTAATTGTCAACAACGCGTCACTCATGTTTGGTCACTATTTGAGACAAAACAACCCCCAATTGTCCTGATTAAGTGTCCCGAATTACGAACATCTTGGTTGTTAGCTCGTTACCACACGACTGAATCATCTACGAAACGATATCGGTACGAAAAGATACAAAAAAGTTTAAATTCTGCCTTTTGCGAAGGTACGAGTCATAGGTCGAATCGATACGACGGTACAATGGCCATCTAACACTTAAATATACACCTTACAGCTGATCTAAAGGAACTAACTATATGCAAAACGAAATAATATACAGTGTGTATTCCTCATTTTACAGGAATTTCTATAGATATGTAAATATTTCTTAATTAGTATAAATCAATCAAACGGTGTTTCCTATAACTTCAAACGCAGATAATTGTTTTTGGATGATCCAGAACTTTTGAACGAAATTATTAATATTGCTCTGAAATTATAATGTCCATGTGAAATATATCAATGGTCCTAATTAAGCATTAAGTTATTTGCTTAAATAAAAATGTACGTAACAATGGTTCTGTTGTTTTCGCAGGCCATGAAAATCTTATCAAAGAAAAAGCTGTTCAAGAAATCTGGAATATTTGGTAGATTGCCACCAAAGAAAGAAGGCAGATCAAACTCTTCTCCTGTCAATAACCCACTAGATAAAGTGTATCGGGAGATAGCGATTTTGAAGAAATTGGACCATCCCAATATAGTTAAATTAGTTGAGGTAAGCACTCGCAGGTGATGTTTTTTGTTTGTGACTTTTCCTAAATGGTAAGGCTGGAAATCTTTTTAAATTTCATTTGAACAACTTATTCAGTACTCAATTGAGCAACTTTGTCTGATTTTAACCAAATATCTATTGCATACAATTATAATAATTGCTCTGGTGATGTATTTAATTTGCAACATATATGTACATACATATGTACAGGGTGGTCCAATAAGAGCGCCTCGGACGATTACGACTTTATTAATGGTTTTGATGAAAAATTGTTTTTACACTTATATGTACGACCTTATAAGGCACATTTTAAAAATATTGTCATTTATACGGGGTGCGCAAAAAAGAAGATACAATGCAAGCTTACATTTTTTTAAATCTTACACCTTATATTTTTTTTTATATTTGAAATTAGAAGAAAACAATAGTAGAAGTTTATACAACATTCAATAAGTCTAAAACAAATACTCCTTGAGCAAATTAAAGAAATGCAAAAATGCAAGGGTCAAGAAAAATTTCTTTTCTACGTGAAATGAATGAATTAATTATCGTTTTTTGACCGGTACGTCTTAACAACAGATACTTCTTCAAGTTGAAAACAGTTCTCTTGAAATTTTATATACACGGTGAGCAAAAATACTGATTACATCTTACTCACTTACGATTTAGAATATCTTGCTTATTTCAAATGGAATGTATACCTTTTTATGTATTCATTTGTATCACTATTTAATACCCTTTCAAGTGATACCAATATGTCCTATACCCATCTATAACCGTTTCTCATAAAATGAGGTTTTATTTCATTTTAAATAACAACAAGTATTGTCAGACTGTGCCTTGGATTCGTTTCCATGGTTACAAAAACAAAGACATTTCACAATTTTTCAAAATATACATTCGAAATGACCATTATTTTGGATGCAAAGTAAAATGCGTTTTTGAAAAAACAATTTAACTTTTAATAATGTTTCTGGTGCGATTTTTCTAAAGGCATTCCGGATTCGAATTTTCATATTCTCTTTTGTTATCGGTGGTTCTTGGTAAACTATATCTTTAATATATCCCCACAAAAAGAAGTCTATGCAAGTAAGATAGGGTGATCTTTCTGGCCACAGCTGAGGTCCTCCTTTTGTCCAATCCATTTTTTGAGGCAAATAAATTATTAAGAACGTTTCTCACATTTCGATGAAAATGTGCGGGAGCCCCATCTAATTGGAACCACATCTTCTGTCTCATGATTCATAGTACTTCTTCCAATAATTTTAGAAGTCTATTTTCAAGAAATTCTTGAAATATCTGGCCGGTTAAATGACCTTCAACGAAATAAGGACCTATGACGAACTGATTCACAATTCCGCCCCACACATTCAGAGACCATCTATGTTGTCGGTCGACTCGGCGAAAATCTAATGGCTTTACATTGGCATAATAATGGAAATTATGTCTATTTACTAGACCATTATTATGAAACGTTGATTCGTCTGAAAACAAGACATAATCCAGAAATGAACCGTTTCTGGCATACTTGTCCAAAAAGAAATAACAGAAGTTAAGTCGTCTTTCCTAGTCAGCCTCATACAACTCCTGACGCAACTGGATATGGTAGGGATGAAATTTATAGCTTTTCAAAACTCTGCCTATACTACTTTTGCTTATACGCAACCGCTTTTCAAGTTTACACTGGCTTCTGTGGGGGTTTTCCACCATAGATGCAATTATGTTAAATGGATTTTCTTCTGACTGAATACGTTTTCTTCTTGTGAATTTCGGTTTCGCCACACTTCCAATTTCTCAAAAAGTTCGCAGTAATAACTCACATGACCTTTTATTTGGATGTCTTCTGTTTGGGAACCTTTGATCATAGACCCTTGAAGCTAAGAAACTATTTTCATCACATTCCCTAATTATAAGTATCAAGTCAACTTTCTATGGTAAAGAATAATTTGTCATTTTTAATTCACAAACTAACATCAAACACATATTGATTTTTAGAATAACTATTACAGTCTGATGGTTTTATTTTTGTAACCATGGAAACGAATCCAAGGCACAGTCTGACAATACTTGTTGTTATTTAAAATGAAATAAAACCTCATTTTATGAGAAACAGTTATGGATGGGTATAGGACATATTGGTATCACTTGAAAGGGTATTAAATAGTGATACAAATGAATACATAAAAAGGTATACATTCCATTTGAAATAAGCAAGATATTCTAAATCGTAAGTGAGTAAGATGTAATCAGTATTTTTGCTCACCGTGTATATAAAATTTTACGAGAACTGTTTTCAACTTAAAGAAGTATCTGTTGTTAAAACGTACCGGTCAAAAAACGATAATTCATTCATTCATTTCACGTAGAAAAGAAATTTTTCTTGGCCCTTGCATTTTTGCATTTCTTTAATTTGCTCAAGGAGTATTTGTTTTAGACTTATTGAATGTTGTATAAACTTCTACTATTGTTTTCTTCTAATTTCAAATATTAAAAAAAATATAAGGTGTAAGATTTAAAAAAATGTAAGTTTGCATTGTATCTTCTTTTTTGCGCACCCCGTATAAATGACAATATTTTTAAAATGTGCCTTATAAGGTCGTACATATAAGTGTAAAAACAATTTTTCATCAAAACCATTAATAAAGCCGTAATCGTCCGAGGCGCTCTTATTCGACCACTCTGTATACAGGACATTACAAGTTCAACACAAATAGTTTTCCACTTTCATTGTCTTTGTCGAATATCTCTTTTATTAATGAAAATTGGAAAGGTTGACTTCTTTTTTTGTGAATAAACGAAGAGATAAACCTACTTTATAGCGTCATTCATTTTTTGTTTGTCACATAATTTGCCTACAATAAATGAAATAAATAATGATAAAAATTAGTAATTGTATTTGCTGTTTTAACTACTACGGACGGACGAGGTCATTCAAATTTTGAAAATTATCCAACATATATAATAAAAACCAAGAGAGCTAAGACAAAATTATTTAAACCTTCGTTCCATTATTAATATACCAAATACCAGGCAAAAACAACGAAAAAGATACCTCATACTACGATAAAATACTCAGTTTTCATAAATATTATTCAGAAGATATACGAATCACAAATGTTCCATGTTCTGCAGGTATTAGATGATCCTGACGAAGACCGCTTATATTTAGTTTTTGAGCTTTTGGATAGGGGACAGGTACTAGAAGTGCCCACAGACCACCCTCTAGACGAAGAAAAAGCCTGGAGCTATTTCAGAGATGTAGTTTTGGGGATCGAATATTGTAAGCTCAATCTAAATCTTCTCAATTTTCCTTGTAACCCCCATGTTTATGATTTAGTACATTTCCAAAGAATAATTCACCGAGACATTAAACCAGCTAATTTGTTGTTAAACGATGAAGATCACGTACAAATTACTGACTTTGGTGTATGCAATGAGTTTCACGGTGCAGATGCCTTTCTTTCTGGTACTGCAGGGACACCTGCTTTTACACCCCCTGAAGCTCTTGGTGAGGAGAGATCTTCTGGGTTCAGTGGAAAGGTAATGTTAAGGTAAGATTAAGAATTCTTCAGAAAATTGTTCAATTTAATAGTGCACGGATATCTGGGCCATGGGAATAACCTTATATGCCTTCGTATGCGGCCGTGTACCGTTCCATGACGAAAACATTATTAGCCTCTACACAAAAATCCGAAACCAGCAAGTTGATTTTCCTACAACTCCGGACTTATCTGAAGAATTGAAAGACCTGATTGCAAAAATGCTCGTTAAAGACCCTACGAAGAGGATGACTTTGTCTGATATAAAAGTAAGATCTTATCTACTATTACATATGTCTGGATTTACGCTGATTTCAAGGAACACCCTTGGGTAACAAAACATGGGCTCCATCCCCTTCCTTCAGAGGAAGAGAATTGCCATCTAGTGGAGATCACTGAAGAGGACGTGGCCAGAGTTATTACGTCAATTCCCAAGTTGGATACCTTAATTTTGATCAAGCATATGCTCAAAAAACACTCTTTTCAAGTAAAACAACACACTAAATCTGCATATACATATCTATTTATTAATTGCGTATACTTTTCAGAATCCCTTTTTATATAGACGAGAAACGACTGTGGGATCTCCAGAAATCCGAGCAACCACTTTTACAGCAACAAAGAAACATCTGGGTCGCTCAGGTCGCTCCAACTCTGCTCCCGACTCTTATGATTGGGCCCAGGGCCGCCAAAAATCAATAGAGAGTAATCTGGAAGCAGTTGAAGAGGTCTCTTTAGATCCCAATGGAGAAGAAATTACTACATACCCGAGAATGACTCCAGGCAAACCGCAACGCCGAAAAAGCTCATCCAGAAAACATGTAGAACTATCTCGGACATCAACAATCTCAGCTGAATATTCGTTGAAGTCGTCTGATTCTGGCAGCGATTGGAAGTTGAATTGCTCGGAAGAGGTTGCTTCCACTTCAGAACAAATGGATAATGCTGACTGCTTAAAACAAACTGCTGAAGTCGAAAAGGAATTTCCAAACTGTGGTGGTCAACCAAGAAACGGGTTAAACGAAGAATTAAGCACAAACCAAGAATCTCGACCGGCACAGAAACGGTGATAGAATTTGTTGAGCGTTTTGTTCGGTTTTAGTGTTTTTTTTTAACTTAGTGAAGTCTTAGACTTGGCGAAATGGCGATGTTTGTTTCAACGTGTTAATGCATTCACTGATGCATTGACCGAGTTATGGTTTGAAGTTCAAAGTATGAAAAAATTTTTTCAAGTCAATTCTTACTTGACCGTCAATGAGACGACTGTAGTGCTGCCAGTTTTATATCTTACTCAAGAGTGCTCGCTTCAATGTGATACCAGTAGCTTGATCTTAGATGTACTTATAGGGCAGAGATTGACTTGATAAAAAAAATTGCTCGCTAAAAGTACCTACATGGCTGTTTTACTTAGACTTCTCTTATTTATATTATTTTTATTTTACTGCTTATTTTTATTATTTAACAAGAACACAAGTAATTACTATAAGAATACCTATATGATTTTCATCAATTTTATTCCAACTGTACTCTATGAGTATTCTATTGTGTGACTTTAGTAACAATTTTTAATAAAACAACTAGAAATTTTAATTTCCATTAAGTGATTTTCTTATGCATTGTAATATGTCCTCATCTCTAACTTTTATTCAACAAAAATGAGCCCGGGAAAAAGTCTCAACAACTTTTGAAGCTTCTTGACCACCATATTTTAAATTTTTCATCAAAAGTTCTTGAGAATGAAAAAAACAAAAAGGCAACTTCCTTTAGTTCGGAATGTAGGAGGAGTAAATTATCTTTCGAAAATAATTTCACGCAGACAGAGTTGCCAATATTTATGGAAACCAATGGCAACATTACAACTTCGAAATAAATAAGTTATACATTTAATCAATTTTCGAGTTGCCACGAAATTCTACACATGTTTCGTATAAATAGCATATTCTGATCCAAAACTCTTTCTGAAATAATGCCGAACCCCTTAAGCTTCAGGAAAAATAATAAAATTAATCTCCTTTGAGTTTCAAAACACGTGGGGTTCCCGATAACGAGAAGGCAGATTGCTTAGCCAAACCAGTTTCTGGAACAGCACCCAATGGGCCTGAACAAATCGTGGAGATGACAGAACATGCGAGGCCATTCTCGAGGCATTTACATGTCAGCGACAGTTTGTGTACCTCCCATTTTTTGCAATCAGTCAATCTGTCATTCAGCCATTAGCATTTTCAATTTTTCTTTTTAAGACGAATCAATATCTTAAGTATGACAGGTACCAAAAAAATTGTTAAAAAATGATGTCTACCAAAAGGACATTATTTAAGCCACTTTCCTTCGACTTGTGGTTTCAGGTGATGACGCAGTACGATTAAAAAAATCAGTTGGTTTTTATATTAACATTATTGAAAATTTACATGAATTTTAACGTGTCTTGATCCGAAATCACGTATCGAAAGAAGGCGGCTCAAAACTGGTTTTGAAAAGTTAAAATTGCGATGACCACTTTTAAAGGCTAAACCGTTCAGAAAATTTACTAAATTTCGGGGCGCTTGCAAAAAATGTTAAAATTTACCGGATTGTTTTATTTGAAATCTCCTTGTTTCCATTGGTTTCGGCAAGAATTGGCAGCTGCGTACTTGTGAAACTACTTGCAAAACATAAACCTCGAACGTGCTAGATACTCCGAAACCACAAACCAAATTTATGAGAGTTGACCACTCTGTACGCCCAAAACAGACTACAGTGTTTTATATTTTTTAAATACTCTGTAAAAAAATTTGTGGACCCAAGTTCGTCCTTCAACAGATAAAAGGTCACTTAATGATATCTACAGCTTTAATATTCCAATAAATATGTATGCCCTGCTTATATTTTACTAACACTAGAACTTACGTGTGTCGCTAATATACATATTAAACCAATTATACACATAATCTCACAATACGATAACAAGCTTTCTCTAGACTCTAGATCTCCTCAAATTTTATTTTTTTTACCTATACGTTAATTTAGATATTCGTTTATTTTTGTATTTTTCAAATATGATTTAAATAAATCTATTATTTCACTTTTATTTACTTTTTATTTAACACTTATCCAGTTTAATAAACGATTGAAATAGGTGGGCGAAGGCCACTCGAACAAATATAATTTATCCAAATTCGAAGCAAAGCAAACATGTTTCTTCGCATTTGAATTTCGATTTTAATAATCAATTAGTATTAGATTGTCTATTACTGTTATTATAAGCATTGGGACCATCACCTAACAGATGATCGAAATTATTGCCTTTCCATATGAATCACGGCGTTCCTTATCCTATCTCTATAAGGTGATCAGGGTAATATTGCAGAATAGATCCACTTAAAGTGTAGCAAGGCGACACTCGAGAAAAGACCAATTTGAATAAAATTATACTTAAAATTAAGCAATAGACAATGGAGTCTACAATTTGCTTTTTATAGTTCCGTCACGGTAGAACAGGAGAAGTAGGAGGAAGAAATTTCAAGCAGGGAGGTGGTATCATTAGTAATTAGTACGTATTTGAAATTATGCCGAATATATCATTTGCGCACTTTGTATATTTCAAAATTACGTTTCAATTAAAATTAGCAATTTCATTTTGCCATGCAACACTTTAGGTAGACCACCCTGTATAGAATAGACAACAAGAGTCCAGATTTAAGGGTTAAATTTTCCAATTTGCGATAAATTAAATACCAGAGATTTAACCATTTTTTATTAGGTCCATATTTTCTTCAAATAACTAATCTCGGCATATCCACGGTTTCTTAGGAAAGTGGTGCTGCAATGTAGCCTCCACGATAAAATGATGGAAAATATTAACGACATATTGCAGGAGCTCTATTACAGTAATTTAAGTGTGATACCGATGAGTAAATTTAAGCCAGAGTTCCCTAGGAAAGCAATGCCATAATATGGCGGTCGCAATAAAACGACTGCTCATGCATTCTACACTCGTGAGGATTCTTTGGTAGTCCTAAACAAGACCATGGTTGATAATGAAATTGCTGATGCTCTATTATGGCCACGATAAAACGATAGTGCTTTCTTGGGAAACAATTATGGATAAACATTACTAAGAATGTTCAAGTTAATTCAGGTTAGCATAAACATTCCTAAGAATATTTATAGATGTCTGTTACAAAGGAAAAGAAAATGCTTCTATGAATTTAAGGACCATAATGTAACTGCAACTTATAGCGCTGTAGTATTAGTATAACTACTGCTACTAAACAATAGAATATTTGTAAAAACACAATGGTAAGCATAAGTAGATGCCACTTAGAGACTTTTGTCGCAACAAATTTTCAAGATTAATTTTCTGCGCGAAATAGCTTTATTTTGAAATTTTTATCGTTTTACGCAGAAATGCAATGAATGTGAAGAAAACAAAAATTACAAGATAGAAATTTATAAGCGAAACTGCCTGGATATTGTTGCATTGATTGAAATTGAACACAAATTGTCGCAAAATAAACCAGAGATGTGAATAAATTACGAAAAATGAGATTGAATTGAGTCAAAATCAATATATGAAATCAACGAATAGAAAGCTTATCCATTTTTGACCAGTGGCTTTAAAAAAATATCTAAAAAACGTGACAGATACCTAGAAAATCTTCTCTTCTGTGATGGACACCTCTCCTCTCGACCATCGCAGATTCGGCAGAAAGTTCAGTGAAAATTTACCAATCGCTTCCCCTTCATTATTTCAATAACTAAATAGAGCAATTTTGTAATTCTGCAGTTTCTTTTTCTTTCCGACAATGTTGTGGACGCTTTCTCGACTGATATGGAGCTGCTTCGCCGTTTTGCGCATTGAACGTGCGTGATATTAACTTAACCGCACGGTCGTTTTCCAGTATCGTGACGGTAGTTCCACGATCGCTTTGAGGACGGTCTGCAATTCTTCCCGTTTTTTCGTAACCTTTCACCATGCCCTAGACCGTTCATCCCATGAACTAATCGTGCGGGCAATGTCAGCCGTGGTCAATCCCTTCTTGTATCAGTCAACTACAGTGATACGTTAGTTTTTACGAAGTTAAACGCTAAATCACCTGAAAACAGGCCCATAACTAAAATACATCATACACGAAAATTATTTGTAGACTCAATAAAAACATAAAAAATAACCAGACTTCACGACGTCGGTGTTAGGAACTTTTCAGAAGAAAAGTACGGAAACTTTTTTATCATCCTGTATTAACTTTGACTCTCAATTCAGAACCAAACCTCATTTATTTGCTTAATTTATTCAATTGTCTGCTTTATTTTGTAGCTGTTTCTTCTCAGTTATAATCTCGATCGATTGGTTAAAATCAATTACAAGAAATGGAACAATCGCGAAGCAGATTGGTTTGCAAATTTTCATTTTGTGATTTTTATCTCTTTCATATTCATTATAAGGTGTTCACGTAAAAATGTCTTCGTGTGAAGAACTTGTACTCCTGCCTAATCTCTAAAATTTTTAAATTGTAATATGTAGTTATTTAAAGCCATTGCAAAAAGACTTTTCCAAATGCATTCAGATTGTAATAGGCAACCTATCAAAAACACAGCTCGGTGTAACTTTGTAACTCAAAAGACTGCTAAAAATTTTTACAAATCAGAAGCACGTAAAAATGTAGTTCAGTGCATTTTTTAAACTTTTATTAATTTTTTAAATGAGAAACATTGAAATTTGAACTCACTCATGCCTTTGCGTTTTCAATGCCAATTAGAAATAATTTGTCATAGAATGCACGATATTTATATAAAGTTTTTGCATGCCTTTGTCTTCTGGCGTTCACCATTTACACGCATATAGAACTTTAAGTAGTTCTTTGATAATGCGTTGGATGTTTACCGAATTTCTGTTGGATGTTTATTGCATTTCAAAGAATAAATGTATTGTTGCCCCAAAACTTCCATGCACATTCGAACAATTTTTCAATAAATAAATAAAAGCTGAATATTAACTACGTTAGGTGTTTCATTTTAATAGCTACTGCCCGTAACTATTCCTGGTCTATTATAATGGGTCTACTTCAATACTTACAGGATTCGTATGAGGGTTTAAAAAAAATTGAAAGTTGACATTATAACATTATTTATTACTTTTCTAACAAAAGCTTATAACAGTATTCTAATAGTTTTAACGGAATATCCATTCAGAGTCTCAATCCCACTTTTCTCCATGTCTTAAATGCGCCAATCTGGATTTGATAGAAACATTATCATAATAAGGATTCCTTTTTGTTATTGTTTTTACATAATTTTCCTCATTCTTTCCTAATGCTCTCCCATGGCCAAATGATTGTTCCTGTAAAAATTAAATAAATTTGTGCTGGACACGGAATAATTAGATTAAATCCGATAAATATTGTTAAAGCACAATATGTGAAAACAAGAAAGCAGCATACCTCGATTGCAAATATCTAAAATCTTGTCGAATACATATTTTTTCTATAACTCGTTACAATACGTATCGAGTTATTTTGCTTCCCATGCCAAAACGTAAAATATCTTGAAACTTGCAATTTCACTACTATTGCAGTAAACAAAGCGGAACTGTGTTCGATAGCATATTATCTAAAGGTCAGGTTGAAATCATGATATACATAATGCTGAGGAATCTAAGACATAGTGATTTTTTCCACTAGATTTGATAAAATTACAAGGGACTTTTTTAAATTAACAACACATGCAATCCAAAACACTAAAATGCATTGTGTCTTGAATCAAAACTTCAATTATTTCCGTGGTATCCATCCTCATTAGCTCTAGATAATTAATGAACCACATACAGGTAACTAATGACCCATATATAAGGTGTAACATAATACCAATGAAATATTTCAGAAGACAATAGTATTCGGCAAAATGATAAAAAACTGCTAATAGACTCATGATCAAAAGTGTACCTTTTTTGAATATACAGGGTGGCAAAATTTCACATTTTTTCTCATATTTTGGGTTCTTCTCACATATGTCTTGAGTTAAATTTTTGAAATTTCATATACTTGTTTTCTTTAAGACGTTCTACAATAAAACATTAAAAGCGTCGATAGCCATATATAAAATATTTTATTTTTGGCCCTACATACTCTTTAATATAAAAAATGTGAAATTTTTCCACCCTCTATATATCAAAGAGAGTGCTATTGTTCCCTGAAATATTTCCATGACAATATATTACTTCCTATACATGTCATTACTAACTTATTTTAGAATCAAAGCAATCAAAATGATTTTTTGAGTCTTCTGCCACGTTGGAAAGACATTTGATTGACCTTTATTTCAAACCAGCATTAAAAAAAACAATAGAGACAAAATTAATGTGAATTAGTCAACTTTTCAACTCTAGCTCCATCTGAATTTTAGCTCTTTAATGCCTTTATTGGCTCTTACAAAGATAAAAACACGAGGTTTGGACAATGTGGTCAAACCAAGTAAATGGATTAAATATATTAGCAAGGACTCTGAAAAAGTTATAACTGTGTATGGATGAGGTCTATGGTGATATAGTTTCATATTTCAAAAATCAACAGGGATTTTTGATAAACATTTCAGCAAATTTATGTCTCTAAGTATGTCAAAGGTATATGTGAAATAAGCAGCTTAATTCACATTTTTTGAAACTCTATAGTTATCACAAAGTATCATATTTGGTTAAAGTGCTAGACCTCATAAGTAGAAGGAAAGGGTAAGGGTTAAATATAAACGAAATTAAAATTTGGAGTGAAGAATAAAAAGGCACAAAACTGGTCTTAAAAGTACTTGCCCTTGTTTAAATTATGGATATAAAGATGTAAGTGCTTGAGTCAAAACTCAACTAGGAACTCAAGCTAGTTGATTCATAATAGACATTGAAAATTTCATTAAAAGCAAGAAAGTTTTGGATCACTTACGGGACTCAGAAAAGCATGCCGCAAATAAAACATATTCTTTTCTTCAATTTCAAGTTGCTCCCTCAGATGTGCAAGATGCATATTGGTGACTTCAGCGTAGCGGCGCTTTTTACCTTTCCATAGATGACCAGGAATACGGGTTTTTCTAAATAGGGGAGCAAAAAGCCGCATGTCTTATATAAGTCTATGGCTTGGGTATCAATAAAAATTTTAAAGTTATTATTATAAGTTAAATTTATTCATTCAATATTAAAAATAACATAGAACATGACATAACCTTTAAAAAACTATAAGATAATAAAACAATCGGCGGTTTCAAAGTCTTAGCTGTCAAAGAGAGAGAGAGAGAGAGAGATAGAGATAGAGAGAGAGAGATAGAGAGAGAGAGAGAGAGCGAGAGAAAGAGATGGAGCTACAAATGGAAACATTTTCATATAAGAATTACAACTATGCTCACATAATTTTGGGCTACCACGATAAATTCTGGGTGATATAAAATTGATGGTTTCACGGTAAATAATTTTAATTACCACCGTATTTAAAGGTTGTACGGCTCTTCTGATAGGATAATGTTAAGTCTACAGTCTCTAGGCGTTATACAAGTAGACAAATTTCGATGTTCATACAAGAAATCTCTGGAACTATAGGAAATAAAAGGAGAAAAATGAATAAAGCACCGCAAACGTATTTTTTGGAAACCAGTATGTGAAATAACTGAACATAAACGAACTAGATACAAAATTAAGATTTAAAAATCGACGTAATCTGCTCAAATAAACGTTCTAATATAGAAATTACATTTACGTATATAACAAAAAAAAACAACCGACGATAACTTAATCATTCCACTAAACTTATCTCGAAAAAACGGTTCCTAGTTGCCAATATTTCCTAACATCTTAATTGAAACAGATCTACACGAGTCGAACGTTAAACCGCTAAGTAAAAAACAAAGTCATACTCCACGTGTTAAAAAAAAGATTACTCATCCATATTAAAAAAAATATATATATTACTAACGCAATCAAATTCTATACAGCCAATTACAAAACATACTTCTTGATATCAGCAACCAAATGAGACATGTAGTCAGAGTAATTTATAGGCTCGACTCTCACTGCAACGGTTTTCAAGCGTGCTTCATCCTATTGGGGAAAAACAGTACATTAGACCATTAAATAACCTTTCGCCTAACCAATATTGGCGATGATTTGTTGCCAGAAAAATATCTGGTTTCTATATTAAAACTATAGTCACACTTACATTATATTGTTCCATTTTAACTCTGCAAGTGAATATTAATTCTTTGAAATGGCATTTCTGAATCATCTCTTCGTAATGCAAGGACTCGGTCTCAAAAAGTTCACCAGCTTCTTGCGCAGTCATACCGAGCACCTTTTCAGCCTCATCGCTGAACATGCTCACCCACTGGTTACCGGTCCAATCCCCTAAATTCATCTGAAAAGAAATGATTTCTCACAACTCAATGCCTGGCCACCTCATAAAATTACATAAAGAAGTAGATCCACATTATACTTACTCCGCACAGCAGTCTGTACTTGAAATTGGTATCGCTTGTCTTGCATTTTTCACATCGATATGTGTTATCCCCATTGTCAATGACTTTCTTGTTGCACCCGACACAGGCCTTATAGATAGACTTTTCCGCTCGAATTAGCAACACTGTTGCCTTTACTTTGTAATAATCCCCTTTGGCTGGGTCAATCGTACCAAACTGTTGATCCTGTACCTGGATGGAAAATATGGAAATATGTAAACAGATTATTCTTAAATCTTCTAGCAAGATCATAAATTTATTTTTCCGTTCACAAAAATTATAATTTTATTCAACCTTTTGCATAGCAAAATAAAAAATTCGCTGAGCTACTGCTTTACAAACCGCAAAACTTAGTAAAAATTAGTGAATAGTCCACAGCTTGTCTCAGATTTACAACCCACATGCAATGAATAAAAAATAATCAAACCAACTCTTCTTACCTCCCTGAAAGTCATCCAAGGAACATTAAAACTACCGGTATTGTTTCGTGCACTAAGATCACTGGCTGTAACATTCATTCCTTCTCGTTCGTACCAACCCTTAAGAGCAAAACACTCCTTCAGGTCCGGATTAATTTTCATTATAGTCCCCAGACCAGTACTCAAACTTTTTCCACCTCCAAATTCATTGATTTTAGCCCCTTTTAGAGCTATCACTGGGTGGTCAGTTGCCACAAAGTTTTCGGCTTGACTGCCCCAAAGAGTTAAGTTGATCTGCAATAATTTACATTGTGGAATTTTTTTATGGAAATGTGAATAATTTTTTACAGTGGAAGTAGATTCGTCCAATAGTTGAATATCTTTTTTCTTTAGTACGCGACCGGTCGACTTAGCACTGAATTCGACAAGTTCGCCGACTGAAGATACGATTCCCAGAACATCTAGAAAATCAATGATACAAAATATAAATTTAATGTGATAAAAACTTAAGTAGCAGTAAAATATAATAATAAATTAGAAAAAGAGTAATTAAATTAATGAACAAGTTAAAAAAATATACAGGTAAATAAGAGAAAAAGCTTATACAAACCCACTAGTTTGCCGGTTTCTAACTCCCCAATCTTCACAATTGGAACAAATTCATATTTGGTCTCCAAATTTGACATTTTGTCATCAGTACACTCTTGAATAATGGTGTCAGCGGTCATGGCCATTTCATAATGATTTTTCGACGGGTTAAATTGCTTGTTTGCAGGTTTCACTTGGCATTTTGAGATGTAATATACTTTATCAACCTGAGAAAATAAATTATTTGAAAAAGTCAAAGTTAAATAAGGGAATTATGCAAAGAAGTTCTGATAATATTTTTAAATTCTTGAAAGATATGATAAAGAGAATTTATTTTCACTAGTTCTACATTAAAAATTAGGTTTTTCATTATTAAGTTGCAATTGTAATCATATTAATTGTACTACGTCTGAGTCAAAAATTATTCATCATTACAGGTAAACTTAATATTAAGACTGCCACACTTTCTTGAGACACCTTGTATATTTTCTTATAATTTACGACTATGCGCAGCTCTTTATACAATTCTCATATTTAAGTTTGATTGTGTTTTGCTTCGAAATATATTATTAAAATTGGATCTTACAGAGCTACATGAGAATGAAACATACTGACAAATGGACAGTAGTCAAAAGCTGTTTTAACTGTTGGCCATTATAATTCCTATGATTTATGAACTTTGGATCAGCCGGTTAAGACCTGTTTCAAGTATTGAGTGAATTTATACATAAAAAGATGTGTACATTATCACTTAAAAACTTTTAAATACTAATGTATACAAAATCAAATGATTTCTTTAATATTTTGTCGTTCGGTACGTGCAGATGCAAAATTCATAGTAATCGACAGAAAAAAAGAGTAATCAAAATACATTTAATCAGTCGGTAGGGATGACAAATTTCTCTTCATTTTTTCGGCCCTAATCCGAAACAGAGTACATCTTACAGCTAATGTACCTCAAGCAAATTGTAGAATTTGTCTACTTGGTCTCGGAAAGCTGTGCATCTAATGTCCCCACTTTCATCAGCAAATTCTACATTGAAAAGTTGACCAGTGCCTCTAGCATTCTCCCACTTTTTTATGTCACTCTTGTTGATCACTTTTGCCTTAACAACCCACCTGAATTAACAAAAAAATATCATATAATAATAATAATAATGGTATTTACTGATGCACAATATCAAATTTCTCAAAATGAAAATATTACACTGAACTTGATATTATTCTTAACAACAAAAGTAGTATTAAAATTGTGAAACACTGAATTCAAATAAAATGGTATCAGCTGCAGAACACAATTCTCTAGCTCACTACAGTCCACTTATGATAGAACATGGTAGCCCATCCATATTACTGCTGGGGTTTAAATTAATATAAATAGCTACAAATTAAAAATAGCACATTTTCCTGAATAAAGAAACGATTCAAAGATAGCTTCCTATGGAAACATTTAGATCTTTCACTGAAACATTAAGAGCTACAATACTTACTTGTTATGATAAGGACTCAAACTTGCAATAGGATGTGTAATATGGGTGACAAGGTGTCCAGTATTATTAGTTGTGCCATTACCATTACTATTGCTTGCAATACTTGCAGATGGCATTAACCTGGGAACCTTTGCCGGGCGTTCCGCATCTTGATTATTAGAGGTACTACTAGAGTTACTACTAGAAGAAGCTGATGGCTTCTGAACTACATGTGACTTCGAGGCAATTTGATTCTCTGAATAGGGAACAGGATCCCCAATTTTAATCCCAACTTCATCACCATCCTGCATGACCTTCATATCCATAATAAGTAGAACACGACTGAATGAATAGAAGAAAACATTAATGAAATGTGACAATTAAAATCTTTCATACTAAGTAAGAGGCTAGTGTCAATAGAATTTTTTTCAAATGTTATTTCTTTTGATAATTCTAAAAGCTCTAAACTAAATAAACAAAAACATCTTTTATCTTCATGTTAATTTTCTTTTGAAAATTAAGACCACATATTCTCTAAATAGCTTACTTATCTATGCTTAATAGCTGTCTTGGCTGCAAATTACAAGTACAGGTCTCTTTTGACTTTACTTTTGATTATATGTATATATTTTAATATCCATAGTTATAAGTACTGTAAGATCTATGAGAACTTATATAATTGTTAAATTAACCCAAGTAACTTTGCAAAAGCCCAATATTTTATTCATTTACCTATTTACTCCCCCAGTATTATTTACAACGCTGGTAATATATCGAATAAGTTTGATAATAGTATACTTGGGAATTCCTTTTTCACCAGCCTTGAAGAATACAGGACCAGTCATCATGGCATAAGACAATGAAGTTGTCCCATCAGACACATTTAACCGATACCTATCCTTATCTGGGTGCCCTGAGCCTGTATTCATTTTTTTAATGCTCAAGACTTGAATTATGGGCTGCACATCTGCACAATCCTTTTCTTGCATTATGTCCTACAAACGTGAATTGTAAAAAACAATATAATATTTAGAAGTCATTATGAAATATTACTTACCAGGAGGGCACCATCAGTGAGAGGTATAGCAGCCATTGTGCTTTAATGATTTTTCCACTTTTCCAAAACTGATCGCCTAAAATATTCCTTATTCGCCTAATAAGTAAAAAATAAATGTAAAAGAGAATATAACAGTAATTTACGAAAAACTTCGAATTACACTCGTTTGTTGGGTTTCTCTTGAGGGTCAATATTGGCGGGAAACTGGCATTGATAAGAAATATGTCAATATGTCACTACGAAAAATAACAGGGGACTGATACTCTTGACAGTCAGTAATATGTCTAGGAACGTTTAGAGCTGAGTTTTGTGTCATACTTGGGGGTCAGGTTTATAACCCTGTTAATAGCCAAAATTTTATTCAAAATGACTATACTTTCATCATATGTATCAGAATAGTCGCGTCATGAAACGTGTTTCTCCAAAAACTTCTATTACGCTCATTTCACACATATCTTGTGAGATATCATTTTAAGGGATATTTTATTTTCTCTGCAAAATTCCTTCACTTTTCTGATGGGGTGACATAACATGTATAATCATTTAAAAGAACATTTCAAAAAAAGGTGAATTGAAATGCTGGTAAAAAAAGCTCTAATACGATAATACTAATGCTTAAAGTGAAGACTTTCTGTTATGATTTTTTCCTTGAAGAAGTGATGTCATTATGGTATCTTACGTCGTGTATGTGAGGCATGACGTATCTCTGGTGTTAAAATGACGTATGCAGAGTAAAGCAACAAAAGGTCATCGCAATGCGCAATCCAAAAGAAGAGAACCTAAACCTAACCTCACACTGCCGTAATTTTATTTTTCATCATTTATGAAGTCAAATTCAAAATAAATATAGTGTTTAGTTTTCCTAACTAAGCTGATTCCTTTAAGAACGGGAAACTAAAAGTACATAAATCAGTTGTATCTAATAGGAGAACGGACTGCTCAATATTTTATTCATTAAAGAAGGCATTGCCAGCATCAGTTGGTTAGTCTACTTTATAGTAAAAAGCTTTGAAATATGCTATAGATAGTAAAATTGCAAAAAAGCTCCTTTGCAGTCGCAATTGATATAAAATAAACTGCGAAGCACAAAAAATTGTAGATAATGTCTAATGAATCGACTACTAGCCATAAAAGACAATTTACTCCTGATGAGTGGACATTTCTAACCAACTACTTTATTGGTAATAACTATAGGTATCGGGAAAATATCATAATTCCAAGGAACTTGGGCCCTGTTCAAATAAAAACTAATGAGGAAAAAATGGTTGAAGCTTTCTTTGAGAGTTGTCCTTTCAAAGTTATCATGAGTTGTGTAGCTGGTAAGAGAGCAGTGTTAAAAATTTATACATAGGTTGTTCCCATAGTATACTTTTAGTTTATATATATATTTTAACATTAAAGTGAGCACAAAATTAAAGTGAACAGTATAAAGAGGTTTGATACATATATATCAAAAACAAACTATGGTGCAGTCTTCAATTTGTGATTTATAACATGTGTAAAATGGTAGTTGATATCTACCCTACTTTAAATATTTGTGAAGAATTTAATTTAGTTTATACAAAATTATATATATTTAGATCTGAAAAAGTAAAAAAATAATTAAAATAGATGACACCATGTATCTCGGTTATTATCAACTTTTTGATATAGGTAAAATATATTTTTTTTTATATTTTTTTACATAATTTCTGGGATAATTGTGTTCAATTATGGAGCACTGTTTAAATTCAACACCTAACTTTAAATC
This sequence comes from Euwallacea fornicatus, assembly GCF_040115645.1. Taxonomy (NCBI): domain Eukaryota; kingdom Metazoa; phylum Arthropoda; class Insecta; order Coleoptera; family Curculionidae; genus Euwallacea; species Euwallacea fornicatus. Next base: position 4,607,244 of record NC_089552.1, read on the forward strand.
ATGGCAATTCTGTTTGCTTGTATTTTGTACATTCAAAATCATTAAAAATCTAATTTTCTAAATTTACATATAAAAACTTGGACATACAAATTCTTTGGTAGATTGTCACAGTAGAAGTGGTTGGATTAATTAGACTAAAGATAAAGGGAACAAAAGATTAACCTTGATTTTAGGGTATGGTTTGGGTGCAGTAATTGGTTTATTCTCATCAAGTATTGGCCCCCAGTCTGCAACCAGTATTGAAACTCAAACTGCGAGACAAGTGTTTCAAGAAATGAAAACCACAACTTTGAGTTATGCAAAAAATTTTGCAATAATTGGAGCTATGTTTTCTGGAGTTGAATGCACAATAGAAACAGTAGGTATACTAAAATTGATGTAAAATGCTTTTGCCCATGATGTCATTATTGAAGATAATTTATCAGCCCCAAGTAGTAATCCAAGGTGTAGTTTATTAGTTAATATTTGGATAGAAGGAAAACAGCAATTAAAGGTAAGTTTGTGCAATAAAGCTTGGAGGCGTCTATAAAAATATTACATAATAGTGTTCAACTGGGACACAGAGGGATTAGGATCACAATAATTGGCTTTTTTATTATTGCTTCTAGATCTTGAAAGATAAATACAACAAACTTTATTTCTGAAGATTGGCATATTTATAAAGACTTCAATATTGTTACTTCTGTCAACAAAATTACTGACCTAGCTCGCGGCCTGGTCACAAACTTTTTCCTTCCTTTGCCTCGAGTAGACAGTAGAGTTAAAAATTTTAATTTCATTGACACTACGAAAAGAAAAAACTGCCTATTATACTGCTTGATGATATTCAATTATCAAGACCATGGCTATTACCTTGACTATAATTTTGATATTCTGATATTGTATTTAATATGATGAAACCATTTAACAAGAAATATTTCATGAATTTAAAGAATCATTCTGTCTAAAGATAAGTAGTTATAGGTTGATCAAGGGTAATTCATAATATTATTGAAACTTGTTCATCTAATAGTTATTACTGGATTGAAGTAATAATTATTTGATGGTAATAATCTAGACATTAATACTCCTACCTTGTTGCTAGAATGTTTTTATATTGCTTCAGATGAGAGGAAAATCGGATTGGAAAAATGGAACTTATGCAGGAGCAGTTACAGGTGGTATGATTGGACTTAGAGGTATGTATCATTTTAACAATATGTGGATGCATAATTTATCATTATTCATTGTTATTCTTATGTAAAAAACTGTATGTAAGAAACATCAATAGCCATATTGCAATATGCAAAAAGGTGACTTTGACCTTCTATTTTTTTGCAAAAATAAATGTATGTTTTAAATATTTCCAACAAATAGAGGTCAATAATTTTGTAGAATGTCAACATTATTGGTGGTAAGATTTTTTTATGAAAACCGTTTAAGTTGAACTAACTGGAACTAGCCACACAGGGTGCTCTAAAAAAAACAACGAAGATAGGTAGTTATACTTAAGTCGATGGTGCGACTTTATGTAAAATATTTGCAGGATGGTGTCGGTTCAAGTCGTACTAGAACCTAACATCAACTTTCCTAGTTTCAATAAGAAAGTTGATGTATGATACCTCATGCATCTTCCCGACACAGATGTATCTTTCAATGCTTGTAAAATGGTTTGCTACCACGGAACTAAATTTCAATCACAAATGTACCTTCATAAGGGTCATGCCTTTAATAAATCTTATAGCTATATAAGGTTTTCTACATTAATTTTATAAAGCTGTATAAGAATGGTTGGACTGCAAATTAGACCGTCTTCACATTAAAGGTTAAAAAATCCAGGACCTTTTTAAAAAATGATGGTAGCGACATTATGGGACGTTGACCACTATTTTGAAAAAGTTATATGTTCCGCTTGCATAACTGAAATAATTAAAATGATTCTGTATTAAACATTTTTTGATCGTATTTGCAGTTTTAAGAATAAAAATTAATAGTTTTTGACGAATTTTATATTTTCCTCAATATCTAAAAAACCAAATAGTATGTGACAACATTGTATTTAGAAATGTAAAAGACTAAAAAAACAGTAACTTTTCGCTAAAATTTCATCAACTTTGTATTTCGTACCGTTTCGAAGATAGAGTGCTAAATGATATTTAGGATACCTCTTCTACTAAAAAATAAGGGAGTCATAAAAAAATCTGTTTACACATATTTTTACTACCAGTTTCTCAAAGCAAAAGGTTGTAAAGTAAAAGTAACACCTGTTCATTTTTTTAACTGCTCTCAATCAACGTAGAAATTGCATGTAAATTATTAAAAAAAACATTATTTGTGCGTGAAACATTATATTTACCAAGAATCGGGAAAATTATCATTAAGCGAATAGAGGGGCATATACGAAAGTGCGTTCAATCGCAACTGCAATCATCGTGCGGCGTTATTTTTTGCAATTATTAGGTAAATAACTATTCTCCATCTTAATTTTTTCGAAGGAAAACACCTTTACTTGAATTGTTTGGCACTAGTTGAATTGGATTGTTTTTTCGAAATTTTCGAACAACAAACATAAATCCCCACATTACTTGTTTATTTATTTAAAACTTGATCTACTAATACTTCGGTGTCTTTGGCAAAAAAGTATTGTTTGTATTATTTTTTTCTTTGAAAACCCTTGAAATAATAAGTTCAAATTCAGCGAGTTGAATGATTGCTTTATTAGCAGGTCAAAAGCCTAAAAATTACATCTCAAATGATTGTCAAGAATACTAATAGGTAATTCTCGTAAGAAGGCTGCTGGGGTATGGTTATCAAGATTAAAAATAGTATGTCCCTTATACTCGTAATATTAACAGACTGCGATCAAGTGCCGAAATGCTTACAGAGTTAGAATTTAAAAGCTTTTTTTTTTTAAGGAAAGTTGATAAAAATGAAATAGTTATGTATATCTAATATGCGACTAAGTTTCATTCTCCTTTTTGAAACTGCTGAGTTTGGCCGAATTTAAATAAAATTAAAACAGTGTCTCGGTTCAAAATAAAAAAACACCAAACATTGAATATTATACCGGATAAGTAAACACGTATATCTTCCTTTTCAGCTGGTGTTAAGGCTAGCGTTGTAGGAGCAATGGGTTTTGCAGCATTCTCGACAGTTATAGATTATTATATGCATAGTAGATTTTAGAAATTGGCATGGAATGTTTGTGTAATAGTATGATAGATAAGTGAGTTTTTAATGAAATATAAAATTGTTATTTGTTGAATCGTCGATCTTCATTATTTCGCCTCACCACCGTTAAAGAGCAGTTCATCTTCAAGAAAGGTAAACGGATCCTGTCGTTTTACTCTGTTTTTAGTACATTTCTTTGAGCGGATAATTTTAAAGCTAAGCCCCGCATGGTTTTTCTCCTCTCGTTCTTATTTTAGATTGACTGGACTGGTTTCAGTGAAACGTAAGAAGATGCATGGCATTGATGGTACTTGCATTGTGTGTCTTCAGAATTTTAATTCTTTCGAAGGCGATTAAAAATTCTTAAACCACTCTTTCGTGCCTTGTGGATAATGGTCACGAAGCAACATCTTCTATCTTAAATGATTTGATGAACCTGTTACATATTAGACCTTTTATCTACAGTAAATCGGTACTGCAATTTTCACTATAGAAACAAATTGTATGACCCTAATGGCAGGCGGAGATAATGTTGGAACTGTGGAACTAATAAAAATTGATACACATTGCACTATAATAAACCTCTCATGCGTACCGGCGGTTTCATTCTTCCATCTCTCCCCACGGTGCCGGTAATACCTACCTGTGAGCCTCGTACCGTACAAGTTACTTTTACGCGTCTTCGTCGATTAGTACCATCGTTCTGAGTTTGTTTTTATTTTTGTTTGTGATTACTGCAGTTTCTGAGAAGTTTTGTTCAGGTTAAGAACAAATTGTGAAGTTTTTCAAATTTGAAGGTAAGCATGACTAACGCCAGGAATAATAATTAGTTCGGCCTTTTAAAATCATAATTTATAAATTTTTTATCTTTTTCGTAACAAATCTTATTTACTACCTACGTCTCTTAAGATATTTGGGAGCCTGTCACTAATATATGCTAATTTTAAGTATTTTACATTCCTTGACTTAAGATGTAGTCGGAGAGGTGGTAAATATTTCATTTAATAAACATAAGTATCCATTCCGGCAGCCGAAACTGTGCAATACACCACAATTAAATAAATATAAGAAACGTAAATTAGTTTCTTATTGACCTCCTTACTCATAAATTCATTAATATCTATTTTAAATGACCATTTTTGGCTTTTTAAAAATTTTTTAAAATCATAACTGAATAAAATTAAGAAGAGAAATAACTGAAGCACTAAAGGCTAAATTATTAAAAATCCATTCCGTAGAGTCAAGCGGTATTTAAAGTTCCTGTTCTTTCGGAAATACAAGCTTATCATTGGCCCTTGTCCCGTTTTAATGGTACCTGTATACCCGATAAAATTGCCAATACATCTTCAAATTGGTCCTTAAACTTTCAAGATATTCCAGTTAACAGGTGTTCACGGATTGTTCCTTCACCCCTCTTTCTTAGGCAACTCTTTGCATATTTAGAAGAAATTATGTAACATTAAGCGTCAAATTATTAAGGTATTGTTAACTTTTACATCGAGATAATTTCCATAGAAATCAAGAATTTGGCCGATACCTGACATAATTCAATGTCTTGATGGAACTTAACTTACAGATAAAATTGACGGCACATTAATAATTTGGCCTTTAACCGCGAGTTTAAGCACCTACCTAACTAAAAGGAAAAATGTTGCCGTACCAATTATTCGATTTAGTCAGATTAACTTAATTAGTTCTAATCTCTGATCTGAGTTTATTTCTTTGTGGCCATCGATAAGTTCATAAAACGTAAAAGATTATGTAAATGAGAAATACGGTAAATAGGACCCTAGTCCCCTTATTCCATTTTTGAATTTGAAAGGGTCGATTCACTTGACCTTTTTCGTTTCGATGTATCATTAATTGTTATAAAAGTTTTGTGGTCTCACTCACTATTTTCTAGGTGTTTTAAAGAGTTGTTGATTGTTTATAAAAATCATGAAAGTTATGTATGATTCATATGGCTGTAAATCGCGTGAATGCCCTTGTGCCGATGCAATTAGGGCATTACATGTTAGACGAATATGAGTCAGTAGAATCGTTAACTGGCGATATGCCTCCGGCAATAATATATTGCAACAATATTTTTGTAGTCTTTTAAAACATTTACACAAACGACTTTTTCCAACAACAGGCCACAAATGCCTAACTACTAAGTTTTTCTTTTTTTTTTATTATGCGATCAAGGACCGAGATTGAATAAGAGAGTACTGTTTTTGTTTTGTTTGCGAAAACGTACCCATTATTTTTTAATCTGAAGAAATTGCTCCAATTAACTACAAATAGTTCATATTTTCTGCGGTTTGTGTGTTTTGTTTCGGTTCCACATAGAGTTATTTATATTTTGGTTGCACTATACTGTTATACGGGTAAAGGAGGCCAATGGGCTAATCACAGATTCTTTGGGCATAAAAAAATTTAAGGGTAACAAATTGAATTTCTATTTTTAAAAGCTTTAAGATATACGGGCCATAATATTTTCACGTAGCTGTTACAGTACTATAATACTATAACCTAGCAGCTGATTCGCGCTGGTATCTTTCCAAGGTAACCCTGTGTTGTATAGCACAAACGAAATAAATATCATGCCTGGAGATTGACAGAATTAAGATTTAAATTAATTTATAATTAAACAGCAGTATTTTGTAGAAAAAATATTGGACACATATATCAAAAGTAAAGCGTGTTATTTCGCTTACCTATGTTGATGACCTTATCTGAGTGGCAAATTTCCGCCACATCGGGTAATAACGATGATAATTGTACTCGATTGCCAAGGAAACTTCACTTTGCGTCGTTATTTTAATTGCAATCGTTTCGTGCGGTAAAGTATCACTTTCTACACTCGTTAAGTAAATAGTTATTTCTTACTACAATTTAAATACCTATGTCCTATTTTAAAAATTACAATGATATTGATTCTTTTTTCTAGAATTAATAATGTTCAAATATCTACAGATGATGAGGTGAAAGGATTTTAATATTTTTTAAAAATCGATAGATACTATTCGATTGTGCTAAATCACTAATTATTGCACTTAAATTTGATGATATCGACAATGGGAAACGGTTTATTGCGGACGTTATGCACATAACGGCCGCACCATAATTTAACACAGAACCATCCCGATTGCACGTTTCCAGGACCAGATTCTTTGATGGCACTTTTGATGGTGAAAGAATGTATGATATTTTGTGAAGGTGCAACTTATTTCCAATTTGGGGCGGTTTATTTTCTGATTGTAGAGAAACACACATATCAAGATCAGTGGATAATTTACGAAAACATGGAAGAATTATAAGGATTCAAGGAAAAATTACAAGTGCGGATTTGTTTGCTTGAAGCACCACAACCACGAGTATATGATAGTAATTAAGGTAATTAAGTACCTTATTATAATGGGTTATAAATTAAGTTCCTTATTGTACTTGAATTTTATGCGCAATTCAATCTGCAATGATGGTGTTTATATGGTTGTTGCACGATTGCTGTTGTCGATCAGACCAACCTTCAAATATGTTACCGTATCGATTCTACTTCCACGTGGAAATACCGAATGAGAAAGTTCAATATTGATCACAAACAGTCGGTAGAATTGAACTTTGTTAATATTTTGTGGATCGATAATTAAATTTGATATGTATATACCTGCTGTTGTTTGTAGCCTTCTTTGGAAATGAATTTGGTGTATTGAAATTCTAATCAAAGTAGGTACCTTCCATAATGGTTTCGCCACCTTAAAAAAATCCAAGTTAACATGGTTATAAGACTATTGAATACTCAAGGCAGCTGGTAAATAAAGGAAAGACCAATGATCTGAAAAGACGCATAAGGAGTGCTTTGTTAAGATTATTAAGTTAAAGATGTAGATTCATGATTAAATAATTCCTCAAATTTATTGAATTAAATAAATTTTAAATTAAGTTGACCTTTTAAAGCTACAACTAGTGGGTCTTGTGTGTCGATTAATCGCTTTAATTATTTCATGGATTCTTAAATTGCTCCATAATAAGTACCTGTACCTACATAATGCGTCGCGTCGCTGGTTTTAAGGGGGTGTGTCTCATTCAGATCCACCTTTACACAATGCTAACGTAAAAAGCCTATTACCATAATAAACGTAATCATGTAATTATCATCGACAGTAGACAGCAATATACTAAATAACATCAATTATTGATACGTGGAGTGTTGGAGCAAAATGGTTCGTTGAGTACTTATCAGTAGAAAAATAGGTACTTCTCCTACCACTAATATATTCTTTCATGAATTTATATTTGTCAAGTCGTCTAAGTGTGTAGAAAAAGGTCTAGAAACGACACTTTTCGTATTTTAAAGGGGACTTCTTTGAAACGTTTAAATCTTTATGGGAAACTTATCGAAGAAAATTTGAACCTGGTCTGATTGAAGCTCATCTGACCTATATGATTTTATTACCTTGAAGTATCTCATTTGACCGAGCCTCCAAGGACCGGTTCTTCAATGTTCAGTTAGGAACCGACAGCAGTCAGTTAACAAATAACTGGCAGATGAAGTGTTTTTCAAACTGAAGTTAAAGCTTGGTCAACACCTCCGCCAGTTAAAAGGACACTTTTTGTTAAAGCTTCTGCAACAGATGAAGTAAGCTATATGAAATACCTCTGCTAGGCATGAGACATCCTGAGTGATGGTTAGTTCGGATTTACCTAAACATTGAAAAACTGACACTAAATAAATTAATCGAAAAATGCTATGGGAGATTTCCAGAACGAGTGATAACAGTTTTGAAGAATTATTTTTGGGATTGAAAGCCTTTTAAGAAGAAATCACGATAAGTTCATAGCTTTAACTAAACATTCAAACCTGAAATGGTGCTCGGTTACAAGATTTAGTATTAACAAAACAAAAAAGCCTATAATACATTTTGAACATGATTTTTGAATGTGAGAAAAAATTATGACGTGCTTCAAATGTATGATTTTTAGTAAAATTATTGTTTTAATTTTTCTACTGATCCATAGTTTACTCGTCGCTTCACTCCTCGTTTTGTACGCAAACTCGTGCGTCTGATGAAACTTGGACCTCTTTATGTACGAGTCTATCAATTTCAGTGAAATGTTTCTGAAATTGTTGAAGTACCTATATGGGCACCTATATGTATGGGTTTATATACGCACCTACAAGACCGTGGACCATTATAATTTTTATAAACCTACGAATTAATTTTTATTCTCGTTAATTGGATTCTTGTAATTGCATGTCTGTTCCTTTCATCATAAAAACTCAAATTGCTTAACATTAAAGTAGCTATAAAAATGTTGCTTCTGTCTAGGCATTAATTAAATACCGGCGCGCGTTCGTTTTGTAAAGTTTATGGCTTAATTGAGCGAGCAATGACGATAATTGCTTACTAAATATCAGTTTTGCTACCATATTTCAGTTTCATGGGTAGTACCTACGTGACGTGTATCAGTTTGTTAATTTCTAGAATTGAAGAAAGATTAATGAGAAAAATGGTAGAAAGAGAGCGCATCATCCATGATTAAAATGGTCATGCGCAGATCTAGAACGATCAAGGAACTGCGATAACTAAAGTTTGGGTCTCGATAGACAAAACTTTTCTATTATTATTTTTACTTTTTGGATATGATCCGTGATTGTGAGAAAAATAGTGCACATAACTCGTAAGAAAGTTTCTCGCATCATTACCGCCATCGCCTTTGGCTGCACCGCAACATTTCACGCTCGCGCATTAAGAACTACTTTCTTCACTTGTTATATAAATAACTATGACATGATTAAGGGTTAAAGCTAAGGAGCCTTCATGAGCCAATCTCCTCTATCTGAGCAAAAAAAAATCTTTCCAAGCAAAGAATTGAATGAACAATTCAACATAAGCGCCCCAAGTTACAACGTTCAAGAAATAAAGGGAGGAAGGCGGTTATATGGATCGCTTTGTATACATAGCAAGAGACTTAAAATGAAATTGAAATAAAAAATTCTTTAGGGTTGCTATAAACTTGTTCGTGCACGATAATTCTTTGGAAACTAAATGGGGAAAAAAACCATCTGACGAATTTTTATTATTTATTTATTATTAATCAATGCATAAAACTTGTAACCTAAATCAGGTTTGCCTGTCGATGAATATTTGCAGTAATTATAGCGAGCTTAATTATTGCTGTTTATTTTGTGAATACGAAGAGGCGTAGAATGGTTTTAGTATTACGTTCAACGTTAATATGTAGTTTGAGTAATGCGAATGTAATACGAAAAGGAAGTACTTATCAAATTATAACAATAAACGAATTAGAGCTCATAATAACTCGTATATTAATAAGTGTATTATTTACTTCTAAAGTTGTTGCGTTAATAGAATTATTTTTTAGAGTTTTTAAGCAGTTAAGTTTTAACGAAAGCTGGGTTTTAGGAGAAAATAAAGATAGTTTGCCAAAACTCTTTCCGAAATCTGGCAAGGACGAGATGCTTTCAGCTAAAACTGCACATAAAACTTGATGAATATGAATAATATATGAATAAACTGGGTTGTGCACTTCCTTTCAATCTAGGATTACTACTCATTAACAATTGTTTAATTCAAAATGTTAAATAAATAAACAATTATCTTTTCCAGATTTCTTAAACTCACAATCTCTCGTTAGGCAAACTGTTTAAGACCATACAAAATTTTATTTAATATAAATATATGTTCCTGTAGAAACATGTATTATCTACTGTAGAATATTTATATATTACCCTTTCTATAAGAAGTATTCTATATAGTGGCAATATGGAGGGTGTAAACGTAAGTGTGTCCTGCAAGATCGGCAAAAGAGGATAACATGATTCCTACCCTCTTTAGAAGGTAAATATCTACAGGGTGCTTCTTAAACACACCGACAAAAATTTTCAGGAGATGTAGAGTTCATAAAAACAAATATTTAGATCAAATGAAATTAGGCCCGATATCATTTCGTTTCAAAGATATAAAGAGTTTAACTTTTTTTTTATTTCTTAAACATTTCAAAAATAGTTTGGGATGAGGATATGAAATTAGGAACACGTTATGTTGGAAACAAATGTACATGTTCTGGAGTAAGGACAATATTTTCACTTACACCAGTGTTTTCCATGTAGCTATTCAATGTGGCGTTTTTAATGAAAAAGAAATGGTACACCATTGATTTTTATTATTACGAATATATTTTTTTAATATTCCATCAATTCTTAATCAAAAAAGGCTTTTAATGTTTCGTTGTTCAAAATTTTGGTCCGCAATAAGACATAAGTTACACAAAGTAGCATTTCTTAATGAGTTTCATAGAATTCTTTCTAAATTTGCTCTGCAACGAACATATCTAAAAAAATGTGAAGAGAAAGAAAATATATGAATTTATTTAAGTTGCATTTCGTATCGGTAAAACCACAGTTACTATTGGTGTTGCTGGATTAATTGGGAAACTCAATTATGAAATGAAGGTACATGCTCTCATTATGTAACTAGTTGTTAAATGAAACTCGTTTAGTCACCAGTTTCCATTTCTAAAACTGTCTGTATTAGTCAAAGTTTGGCAAAATAATTTTTTAACTATTAACTTAGTATGTCCGTTGTTTGTCGATTTAAATTTTTTTATTATTGTTTATTATATATTATTCGATAAAATGAAGGAGAGCTCTACGCATTCAAGTTAAGTCAATATAGGTAGTACAACATTGAAAACATAAAGTTTAAAACCGTGAGTTTAACTCAGTTGTAATTTTCATTAAAAATATGCTAATAAAAATTATGAGAAGGAAGATCAATTGAATAATAATTGAATATTAACGAAACAACATATCAACTACTACTGCTATATAAGTAGACAGAACATATATTAGATTGCAATCTTCTAAACAATTCTTCATAGCCATTTCTCCCATCTTTCCCAAGAAACAAAGGGAGACAAGTGATCAGTCTCCAGTTTATGATAAAACATATTCACGACCTATTTTAATGTTATATGTTTGCTTACAGCTCATCTATTGCCATTTAAACAGCACTACGCAAACATGGTGGGCAACTGAAAAATTCCATTTAAGGAAGAAGGACACATTTATCTAGTGACTTTATTGAAGAGATGGGATTGTAGATAGAAGAGATCTGCTGAGGTGCACTAAGATTTCAAGGTAGTTATGTGTTGAATCTTATCACAGGTATATTAGCAAACACCTTCAAGTAACATTATAATTACAAAACTTTATACTGTTATTCCAATCAAGTGTTATTTATCACGACAGTTCTCGGTATAGCGTGGAGGGAAACTGCCTGTTAAATTTCTTGGTGATAATGTGGTAATTATTGTTTCTAGTCACCACTAAAGTTTTGGAACGTTCCATTTAATTCGAAGTGGATGGAGCGACTCGTTTATATAGAAGCAATATTCAGTGTCAATTTTGTTGGATAACGTGTTTGTTATCCAGATCCAACCCAGAGGAATAATTCCTTTCAGTTTTGCCTTTTTTATATATATATATATATATATAAAAAGTTATATATATATATAAAAAGTTATATATATATAACGCTGTTCTTTTTGGAGATGTAAAAGAAAGTTGTAGAATTCTGTATAATTTTGACCGATCATAGAAAGTGGAGGGTGGGGGTGGTTTATACCCGGTGCTTGTAATCATGAGCGAGTTAGGGGGGGCCGTTCCGCAATCGTTCAGGTAAGGAAGATACAGCGTCTGGAGGCACATGTCGAAACTTGATCTACTTACAGAAGTTGAGGGTGTCCAGACTAGTAGTTCTTTGGAGTAGTTACAATTCAGTAGACAAATTAACAAATATACACCCTATATACGAAATTTCGATTTTTTTCTAGTGTTTTATCTTTGCGGGGGCGAAATAGCTCCCAATCTAGAAGTTGCAGGGAGACCCTCGAACTCATTGTAGAGGAAATTTCCGAAAGAAATTCTTTAAAATTTAATATAGCTTTTCGCAATATACTTTATTGTGAAAGTTACTGCGCTTGGGATAATCACATTTCACTCACTGAAAATGCACTTGTGATGCCAAATTTTGCCAAACCATAATAAAATATTTCGTAAGTGTGACGTATACAGTGGCCCAAGAGAAAAATATATTGATATTGGAACATACCACAGATAGAACATGAAATAAAATTGGTTCATACAATATTTATTTTGAATTCATATTCAAGTACTTAGGGACTGGACCGAGAAGGCCTAAAAAAGTCCGCTGCAGAATGCGACCCTTTTTTTTATCAAGGGTGGGGGCCATTTCGACGATGCTATTCACGATTTTATTACTTAAATTCGTTATTCTAACTTGTTCAAAACCACGACTCGCCGTGGAATGTAGATGTTCCTCCTCCCCTATAATTAATGTACAGTGACAGTGACCGATTTAAGCAATTAACGCATTTATTAATTTAGCTAGGAATTGCCAAATTTTATTGCGTATTTGCTAAATTTTTAACCTCAGTCATTTGCCATATTTGAACACAGTCACTGTCCATTCTTCAGATGAAAAAACATCTGTCTTTTATGGCGAGTCAAGATTTTTAATAACTTCGAATAACGTATATCCGAAAATCTAGCAGTGTTGGAATTATGCGGTATCGTAATTGGCATCATAATTCCCAAACATATTAAGACTTAAATTCACTGTATTGTTAACACTTGCACTAGCAGTGAACCGTTCACCTTAAATTCTTCCATAGCTGCGTCTATCGACCTGCCTAACCCTTTTCTTTTTGTTAAAAAATTGTGTATGTTATGACTAATCTTTATTAAATGTAATCATGTACCAATGAATAGGTCAGATAATCTCTCGCACATAGTTTAATAGCGGTAAAAACTATAAGAGAAATATTAATTATTGTTTCCGAATTCCGAACTTTTAAATTCCTTAAGTTTACTTACGTTTGTTGTTGCTGTAACGTAGAAAGTCAACATCATATCAGGCATGGTATATAAAAATATAGTTAAGACGTATTAGATTGCCGATTTTCTTAATGTTTTGTTTAATGTTGGTTCTATCAAAACATTTCCGAAATAATACAAATAGGTGTAGGAAATATAGATTTACTGAAGGGTAACGAGGGTATTAAAAATATTGGTTGACAATGCTTTAAAACATTATTTTTAAAGTTTAGAGCTTTTCAAGCAGAGTTATTGTTTATTATGTGCATGTTGTATTGTAATTCGGCAATTCGGCTTTAAATTCGCCTTTTTTTAAATAGAAATTTTTTGAATCGCTCTTTATTTAAGATCTATGATCCTGCGTAAAAACCATATGCACATAAACAACAGTAGCTAACATAATTTAGTTAGTGCGTCCTAATAGATATTTAAGCTTTAGCATAAGTCATGACTTTTTAAATAAATGTTAATGCATTCGTGAATGAGTTATAAACATTAGAACTGTTGTTGAGACACCTTAAAAGGGGGGGGGGGGGGTCAATTTAAATCAAACGGTCAACAACTATGAGCAGTTCTAGTAACAAAGTCCAAATAGTGTAAAATATCTTGTTTTTGATCTAACAGAATTATTTCAAGATCAATATGTTCGGAGAGCTGCAAGGAAGTTCCAATATTTGTGCAAAATCTAAGGGGCGCATTAACACTCTTGACCCCTGCTATGCCCAGAGTCATATCGGGACCAATCCCATTTTTATCATTAGGACCACTTATCATTTCGTAATATTATATAAACCAGTTTAAATGAATTACACTGATATCATTCAATTCCGTTTGCAAGAAGAAAGTCCTAAAAAAATTTGGCTTAAATCGTGGCATTGATCTAAAACTTTCAAAGTTATTAATTTGAGGGCATATGTTGGGTCAAGAAACATGTTTGTTGATTCAACCTTTCGCTGAGCAATGATGTTCTGTATGCGACAAACCTCATTAATCAACAAATTGCTTATCAACATTAGGCAGTTTGTAAACTTTAAAAGAAGACGTAAAAGCTCACTATAAAAGGGAATTTCTTTAAAGCAATTTCTTAGTTTGTGCCCGTTTACCATGCGCGTCTTTTTCCCTAAAATAGTGATAGAGTTCGATTTGCTCGAAAAGCATTTTCACTGGACAGCTGCTGTCCGGCGACATCGTTAGTGGAGGAAATATTGTCTTCATTTGTTGAAGCAGCATAGAAAGTAGGTATTGTGATCGAAAAATATATATCACCGGTAACAATCAAGGAATACAGAGTGGCCCAAGTTGGGACCACATGTATAGATATTGTGAAAATTAGAAGAGCTTGAAAATTAATCTTTCTGGGAGTTTAATAGAAAATGTGACCATTTAATAACCGGTTCAATGTCGTCTTCAAAATGATTTTTTACTTTTTTCGCTTTTGACTTGTTTAAAAAAAAAAATCTTTTGATTTTAAAATATTTTTTTAGTCTCTAAACCTTTTAGGGCAATTTTAAGGGAACTAACCATTGCGCATTCAATTTTTAGTAACCACATTTAATTTTTTTTTCATTTTTTCTCAAGTGGTAAAAAGGTATCCTAATAAATTTGAAATATATGATGAATTCGGGAAGTTACAATACTTTTTCGAAAACTCCGGTTTTACGTTTTCGGAATTTAAGTCAAAAACCTAAATTCGTTTTCAAAACGGCATTGAACAGTTATTAAATTGTCTTAAACTTTTCCCATTTTCTTGGCTTATTGTTCTCAAAATAGTCATATATATAGACCCTATTTGAGCCACATTGTATTTTTAACACTTAAGTATATCGGTGAATGGGCTAAAGTTTTAAGTTCTTACATTAGTTTATCGTACACAATTTCTGACTAACTGAATATTTAACAGAAATATTTTAGTTTTTAATTGTTATCAAGTGATCTTACCTAATTAATTGATATAATTGCTAGGTAGAAATTTTAAAAGTTTATGAAGCAAATAGATTTTTTTCAATTGCAAAAAGGTTGAATTAAAATTAGACATAATACATCAAGATGATATCAAATTAAAATGTTGTTTTCATGTGCCATCGCTCAAATATGGCCTCAAAAAATGTAGCATATGAGGTTATCAAAAATTGTTGAATTTATTAACACTAATACTAATTGGATGGTAATAACCAACAATAGTCGATCATTGTTTATGCCATTTCTTAGTTATCTTTGGCATATAAATTAATTGTCCAAATAAAGGTCATGGAGGCGATTATTGCAAAATTTCGTGGGAAAGTTAGAATACAAATGGTCTGGGGTTAGTATGATATTTTTAAACGATTATTTTACTGTAAAATCATACGGTCAATTAAAAACAAATCAAGCTTTAAAAGAGCTAGAACAGCGAACATTCTATTTAAACATTTGAAAATAACCAGATCTCAAAAATTTGCAAAGAGACGAATGCAAGTTGTCTTATAATGCGGGACAACTTAACTATTTTCAATATTTCAGTTAATTTTTAATATCTTGTAATTAATGGAGGGTGGCGTATGACAATGGGATCATGTTTAAACTTATCAAAGGCATCCGATAAACTTGACTATGATATCGTAATTGTGGGATTGTACATGCAGTATGAGACATTTAATGACTATCACTTGTTTTCACATAGGAATTTGTGCAATATGCAGTATCGGTCTTATGGGAGATCCGGGGAGTCGCACTTTTCTGGTTGGCGGGAGTAAAGAGATAAGAGATCAGGATAAAGGGGCGGTGATGAAAACTTTCGTCCGGGGCGTCAGACTTGCTAAGGTCGGCCCTAGCAATATGGTTCAAATATCTCATCGCATGTTAGCAGCTACTAAAAAAATATTAAAAATTAAAATTAGTGTAGCTGTCTGAAATAATTCCACAGTGTTTTTTTTTTGATAAAGTAACGGTAATAATTTTTAGGTATGTTGCAGCAGTTTATTTCCAAATAGTATTGTGACACAACTTGATATCTTTGGATAAACCTTCTTACTTTTTACTTGTATACATTAAGAAAAAAAAGAAGCAATTTATTTTGCTATTTTGTTAAAATTTTCACCTTTTTTTGAACAAAACTTAATATTTTTATAGGCACCCTCAATTTTTAATATCGTATCATTTTTTAAATTAAATATCATAAAAACTTTCCGTTTCTCTCAAAAAAATTAATTCTTCATACTACATTGCCGAAAAATAATAAAATTTCTTGATGTACCCGTTTTTTGCTATTGGAGATTATATGTCAAATCCTCTACAATTTACTTACAATTTTTTATCAATTCCTCATTCCGAAAAATACCCGACAAATTAATTCCATAAAATTTTCGATGTTAATAGTATGGCTAAAAATTTATTTTTTCATTCTCATTTTACCACTTGTTGTTATTATCAACCTATAGGTTAAGGAAAATATGGCTATAACATATTCTAATCTCAGCAATCGACAAAAGAACATTTTAAATATCTTTTAGAGATTCCCTGTATAATGAAAAGCTTCGCCAAACCGGGAATAACCATAAGAAAGAAGGTAGAACCGACGACATTTTTCATTAAAATTGCTAACTAATGAAGCAGCAATCATTTTACAATTTTCATTATGTCACTACTCAGTTTCTCATTTAAAAATGTTTTTACAAATAGTCTGCAAGGTTATGGCAGTCCCCAATAACGACTTTGTTAAGTCATAAGAGAGCGACAATATTTATGAATATTATAGAATATAATAATTTAAATATAACAAACATTATAATAATTATTATCGCTATATATACTAAACTCCATTTAACTTGTAATTGATTGGTTCACTGAATCACCTTGACCCTTCCTAATAAGCCGCCATTAACAACTGTCAATTAACTTGTTGCCATGGCAATTCTACGAATTTTATGGACACCGTTACCAAAGCATTAAAATTTAGTGAAACATTTCGAACTAAAAATATGAGCAAGTTTAGCGTTCACTTTCCTTTGAACTATAATTCACAAAAATCTTTTTTTCCACCAATTCACTGACTGGACACTCCTGGACATCAGATTATGTTTCGGCTTTGGGATAACGTCCGAAAAATGACTTTCAAGCCATTACGTTTTAAAATATATTTGTGTACTCACATAAATAAAACTTATATTAGCAACTTAATAAGAGTAGAACTACTAGAAAACTTTTTTTAAGGCTATTTTTCCCATTGTTCTTTTTGTGCGGCATATTTTGCTATATAAAGATTCTTAAATGTATAATAAAAAAAACTGCTTTCACTTCCTCCCTATTTGATCATATAACACCTCATGAATTTTTGTACATCAATTTTATCGTATACTTTATAAAATTTCCATTATAGAAGTTTTCTACATCTCCAACTTATAAATAGATTAATATCAATTGCGGTTTTTTGCTAATAATTCAGTTTTTCTTTTCAGTGAATCCTTTAACAAATCTATCATCCAACATGGCAACTGGAGGTCAACTGATACTAAATGCTATACGGATATACTGGAAAACCCTGTTTATAATTTTATATCCAATAGTCCTTCTTCCAATATTTATCCTCAATAACGTAGCAGCTTTGCGATGTCTTTATGTGGTCCTCCTCATGGCCGGTTATTGGTACGTTTGAAGATAAATACGATATAAGTATTTTAATTTTCCTTTTTATAGGGTGTTTGAAGCTCTACCCTTGCCAGTAACCTCTATGATACCAATGGTATTGTTTCCTCTAATGGGAGTATTAGATTCGGACAGGGTTTCTTTATGCTATCTAAAAGAGACCAACATGATGTTTGTGGGAGGGTTGATTATTGCCCTAGCGGTAGAACATTGCAATTTACACAGGAGGGTGGCTCTGCATGTCATTAAGATGGTAAGTATTACTGTCCACTGTTCCAGGCCTTATGCTCAATGTTTCTTAAGAAGTTGAGTCGAATATGGTTGTAATTTTTCCATCAGCTTCAGCATTAAATATTTCGGGGTTATTAACATGTTCTCAAGCATAAACTATTTAAAGCCAAATTACTTTAGAGTAAATTATTAATGTCCTGATAAGTTTACAGGTTGGTGGTTTTCATGGAAGTAAAGTAACTAACAAATGGCAATCCTCCATTTTCAATTTAACCAAAACTTTACGTTTCTACCGATCATTGCAATACTTCAATAATTGGGATTTCAGCAGTATCATTATACCAATATAAGTTCTTTCCGCTTGACCTTTTTACGGTTTATGGAGGATATCTATCTTCCCACTATACCTATAGTAAATGTAAAGTACCTCAGAAAAAAATCGATACTAAGATTTTGCTTTTTACAAGAATATAAAAATTTTCACCTAAAAAAGAAATTAAATAGTTATTAATTTCTTGAAAGTAGCTAATTAGTAAGGCGGTTTGAAGGCTATTGAACTTAAACTTACTCCACTTTAAAAAAACAATAAAACTTCCTTGGTCTTTTACCTCAATTATCTAAAAAGAGGTTAAGCAGTTTGTTCGTGGATTTGTTGAAATTAGTGAGTCCACTAAATCTACACCTGATTAGGTGTCCACTTGATATTCATTACTGCAGTCTAGTCTATTTAATTACGTTTACAGAGAAAGTTGAATAAACTACGTCCCTCAGCTTCCTGGCAGCCTATGATTTTCAGATATTTACCCATTTTTTGCTTAGAAATTTTGATTCTGTAATTTTGTTGCTGATTTGCTATTCACTGTACCTACTTCTGTAAGAACGCTAAAAAAATCCAGGGAAAAAACTGTTTCTTAGAAAAAAATCTTCTCGGTAATTATCAAGTTTTTCCAAAAAGATATTTTCCATATAAAAATCATCAAAGTAGAGCAAGCCATTCATCGATTCTTTAATTTCCATGAAAATTAGCTTCTTGTTAAAGTTATAAAGATGTCTCTATTGAAATGTCCAAATTGAGATATTACAATCCGACATTTCGTCGCTCTTTTAGTTCTTTTTCTGGTGCTATAGGTAGGATGCAGCCCAAGAAAACTCAATTTGGGTTTAGTAACAGTAACTATGTTAGTATCTATGTGGATATCTAATACGGCAGCTACAGCCATGATGATTCCGATAATAGAGGCCACATTAACTGAACTGGAGGAGCAAGGCATAGGGCAGATGTTTGAGACTCCTTTTCTAGATGAGAAACCTGATGAGAAACTTAGGTACGTTGATTCATTATGAAAAGTAGCATGTAATTAAGGATTTTTTCAATATTTCAGGGAATCCAACGTTGAAGACGAAGAACAGCAAAAGAGGCCCACGAGGGAAACCATGTGTTACTTTATGTCAACAGCATTCGCTGCTTGCATTGGGGGCAATGGGTGTATCATAGGAAGTGGTACTAATTTAACATTTAAAGGTATGTAATGTGGCTTTCGCCCTTTGATTGTCCTGATTATTGTTTCCTTACTGTGGATGCAACTTAAACCTGCTTATCCAAAGGAAACAATCATTTTTTTATTCAGTCTTCTTATTTTAGGCCAACCTTCAAGGTGATTATTTTCACTCTCACCTCAGAAACATTTTTTATTTGTTTAAATAGGGTGAACTATTTCCCAGATATAGGGCGATAAGATAAAAAATGCCATCTTTCTGAAAACATGTTGTGATTTTTTTAATTGCCCAAAAAATGAAAATTCGCCAAATATGTCCAGAGATACCAATCAAAAACCCTAAATAACACTCCAATTGCAGCTCTAAAATAACCGTAGCCATCAAATAAAGAAGATTTTTTTTACATGAGTGTGTCAAAATCACTATAAAAGAAACGCATTCGTGAGAATGCGCTAATCCAATAATTTTAAATATTTTCATGTTTCAATATAAATATTTTAAAAAAGTTCGATTACTCACTTCACTTACACAGTAAAACAAGTTATATATTGATTTTTAGGTATTTTCGAAGGGACTTTTGGTGACAGCCCAGGCGTAGAATTTGCAAAGTGGTTGTTTCTCAACGTACCAATGATGTTGATAATGATGTACTTAACTGTGATCTGGTTGCAATTTTGGTATATGGGACTTTTTAGGCCGAATTCCGCTGATGCAAAAAGAATCAAGTAATATCAAAATAATCACATTCTTTTTGAAAATCTTTACTTAAATCGACATTTTACAATAATTTGTTTTTAGAGTTGGCATGCAAAGCGAAAAAGTTGCCGGGAAACTAATCGGCCGGAAATTAACTGAAATGGGGCGGATGTCTTTCCATGAAAAGGCTGTTGGTTGTTTGTTCCTTCTTTCTGTAGTATTATGGTTTTTCAGAAAGCCCCAGTTTATTGCCGGTTGGGCTGAAATGATCACTCAACATAAGGTACATATATCAGTTCTAGTAAGGTATGAATGTGGAAATAAGGACAAAGAAAATTTTTAGGTCAAAGACGCAACAGCAGCTCTGATAGTAGTCCTTTTGTTATTTCTAATACCTTCAAATCCCGAGTTTATCTACATATTCAGTAAAGATGAGAACAAACGACCTAAAGCTCCATCACATGCGCTTCTTACGTGGAAGGTTTGTACCAATTTCATTATCGTATTTTTCATCAAAAAAATATATACAGTACGTTCGAAATAACGATGTTCAGCATGGGGTCCTCGTAAACAGTACTAGATACAGATTTGGACTTGATTGGAAAAAAGTGTCAAATTCAAAAGAATACAGTCACGTGGCGAATAGACGAACAAAATCGTTTTTGGTTTTTCAGCTGTTTCAAAAAATTTCAATTTATTTTTTTCCGTGTTACAAGATTGGTCCCTTCCAAACATGTATCTCTCTATATACCCTTTAGGAGTTCCTCATACTGCCCCTCATACAATACCCCGTATATACAGGGTGTTGTTTATAAACTACACACTGCGTATAAAACTTTCAGGTGGTTCACCAAAAACTACCATGGGGCCTAATTTTTCTACTTGGAGGCGGATTTGCTTTAGCGGAAGCTTCGAAAGAGAGCGGGATGAGCGAGTTAATCGCAGATCATCTGCATGGGTTTGCTACGTTACCTCGTTTCTGGGTTATGGTAATATCATGCCTTATTGCCACTCTCCTTACCCAGTTCTCCAGCAATGTTGCTGTGGCTAATGTGGTTTTGCCAGTGTTAGCGCAAATGTCATTGGTAAAAGTCTATACAATATAATATATGGGGTTATGCATATTTATCTTGTTCTTTAGGTAGCAAAAATTCATCCAATGTACTTGATGATGCCAGCCACCCTTGCTTGTTCATTCTCATACTGTCTACCAGTATCAACCCCGCCAATGGCGATAGCAGCCGCCCCCTGCAATATGTCTTCTAAAGAAATGACTAAAGCAGGTTTAGGAGTAGTGGTAATATCACTGTGCACTCTGTTCCTTGTATTTCCTTTCTTGGGCAATGTTATATGGGATTTCGACCAGTTTCCAGATTGGGCTATGAATGCGATGCATAAAGGCGGTTAAATTTATACTGGGTATTAGACAAATAAATTAAATTATTAATTAGAAGTGACGACAATCGACGCTTTTGTAGACAGTAATCCGATATGTCTGGATTGAAAACCAAAATTGTGATATAAGTTTTTATAGCAATGTAGAACTCATGAGGACCTTGCGGAAACCGTGCAGAATACATCTTAATAAAATAATAAATTTTAGAGTATAGGTTTTATTTATGACTTCGCCATTAGATTTACTGTTGCCAACATTCTCAGATCCTTCCAACTCATGGAATCTTCCGATTGAGTAGGAGTTGGAAAACAGTGTATGTACACTTGAATACGATAAAAAACACAAATAAAAAAAAAATCATACGCTTTTTTAAAAACTATTGACAAAATGATTCCGGATATCCAATAATATACAGAGTGTAGTAGCGAATTCATTTTCAATTCATGGGTGATCTGAGATATTAGGACCAGTAGAATTTCCGGCAGAATTAAACGGTTGTGTTTAAGTTCTTGATAAACAAATTACCTTTAGTTTTGAAATATTTTCATTTGCCTTAATAACATGCTTGTAGTTTATGGAACGTGGTGCTCTTGGTCACACCTTACACATGAACACTAGTGCTTGAATATAAGATTTCCCCATCGACGAATCAGTCGGTCTAAAGATAGATTAGAAGTCCCAATGTAACCAGGAATACCAGTATTTCTTGTATATCTGATGCTAGTCAGTTCCTATTTCACGAATTATCCCACTTCATTAAAGCGGCTCCGTCACCCCGTTGCTGACACATTTTATCCCATTTAAATTGTACACATGAATGTAGCCAACATAACAGAGAAAAAATAACTATAGCGGTGCAGTAATCTAACAGAAAATCCAACCATTTACGGTTCGGTTATATACTCATAACAATCTTGAATTGAAAAAAATATATTTAGGCCATCGTTCTTCATCAATTCCAATAGTTTTTGCACCATTTATTTACAGATACCACTACTAGTTGTCCCTTTAATATTTAGAAATTCAAAGATATAGGGTATCAAAAAATAATTGAATTTTTCCAAAATTTAAATGAAAAAAATCAAACTTAAATGTAGATTACTTCAGGAATTATCAAGAGATTATTATTAAATATATCTGATTTTTAATAAGTTGGAACAATATGCATGTATGTTATATTTTGTTAAATTTTTAAATAAAAGTTGGAGTTTACGTTCATAGTTACCGTAGGTAACGGACACTTGAAGCATAATATGAAAAGGTAGAGGAATATAAGTATCTCTTTCGGGAAATTCAAGGATTATTTCAGGCTCTCACTGTTATCGCTAATAAAAACACATAATAGATATAGCTAACTGAACACTTTTTATTCCAAATGTTGACAGCTGCTAAGAGAATCAAAATAATTTAACTACCAACTAAATCAATTATCAATTAGTATTTTCTTTCCTGATTAATTATCGCGTTAACTAAAGAAAAGAAAAAAATATAATAATGGATACACATAAGCCAAATTACACAATTTATTTAAAGTAGAAATCTCCTAAGACATCATACACGAAAATAAATATTTCTGTTATGATAAATTCCAATTATCGCATCATACATTCATCCAAGTCAAATACACTCACTTAAAAAAATCTATCTAATTAGAAATTCAATCACATTATAGTTCAGTGTGTTTTGGTTTTAACTCTTCTATTCTATTCAAGTATTCGCTCTTCTCGATGCAGCCATCACATTCCTCACCCCAGTCATTTAAAATCTTTTTCAAGTCCCTGACTTTTAGTTTTTTGAGATCGACAGTTTTTAGATCAATTTGCACATCATAACGGAGTTCGCAAATTTGAGCATCTTTTTTCTTCAGTTTCTCACAAATTTTATCTGATGGTAGTGACCAGGACATGGGTTTAGACATTTCACCTAGAATACCTGTTGCAGATTCTTCTAACCCTCCAATATAATAACACTGAAAATAAAATGTTGCAAATGGGATCAACATGATTATATTGGTGACCTAAAATGTTAATCTGCTAACTCTACTTTTAAACACTCAGTCACATAAAAGGGTACACTTTAAAATTTTATGCAAATATGAATTTATACAGAGTGTCTTCTTTCAGTAAAACTTCTATTGAAAGACAATGGAACAATGGTGGTATTTTATGAGTTTTTGATGTTTATATTCTTAAAGCTTTAGAAAAGAATAAATATTAAATTCTGTAACTTTTGTTGTTCTTTTTAGACGTATTGGTAAAGCTGCATAATGATCAAAATAAAAATGAAAACCCTTTACACTCAAAACATCAAGTTCCGATTTAAGTACTTGAACAGTTATTTGAATATTTCCGTATATAGCAATAAAATAAACTATGAATAATTCGACGTTATTCAAATAATCATTATTCAATTATCCACTTTAAATTTGAATAACTGAATTACTTACAGATTATTCGAGTAATCGTTTTTTCATTTTCCAAATATGTACATAGTCAAATAGTTTACAATAACGTTTCCATCATAATTGTTAATATATTCAATAGAAAAACACGACACATGACCTTTTCGAAAATTTGCAAAAGTAGGTAATCGATCTTTCTCTATCGACTTAAAATATTTTCTAGAATGCGACTTTGTCGGTTATATGTATAAAAAAATCGTAAAAACCTAGATTTATTAAATTTTTTGGAGATTGGAAAAGTCCAGGAATTTGCATTATGCAAAAAACTGCTGCTACCTTGCACAAGGTGGCTCAAAATTAAAATTTTTACAGTTAGACACTACACCTGCCTAAAGTTCGTTTTTTTTTAACTAGAGCACCTTGTATATTAACGAGTACGCTGAAAGACTTTAAAAATATGGAACATATTCTTATAACTAAGCAGTCACATTTTACAAATGAATGCTTTTTTATACATTGTCTATAAAAATTTTGATTATTTTGGCATCTTTGCTAAAGGTGGCTCTAAGATACTATGATCATAAGTACCTACTGATTAATCATATATACTGTAAAAATATAATTTTTTCACATCCTCTCTAAAAATGGTTAAAATGAACTCAGCAAGTTAACCGAGAGGCTAACATGTTAGTTCGATAATATTAAAACAAGAAATTATATTATTTTGAACTTAAATGTATAAACAATTTATCGTATAACATACTTTTCTTGAAAACATATACTTACAAATCTGTTTTCTTTGTTCTTTACACCTTTGCAGAAATCTTTGAACTCTGCCTCAATCTTCTTGTAGTCTGTCAAAGTATTTTCTGACAATGTGTTCCTGAATTTATCAAGAACTTTGATACACACTGAAGAAAATAAATAAATTATTAGAATTGGAGCCACTTTCCTACTATGTGCTTTAGTAGTTATCGGTACTAAGAACTGACTACTATGAAAATCAATATACTATTAATCAGCTGAATAGATGTATCCAAGGGTATGTTCAGAGGGGTTTAAAGTAAAGTAAATTAGAAAAGGAATTAAATAAAATTTGCTTTCCTTAATGTAACCAGAACAGTAGTGATGGGTTCCCTTTACCTGTGAAGAATCTACAATGTGCATTTATTGCAAAAATTACATATGTGATATGGTATATTGCATTTTAAATTTGGTGGATAGTAACAGTATCTAACTAATTTGACAGATAAGAAAATACCTAGTAGAACATAGGTTGTAATAATCTCATACATTTGAACACAATTTTTTTACAATAAACAAAGTTCTTACAAAGTTTTTTTATTACCCTTTAATAGTTCTAAGATACATTATAAAGAAAAATAAGGTATAAAAAAAGAGTCAAACTCACTGATGGTTAAATCATGCACAATGTGATAATCTAAGTGGTATAATTTATGTGATATGCTTGAATTGAACAGAGCCAACTTGGTCAAGTAATTTTATTAAGAATCACTTGATACTTGATTATATTTCATATGATCAGAGATTTGGCCAGCAGTAGGTGATGTCACCAAAAAAACTACTTTAAAATATAATATTCAGGTATTCACAAAATGATGTGAAGTCAAGATGTGGGGTTGAATTTGAGACATGATGTGATATGTTTTAATTCAAGAAAGGTAACTTGGACTTAACAATTTTATTGAGAATCACTCGACACTTGACCATATGTCATATTTTTAGATTTGGTTAGAAATATATGATGTCACCAAAAATCTACTTTAAAATAAGATATTCAGGTATTCACAAAATGAAGCGAAATCAAGATTAGGGCTGAGCTTGGAATAATATTACAACTGCTTGGAATTGAAGCTTAAGTTATTCCACAAAGGAGTCATACGTATTAGAAGTTTTTCCTGGCCCTTTTTGTTCTGGTATAATAAACATCACAAAAAATTTGAAAGGTTATATGAGTTTACTTACCCTCACATTCTCCCGGTTTAAGGGCTTGTACAGATAAAGCAAATACCAGACAAAATAAAAACACTACATGAACCTCCATTTTAAGTTACAATTTTGCAAAAAATCCGTAAATAATTGGAGGAGTACCTTTATAGGTTAGAATAAAGAAACTAAAAATTACGTGTTACCGGATTATTATTGACCAATATAAAAATTCAACTTTGCAATAAAGTATTTCAATATCCAAAAATTAATCTCACTAATAGGGACAAATTATTCTTTCTGAACACTATCACTTTTCGGTGTTTTAAAGCAAAATTCTCAAAAATCAACAGTATAAATGTACAATACACAAATGAAAGAACGTCAGTGTTGGCGAAATGTGATTGGTCCACGTAGAATAATGTCAAAACGGACGTAATATCTCGTGATGACGTTGCTTGTAGTGATGTGCTTCAAGTTCTTCATTCGGCAATCTATTGATCATCAGTAATAGTAATAATCAAAGATAGGAAAATCAGAATTTAAATCTGGTAGTGGATACGTCTATTTTATATGCTCATTAGATAACCCTTTTAAGCTAATTTCAATAATATAAGATTTTACATATTTATTTATTTTAGTTCTCTGAAAAATTAATCCAGAACTTTCTTCAAACTCCTTTTAATATATAAATGAACATGTTTCTTTAAAAATAATTCGAGGAAAAATCCGTTAAAGAACCGCTTATATTCAGATTACAGACATTGCATTGTAAACCTTATTAAAGGGCAAAAAAGGATGCCGCTACCAAAATCTGATTATATCCAATACGCTTGTACTGATCTACATTCTACACATTCCATTGTGAAGTGTTATAGCGCCACTTAAAGGGGATGTTTCCTTAATAAAGAAATAGAGCTAAAGGTATGTTGGTCAATCAATCCCAGCAGATAAAAGAAAGTACGAATACATCGAGGCGCGAGCCAAAAAAGAACGTAAATATGTGCAATACAGTACCGACAGCTCATAAATCTATCCTCGTCTTCGATTCCCAGGTTATGTGACTCAGAGAGAGAGACAGGATGATAGTATTGAATAGTTTCGCGCCATTTTTCTCATTTGTTTCATCATAACCTCAAAAACAATTGGATTAATTTTAGCTAAAAGATCGTTGTTAGTTCGTTATTTCTAACTCGCATGTAATTAAAATAGTCTTAATAAAGAACTCAGTCGCTTCAAACATCTTTAGGCCAAGTTAAAAAATGATAGTCGAGCTGCAATTTCCGCCCTGAGCTTGTAAATTACAGGGCGGCAAATCCAGGTGAGTGGCGTAGACAACTTAAGTTTTATGATGTAAAAGAAATGGATTATCATCCAACATTATTATCCAGCAACCTGCTTTTTTTGATCTTTTACTAAAGGTTCGAACGAACAGTTTAAGTTTCAAATTACCTCTATTACATTGTTCAGTTTGTAAAATATCCAAATTCGACGGACTATTACACGGCGTGGCGGACTTTTCAATGCACGTCGTTGTAATTTTTATATTTATTGGATATGGAGAATTAAATTAAAAGTTGCATTTTTTCTTTAGCCACGGGGTAAGCCACCTTTTTGAGAAATAATGTCTTTTAGTTTTGGTACTCAAAATGCAATTATCGCCAAACAATTGCAATTTATATAAATTCAAATTCTATGATGGCGCTCTGACAAATTGGTCTGCAAATGGATTTTATAAGTCAGCATTCCTTACGAATACATTGCCGAAGATTATCTATTGAAGTAGGTTTGGGAAGAGAACTTCAAACTACCCCCGCACGAAAAAGTCGAGAAATGTCATATCAGGAGATTAGGTCATCTTATTCACCTCTCTTCGCCTCTCCTCCAAATCTATTAAACTGAACTACTAAGCGTCACTGAGAAATTTTTCTAATGGGTGTGACATGTTAACATTTATTTGAAAATATCTGAAATTGTTATATAATTCTCTAGTTTCCTCAGAATTACTGGACTGTTTATTCTCACATCACGCAGAGTATGTACTCAGCGGTATTGTCTAACATATCCCTACTAAAAGATCTGTAAATAATCGATTATTTCAATCCCTTATTTGGGATTTTTCATTCTATATCAACAAGGAATATAATGAGCAAGTGGGTCATAAAATGTCCGGAGGTACGCACTATTTGTTATAGAAGGGCACCGCCAAACAACGGAAGGAAGGGAACCACTCCTTGAAATGTATTGTTTAATCAGCACGTGATCTGGTTGTTAAGAATAAGCCCTCTTTTTATTTTGACCCAAATCACAGCAACAATAACATTAATCAATATTCTGATCTAAGAAGGCGTGTGCAAGGAATGATTTCTAATATACATAATTTAAAAATCTTATACACCGCGTCTTTAAAAAATCTTACAGTGCGGTAATTTCGTAATAAGTATGTGGTTAATAGGGAAATAATGAAGTGTTAGGTCAATGCACAACCTCATTTATTTGTTTATAGGGTTTGCGTATTAAAATGTGGTATTGTTTATCTCTTTTCTTTTGTTCATTTTGCTTTAAGGAATAATAAAGTCATGAAATCAATGACAGTTAATCTGGACTGAATTTCACCATAACTAGAAAATATTCTAAGGTTACGTTTCACCTATGGCCATAGTGAGACTTTCGCAAAATTGCATAGCACATTCATCAAAATGTTTCTATTTAATAATGTTGAATCAAGGATTTGAGGAATGAACTAATTATGGGGGAGACCACTGTAGAAGAAAAGTGGTTGGAAGTGAAATGTAATCGGGCATTTTTTCCTAATTATTAAGCACATTCACCAGATAGGTATTTATTTCGGTCTTGATAAACAACAATATAAGTAACATATTAATTTAGACACCATAAAGTCAAGGACAACGCACCAATGAACATACAGGATATCCTGAAATCCGCATTACGTAAAAACGCAGAAACTTTTTCAAATATTAATTTATACTTTTTTTTTAATAGTCCAGTTAACTCATATGTTTTTCTTATGCGCAAGGCGAGTTTTAGTTAGGTGCGATTGTTTGAATCAACCTGACACAAAAGTATATGAATTGAAATACAGAGATAGCGAATGCTACATTTCAAATCGGTGTCTTATGTCGTGTAAATTTTTATTCGAGACACCGTGTTTCCGTTTATTAACTGGGAAATAATTATTTTTGATACTGATTCTTTGACGTCGGCTGTATGTTTATTATATCATTATAAAACTTCCAAAAGCCATCAATTACCCACCGATATAACGACAGCGACAAAGTATAGACGTCCTATCTCAAACAGGTGCTGCTACGCAGACAACCATTGCTCCCATTAATTTCAAAACAATGTTTCACCCATTTACCTTTTCATTTATTGCTATACTTGAAGGCGGTAACTTATAGGTGCATTCAATTTATGAAAAATACCTTCCAACTAGGGGCATTGATTCTATATCATAAATCAATACGCCATTGCACAAGGTGTGATGTTAAAAAAATAATTAATCGGACGGCTATTGATTGCATATTTTTAGTAATTTACCATGCCTGAATAGATCATTTATCATAGAGGCAAATGCAATTATCTATCAATGGGTGTATCAAGTAGGTGGATGCATTTTTAAGTGTAATTTTATGCGTATAATATTGTCTCCGCAAAGTTTGTAGTAAAATTGCCTTTAACGCGTCCCAATGAATTTTTGAAACAAAACCAATATGAATTTAATGGTAGCGGTAATTTTTGTTACAAATTAGCGAAACGTGGTCCTATATGAAGACAAACTTGAAAAGAAAGTAAAAGGAAGAGCCAGTCGAATGAAATGTTTAGGAGTTGGGTAGACATGACAGTTTGTAGAGGTTGTGAAGGAAAACAAACTTCGGGAAACAAGGAGGACTACATTCATAGGAGATTAAGGCAGATCTTATTAAACCCATATTTGAGAAAAGTTATTCCATAACGGGTATTTTATAAATGAATTGTCTTCCTGGCACCAATTTATTGGTGGTTTAATAAATTTTGCATTAACGCACCTTCGATACGCTCCTACATGTTGATAAATGGGTCAAATCTGGAGGAAAATCGGATAACTATTCAATATTTTTACACTTTACATTAAATTGAATGTAAGTAAATTGTAATAAAATAAATTAAATTCATGTTCAGCTTAAATTTCCCACCAATGAAGCGTTAAAGCGCTCGTTATTATCTAAAAAAGTATGAAAAAGAAAATGTTAAACGAGATGTCATTTTCTTACTCATTGTACATAGTTGACCAACAATGGATTTGAATTTGCTCAAGCGACTCCCCACGAACGAGAGCTGGGCTCTAATAATGATATTTCCACTTTTTCTGATCCAAACATTTGTAGATATGATATCTCCATAAATTATGAGACAAAAATATTGCTGGTTAAGTCTAACAACATTTATCATTATCACCATTACGGACAACGAGCGAGGAGATAAAAATCTGGGTTTCCCTGACACTTTTTTTTATAAACACCCATCTTCTCGTAATTATTGTTTACAAACCCAAGCGAAACCAGTGAATTATAAATCATATTCCCATAACAATTTGCAGTATTATATTTTATTTTGCGGTGGTTGGTTAAGATTACATAACGCCGCTAATTTGTTTTTTTATTATATCATCTCTATTATTTTCCGTTTGATTTTAATGAGTTACCACTCATCTATGACTCCGTGAAAATATTTGAATGTTATAATTCTCTAAGGTGGTACACTCATGTTGACTTAACGGTCATGTCACGCAGGGAACTCCTAGTAATGGGTGCTGGTAACATGTCTGGGTAATATTTATGTTCCATCATATCAATGATTAACTGCTAAGTTATGCATTTGTTGTGTGGAGCTTGATAGCCATATTATAACACACCGAGTATAATATACTATAATAACAAGAAAAAATAATCGGAAAAGGCGGCATGTGGAGTACTCCCTGCTGAGATATTGTAGAAAGCGCAATAATAAAAAAAAATCTGACTGATTATAAAACATTACAAGTCAAAATAAGCCCATTTCG
Source organism: Euwallacea fornicatus (assembly GCF_040115645.1). NCBI lineage: Eukaryota > Metazoa > Arthropoda > Insecta > Coleoptera > Curculionidae > Euwallacea > Euwallacea fornicatus. The sequence goes on from NC_089552.1 coordinate 4,638,148, forward strand.
ATCTTCAATCAGCCGAGATAATGGGAAATTTTTAAAGGGAGAAAGCTGGTTGTCATTAAAGACGTGAATATTTAGCAAAGCGTTTAAGTTCAGGTTGCAAGGTAATAAAGCAGCGGTTAACAAAGCACCTGACCGGCAAAAATCACGGTACTACAACTTTCTTCCCAATAAAATAAAACCGACCTCCACCTTCTTCGAGTGGTCAATGATCTCGGGTACTTTCTACATACATAATTTTTGCTTGTCTAAATCCGACTGAAGCAGCGAAGATCGTTAATTGATACACCACAATGACCTCACCACATATACGTACACTTGACTTTTTGGTCGTTACTTAATGAATTAGATATCATTTTTCTGTTATTATGATGGAAAAGAATGGAAAACATTCATTCAAATCTTCGATATATGTACAAGTAGACAATACTGCTTTGAAATTTTATTTCAAAGGAACATATATATTTAATTACTTATGTGAATGTAATTGCTATTGTGTCAGAAACTTCCATAAAAGAATTTTAAGTCATACTGGATTAACCATGACTCAGTTCCAAGATAAAATTACAGTGCGGGTATGGTGTTTGCTGAAAACGATATTAAGGCTTTCTTTGAAACGACCTCACTCCATACGGTTATAGGACAAATGTACAGGGTGAACATTTCTGATGTTTTATTAAACATTAGTATATTTAAGTTTCCGGTCACTAATGTTTGCCGGTTTAATTTTTCGCGAGTAATTTTTGTAAAATCGAGAAAAACCCCGAATGGCGTATTTTCAAAAAGGTTCACTTTTTTTGAACATTTTTGAGGAATATAAAAACGTTATTAGGACACTTTTATACCGTTTTTTACGGTGTAGTTAGATTTTTGGCCTAACACAGTAATGAAATTAAGGTATCTGCTTTCATTATATAACTGTTTAGTTACTGATTTCTATTAAGAAAACTATCGCTTTATTGGTTAAAATTAGAGAAAATATATTGTGTTCAGTTATTGGACTCTCTTTTTGGTTGCAAAATAATGATGTTTCATAATGTGTGAAAACATTTGGAGACTACAATTTCAGAAATTATTAACTAAGAGAAAATTAGAAATTTAATTTTCAACGATAAGACGAACAGTTATTATTTCTATTGCATTTTTATTCATTTTGTCACGCGTCCTAAATTTAATTCAAGTCAGAACTGTTTATTCCTAAACATACTTGTTTTTTTTTTCAAAAAGCAGGGTAAAAAAACAAAATAAAATCAACGATACAGGGAGGCTGTATACTCGATAATATTAGCTTTTGGGCTGAGGTAAACGGGGTTTAATCGTACTATTTTAACTCGCTAAAAATTTGTATTATTGAGGTGACGTCATCGATCTTAAAAAAATAGTAAAGAGTAAACACCTAACAATTTTCCTGATTCATAAGTATTTTGTCTTGTATATTTCTTTCACTTTAAAAAGGTTCTATGATGGCTCTATACTATGCTCTTGTTATTTTGTAGATAATTTCATCTTTCTTGTTTTTCGTTGCGTTTGTCATGGTCGTCTAAAAATAAAATATCAAGTGTTTTTTGTAAATTTAAAATATCTGTAGCCCATTTTCAATGTAATTGAGAATACACTGAGTTTATTATAGTCATACAGTCGGTGCAGAAAGTATTCGTACAACAGATAATATTTTATAAATAGATAAATTTCAATGATTTTAATGTTAATTTACTTTGCCAAATTGATCATACACATTGTTTCACATTATTATATTACGATATCAAGAAAAAAAAAACATAAACAAGAGTATTTCTAAGAAAATTACACCAAGAACAAAAAATCGACCGGAATAGACTCGCATAAAGTATTCGTACATAGCATGTAGTTGCATCTTCACCGTGACTTAACACATACACATTTTAAATTTAGTAAAATCGAAAAAGTTGAATATTAAAGGTAATAAAATAATTTTTTTTTACAATGGTACATAACATTTTGAAAGCTTCTTAGGATCATGGGACGTAAAAGTAATGAAACGTCGGAAGAAGTGCGACAGTTGATTGTTAAAATTACATAATGAATGCAAATCTTTAGCGGAAATTGGTAGAATAGTAAATAGGCCAAGATCTACTATACAAACGATTATACACAGATATTGTGAGCGCAAAACTTCCAAGAATAAACCTCGTGTTGGACGTCCAAAAAAATTAACTGAACATCTAAGACGCATTATTGCGAGGAAAGTTAAAGAGAATCCTCGAATAAGTACGGAAAAAATTGCTACAGAACTAAAGACATACAACAATACACTTGTTTCTGCTAGTACTGTGAGGAATTGTTTGAAAAAACAAGGCTATCAAGGCAGAGTTGCTCGTAAAAAATATTTTATTAATGAGATCAATAGTAAGAAGCGATTAGAATTCGCTAGAAGACATCTTACCACCCCACTATCTTACTGAAATCGAGTCATATTTACTGATGAAAGTAAATTTGAAGTTTTTGGCAACAAACGGCATTTTAAGGTATGAAGAAAAAAAGGAACTGCGTTTAATAAAGAAAATTTACAACCGACAGTGAAGTATGGTGGAGGATCTGTTTTGGTTTGGGGCTGTATGAGCGCTTCAGGAGTAGGATCGCTTCATTTTATTGATGGTATTATGAACCAAATGGTATATATTCACATTTTAAAAACCCACCTTCTACAAAGTGCAACAAAAATGGGAATTAAGGATAACTATATCTTTAGCCAAGACAATGATCCTAAGCACACTGTTATAAATACCAGGCTCTGGATCCTTTATAACACCCCAAAATATTTGAAAACTCCTCCTCAGTGGCCAGATATTAATTCCATCGAACATTTTTGGAGTTACTTGGAAAAAAAAATTAGAAACCACCCAATTCAATCAAGGGAGAGATTAAAAGTTGCACTTTTAGAAGAGTGGAACAAAATTCCGGAAAATTTTACAAGAAATTTAGTTAATTCTATGCCCAGAAGGTTAGAGGCAATTATAAAGTCAAGAGGTTATCCTACAAAATACTAAAACTGTTATTAGAGTCGTATTTGTTACTTTAAATTTTGTTTTTGACATGTGTACGAATACTTATTGCGTCTGAATTCGTGATTATTTTGTAGTTTCCTATATTTATTTAAATAATAAAATTATTAAACTTACTTTTTCTTTTAAAAATATTTGTGAATAATATAAATGAACCTCTATATGTTCCTTTTTGTCTTGTAAAGATGTCCTTTATAGCATAAAATCGATCGTTTTTATAATTTTGCGTTCTGTACGAATACTTTCTGCACCGACTGTATATCTCAAGTTGACGCTTGCAAAAAAGTATGAAACATCTTTTCCTGCATCAAGATATCATATGCCTGCAAATCAATAAAGTGATGGATAATGAAGTTGTGATAGCATTCTGCATTTTCTCCATTCCCAAAGCATCCGGGAATTCCAAATCAAAATGAATGTCGCTCAGACACGTCCGAAAGAAGCTTCCTCGAAAATCAACGTCTTGGTGACAAAACAACTTGAAGGCGCCATGAATTCCCCCGCAAGGTCGCTGTCCGACCTTCTATGGAAGCAGGTTACAAAGACATGAAGATGATCTCTTAATTTATTGTTTATTTATGCGGATCTGAATGTTTTTCACTATGCGGATGTCGATTCAATAAACTTATTGTCAATTTACCTTTTTTGCGAAGCGTATGCTTAAAAGGCTCGACCGAGATGTAGCTGTATACGACTTATAATTACAGCATGAGGGAGGTTTACCTCTCAAAACTACTAATGACCAGGAAGCTTTGATATTCGCCTATTATTATAGCCTTTCAAGGTGAATTCGGCTTTTTAAAAAATAATAAAAAAACGTCCCTGAGAAGGAATAAGCAATTAAAGTTTTAACACATACTATACGAGCAGTTTTGGTTAATAATGAAAATCCTTTCGCCGTATGAACTCCCAACGACATTAAGCATAATAGAAAAGATACTTTTTGGTCTCACGTCAAGAGGATGGCAAAAACTGGGAACCCCGACCACATTCGCATAAATTAAGTTTTATTTTTTGTTGATAGCCGTTAACATTTTGGGGCCCAGAAGAATTTGCAATATCATAAATATCTACGATGTTTTCTTATGGAAATTCCACGCTTACATCGCCTTTTATGGGCTGCCAACAGCCGTTGTGAGATTTAGAGAAGAATGCGGATTTAGTGCTGAATGGGCAAAACACTGTATGATAACCCCGCACAAGTTTTGTTTTGTATATGTCCCATATTTTTCTTTTGTAATATTTTTTGTATCTCCATATTAGAAGAGAAGGGAGTTTTTAGAAAGGACATTGAAATTTGAGGAGGAGTGTAGATAAGTTTTTACGATATTTTCATAGTTTAAACTACACTAATCTAAAAATGTTACTGTCCAAAGTACAACGCTTTTTGAATCCGTCCCCTTTTAATAACAATAGTTATTAGTATTTTTTACACTGATGAAAAATATGTCGGCGCCACCATAAATTTAGTGAATACCCCAAAGTAGACAGACTCTAAGATTGGTACGACCATATGTAATCGATCGGGGTTCTGGTTTTTCTCGCTATTCTGTCGAAATTAAAGCATTCACTTTCTTTATGATATGACTTCCAGGAACCCCAGGAATAAGGGACACACTTGTTTTTAACACGCAAGGGGGGCAAAACGGGGCCAGGGGACGAAATGAATATTGGGTGAGGTAGAGTAGTAATTATCGAGAGTTGACTTGGAGAGGTCTGGCCCCGGATTGTCATGTCTCTTATCCTTCGAGTCGATTAACATACGGTTTACCTTTCGTGAAAGAGATTATTGCCATAAGACATTTTATTATAATATAGGGTAGTCGATAGTTATTCGTTTACATATAAATTAGTGTAACCTCAGTGGCATTTGTTGTTAATAAATTGGCGGTATTGAGTGACTATTCCTAGTGTTTTACTTGAGACTCATGGCTTCCGGAAACGATTCTGTTTCGCCGTTTCTGACAAATATATTGATTATTGGATAATGCTTTCTTTCATAAGGCAAAATTAATGAAGGTATGACTTCCATCAGACACATAAACTATTCGATAGATGTGTTTGGTCTAGACTTTTTAGGATGATATATAAACACACAGGTTCGACGTATGTGTTTTTAGAGCGATGCTTGATTATTCAATTCAATTCCTTTTCTACGTCCTGATGTAATAAGACACTCTTTAAACTCTATCGGACCAAGCATATCAGAAAATAGAAAATCATCAAGAATTAGTGTGTTTTCTTTTATCCTCATAACCCAACATTGATAAAAAAAAAAAAATAGAAGCCTTTATGCTATGCGAGCACTTCTGAGTTTCAAAAAAACATTCCACCTATCATAATTTATACCTACAGAGTGACCCATTTAAAACAGTCCACTTGAGATCTTGAATGGAATTTTTTTTCTTTGGAAAATCCTAAAACACGTCAATTTTACTATTGAGGGGGACATTTTTAGATCGTAAAATCGTAAGTATGGATTCATCCCCGTAAACGAGGCGGTAACCTCATCAAGAATCTTAAATAGCACGGAGGATCAAGTGGAACATCAAATCAAAGGTATTTCAATTTTCTTTACAAGTACATGAATTTATATAATGCTCCGCCTTTAAATATTGTAAAAAACCGTTTTAATACATCAGTGAAAGTCTCGGGGTTTTCGGAAAAAAAAATTCTACTCAAGATATTTCAGATGGACTGTTCTATATAGGCTATCTTGTAGAGGTGTTACAGATAGTTATTATGAAGCTCCTGAAAAAACCAAGCAGAAAAGACTGTAGGAATTAATGATGTCATAAAACTAAAGTAAAAGGCGATATAGTTGTTTTAAGTACCGATTTTTTACAATATATTACTTGAACGGAAGCAGTATTGGTATTGACAACCGTAAAAGCGTAATAATTTACATATAATTAATGTAATGGGAAGGGTCAACGGTTCAGGAAAAAAATTTACATAGAGGCATTCAAATGGTAGTATCTACAAGATTTTATGTGACAGGCGAGTAACATCATAGTAGTAGTGATATGAATAATCTGATATAAATATCTTCAAGGATAGTTTTTCATGTTGTGACACCAGCCGATATTTTATACGTGATCGACACCACGACGTTGATTTGTCAGGATTAAGACGACTTTGTTAACTCACTAGCAACTCTTTATTCTTAATACTAAGGTTCTATACTTTTGCTCTGAACTATTTTAAAGGAATTTGAAGAGCGTCTAACACTATGCACTCTGTCTGAAGAAAAAATTATAATATCTTTTTGGAGCTGAAACTTACTTATATGTGTGTAGAACAACTTATCTAAATTATATTATTAAGGGCAAACACCTGGGGACTTGAGACTTTGGTCGCAGTCAATTGTTCGTATAGACGAAAGGGCAGTTTGGTGAAAGTCCAATTGCTCTAAATTATTCCTATGATAACCCTATATTATTGGGAAAGGTTCGTGTCGTCTGGGATAATAAGTTATATGATAGATATTGGATTTGAGGATAAGAAGGTATATAACATTCAGTTCTGTCTGAATTTATATAAAAATGTATTAAACATAAATAATCGTGTGCCGAATATCTATATATATTTTATTCCAACTTGTTAAAAATCTTGGGGCGCCAGAAAGTGCTAATTTTTTTTTCTTGTATAAGTAACAAAAAACAGCATTTGCTGAATTTGACGAATTTTCGCTTTTTCCCATTTTTTATAAACACCCGAAATCTTGACGTTTTTTTGTGGATTTTCAAGCATACCTAGTAGAATTTTTTGATGCACTTTTTGGTGAGCAGGACGGTGATGATTCCATCGGCTGCCTGAGATGTTGCATAATTTAACAGGAAATGAAATACAAAGTTTTCAAGTACAGTTACACCTGAAATTCCAAATCTGCAACATCATCTCATTGTTCTGACCGAAAAATATTCTACGCACAACTATTAGATTCGCTTTAGGCATTGCGGTAAATGTTGCAACTAAAAAGTGAAATTGTTTAAAATTGTATAAGGAATTTTTTCGCGTTCATGAATGGAAACCCCTGAACTTGAGCTCGAGAAAGTTAATAGATATTTCCGCACAATTAAATAAAATAATACAGGGTTTACAGACCTGATAGAAATCCATTCAACGTCATAAAACGATTTCAAGAGTGATTAATCGAGTACATACTTTTCCTGGGAACCATGTTGATGTATAAGCAAGTAGCAGAATTCATTGACTGTGCATTTTGTTGCGTAACGCAAAAGAGAAAATTGTGATGAAAACCCAGACCACCGGCAGGTATTCATCATAATAATTCATCTCATATAATTTTATAGGTATACGCCCAGTCGAGTCCCAGTTGCTCCAAAGCAAACAGAACTAGAGAAATCATCATCGCGATGAGGTATAAAATTACATAATGGTAAAATTTAACATCGTAAATTATCTTTATTGGTGACCAATTAAAGTAATTTCTCATGGAGGGTCAGTACGTTTTAGAATTGAATTGGAACTAATCAAGATCAGGTCTAATGTTTGTTTCTTTTTGCCGACGGAATCTTTAATGACAATAATATATGTATATTTAATAACTATTATAATATTATGTTGAAATTCATTAAGACAAAAAAATTCCGGTCCTTAATCTATTTATGAATAATAATAATCGGTCTTGATTGTGAGAAGCAGGTTTTTTAAATATCCGTAACTTTTGCGACGTGTGGAATTTTGTCTGTACGAACTTAATATCCACCATTTGGTAATTGATATACAGGGTGTCCCACAAGTGTTTCATTATATTTCAGTGGGTAATAGTACATTGAAAAATAATATGACTCCCTATATAAACCATATTCCAATAATGCTTCATTAAGAAGATACAGGGTGTTAAACTTAAAACACACCTGGAATATTTCAACGTATCAGAGTATCAATGAACAGGCGAGCTCAATTATGTATTGAACAAAATGGCCACCAATTTGAACAATTTCTATAATGTTATAGCAAATAAATAATATTTAAAACAAACTTAATATTATTAAAACCATTTAGAGAATATCGTGCATATAGACGGTATTCAATTTTTTACTGGCAAACGATACGTCGGACGAAAAAGAGTCAAGTGAGCATTTTTCTTCTAAGTGAAATTAAACTTCTAAAAATAATTTTTATTTTGATAAAAAGCAGTGGCGCACCATGTTTTTCTTTAAAAATGTGCTGCGAGGTGTCCGTACGCACGTCACTGGTGAAACGAAAAATAGCCCTTTTGCATAAATAAATACGTCTACATTAACTCTCAAAACATGCCAAATTTCACTTACATATCTCAAACGGTTTTGAATATATCAATAAAAATTAGATTTTTTAAGTAAAGTTTAACACCCTGTATCTTCTTAATGAAGCATTATTGGAATATGGTTTATATAGGGAGTCATATTATTTTTCAAATTACTATTACCCACTGAAATATAATGAAACACTTGTGGGACACCCTGTATAATACTGATAAGTTATTATTATTATTATCATTAATTAATAATTTGATGAACTTCTTTGAACCAACTGATATAACAACCAAATGGAAAAATCTCTGGAACCAAAATTCTGGATTTCTTACACAAACTGCACGATAGCGTGATATGTTAATATAAATATAACGTTAAATAAATACTAACCTGATTCATATGGTCCGGCAGATTTGATGATACCTATCAAAACTTTTCGGTATGAACTTTCTGCCACAATAATGATTTTCCCCGCAATATTATTATTATACATATTATGTAATCTCGCCGATTTTACATAAAGCAAGCTCTCGAAAGATCTATGTGGTCGTTCAATAGGAACTGAACACTTCACCTTTTCGTGCTTCCTTGTATTTAATGAAAAAAAAAACTGAAATAACCATTTTGTGTATTATTACGCGTAAAATTTAAAAATATCGGAAGATTCGGCATAAAATCAAAGAGCTGCGATACAAAATTTCGAGTTTTGCAATGGAACATCCTCTACATTATCTTTGTATTAAATAAGCTTCTGCATTCTAATTTCAAATACATATAAGTTAATTACATTGTCTTTATTAGCTTCTTTAATAGGGTTATCGTTAATGGTTTAATGTAATATATACAGGGTGTTTGGTTTACCGATACACATCCGAAAGAGTGTGGTAGTTAAGATGATTGTGAACGTATTTGACCATATATACTACTATACAAAGTGTTACGCATTTCCAGATATCGCCTTTTTTCCGAATTTTACCAAATTCGCTGTTTACTTCCGCCTAAGTTACAATAAAAATTCATTAGAACATTTGTTGTGACTATCGGTTTTCGCATAAACTTTAATATGTATTTTATCGATATCAAACCTTAACTTTATAAGTAAATAAAGAGAAAGATACAAATGGAAGAGTCGTTCAAACACCTTTAAAAACTTCTTTGACCATTGAAAATCATATTTCAAAACGATGGATGTCCGGCCCATTACCAGAAAACAGTGAAAGAGTTTTTAAATAATCAATTTTCTAAAAGATGGATAGGACGAAACGGACCGATATTAGGGCCTGCCAAATCTCCAGATTTCACCCCAGTTGACTGTCATTTCTGGGGACGAATGAAAGGACTGGTATACAATGAGGAAATTCATGATCGACACCATCTCATTTAAAGAATTAATGGGGCAGCAAAATTAATGAAAGCTGAAATGAGGCTAGGAGAAACCACCACAGAGGTATGACGAAGATGTCGATGTTGTATCAGAAACGGTGGTTCCCATTTTGAGAATTATAATTAGTTGTGTAATTTACATAAATAATAATTACTTTTTAAGTTTTTATTCAATTTGTTAAATTGCTCTATACATTTTTTCTGATTTTTTTTCTTTTCTAATTAAATACCTTATGGAGCATTAAAGCTGCGCCTTTCAATGTATCATTCAAAAGAGCAATGGTCAAAAAAATTTTTAAAGGTATTTGAACGACTCTTCCATTCGTATCTTTCTTTTTATTTACTTACAAAGTTAAGGTTTGATATTAGAGAAATTCATTTTTGGAATTTTAAAGCATCACTTTTTTTTTCATATGCAGATACTACTATGTGTTTGATATCGATAAAATACATATTAAAGTTTATGCGAAAACCGATAGTCACAATAAATGTTCTATTGAATTTTTATTGTAACTTACGCGGAAGTAAACAGCGAATTTGGTAAAAATGGCGATATCTGGAAATGCGTGACACTTTGTATAATAGTATATATGGTCAAATACGTTCACAATCATCTTACCTACCACCCTCTTTCGGATGTGTATCGGTAAACCAAACACCCTGTATAATACAAAAATAATCTGTGGTATGTTATATTACGAAAATTTAAATTTTACATCGTGGCTCCTTCGTTTTTTGTAGAATCATCTTTTTAACAGTATTTTCAAATTCTACTTGTATCAACGTACAAAATAAAATTTGAAAAAAATGGCAGGTCTGGATTTAAAACAAGTATGTTGATAATGAAATACCGCATGTACCGTTTCGCCTCACCATGTTGTAGGAGGAAAATGTCTTAACAAGGTAAAACCTCTTTTTGTTTATCTCTGCAACAAGATTCAAGAGAAACTAAGATTTGACAAAGTTCGAACAATTGCATTTTGTTGCAATTTAACGAGTGTGGTATTCATGAAATTGTAGCTCTCGACGTCCTTCTGTTTTTGGTAAACAATTTGTTAGTTGATTGATAATAATCTATGGATGAATGTCTCGCGAAAGCAGTCAACCAATAAGCAATCAAATTAGAAATCGCGAATATCGTAATTTTTGCACAAATTTGCTGTAGGTACCTTATTGTTAGGAAAAAATGCATGCTATAGCTATCAATAGCATCGTGACCATCAGTGATTAGATTCTTGTATGAGATTCTGCTATTATAGAAACGGACGCATTAAAATATATGAATTATCTGTGTAAACACTAAAATGTAATTATTGCAATTATTATTCATTAATATCGTCTTCTATGGCGTAAACATTGAGTGAAACCCAAAGAAAAAACACCTAATACGTAAATTTGGATTCCATGATAATGATGACGCTTAATGGTTCGGTTCTACGTAATATTTGAAATATTTTTGTTGCTAATTAATTTATAGATTTAATAATGCATTAATTTAAAGCTCCCACCAAGACTTCCTTATAGATGTTGCCAAAGTAGTTCTATTGTTGTTCTCTCTCACACGACACAATTTTGCCATTAATAAACCTATGTAATTATCATTTTATTCATTGGCGGCGTAGCACCATATTGGATTTTCTTCCACAATATTCTTTAGACACCGAAATAATAATTTCAACAATAGCATAAGTAGACAATTTTCTGGCATACCATTAGTATAGTTCTGGAATATTTAATGATCGATAGCAATAGGTCAACGATTAGGGTTTTATAATATGCTAATTGATGAGTTTTAAAATATGTCTTCTATCTTGGCAGTCAGATACGAGTTATTAACGAACAAAAACTCGTTAAAAAATATTATAATATTAAATTATTAGGCCTTATAAAAAGGCTCATAAGCAATTCGGTCGAAACTCATTATTCAGTATTCATGTCTAACCGGCAAACTGAGAGAAGTTAAAAAGTCGGTTATTAAAATCCACTTAGCAATTCTTGATGAAACGAATTAAAAGTATACAGACATTTTTAGTTCTTCATGGCAATTACTATCCTAATTCACACTTTTAAATATATTTCTAAAAACAACAGTTATACGTTTATTATTCCTCAAGAGAATATGATCTGGTATGTCATAATATTCATTACGCAAGGTATACAAATAGGTATTATACTCACATAAGTATTACTTTGAACAATATGGTTTTCTTATAAAACGTATTTCTTCAAATAAAAAGCGATTTAAAAAATATAAAAGTTTGGCGGTTGCTCGGTTAAAAGTAAAACTTACGTTAACAACCATTTTAAAAATGACTCTAAACGTTTTTATTGATTTATTAGGCGTTTAAACAGTTTTTTTGCTTTTAATTAGCGTAAAAGGATTTAGGTACTGGGGACTCGACATTTGCAGGCGTTCGAAACCGTGTATTTTCGACTTGGATGGTAAACAAAAAAGCGAAATTTATAGGTCTCAGTTTTTATTTAAATATAATATAGATTCACCCAATTATATTTAATGTCTGAAGCAAAAAACCCATAGGTACACGTACTATGAACCAATACATGCAAATTAATAGAACCAATATTTTATAGTTCCGCCATCTTTCGTAATGTTGAAAAAATTTTATGAACCGTCATCTTTTCTACCGGATAGTCTATATTTACTTGAAACAATTTTTTGCATAAGATCTATCTTTAGATTATGATTAATGAAAAAACACAAATATATACAACAAGAAGAAATGGAAATTACCAGCGTATGAATGTTCCACTGACTTTCAAATTTTGTCTATTGTTGTGATAATTTCTAAGATATTAAACTGCTTTTGTCTCCCCCACCACTCTCAATAACTCTTCTACACTACGCCTCTAACCACTTTGTTTCAGTATATCGAATTCGTTGTTCACATTAGAAAGTTTTTCGTCGTCTTCCTATTACTATATACCTGCTATTGTTCTAGAGTTGTTTGCAAAAATATGGGACAAAACATCCTATTTTTACATTTTTTCAACATGCAATGAGAAGACACGAAGAAATATACCAATACATCAATAGAAAAATGGCACGCACTGTCTGATATTTTTCCAAACAAATCGAAAATTGTGCTAGTTCCACAGTAAAGGAGAAAGTATTAAAAATTTCTCAAGTTGAACAGGATACTCGATTTTGCACAACAAAAATGGGGAGTGGTGCAATACGAAAGGTTTGGAGATTTAGCGATTATAAAAAAAGTTTCTTGCCCCATGAAGAGCATCATCCTGTGAATTCTGTAAAACCTAAATTAATATCCTCATGTCAAAATTTGAACGATATACTATAAAATCTGCGAATAAACAAAATGTGTGAAAATAATTTAAAATTTGACACCCCGTATACCGAAAATTGACCGCTATAGTATAAGAAATATTTCGCCAAATTGTAGGATTTCTGCAGAAAGGATACATGAATTAAGTGTGACCCATTAAATGGAAACCACCCTGTACAATTTTTGCTCAACATGTTGCTAACCATTACACACGATTTCACAAGAAAAACAGTATTTTATTTAAGGAAACAAGACCTAATGGATAAAACTATTGCTTAAAATAGTTACATGGTTCATACAGGGTGATTCGCAGGAAGAGGTCCGTACAAAAGACAATTACTTCAAATTTAAAAATAGTACGACGAAGACAGACTTGGGAATTGTTTTTGCAATCGACAGCAACGTGCAGTTTGAAGTAAATCCTCATAAATTTAAATATATTTGGAATCAACTCGACATTCTGAATGTATTTCGGAGTATTAAAATTTATGCATAGAGTTATAGCTTCTTTTTCCATTTTGAGGCGCCGTAATATCCACATCGGCTTATGACGAAAAGGTCCATCAGAAAACATCGATACCTGACTTATTAATAAAGTTAGCTGTAATCTTAAAAAAATCAAAAATCATTGTGGGCTGCCTTTAGAAGACCATTCTCTACTAATTCTTGATGTTCGCTCCTTTTTTGCACATATACCGGATATGACTGGCATTCCCTTTTTATTGTTCGCCTACTCCAACAATTTTCTACATATCATTACGCCTCATTTGAATTTTTAACATAGTGGTTTTTACCAGAATATAAAAATTCTGTTTATTGGAAATAAACAAGTTTTGTATGAAAACTGTTATTATCAATTAATTACATTCCTTCGATATTTTTATTAATTTCTTTTAGACTGGCATTTAACAGACGTAACGGGTTGCATGCGTAAGGAAGCATTTTACGTCTATTAAAAGCTTATATTTTTTAGTTGTCTGTTTAGGCCAGGGGCTTTTAGTCACTGCCTAACAGAAACGACTGCCTCACAAGGCACCCGAAGAGGTATCCCCTATTTTGCTGGTGTGAGTTATTGATTCGAAGGACCAGACGCTGATGCGTCAATTGATTGTAAACGGGGTTCAAGGGTTCGGGGAAGACAAACTCCGTAGCACGAATTAAGTAATTTACTTTATACTACAGATATCACTCTAAGTTACACTACGATTTACAACTTTATATACACTTTTTATACATATATTTACAGAGTCGGTATTGGGTTGCCCGAGATCTGAGAATGAAACGTATAAAGGTTGAAGGGTGACTTGTAAAAGAGTTACAGAGTAGCGATTGAGGTAGTGTTGTGAGAGAGGTTTGATAGTGTTCCGCTTCAGGGATCGAGATGTGTCCAAGAAACGAGAGAGAGAGAGAGAGAGAGAGAGAGAGTTCGCGAACACTGTTTTAGAGTTAAGTTATGTGAGAGAGATTTTTGATAGAGTCCGCGTTCAGGGATCGAGAGTGTCCACAAAACGGGAAGAAGAGCTTTCGCGAGTACTGTCTTTGAGAGAGTGTTTTTTGGGAGTCCTAGATTATTTTCGTCCCAGGGATGGTGGGGCTGGAGGGAGATTACCACGAAAAGATCTTGACCAATCCCAACTGACACCGCCCCCTAGTTCTGTGGAAAGTTTTTTCCTAAGGATCTTCACGGTCAAAACCCAGATGTGGCTCTCTGATTCCCTTGACTGATTTATCTGGTGCCCCCCATAAATCGGGACAGCGATAGTTCAAGGAACCAGTGCCATCACGGTGGCCGGGTTTAAACACGTGAGGGTAAGTGCTGCATCGCGGGGTGCAATGCAGCAGATGTATTAGGGATTGTTCCAACGTCTTTAGGGCCTAATTGGTACCCAGCAATAACGCTGATTTATGTTGGGTTTTTTCCCAACATTGTCAATGATCAGTTTTTTTTAAATTGTTTTCCTAAAATTGCAATAAAACTCATATTAACGTGACACATACAAGAATATTGTGTTCCGCATTCGAGTGCTCTTTGTTTATCAACAAACTTACAAAATTAACAAAGGAATTTATATTCTACGACTTAAATGCTGAGTGTTACTGATACCGAAACTGAAATTCCTGCGCTATAACGACAATATAATGTTAATGGAAAAAAAAAGCTGAACGGAAAGAATTGTTCTTATTGTTGAAAAGATCGGAATGTGGACAATGTTTTGTTTAGCTAATAAATGGTTGTTTACGCGAGAGAATTCCTCGATAACTGCTTAAAATATTTGGAAATTCCGACACGAAATTACATTAATGATTTATAACCGTTTTGGGGGTACAGTTTGGGTTCAATGTTATACTTTATACGGCAAATTATGATAATACTTGGCAAATAAATTTTCAAAAATTGACCGCTCAGGTCAGCATAATATATCACTAAAAATCAGTTGATTCACGTGGCAGAACAGGATATAGCATCCTTTTTTACAGTTTTCACGTTCTTAAAATAGGCAGTGCCCTTTTGACTTTTTTTGGCTGGACAGACGGATAGCCAATAATGAAAGATTCGGCGAATGCTGGGCTTACACGAAATTCAGACCTAATTCCTGATGACTTCTTCCCTGCAATTGTCTAAAATGGTATTATTTAGATAGTTAACAATTCTTTTAAATCCTGATTTCTGTTATCGTATACGCAAAGTAGAAACGTCTAGATTTTTAACTTCAACTTTCAATCTCCACATTAATCTCAATGAACCAAAAAGACGGTAACGCACCATGGACTGAATTACCAAATGTCGATGTTCACGTTGGCGCGTCGCTATCGCTCAATCTTGTAAGAGCATTAAAAGAAAAGCGGACAATACAAATGGAGGAAAAAATCAGTGGTGATCTTGCTGTGTGTCCCTACCTAGTGTGCTTCTACCTACCTAGTGTGCAGCACATCAAACAGCCGACTCACCCGCAATGCTAAATATCACAAACCATAAAATCCGGTATGCCGATGACGTTGCTACAGCGAATTTCTTATAAAACTATCGCTATAGCAGCAACAATACCAGAAGCGTTCCGCCAATCGTCCGAGCATAACCGACTTTTATTTAGAACCGCACGCACTGTGTGCTTTCGTGAAGAATCTAGCTCGAACCTATAAGAAGAGAGTTGAGGAAATTGTATTAAGGCAGTCAGTCGAAGGAACGAAGGTGTTCCTATAGTTGGTGTGCAAGAACTGGTATTCTTCGAAGCGGAATCAGAAGTTAGAAGCGATGATTGGGTTGGCCGGTGTTTTGTGTTTGTGTGCGTTGTTCGGTGAAATCCAGAGCTCCGCCATACCTATGTGGGAGTATTTGAGCAAACAGGAAAAGGTAAGTTTCAGGGAAGATATGTTAGAAAACAGTGTGTCTCACATCAGAGTGTTCAGCACGGAAATCTCGTAAATACTGATAGACAGTCTACCATTTTTTTAAATGGGAGACAAATTGGACGTTCAGGGAGGTAGTGCAGGCATAGTGCAAACATATCTACAAAATTATTTTTAGTTTCTGACTGATTATGAAAAAAAACAAATTTTTGAAATTTTCAAATTAAAAAAAAATCGGTTTTGAAACAAATTTTTATTACAGAATACATTCACTTATGCGCTAGGTTGCTTTCAAATTCTTTTTTGTTTTAATATTTTCATAAAATACACAGGAATCAAAGACGATCATTGTCATACTTTACACGTTACAAAACTTTACAGATTCTTTAGTTTCCGATTGTTCATTTATTATTTTCTGGTATTATAAAATGTTTTCGTTCAAAGTAAACTGGTAAGAAGTCGCAACAAAAGCTGAGAGGAAGAACAAGAAAATTACCTTGTAATGTTATCGGTTAGTGGAAATCCCAAAATGTGGGCATGAATCACCACATATAATGTAAGAATTATGTAGGAACACAAATATAGATTTCCTGGAAGATTCTAGATAACCTCTAAAAATATCTCTAGCCACCTCGTTTTCCGGACATAATCCCATCAGTTTTTTTTTTTGGGGGGGGGGGGAGGGGCTAAATCGAAAATCAAATTGATCAGCATGCTTTTGAGATGGAAAAGGAACTACTATTGACCATGGGAAAAGTTCTTGAAGTCTTCGAGTATATTACAGTAAATTACTTAAAGTTTTAACTGCGGCCATCATGAGATCTTATTTATGTTTAGATAATTGACATTTGTTTTATCAATTTTTGTAATTTAGGTAATATACGATTAGTTCAGGTTAATATTTGCAATAAAAATGATCTTAAAATGGCCAAAAAAACTTTGTGATGCCGTATTATTAAAATGTGTTGATAGTCATTTTTGACCATTGGAATATCGTAGAAACGAACACTTTCACTTTAAATCTTATGAAAAACTCTAATGGAAAAATCATTTAGGCTTTTATCTATCTCGTACCCTAACTTGGGAAGAAAAAATCGAACATTTTAGTGTTCTCAAACTAACTGAAAAAGCAAAAATAATTTTGTAGATTTGATTGCACTGCAACAGTAGTGCCTTGAATGTGCAATTTTTCCCCAATTTCACCAAATTTGTACATAGTACCATTTGGGATAGCCTCACGCCGGACATCCTTATTGGCTACCCATAAAGAAATTCTTGTATACATAGAGTAAAAACAACGTAATATTTCTTAAGATTGAATTCATTCAACTCTAGTGATGAACCAAAATACAACCGGACCCGAAACCGTTATTGGTCTTGTTTGGTTTGTTGCTGATGCTGTGGGTGTGACCGAGCAATGCTTTTGAAGTTTTGCAGATTCTGTGCTGTCTTGTTCTAGATGGCTCGAGCGTTAAATGCTGAACCAGGTGCAGATATCCCCATATCTGAACCTGATTCAGCTTTTGTATCATAAAATGCAAAATCATTGTTTATAAAGCAAAATTTATTAAGATCTAAAATCAGTTTAAATAACTATTTTATATAACCACAGTACCTGTGGTGTTCTGTGTATTAAGTTATTTCATACTAGTGGTACTACATTTTTGCAGGTAATAATAACTTGAATACTATAATTTGTACCTACCTACTTATTATCTAAATGTTTCTTGCCTCTCCTGTAATAACTTTGATCTTAATTTTTCAATAATTAAACTAACACGAATTAAACGCACCTTTAATTTGAAAATAATTATCCCATACAATTACTCCTGTCTCCTTCTGATGCATTTTAAATGTTTTTAGTCTGCCCAAGCCGGTGTCATTGAATTTATAAATAGTATTTTTATAGGCGCTCCTTTTTGTAAGGGTAACGAATGGTATGAACCGAAGCAAGAAGACCATTATACACCTTTAGTAAGTAACACGATTGGCAAGGTTACTTGACCGGCGGGGGCGCGGCGTCGGTGCTTCCCGGGTGGTACTAGGGGAATCAATCCCCGCTAATGATAATTGGAATAGTCATAGCCTGCTTCCCATCGCATTCCCGTACGCCATCTCAAACACAGGAATGATCAATACATACATTTAATTGTCAAGGGGTACCACCTAAGTTTTTCTAAAAGAGTTCTTAATACTACTTCTAAAGTTTAACTTAGGAAACTTTTTAATCATTTACAAGAGTAGGAGAGTTGGGTAAGCTCCTGAACCTTAAAACTATTTCTACAAACGTCCTTAATTTTACATTCCTTACTCTATCCTGTTAACAGTTCTTGCGTAGTTCTCGGAGTGAGGCTCCTTTCCCGCCTTTTCTCGAGGTCGCGGCGGTGGGAATAAGAGATCTAATGATCCCCCCCAATGATGTACTGATGGCGGGAGTTACGCGGTAAGACACTTTTCACGATCGGCGTTAGCTCACCTAAACTCACTTTTCTCTCTCGGCTTTACACGGCCGGCGATGTCGTACTCTCTTTTGCCCCGTTCCTAATTCGCCGGGTGGCAAACTTGTAAAAGAAATCAAAACAAGAGAGCTTTTCCGAGAACCAAAAACAAGCAAGCTTTTTCAGAGTCAGCAAAAGAACAACCCTCTTACAAAAACTTGCCTGTTCTTAAATCCTGCCTCTTCAAGGAACACCCATAGGAGGATCCCGACTCTACGCTTTTTTCCGCTCTTTTTGCCGTATTAAGGCATAGCGCTTTAATGCCTAGATTGAGCCTTGTACGTATTATCGGTACGTGTAATTGCACCATGATTTTGGTTCCGACAAAGGCTATTGCTGGGAATTCCAACATTTGGTTCGTCCCTCATCTGGGAATAACGGTTGGAAAAACCCAGGGTTTGTCGGAAATCATGGTGCAGATTGGGAAGCCCATGGGCGTACCACGAGAGTATTTTGCCCGACCGTTTTCTGTTGCTTATATTATTAAAATAATATCTAACTATATTTACGAAGTCTTAACCTAGTCTTACAAGAAATTAGGGAAAACCCTGAGTGTTACCCCTTTTATTGTTTTGGATGGCAGACGGGTTTTTTTGTTTTTTTTTTAAGGGGGGAACGGTTCCTCCACAACATAAGTCTAGAGACTCTTTGGGTTTAGAAAATAACCGGGATGCCTAGGGGTATTTTATTAAAATTTGGGTGCATAATTTTCAGTAACTAAATGTCTCACTAATTGAAATTTAGTACGAGGTGCTTTTCGCTCGATATTAATTTCCAATAGACCCCATTGTCATTATGTTCTTATTCGTAATTTTCTATTGGACTCAAATCTGGAGAATCAATCCATAGCCATAAATCTGTTATCTTCTAGCCAAGTTTATATGTACTGGCAAGCATGACATCGAGCTGCGTGTTGTAATCTCCATCTTCCTGCATGCGTGGTATAAACTATTGGGACATATTTAAACTGGAACAGTAGCATGCATTATCTACTCTGCCATTGCCAATGCGCAGTAAAATGACGTCCCGATGATGTCCCATCCGAGATGATGATTTTGAGTGGAAACCTTGACCTTGCTACCATAAATCTACTTCTGCTACCTCGTCCATTTGGAAACGTCTTTCATTCGTGACAAAAACAAATTGTTTTGTCACCTAGAAGTCGACACTATCTACCTTACCATTACCAATGCGAAGTCCAGTGTCTTGATCCACCTTGAATTTTTTCATCGCAACGAAGATTTTGATACCATGATTTTTGGAACACCCTATATAACAAAATTTAAAAAATCCGAATACTTTCTACTATGCTACCGACTAATAAACTATCACGTACAAGCACAAACATTCGGGTTTTTGTTTCTGCGCCTTAATGGATCGAATAGAAAGCCTCAGGTAGACCTTAGGTGTAGGTATAAAAACAACTTGTTCAAGATACTAAAATTTAACGAGCTTCTGGTCTTGTCCTTGCTACCTACTTTAGTCTATAGAGCCGCAAATAATCTTTTCGGGCTGGACAATCACTCTATATGAATATAAACAATCTTGATAGTAATCATAAATCGCCTATCAATATTTTTTTATGTTCACCTCGTGCTTGTTACGGATTGAGATAAAAAGTCGAACTTTCGCTTAAAATTGTTTATACGCATTGCGGGAATACGTTTAGTCTCTCTTTTTGTCCATGCCCTCATTTCATGACCCCCTAGGCTCAATTGGTTAATTTGGAAAAATAAATCTTAAGATAATCTCGGCTTAAGCCTAACATTTACAATCGATGACCCTAAGCACTGGTTAGCAGCGTTCCTGGATGGTAATCTGCCTTTCGTATCTTAAATCTTTATCAGGTATCTTCAGATCATCTTTCATAATCCTGCAAGTCGTCAGATTAATTTTCCTAAAGTAAAGGTAATCTCTTTCTATGGAGGCATGAATGACTGAATTGCCTTGAGTTTCTATCGGTTAAACCTAAGTAACCGTTCAAATAAGTTTTTTTTTATTAGTTAAACATGAGGAAACTGGTAAATTTTAGATTTCGTTTCTAGATTGGCCGACCTATACCGCTTCAGAAATCTCATTACTACACATGACATGAATTTGTTGTGCCATTAGTACCTCAGTCACCTCATTAATTTGATAATAACTTTAATTAGGGCTCATTCAACCTTAACAAAACCTTTTTGGTGTGCAGCATTTCTGTTAAATCTCATAAACAACTCCGACTGATTTCAAAATCTTGCACAAAATTTTCAAAGACCATCAAGGCTAAAACTTAATCAAGAAAATTTCAAGCTGTTTTTCTCATTTTTGACCTTATCATCCATTTGTCTTTCTAAGTTGTTCTGAATCTTGTCCATCAATAGCTTTTGAGATCTTCTGAACTAACTGTCATTCTATAACTGAATAAATTATTTCTTTTTATTTTATTGACATTAGCAAACTCCAAAGCTTGCAACTTCATCTTTTTTGGGTGCCCTGTACAATTATATTTAAATTAATCGCACTGTCATTGATGAGCAGAGAGGGTTGATGATCTGATCATCTTTTAATTTTGGTACGTTCATAAAATGCAAGATCAGATCGAAGGAAGTCCATGGGAACAATCACTCATTTGCAACAGTCTTTTAAATCTTTCCTGAACACGGATTTGAAGATCCGCCAAGAGCTAAAATTTATTCAAAACTTGGAGAGTACCTGAAATAATTTCTCTAACGTTGTGAACAGTTTTTATGACGTTATTAAAACGTTTTTGCATAAATAACTGTAAAACGAGTAATAATATTTCTAAGCAAAGCAAGAATTTATTAAATCGTCAAGATCAAGTATACTTAATTTACAATAATAATGTGAAGATAGTACTGGTTGGTACTGATTTTGGTGTTGGTGTTGGTCATTGCGACACACTTGATTACTGTTTTCCAATTTTACAAGTCACACAGATAGTATTCATCATTATTAAATTAAATAACTTTGCTTACTGAAAACCCTATTATACATGTATGATTTACAATACCCGATTCGATAATGTTACCCAAATATAATTCTTATGACGATGTCATTGATTAAGTTAAGAATATAATAATTTTTAAGTTCAGTTAAGTATCCCAATCTCTTCTAAAAATTTTATTTCTTTCAAATTCACTTCTGTTATTCACTCCAAAATGTAATTTTTGTTGGCGACCCAAAGAACCTTAATACCTAAATCAAATACATAACGCCCCTGATTTAAATCCAATAGCTTGAGCAATTTTTTCACATTTTCTACCGACTCACAGTTTAATGTCAACAATGTTGCAAATTGGTACTGCCTGTGGTTCCCAGGTACGAATTTATACCCTTTCTTTACAGCGTGTCCAATGTGTTTAAATAACAAATAAGAAATAATTGCGCTGTTCTTATGTTTTCAACAGTCGTCAGAATCTACTTAAATGACCCTTTTCATGAAGCGTTCATTGTGTTATTGAGAAGGTCACTTATTTTCGTACAATTTCAATGACCCGCACTCGTGATGATAACCCTATCCATTGATGTTTACACGGTATCAAAATTAAGTACCACTTCTGTTGCAAACAACTGAAACTTCGTTGTTGAAGAGAAAGCAGCGACCTCGTTGGTACCACCTGACGCCTGCGAAAAAAACAATTTTTAATAACTTTCTATGGTGTGCAGGGTCATATGCAGGTTTATGCTCTTCTATAACTTTCTTTATGACCTTTTCCTGATGAAATTTGTTATATGTTAATGTACCCAATTCCTCCGATGCAATCTCCTGCCAGCTCCATTGCATACAAAAAAATCACTAGCTGACATATAAAACATAGCTACGCATAAAAATACAATGCAAATGGGTTACCGGACACACCTTTGACAGACTGAGCCATTTAGTTATATAAACCTGCCATTAAAATCGTATCATGATCGCGGCATTTGATTATATAACGAAATTTGTATTTAAATCAAGGTATTAATATTACAAAGCCAATTACAAGTACCACTGTCTTGTCAGGGGACATGCATGCAGCATAAAATATCGAGCAGCATGAAAAAATCGGCCATGTTGACTTTTCCTATGCTCCGCTCAAGAATTATTACATTCCAGGCGTATGGCCATTGCCCATATAAATTCAAGAGAGGTTGAGTCATAACGCACCTCGTTGCAGAAGATGCAATTGCATGCGTGCTCTGTCAGTCAGTGCGGTAATTTCACATTGTTTTGATTCATTATTCAAGGACTATCATGTAACTAGCTACAGGACAATCCTTATTTGGGAGAGGATTGTGTGCACACACCCTGTAATTGTTTTTCGATTACCAACATTCGAGCTGATTAATCATCAGTGCATTATATCACTTGTGTGTAACAGTGATTGTGATTCCCGTCAGGCTGCACTTTAACGTCATTTGGTGTAGAAAAACCCGATGTTCATATGTTTGATCAAATAAATATTTTCGTTTTCTCTTTTAAAGCCGGTCGAGAAGCGAGGGTTAAAATTGGTCTATTCTCTGTAATGTGCCCTTTTCAAAACACTCCGTCACAGAATTCACGTGAATGTTTAACAAAATTCACCTTTTCGTTATTCCTTTTCAAATTGTTGTGCACCATGTGTGTGCATCTACTACCGTTTACGAAATTTCAATGCTGGTTTTTCTTATCTTGAACAAACTGCATAAATAAAAGATCGTTACCATTATTTACCACCGCAAATGGCCTTGCGATGGTAACTAAATCTCATTAAAACTGTTCTAATTGTTTTTTCTTCATCTAAGCAAAAATTTAAATATCTGAAGATTCATCATCTTCATCGTTCCTTAATCCTTGAGAAGCATGTGGAAAGATCTGTAGGTATTTGATGTGTCACTTATTCATAGCATCTGAATCTGATTTTCGTCGGTACTCTTCTTTGTGGTTTTACTTCGGGGAGTTCTGAAAAGCTTTAGAGTATAATCTAAGTTTCTTTCGGTATCCTTGATGATGCTGCATTTCTTGCATAAAGTACGTTAAGTTAATAGTTACCTACATCCCTAGCCGTTGCTACGTTATCATTTTATTTCTTTCAAAGCAAATTAGACATAAGAAAACCACTTAATTTCTCATAGAGTGTTGAGTTAAATACTGCGATTCTCGACAATAACGACCTTCGAAAAACCAACATATTTTATGAACTATTTTCCCCCAATATCTCAGACCTCACTTAGCATGTGGCAACATTTAAAAAGTATATAGGAGGTATATGGAACTACATAAAATTCGTTCCGATATAAAAATACGATCAGGTTCATTTAGCATTTCGCTTTTGTGCCTCAGAGCGATCATGTATAAAGCACCACAGAACACCTCGTAACAAATTTGATTTCAACGATATCAACTTTTATTTACTTCCCTGATACTGACACCTAACTGAAATCTGCGGCTTAATAATAACACAATCGACTTTCCCTGATGATGGTGTGCCGAAACGCTTTCTTCCCTAGAAAGCATTCGGCGGATTTCTCAAGGCAATGCTTTCAAGGCATGCATTTGAATAAAACTCATTAAACCGCATAATATATTGTTTTCCGCACATTTTTCCTGAAATCCCAGAGAAAAAACCCGCTTGCAGTTAGGTAACTTGAATAATCATTCTAATGCATTCTCTATGGTAGACGTATGTTAATAACAGGTTTCAAGTTGCAGTAGCTAATACTAATAACAGTTTTACTTATTTTTAATACGGTAGGAAAACCAATGGAAAGTAGTTTTATGTGCCATTAACAGTAACTAAAGGTTACTGTTATAGGGATTGAGCTCATTTATTATCAGTTCTAATTACTATTTCATCATGTCCAGGTTCATGAATAACTGTTACATAACGCACAGTTTTACACAGTTAGGTATTTATTGACGACGGTTTTTCTCTTCCAGACTTCGTACATTTACTCCCTGTTTGCCAACCAAGTGGATAAATTCTGCGATGGCTCCAATGTACCCTTCTGCAGCAGGCAGCTCTTGAAATTTGGCCTTGGTACCCTGAAAAACATGGACGAAGATAGACTCGATGCAATGGATCCCTACCAAAGAGAGGCCAACAGCATCAGTAAGTACTTAAACTGATAGATCTCGATACTGCAAAACAAATTTTGAAATATGCTTTGAAATGTGGCACTTGCCTTTTGGCTGATAAAATAAGTGTTTTTCGGGGTGTCCCTCTTACAACGTCGGATAATATTTATTTTATGCAAATATAACGCATCAAGGTTACTCCATAAGTAAATTGCATTTGCTCGGTGAAATACTGACAAAAATCATGGTGACGAAACCCACTTTTGCATGAAATGTCAGCAATGGTGACGACTTGACTTTGATAGCGGACTTTCTGAATCAATGCTAAAAAAACTATGGCTAAGTAAAGAAGGGCAGCTATTGTTGAAAGTTCACATAACTAACCCAAATTCCCATTTTAACGGCTCAAACCAAAGAGAAAGGTATGGTTTCTTACAGTAGGTAGGTCATAGATGAACGACGTTTATGTATGAAATGACGAAAAATGAGGCGGCACTCGCCATCTTAATGATCATGTCAGGACCGCTGAAGGTTATTAGACAAACGAAATCGTGAACTTTGAGAGAACACAATTCACGAGTTGACCATAACGTGCTTCGTGAATCGACCGAAAGCAAATATTTACGAGACTGGGGTATAATCAATGCATTGAGCATCGAGTCATTGTAAATTAATGGTATTGATCATTTAAGTAGATGCAGTGGGAGTCATCAAGGTATTATAGATACATGAAAAATTAGTCATGACAGACATGAAATATCTAAGTGTAAAAGCTATTTTTACATTTAGTTCAAGGCATCATCTTACATCAGGCTTTCTAAAAAAAATTTACCGGCAAGTAGTGAGTAGCAAAAACATAAATGAAAAAAAGTATATTTTGTTGTGACTAAAACACCTTCTTAATACGACACTTCTCAAACAAAAAAGACATTTTGTTCCTACAAGCCAAAGGCACAAGGTCTCACACATATGATGTGTAATGTTCTCGTGAGACACTATGCTTCACAAATATGATAAGCAATTTTCTCATGAGACCAATACGTTACGAGTGTGATAAGTAATTTTTTCGTGAGGCACAATATATTGCGAGTGTGACAAGTAATTTTCACACATATTTCACACTTCACTTTTTTTAAGACTGCAAATACCATGAAAAATTTTTTGAAATCTATAACTTTGTGAAACGAGTGTTGATGAGATTCTCTGATACGTGCAAAAATAATATGGCACGAGTGAAACAACATAACATTTCCTAATGAGTTTCATAAATGATTCTTTGTAATTTTGCTGCACAGTCAGAAGGAAAAAACACAGAAATTTGAAGTTACTCAAATTGTACTGGTTATATCTGAAATATAAAACTAGCAATCGCTATTGTTATCGGTCCCATATTTCTTAACTGACTTACAAAATTAAGGTGATAAAAATTCATAATTTTCTTATAAGAATTAAACGGTGTACATGGAACAAAGAAAAGAAAAAAAGCGTCTTATTATTTTTTGTTTTTCTCTCATTGGTTTAAATCTTTTAATACAAATAATTTTAAAATTGGCTCCCCTCTATTCAGCTTTTTCTCAACTTTTGATTACAGGCAAATTAACCAAATAATTTACGTTGTAATTTTTTCCGATCTTTTGTAACATTTCTACCAGAAAAACTGGTCAAATTCTGAGACCAATAATGTGACATGAGATAAGAATCTGGTCAGTCATTTAGTCAGGGTCAACGGGTAACGTCAGCCGAACGAAAAATTAGAACCCACGATTATTGGTATCATCCAAGGTTTTGACGTTCCTTATAGACCACATAGTTTAAAAAGTAGACTACTATTGATGGCATACCAAAACATGTCACATCAAACATCAACAAAATGAAAAAGCTGTAATTATATGTAATTTTCCGTTCAGCTCTACTACCTAACATTACTACAATACATTTCCGGCTATACACTAGCACCAAGAAGGTGAAACCAAGCCACCCTGTATATGAGGTGGGCAGGCAAACAAGAACTTACGTAGAAAAAAATACGTGAAAATATATTGGCCACAATTAATACATCCATCACACTGACTAAACAGTAGAGACTGAAAATAATACCTTCAGTGGAGTTAATATCCTCAGTAACAGAAGCTGTCTGTTATAGCTTGTGAGCATATACAGTATGTTCCCGAAAAAGTCAAACGACCCTTAAAAAAATTTTTTTTTAATTAGAGTGTTTTTTTATTTGGTCGTGCTTAATTCAAGACTAATTCAAAATACTATTCCTGTCGAAATAAACATGTATTGTTTATTATTAGATTTTATATTATTTTTCAACTTGTAAACTATATTTCTTGAAAATATGGCGAATGCAAAATTTATCTACACTCTGACACAGTTGAGTACAATTAAATTTTTATCGAAACCTATGAGCTTCAAATGCATTTCTAATTTATTTTATAAATATCTTACCATTTATTGATTATTACAGTTTATGAGCACATATAGCGTGTATCCGGATAGGTGAAACAAATTATGTATAATTTTTAAAAAATCTCAAATTAAAATTCCTTTTTTTATGTGTGACCTTGCTTGATTAAAGACTATTTACCACCATGATAACTTGTAAAATGAGCATGTATTTTATTTTGTATTGCTGCCTAATTCGTAAATCATTTTTCTTGAAAATATGATTTCACATATATCTACTAGTACTACTGTAACTAACACAGTTGGATGCAAATGGGTATTTATCGAAATCTACCAGTCTCAAATCTGTTTCCATCGCTTTTCATAAACTTTTAACTCTTTATTAATCATTTTATGAGCATTATGAGCATATACAGTATTTCCCAGGATAGGTGAAATAGCTCTTGTAGAAGCCAAAAAAATCTAAAAAATTTTTTATGTTAACACGTCAATGACTGTTATATCTATTACTGTAACATTCTCATGACCCCGCACTCCACGATGGTGTTATTAAAGAACATTTTTGAACCTACCAAATCCATCTAAATAACAAGTCTATTTGTGAGCACATTTCGATGGTGTACAAACACCTTGACTTTTGATTATTCACCTACCATCCAAAATAATAAATCAATTAATAACAATGATTCTTAATGAATTCAAGGAACTTTTAACATCTTTTTCGACAATAATATGGCGTGCATCGCCAAATAATGGTCGCCCACAAAAGACGATCTTTATTATGAAAAATATACGTTTGTTGTGTGACTCAATTAGGTTGGTCATGTAAATAATTGTTGTTTTTCTTGTTTAAGTTTGGGAAACTCTAATGGAAGGCCATCGATTCCAAAACACCACACCAAAACCCGAGAAAAAAGCGATGAAATCCAAGCCCAACTCCTATGAGGATGACTCCTTCTCTGACTACGAGGACTATGGAGTTCAGAACTCGGGTGTTGCCCGGTTGGACAATGTTTATGTTCTCCCTCCTCCGAAGGACTTTGTCATTAATGTGGCTGACAAGGAGCCTCAATACGTGGAAGAGGTCACTGAAGGCTCTGGAAGTGTCGATATCCTCAAAACCCCTGATGGTAAAGGAGTGTTCAACAGGTTCCAGAACCAATTTCGCCCAATAGATGTGACAACGGAGAAAGTTGCTTCCAGCACCAAAAAGCCTCTCCTCAATGGGGAGGCACATTACATTCATAACCCACTAGAGGGTCCTTTGGTAATTCGGGTTTACCCCGATGGGACTCCAGTGAAGGAGAGCACGAAGACTCCTCAAGATTACGATTTGAGGCAGTACAAGCTCCAGCATGTTAAAATCCCCAAACTTTAAGCAGAACTATGGAAATGGTCCGTAAACTGTGCCAAACAATTTTTTAGTGCTGACCAGAGCACTTGGTGGTGATTATAAGTGCAAATAAGCTCTGTTTGAAGAATGAACGGAAGTTATGAGGATTTGGGTTTGATTCAGGACCGTTAGTGTGAAAACCACACAACGTTCTTGACTTAAATCAAGAGTTTGTGATATTATGAATCATAATTATTTATTTTTGTATTGTCCCTTATACGGCAATAAGGTATATGTATACTTTACCGCAAGGATGAATGTGCAGATGCGTGTCATAATTTATTAAATGAGTGTTTGTGTGTCGTGTGCCCATGAACCCATGGGCTTCGTGGGTGAATGTAGGTATAATACTTTGTAATTTAGTATCCTATTTTAAGAATTTACTGAACGTTTAATGCAGAGGTTCTATTATTTCTTCAATTCGAAATACAGGTTTATAAAATATTGACCGCAAGTAATTTTATTGCCAATCCCTTGTTTGCAGCAATTACTTTTGGGTTTTAGATGCCAAACAACTGTTAAAAATATACGAAAATTAAATCAATTAAATTTCCACGTACTCAAATTACCCAACCTTTACGGGTTTAGGATAATTACGAAATTTTTAAATTTATGTGTCATCAAATAAGAAAGTTATAAGTCGCTGTGGTCGTGTAACGGTGCCAAAATAAATTAATTTTATGATTGGTTAAGTAACTGGAAACTCCGGTAATTTAATTGGAGTTTCTCAATTTTATGTTAGCGTTTATTGCGACTTGATAAGCCGACATACCTATATGTCTATAGAGAGAGTGGTTAATGGGAAAATATGTTTCCAAAGCTTTAATTCTTCGTGAAGCACTATGTGCAAAAAAAACGAACCCAATGTTAATGTATTGAATTTGGTGGGTTGGGAGCCCCCTGTCCTTCACTTCGATTTATGCCTATTGTGACCAAATTGCATTGTATTAAATTGGGAGGATTAGAACACCAGACCTGCAATCTCTGTTACATACTTTTTGGACAGGATGTATTAGAAATCTTGGTCACGTCTGTTTTATTTTTTCGGAAAACCTTAGACATACTGTATTACCCCATATATATAATATATTCTAGTAAAATCTTGGGTACTTCCCTTGAGACCTTGATGGTAAGACTAATGACTTCACGTTATCAAGGTTTGATAAAATCTATTCTTTTCTCCAACATGTACATTCTAGAATTGGGAATATTCATCCACGCAACTGTTATTTCAATGAGAAAATATGTGAAGTATTTCCACATCTTAAAACTTTTTCTTCTAGATTTTGTAGTACCAAATTTTCGAATTTCTACTCAATTTTTGTCCTTAATATTAACAATGTGTAATCTAGGGATAGAATTACTAGATATCTTGTAGCTTTCACTTTTAAGTAAATGAGGAAAAACAGTATTCTGTAAGCCGCCGATTATAACACGGAAAAAAGAGCTAAAATTATCTATTCAACCAATAACAATACTTATCCTTTATCATAAAATAGTATCAAGAAAATCACGCTAAGAAATTCCTTCAATATACAGACAAGTTATGCAAAATGAATTTTCTAAAGACGGCCTCTAAAATTTCCACTTCTTCAAATATATTTTGACGTGGTGCCATTTATGCATTACTACAGTAGTTAAGTGTTTTTCACGAAAAAATATTTAACCTTTTTTCGCAACTAGAGAGCGGCAAAAGGAATCTTTCCCTGTTTAAATCTAGTTCTTTATATGACTTGTAAAGAACACCACCAGAAAAAAATCAATAATTTTTAAATTAAACATATTTTTCTTTGTAAATTGTTCAGAAATAATAAACCACCAATACAATTTATTTTCACTCCTAGATTTCTCAAAATTAAATCAATTTATAGAATAAAACCCTTCTGTGTTTCACATTTACCAAGAAAGCTTATTAAGTGTTTATTAATCTTGGAATGAATTACATAAAAAATATCAAAGAAAACTGAAAAATTTTCTCATGTGTTCGAAAATTTGATCCTCGAGGAATCAGTGGCATACATGACAATTTTGTGTTAAAAAATCAAGTAAAAATTTAATGCTCTAATTTCAACGAGATTTGGTTCCGAAGTAGGCGTACGACACAGCTTTGACATGCCTCGATCAAAACTCTAATCAGAAAACTTCGATTTTTTGGGTTCAAAAAATACTATGGACTATACATCATGAAAATTTTTTACCCAAAAAATCAAAGTTGTCTCATTTGTGTTTTGACCGCGACATGTCAAAGCTGTATCGTATGCCTACTGCGAAACTAAATCTCCTTGAAATCAGTGCAATTAATTTTTACTTAGTTTTGTATGCAAAATTGTTATGCACGCCACTGGTTTTTCGTTGTATTCACAAGTCTCACATTTTAAAACCACTTTTTTCATGGGTTTTAGACCAAGAAATTTTCGAAGTTGTGTTCGACTCCTGTCAAGTGTCTTACTGTTCGCGATTGCACGCATTAGTATTGTTGGATAATGGGCATATCTGCAAAGTTCTTATGGTGGTGATACTCTGAATAATCGGTTAAAACTGATTCATCTTTACAGAAATGTAATACATTTTTGAATTTCGCACTTACGGAACATTAAAAAAACAATATAACTTTACTAGACAAATACTTTGTTTTAATGCATTGATAATAATTAGTGTACAGACTATTAATTGTCAAACAAAAACATAACAGAAATATGTATTCAACTTAATAATATGACAATGCCTTAAGTAAACATATAAAAATATATTTCTGTTTCAGTACGGAGGAGCTTTCATTTAGAAGTTTCAAATTTTGAATGCCCGTCCACATTGTCAGTAGCACTTCACACGTTTCTTACAAAGTCTACTTAAAAATCGGTTCAATGGCTCTCAAAAAGTCGTCCTCGAATTTTTTCACGCTAAATCTTTCACAACTAGCCCGTGCTTTCTCCCTGATATCCACTATTTCTACCTCTCTCGCTTCTATGATCCATTTAAGTATATGTGCAAATTCATCAGCAGTATTCGCCAAGAACCCCAATCTGGAACCCTCGGACGTCTCTATAATATCAAGCAGAGGTCCTCCAGATTTATGAGCCGCCATTATCAGACCAGCTGCCATTTGCTCAACCACGCTTATACCAAAATGCTCGTCTAGCATTGTATGAATCCCTATATACGCCTTGCTAAACTCGTCAAGAAGCTCACTATAAGGAATGTTCACTCTAAATTCGACGTTATTTTCTAACGATAAATGTTTGGAAAGGTCTTGCAAGTCTTTAATTCTCTCAGAGTCTCCTTGGTTGCGACAGCCACCGCAGAGGACTAAAGTGACGTTGTCGAAGACATTATCGGGCACGATTTCCCTAAGTTCATAGAGTGCTTGTAGTTGCAACGGATGGTCCTTCTCGGGTCTAAATTGAGCCAAACTTAAAATGCGTATTTTTGTCGGCTTTTCAGGATTTCTTTGGATCTTTTTCAAGTGTTCTACTTCACATGGGGGATAAACTAGAGACATTGGTGTGTTCCATAGAATTTGAAGATTTTCTAACGTAAAGGTTGAATTGACTATTGTGGCATCGGAGCAGTTCCCAGCAAGATCATACAACTAAAATTCTCATACTAGACTGTATACGCAGAAAAAACATCATAAACTTACCCAAGCAATAAAATGATAATAAATCAGTTTTGTGTAGGTTAAAGTAGAACTTTTTACAATAAAGTTCCTATTATTGTACATACTTCTCCTGCTTTGTACTCTCCTAAGCATATCTTTGGTGATAATTGGATAATGAACGTAACAGCCTGTTTTACATCCTCCCAGAAACTTAAACAATGGCAAGGAGAATGTGAACCCAGTAGTGTCGATAAAAATATCTGCAATAATAAGATTCAGTAAGAATTTATCAGAATAGTTATGTTGGAATATGCTAAAGATATAACTCTGATAAATGTGCTGGCCATGGATATAACATGTGATCAAAGGCAAAAAAGTTTTAATATAACTAATATAATTGCTAATCATAGATACCTGGATTTACTTTGCTTATGGCTTCAAGACTCAAGTAGACAGATCCTAAAATTTGACCCAGTAATGTAAAAATGGGATACATGCAGGCTTCAACCCATTTTCTTTTCGTTAGATACACAAATTTCACTCGATCTGAATTTATTTCTACATTCAACGAATTTTTCACTTTTCTTTTAATTTCTAATGGGGAAAATTCAATATCTCCAGTATAAATATAAAATATAGCTTGAGGATATCTGTAATATAAAAACATGTAGAATAAAAAAAGGCTTTGCTCTTACATGAAAAGTGAAATTTTACTGAAAAATGTGTAATGCTTAAAAGAATTCAGATTGCTATGGAATAGTACATTAACCACCAAGGTTCTGAAGTACATCATTATGACCTTAACATTAAGTTTAAAAATTAGCACATAACTGAAGATTCTATGGTGTGATAGTCACCTGCATTTTGCAACCGCAGTTTTTACAAGCTATTTCTTGACCATAAGCATAGATATTTTAGTTCCATCATTTTTGTCAGTAAAATTTCCATTTTACCTAATGGAAAAAATTTAACAAGATATTTAGATTTCATATCAAAAGTATCTTATGAAAGTCCTAAATTCATCTTTCTACAATAAGTATAAGTTGGATATTTCAAAACTATTGCGAGAAATATTCGGAATTTTTCAAATCTGAAAGCAAATCCCAAATCAGTACTAGTTTGTGCAACTTCTATTTGATTCTATATGGACCAACCTTATGCCTCTTTAAATAACTGAGGTATTTATTAATAAGCTCAAAAAACAATCCTTTAGTATACTGTAGACGATTTTTGTACAATAGTGAAATACTATGTTGTTCCAAGTGATAAATTCAAAAATTAAGTCTTTTAAAGTCATTAGTGGAAAAAAGTAATATGTTACGTGCTTTTTTCACTTCCTGTTGTGACTCAGAAAGCATAAGTAGTTACATACTTTTCTAATAAAGCCCTTAATGCAACCCATAACACCTTTTCTCCTCCTCCACCAGCATTAGCGTAAGGATGAAAAATTCCCACACTCAGCTGATCCCCTCTCTTCAGTTTTTCTGACTTAAAAGTGTACTTAAAGTAATAGTATGTTAATGGTAGTACTATTGTGGATGCTAAGACCAAAAACAGGCAGGCAGCAAGAGCCAGTTTTATGGTAACTGCTAGGGAGAACCTGAAAATAATTGGTACCCATCAAAATATGTTTGCATTTTGAAATGTAAATAGGATATGTTGCATAATGGATTACTACAGATTTATAGTATCTGCCAAATTTATGCTACATGAATGGTGAGCTGAGTTAACATGAGCAATAGAGCATTGATTAACCAGGGATAGTTTTAAAAGACCTATTTAACAGTAACTTTTCCTAGAGAAAAAACTACTGCATAGTTTAAAATTCAGTGCATAGAATGTAGTTAAAACTACATAGACAAATTTTAAAAAGTAAAACAAGAAAGAGTATGAATGAGGCTAAAAGTTATGAATTAAAAAAAATAGATTAATCTTTTCCCATTTGGATTATTTCAAAACCCTTTATTTCTTATAGTAACTAAGATCCCCATACTTGCAAAGAAAATTTGGAGCTCTGTAAGCAATAAACAGTATCTATTCAGTATTAGTAAGACCTAATTTTAATCAATGTAAAATATGTGAATTTATCAGGATGAGGAGGAAGTTATAATAATTATATCTAAGTTTCTTTGGCATATCCAGTTGAATAAAAATGTAAATACAGCTAATACTTCAAAATGTATTTCTCACTACTTTCCATATGTTATTAAATACACATATACTTACAAAAAGCTAATAATTGGGGACATGATGTGGATACTTGATAAGAGGAATCTTTGCAAGAATACTTTCAAGTATATTAAAACTAATATACAGTAATAAATCCCAAGTGGCAATTACCACATTTTAAATAGCTCATTAGAACCATCACCTATTTGAACAGAAGAAATTTATTCTCTTTTTTTTGACAAAAATTTAAATTATCCCAAAGCGTTTTAGTTCTTTTTAGGAATTGTTTTAATGAATGTTTTTCTTATTATTTTTTAATTTTTTAAAATAACCTTTTAGTTCGTAGTTCTGACTCTCATACTGTTAACAATGACATTGACAGATTAGTTGTAGCAGTAACCTCATGACTAAGGGGTACGTTCAGTCATTCGAGGACACTAGTGTGAGTGTGACAAAAGTTCTTGATATGTGTGTGTTCGTGATAATGTGCTAGCAACAATATTAAAAGCAGTTTGGTGAAATAAATAATCGATTATTGCTTTTTTAATTTTATATATTTATAAAATTTACAATTTTTTATTTTATTTAAGTGGTATTGTATATCATGTGTAACTAAATATGTTTTAATCTGCGCAACCCGGTTATTTTGTTAGCAATTTTATAATACGTATCGCTACTGACAATCATTCTTGGATGCTCGTTACAAGATATTACGCAATTCTTGGAAAATAGATGTACGTCGAAGGCGAGACTTTTTAGTCATAAGTTATCAGAGTTTTCTATCCCCTTAGAGTAGACGGTAAATCGTAAACATAGGGTATTTACGATGAAGAGTGTAAAACTGGGATAGTGAATGGGACCTGCGTTTACGATTCACCACAAACGCTAATTTTTTTTTAAATATCGCTCTCGTCAGCTTTAACAGCATGCGAAACGGAAGAACTAGTTCAATTTAAGTCATTTTTCATTTTATGGAAATTTCATCGCTATCACTGATCAAATCAAGTGTCAGTACGACCACACAACATATTAGTGATAATAATAAATGATAACCAACTTCATCATAATGATTGATGTCATTATTTATTTATATATATTTAACCTCAAACTAATAAAAAAAAGCGGGACGTTAAATTTGGGCCAGAGATGTAAATGTAAACAGGAAACTTAATTTAAAATTGTTATATTTAGCGTATTTTTTTAAAGAGTTTCTATTTGTTTTATGTTATAAAAATGTGTTTAAATGGTGCCTAAGTTGACCAGTTAGGAGTTATTTAATTTATCATACCTTGCCCCTTTACACCCACCTACGAATTTCAATTTAAAATGGTATATAATATTTCACTTCACCCTCTCTGAGTTTCTTGGCTCAAAAGAGTATACATTTCAGAGACGAAGTTTCGCCCCAAGTCAAAAAGGCAAGGGCTCACCTTCTCAAACTTCAAATACGGTGTCCACTGCCTTAAAACCATTTTCTTCACCTTTAACTGGATCAGTGAAAAGAACAAAAGAATTTTCAAATGACAATCCTAAAGCTAAGTTAAGAAGACCACTGGCAAGTGTTAATAAGGAAAATAAAGAAATTGTATATGTTTCAAATCATGTAAGTCTCTTTAATAACACCAACCATGTGAAATAAATTATTTGTATAGTCAGTCTAAAGTATTAACCTGATGTGAAGTTAACTCTAAGTATTGAAATTTTTGTTCGCTCTGGTGTCTTATTAGGAGATGATCAGCGATCCTCTTGGCAATAATCATCAGCTGTCTAATAGTTGTCATTTGAAATATGCAAGATGGATTCATAGTTTGTCATGAGCTATAAGATATATCATTAAGATTTTTGTATTATATAGACATCAGTATTGTGAAGTGTCATTTTATATTAACTTATCTTACATCTTAATGTTGCATCTTATGGGTTAAGTTCAGCATTAAGCAAGATTTACTGTCTTAGTAATATAAACAGTAAGAGATAATATTATGACATAAGAAGGTTTAACATTCATGATTGATTCTTTAGCATTTATATTGCACATTACTTCAAATCAGATTTATAAATTGGGTGAATATACAAATATACAGGGTGAGTCAGGAAGATCGTGCCAAACTTCAGGAGCGTGTTGTACATGAAAAATATATGTAAAAAAATACAAATGTTGTTATCCGATTTTCGTTTGTTTGCAAGTTATAGCGTAAATAAAATTAAAACATAAAATTAAAAAAATCAATAAATTTCATAAGAAATTCTATAAATTAATATTTGGATATCATAGTAAATGTTCAAAAATATTGCCATTAACTTCTAAACATTTTCAGCTTCGTCTATGAAGAGCATTCGTTGCGCTCCTGATTGTTTCATGTCTTCCTTTAATAGGAGCTGCAGCATTTCTAATGTGTTGAATTAGTGCATCTTGAGTGTCCACTTTTACACTGTACACTTCAGTTTTAAACCAACCCCACAAACAATAGTCTAGTGGTGTGAGGTCTGGAGACCTTGGAGGCCAACTAATAGGGCCACCAGGACCAATCCAACATATTAATTTATGGAATTTCTTATGAAATTTATAAATTTTTTTAATTTTATGTTTTAATTTTATTTACGCTATAACTTGTAAACAAACGAAAATCGGATAACAACATTTGAGTTTTTTTACATTTATTTTTCATGTACAACACGCTCCTGAAGTTTGGCACGATCCTCCTGACTCACCCTGTATATTGTAAGATAACCTTGGTTACAAAGTGGGCAGTTCATCTGTTTAATGTTTTATATTGAATTGATCATCAGTTGTAGAGATTAAACTATTATAGACTAAGAGGTAAATGTTTGAATTGTGCTGAATTACATTCAGCATGTAGACATCAGACTGTTTATATAACACAAAATAAGAACCATCACCTATCAGAGTTAACTGATATCAACCACTACAGAAATCTGCTTTAGATTCTGCCATGTGTACGACAATCAGCTATTTTGGTTTGTTCTATCATAAATGATTTAGCAGGGTCATGCATAACTAGAGTGAATGAAATGGCAGAGTGGTGTGACTGCAATTTCTTACCCAAAATGCCAGTAGAACGGTCTTATTTTCTTTGGGACTTCAACATTGCAGTGTTCTCCTGCAATACACATATCAGTTTTTTTTTTAATTTTTTAGGAAGAACTCATACAAAAGCTTTCAAAGCCATTTTTATGCCCGATACCTAATTATGAAGGTTTGCAAACAACCAAAAACTTAGGAATTAGGCGAGCTCAGCCAAAAAGGGCACTGTATGACCCTAATATGCCAAATGCACTAGTGTTGTATACTCCACCAGTTCAAACGCAACATGATAAATTAAAGAATGACAAGTTAGTAAAGTTTATGCTATATTTTACTTAAGATAATAGGCCTTGCAATACGAATTTAAAATACGTAATCTTCATTTATTGATCCTACATCTCACGCTAAATTAACTTGCGTTCATAACTAGCAGTATTTCTGGCAATTTTTTAAAAATATTAATTTTTTTATATGCGTACAAGGCGTTCCAAAAAAATTGCCCAAAGTTTAGGGAGGTTAGAAGGAACATTGCAGTGAACAATTTTTACCTACAAAACCCTAGTCAAAAATGAGCCGTTTTGACTCTATAGTCGTTTTTGTTCAAAAGATTTCGACATTCAATTTAAGTGGATGGAATAAAACGAAAAAATAAACACTTTTTCGTTTCTTTAACTTCCTGAGTTGTTGGATTATGCACGTGTTCTTAATGGTGCACAGCATAGAATATAGTTTCAATATGATAATGCATCTGCATATTCTGCCTATACTGTCGGATCACCTAAACTAACATTTTTATGGGCGGTGGATCGGAAAGAGTAGATGTACCAGAGGCTCGTGCAAAGTCCCAATTTAAGTCCGTTGGATTTTAGTCTCTAGGAACACATCAACTTCTTGGTGCATGAAAGTTATATAGTTACTCAAGAGAAATTGTCAAGATGAGTAATGACAGTCCTTTTCGTGCAGAAAGATCTACATTTGTTACAACGGGTGCATGATTCAGTGATTCAAAAGAGATATTTATAGAACCTGGTTGGGAGACGTTATTTTGTTAATTTGATAATAATAATTTTTGTGGTTTATTTTTAATAGAAATGAATTAATATGGAAGTCTTTTAGTGTCAACGAACTAAAATTACGTTTTTGAACAAAAATGCTTCTAGAGCCAAAACGGTTCATTTTTGACTAGAAGTTTCTCTGCAAAAATTGTTCATCAGAATGTTCCGTATAATCTTCTCAACCTTGACAAAACCTTTTTAAACCACTCAATATATTCATAATAAATTTACCTAAACATTTTTGTAGAGATATACGAGTACATGTCGTGGTCGATCCTGCATTAGGGAATATTTTGAGACCACATCAGAGAGAGGCGAGTATATTTATTTATTATATATTTTTTATGTTAAGAGTGGTAATGTTACTGTTATTTAAGGAGAAATTTGCGATATACTAAAAATATGTATATATCACATTGTAAGTAGTCAGTGTCCAAAGGTTTGCAAACGTATCATAAATCCCAGTTATATGAACATTCGTATTAAATAATGAAAGAGTAATGTAAAAACAGAGTCCGACATTGGAATGTGTTGATTTAGCTACATATTAGATAATAAAATTGTATTCAAATAATGTAAGAAACATACATTTTGAATACTGTTTACATTATAATGGTCTTCCGCTCAAGTTCTATAGGATATCTATGATGTTTCAATTTTAAATTTTAATCAAAGATTAAGCTAGTTACAGTTAGATATAACGTTGATATATTTCAATATTCACCAGTTTAACTGCAGGTTGAGCGAGAGTTTGGTGGATGCTCAACTGGAAACTGGGAGAGTAGGTACAGTTTAAAAAGTTTGTTGTTTCTCAGCGAACTTTATTACCTTTTACACAGTTCTATAAAAAGCGATCTTATGAGATTGAGAACGACTTTTTTGCTATACATATTTCATATATTATTATTTAATTTTTAGGGTGTGAAGTTTATGTATGATTGTGTCACCGGCATCCAAATTCCTGACTCATATGGTTGTATAATGGCTGATGAAATGGGTTTAGGAAAAACGTTGCAATGTATTACTCTTTTGTGGACATTGGTCAGGCAGGGTCCTGAAGCCAAGCCTACTATAAATAAAGGGATAATTGTGTGTCCCAGTAGTCTTGTGAAAAATTGGTTTAATGAAATAAATAAGGTATGCACGAATGTTATTTAAAGAGAAATATTAAATTATTGTGAATTAAATGTTAATGCAGGGAAATTAAAATTAAAAATAGGAGGGTTTAATTTGGAATACACTCAAAAGTAGATTACTTCGTAAAAAAGGAAATCGTTTCTATGACATGATCAGCTTTTTTGGATCATGCACAAATTAGTTATAAGTTCACGCCGTGTTAAAAAATATTTCAGCGATTTTTGGGATATCACTGCATTAAATGAATATTCAAGGATTGTTTAGAATTTCCAAAATAAGCAGAGTACCGAAAATGCTTAGAATTTAAAAGAATGTAAATAACTTTTAACCTTTAACTTCCTGTATTATGAAAAAGAAACGCTTGCGAACGTTTGGTTCTTTAGATTTTTCTCATCCACAAAGTTCCTAACATGATCACATTAACACCTTTATTTTACTCCATAAAATTGTGACTCACCATTTCAGTGGCTTAACGGTCGATTACCGGCATTAATGATAGATGGCGGAGCTGAAGTAAAAAAAAAAGTTACTCAATTTATGCAAGGACAAGGCAGAATGGCCATACCGGTCTTGATAATCTCTTACGAGACATTCCGAATGCAGGCTTCAATTTTGCACAGCAGCGAAATTGGTTTAGTTTTGTGCGATGAAGGCCATAGGCAAGTACCTACATTTTGAAACAAACCTAAAGAAAATCATCAAGACATCTCAACGCCTAAGTGACGTATAGTTTTTATTTTTAATTGAGAGAAAGTGTTTAGATTGAAGAATTGCGAGAATCAAACGTACAGGGCGCTAATGGGACTAAATGCCAAACGAAGAGTTCTTCTCAGTGGTACTCCCATTCAGAACGATCTCTTAGAATACTTTAGCTTAATTCATTTCGTTAATGAGGGTCTTTTAGGCACTTCTAGCGAATTTAAAAAGAAATACGAAAATATCATTTTGAGAGGTAAAACTCAAGTTTTCCAATATAAGATGATACTCATCAGAATATTTTTGCAGGTCAAGACTCGACGGCCACACCTGCCGAACGAAGTAAGGCCGTGGAAAAAATCACCGAATTAACAAACATAGTAAATAAGTGTCTCATTAGGCGCACATCTGCACTTTTAACGAAATATTTGCCCGTGAAATTTGAGATGATCGTGATTTGTCAACTAACTCCTTATCAAAAACAATTATATTTAAATTATGTTAATTCTGAAGCGATTAAGCGCAGTATTGTTGACAGTGAATGTGGTGACAGACATACCGGTGTGACACCTCAAATTTTATCCTCATTTAATCATATTTGATACAATTGACTTTCAGGTGGTACTAGTTCATTAGCCAGCATCACGACTTTAAAAAAATTATGCAATCATCCAGATTTAATACTGGATAAGATTCTAGAAGGCGGAGAGGGTTTTGAAAAGTCTAAGAATATTTTACCTCCTCAAAAAGGAGAAATGGATGTAAGGCCTGAACTATCTTCAAAGATGTTGGTTTTGGATTGTTTCTTGGCTGATTTGAAAGCAAATTATAATGATAAAGTCGTGATAGTATCAAACTGGACTCAAACGTTGGATTTGTTTGAGAAATTATGGAGACGAAGGTAATATTTAGTAATTTGCTCCTAAATGTAAGTGAAATAAATATATATACTAGGTGTTCCCTAAATATGCCTCACTAATAAGTAACCGCTCTATCTTTGTATACATCGTTACACTTTTAAGTGATATACACTGTAATCGCCATTTCGCACATGGAACCAATATGATAATGGTGAAATAAGAGTCAAGTATACTAAAGTTTCATTTTCCCATTTGTGGCTTTGGCTTTGTAACTTTATGATATATATTAATAAGTAAAATGTCTTATCTGTTGAAATCAGTGAATTAATCCAAAATTTGCTTTATCATCCTTAGGGGTTATCAGTATGTTAGGCTAGATGGTACAATGACCATCAAGAAACGTGCCAAGATCGTAGAAAATTTCAACAATCCTGAGTCTAAAGATTTCATTTTCATGCTGAGTTCCAAAGCAGGAGGTGAGTAGTTCATTATTATAGTTTATTAAACAAGATAATGAGAGCCTTTAAAGTCATAATTTGAAAAAAATTAAATTTCAAAGTTTCAGTAGCTTGAGATAAAAGTTGTTAAGTTATTTACTATTTTTACGAATTCAGCCTTATTTCAACAATGAGCATTTTAACAAAATAAATTTAACATTCAAGATTTAATAAAATAGATGAATGCACAATGTAAGGTTCATCTCACGGCACACCATCTCACATTTCATATACGTTTTATCAAGAGAGCATGTAGCTTTCTAAAAATAAATATATAGCAAATTTAAGAATAATTTATAGGTATGTGTGTATAAGTCAAATCAATCATACTCAAAATTTAACACAAAAAGGGATCAAGTGTCTATTCAAATTTCATTATATCAGAAAACGTGTTTAGCAGGTAGAGTGGCAACTGTGACCTGGTGCATCGTTTATAGTCCACCAGGCGTTCTTCATATTTATTTGATATGTCATAAAATTCGTCAACATTTAATTTTTCATTTCTAAATTTGTACGTAAAATAATGATGTAAAATCACAAATCGCCAATAATCAAGGCCCTACCGACTTCCTCGAAATTCATGCATTGCTTCGAACTGGGTTATCTCGTATATCGCCGTGCAGTGTTCTGCTTTGGTGAATATCGGCTCGAGAAAAAGAGATTTATCTCTGGCATATACTAGCCGAAAATAAGGAATCAGCCTTCACCAAAGCTGGTACAAAGTTCAGCGAACACCTAAACAGTAAGCTATTAGAGCTACTCGAATCAGGAGGATATGAACTGAAAGAGTAGTAGAAGCAGTGGCAGTAATAGGGTTTGTTAGGTTACTGCGAAGTGGCGGCAATAAATGAATGATTTCAGGCCGTTCGTGAAATTGAAGGTATTGGCCTTCAATTGTTAAAGGAAGAGAAAAACAAATCTAGATATTATTATGTTCGATGTCACGACATCAATAAGAAAAAAACTGGGTCAAGGGTCATTGTGCATCGAAGCGGCCTTTCTGGAAGACTCGTTGAGTGGATCCGTTTAAACATAATGAGAGTGGGCTTCAAGAATAAAGATAAAAATTACCCCCATTTTTTTTTAAAGGCGGGATGACAGGAAATAAATATTAGGACTTTCATATACATAATTTTTGATTGATACATTTTCTATATTAACTGGCTTGTTTTTTTGAAAGATAAAAATTTTCAAAGGACTTAACGCAATTATCTCCCTATAAAATCGATTGTCACGATCCACTGATTCCTGCTTAAAATGGAAATTGTTTAAATTACATACGAATTTTCATTTTAAATAGATTTTTCCACTTAATGTTATGGTATATTTGGGAACAACTGACTACTATTTTAAAAGCTATTTAAATTTGGCAATTTGGTCACTTGCCCCCCGTCTAAATTAATTTTTCAAATTGCATATACATGGTATAGATATTCTAGAAAGGTCATTTGGCGTAATGGCCGGTCTTGAGGTGCTCGTTTGAGATAGCGTATGTTAAGTTTAGTGTTATGTAAATAATAAAACATGCATTTTTTGAAGATTTCCTTTTTTGTGTGTGAATGATACATGTAAAGAGTTATTAATTTTTTTTTTTTTTGGTAAAAAAACATTTAAACTGATCATTCATTCTATTAATACCGAAATTATTCAA
Source organism: Euwallacea fornicatus (assembly GCF_040115645.1). Taxonomy (NCBI): domain Eukaryota; kingdom Metazoa; phylum Arthropoda; class Insecta; order Coleoptera; family Curculionidae; genus Euwallacea; species Euwallacea fornicatus. The sequence continues at coordinate 4,681,535 of NC_089552.1, forward strand.
TGACAAAACTTCTGAAGTATTTTTATCACATTTGTTGATGTTTTTTGTTTTCACTAGGTTGTGGCTTAAATCTAATAGGTGCCAACAGGCTCATAATGTACGATCCAGACTGGAATCCCGCTAATGATGATCAAGCTATGGCTCGAGTCTGGAGAGATGGTCAACAAAAACCATGTTACATTTATAGATTTTTATCGGTAAAATATAGATATTGCATCCATCAAAACTAGATTTGGATTTACGTTACTTTTAGGCCGGCACAATTGAAGAAAAAATATTCCAAAGGCAGGCCCATAAGAAGGCGCTTAGCTCCACAATAGTGGATATGAATGAGGAGACCGCAAGGCATTTTAGTGTCGCAGAGTTGAGAGATCTTTTTAGGTCAGTTTGTGTTCCAATACCTGGAATTGAATCTTAAACACTTAATTTTTTAGATTAGAAAATACGGAAGCTGATACACATACCAAATTAAAGTGTAAAAATTGCCTGAATAAAATACCAATTAAAAACCCGCCGGAAGATGCAGATTGTACATCAGATTTATCTCAGTGGTATCACTGTTGGGATAAGAAAGGACTTGCCGATTCGGTAAAAATTTTGTTTTATATATTACGGCGTTAATAGTTTTCTAGAACTTATCCGTTTAATATCGTTTCTTGATTATTAAAATTGTTTTAGGTTTTGAAGCAAATTTGGGATATGTGCCAATATATTTCATTCGTTTTCCATCAAAAGTCTGCAAAACAGGAAGTCCAAAAAGTTAAAAGTTACGATGAAGAAGAAAATGATCCAGATTATAAAGAAAACGATGATTCTGATTATTCCAATTAGTATGCGTTATTTGTTAGTTAAGTACCCCTTTGTTTGTGTTTTTCTTTAATTATTGAAAATTTTACTATTTTGCTATTTTCCTGTGATAAAAGTTAATTAAATACCTATGCTTTAAATTTTGATAAGTAATAAATCTTATTTTGTATGATACGTTTTGTGCAGAATAATTTGGGATGATCTCTTTTTACTGAATATTGTGTCGTAAATAAGCTCACCATTAAATAAATCATTTCTTTATCTAGAAGTCTCGATTATACAGAATACTACAAAATCTACTTTCAATATTTGAAAATGATGAAATACAAATACAAAAAAATTAAGCAAATGTGCCCGTAAACCTGTAAAAATTCTTTCTCGATGTTAAGCACCCATCGCCTTTATATTAACTTTTTTTAGAAAACCCTATTATTCGTGAAAAGTGGGAAGTCTTTTTGCCTGGATATCTCCAAAAATATTCGGAATTTTGCGACTTTATTCAATTTAATCATTTAAATGTTTACATTTGCCTCAATTTGACTAAATCTGTAAATCTACCGTTTTCCAAATCCTTATCTAATTAGACATGAACTTTGGGTACACTAAATAGGCCATGGGTCATTATAAGTTTTATTTATATTTTTATGTAAAGTTAAAGAGAAACCCACATATTATTTGTCTAAATAAAACGTACTATGTTTTGAGCAAAACACTGTATACTAGAGCTAGATTCTGTTGCTCTCATAAAAAATTGTTTATTTTACGGAATAGCAACGACTACGGTCACACTTGCTGTCGGAAACAACCTTGATATTCCCTTCTCTGTTCCTCAACATCCTCTCCGTTGCTCTAATTGTGATTAGCCAGGAGGAAAAACACAGCAAAGTTTCGATTTAATATTTAATCTCAAAACAAAATGTCAATAAGTATCCAGAAAATCTCGCTTATTTACAAAATCGTTTCATAACCTTTTTACAACGTTGACATCAATGTAACATCAGAACGCTGTCATTTGAGATGCTGTTAAAATTCCCAAGAAACAAATCATTTACACAATAGTCTTAAGTTCTACACAAACCTTGCGATCCGTACAATATAATGAAATTAAGATTTGTCTGGAAACTGAGTAGTTAATGACACACAACTGGATAGAAGCATTAATCTCTTTTTTTCTGTAAGCTCACTGTAAAATGTCATTACGGTGGCAGTGCCTTTAACCATTCAGCGTGCCCACAAATGGAATGTGAACAAATATATTATTAAATCACCTACACTGCAACAGATCTTATGACAAGTTTGAATTATTCAAAGAAAAGGAACATATGTTACATTCAAATCAGTAAAATTTTGTTTTCACTTTTTAGCTTCTTGGCTTGCAATGACTCTAGAAGACAGTTAACTTCAAATATTTTCTCCTCAATTATGGTTCGGAATATTTTAATTTGACCAGCAGGATACTCTAATACTTTACATAACATAACTTCTGTGGTTGTTTCTCTTGTAAATACATATAAGCGAGTAACCTGTTAATCGTCTGTAATATTCACGTTCACTGCCCTATTATACCAATTACAAATGTAGACAGTTAACGTCCTATATTACTGTTAATTTAATAGACGGTACACAATGACAATTTTATACCATAATATAATAATAATATTGCCATTAAAATGATTACATTATATACGGATATAGATTAACATCAAAATAGAACAGAAAATCCTCAGACATCAAACCGAACTCAAAACGTCATTCTTAACCACAAATAAAATATTCATTCTAGTTTTCTAAAAAAACCCCGACCGTAAAAACTTGAGACGAAGACACTGTAATTCGACGACATGTACACATTTTAAATTTTCCCTAGTTACTTCTAAAATCAGGTTTCGAACTGAGGAACGTTCTACGGCAGTTTTCAATGAAAATGTATTTTGTCTTTCACATGGCTAGGAATAATTAACTTTCGGAACCTAAACACTCAGTTCCAACCTAAGATCGAGTAGAGGTATAATGTAATCATTTTAATACTAAATTACCTTAAATATTTTTGATATGCAGTCGATAAATCATTTAGGAGTCTATCACATTTTAAATAATTTTCATAAAGCCTATATTTACAAGAATGTTACATATCGTTATATCGACTGCATAGAAAAAAACCTGTTTACCTTAAAATTGACAAAATACCTACCTCGGATTTAAAATACTTGTTTGAAGAGAGATTAGATGAATTTCCAGGTTAATGATGGCGCAGCCTTTGTATTAGACCTATGATCAAGAAGTAGATTTTATGAGGTTAAAGTTATTGTTTTGAAAGAAAAATGTTTATATTGGCAAACATTTTTTAAGCAACAAAAACATGTTCATGCAATGTAAACAAGTAAGAGTACTTACCTGGGGTTAGAACTTAATAATACAAAATATCGCGCGAAGCAACATTAGTACGTATACAAGGAGTATATCTCTATGTATTTAACATTTATTCTTATGGGGTGGTTTTATATTCCTTTTCTAATGTATTTGCTGCAAGTTACAGACGTCACAGTTGGAGCAAAGGGGATTTCACATTCCCAACTTTTCAATATATGTGCAAACTTTTTTTTTTCTGTATTTTTAGTGTTTACACTGATTTTAAGGGGTTTTTGTAAAGTAATGTAAACATAAACTTTTAGAAAAAAGGGAGTTGCAGATGACTATATTAGACATACACTTCAATTTAATTAACAAAAAAAACTCGAAGAGCAGCGAAATTAAATCAAAGTTTTATTACTCCAACAAAAATCCCGACAGCAAATTATCCTGTACTTAGTCTTAAAAAGACTATCGGAATTACAATAATTACCATGAATAAAACACAAAAACAAACCCTGAACGCACAAACAAAATCACAAAATAAGCACACAATCCAAAGCCACGTCCATCGCAACGTTAGCCCCGCTCACTTACCGGTTCGGGCCAGTTTGTCCGTCGAATGACACGCCCTAATTGTGTACTGGTGGTGCTGCCTGGCGTTCAATCTCTTCCAGCCGCGCCAAATTGGCCGTGCTGGGTAATTCGCCACCTCGTGCACGCTCCAATAAATCGGGCGAGAACCAACGGGTTAGCTGATCGGCAGTGGTAGGGGAAAGAGGCCCTGAATGCTGCGCAGATCTCGATTGGGCAGCTTGGCGATTATCTAATAAGGTTATACTTAACCAAGGGAAAAAAATCTTATTTTAACGACATACTGTGTTGGCCTGGCATAGTATTAAGGTATGGCTGCCAAGCAGCAGTTCCCGTCTGCTGAGCCATCTGTTGTTGTTTCTGTACAACTTGAGATTGACTTTGAGCCTCTTGTTGCGACTGATTGGTTGGCTGTTGCGTGGCTGGGTTGCTAGGTCTGGCTTGGTGTTGCGCCCTCAGCTGCTGAGCGGTAGGCTGTGGAAAGGTTTGAGGATTAGGATGGGAGTACTGGGTTTGGGACGGCCCGTATTGGGATCCTGTGCAGGACATAATTTATTAAATACTGATTCAAAAATAAGTAATTTGTAAGTAGTGTAGTTTATTGAAAATCTATCAAACCTTGAGCAGAGAATTGCTGTCCGATGGTCGCCTTCAGGTGCGCCGAATTGGATACATTTTGGTAAGTGCGTTGCGATGGTAATGGCTGCTGTTGAGTGGCTAATTGGGCAAAGAATTGATCTGGGGTTTGAGATTGATAGTTGTTTGCCTTCACAATTGGACGACCGGCTAAAAACATAATGAACGAATTGAAAGAATAAGTCGTGCAGAATAAACTTATGTATACAGGGTTATTCACGCTATACGGCTCGGAATATTGTTGCCAAAATACGAGGTTTTCTAAAAATTTTTCTTTTGGGTTATATGGGGATCTATTATGGCTACTTTTTAAAATTATTTTCATATTATACAGGGTGTCCCAAAAGTGCTAAAAGTATCAAAGTTGTGTTTTTTTAAATGGAACCCCTTGTATATTGTTGCATTTTTGGATTCTCCGATCAAAATAAATGTGTGTTTTAATAAGGTTTACAATACCTAGCACTTACGGTTTTTGAAATAATTTAAATTTTGTAAAAATTTGGCCTAATTTTCATGTTTTAACCACTTAAGCAGTATTTAAGTTATGTAAGCGTAATTTACAGTGTAGTGTAATAATGGATCATACTTTATATCCCAATCATGAAAAACTTGCCAGCTTATACAGGGTGTGCAAAAATTAAAACTATTCAAATGAGGACTTTAAGTGGCTATAACTGGATTAATTTAAATGCAATGCCATATTTTTTAACTTACCAGGATATGTAGTTTTTAAATACCCATCGAATGGTACTAGGATGTTCATAGCTAAGTCTTCGCGTTTTTGCAGAATGCACTAAATAATGGCTCCTTGCGCCATTTGGCGTCTATTAGTTCAAAGTTCCAATGTATCTAGTTGCCTATGATATTTCAAAATATCAGATAGTTAATTTAGTTTATTTTTTAGTTTAGTCTGCAAAGGTACTTTTTTTCTAGAGTGTGTAATGTACCCTCAGGCTACGCCTATGTCTATGCAATCCGTCCGATCATGTCCGTGATGACCATATGTTGGGAACCCATTTTCTTCCTGTAAGGGTTGCCCTGCATAAAGGAACTTTCACTCTTTTATCCTTATCAAGACAAAGGTCTAAATTCATCCATATTTGGTCAAAATCTTTACAGCTGCAATTCCCCGTAAATTCTCAATTTTTGCCTTTGTCTCAAGACACGGTTTAAGGATTTAAAAAGTTACCAACTGTGGATTGACCCTGTTAATGGGTACCGATCCCCTGATTGGGTATTTAAGCTACCCCGAATCCCATAAACTCTCTATTACTCTAAAAATCCTCTCTAATGTCAAGATCATTTTAGTTTTTACCGATTAAGGCGTGTGTGTTATAACGAGTGCAAATAGTCAAAATGAAGATTTATCCAAAAGAAGAGCGTATTGACATGATTTTTATTCTTGGAGAATGTCATAAGAATTGTTTATTGGCTTCTCGAGTTTATGCTCAAAGATTTCCCGAAAGAAAACATCCTAAGCCAGCCGTTTTTGAGAGATTATTGCACCAGTTTCACGAGACAGGAAGTGTCAGTTATAAAAAACCGATTGCAAGAAAATCTGTCACTGAAGATGAAGAAAATGTTTTTATGGTAGTTGGTTCAGTTATAGAAAATCCCAACATTAGTCAAAACGTGATATCCGAAGTTACTAACGTTAGTCAAGCAAGTGTTTCAAGAATTCTTAAAAAACACAGTTTTTATCCTTATAAAATCCAACTTTGCCAAGAACTTTATGGATATGATTTTGACAACCGAACTGAATTTTGCATGTGGGTGTTAGATAAAGTGGCAGAAAATGAAAACTTTTTCGGTGAAGTATTATTTAGTGATGAATGTACTTTCCATAACAATGGTCTTGTAAATAGACATAACTTTCATTACTATTCTGATTCGAATCCACATGAATACAGAGTCATGAGAAATCAGAATAGGTGGTCCATTAATGTGTGGGGTGGAATACTGGGCCCGTATTTAATTGGGCCGTATTTTTTTGAAGGACCTTTAAACGATGTGACGTTTCTGGATTTTCTTTGGCACCAACTTCCAGTATTATTAGAAAAAGTCCCTTTAAATATTAGAACTACCATGTGGCTTCAATTGGATGGGGCTCCGCCTCATTATCATCGCGAGGTTCGGCAATTTTTAAATGCCAACTTTAAAAACAGGTGGATAGGAAGAAACGGATTTCAAAATTGGCCCCCCAGATCCCCGGACTTAACTCCACTAGATTTTTTTTTGTGGGGATACATAAAAGGAATTGTCTACAATACGCCTCCAACAACTCCACAGGATATGAAAACACGTATAAGAGACGCGTTTGAAACTGTTACTCCGCAAATGTTGTCCAGAATTAGCGGTGGTTTTGAAAAAAGAATTTGTAAGTGTTTGGAAATGGACGGTCGACATTTCGAACATCTGTAATAAATATTTTGTTTCCGTTTTATGTTATACTTGATATGTGATTTAGAACTTTGAACTAAAAGACGCCAAATGGCGCAAGGAGCCATTATTTAGTGCATTCTGCAAAAACGCGAAGACTTAGCTATGAACATCCTAGTACCATTCGATGGGTATTTAAAAACTACATATCCTGGTAAGTTAAAAAATATGGCATTGCATTTAAATTAATCCAGTTATAGCCACTTAAAGTCCTCATTTGAATAGTTTTAATTTTTGCACACCCTGTATAAGCTGGCAAGTTTTTCATGATTGGGATATAAAGTATGATCCATTATTACACTACACTGTAAATTACGCTTACATAACTTAAATACTGCTTAAGTGGTTAAAACATGAAAATTAGGCCAAATTTTTACAAAATTTAAATTATTTCAAAAACCGTAAGTGCTAGGTATTGTAAACCTTATTAAAACACACATTTATTTTGATCGGAGAATCCAAAAATGCAACAATATACAAGGGGTTCCATTTAAAAAAACACAACTTTGATACTTTTAGCACTTTTGGGACACCCTGTATAATATGAAAATAATTTTAAAAAGTAGCCATAATAGATCCCCATATAACCCAAAAGAAAAATTTTTAGAAAACCTCGTATTTTGGCAACAATATTCCGAGCCGTATAGCGTGAATAACCCTGTATATAGTACATGTTTGGTTTAAAGCCATTACGTAGGTCGACACTTTCTAGGTATTTGCCAAAATAACATCGATAAAGTTCATTTCTTTTGCACACTTGGCGAGAATATGCTAAAAATACCACACAAAAAAGCATAATGTTACGGGTAACAAAAGACCCATTTAATGAGTGGATCGCAAATAATGCAGAGTCATTCGAAAACTCCACTCCATTTTGTCATTTCTTTATTTAATTTGGTTTCTTTGGAATCTATAGTTCTATTACTTGCCTTGCTTCATTGGAAACGCTGGATTCCACTGTTGACTATTATCAGTAACCTGAGGTTGAGAGCGTATTCCAGTTAACGGACGTCCATGGAGTTTCATACCATTATCCGTTACAGCCTTATTCTCTTTTCCTGGAAGATGACAAATTAAGTTATGAAAAAAATTACTTTCTTCCAGAAGGATGAAAAATATTCGCATATTGGTCAAAAAATTTAAGAGGTGTCCTAAATGCGACTTCCAATACCCATAGTGCAAATTCCAAATCATAAGAGATAAAGCATAGGTTAACGGGAAGTACAATTGCGTTTTTCTTAATTCGAAAGTGGCTGAACCAAATCTCAACATATTATTATCTATGTTTAGAATAAGAAAAAAGGTCTATTAAATTGTTGAGTAATAAATGAGATGTTTCTTTAAAAATTTATTAGATTTTAGTTTTTTTTCTCCGATTTTCGATGTTACGCAAAGTATATGTGCTAGGTAGAGCGTTTTTCTTGCTATTTTAGATGAGTTCCATAAATACATCTTAAATATAAATAACAATATCGTATATATTCAAAAACGTATTCATCAAGGGCTAATATGAACTAACCTTCATCCTTTTCAGCAGTCATTTTTCTCAATACAGAAGTAGGAGTAAAGGCCAACGGTGTTGGAGATGACATGCCTTTGGCTCCGACTGGATTAACTGAATTGGGAACTCCGGTTATATTCGGACTGGCGCCTCGTTGCATCTCCTGCTTCTTGCGGAAATTCTCAGTCTGTTCTTCAAGCTTCTTCTTAATTAGGGCCCTCTGCAGGATATTTTGGGTATGAACCTGCAGTTCGCGCGGCGAAGGGATGCGCTGGTGCATGGCTGCGAAAAATAATTTACCTTTATTGCTATAATTGACTATTGACTGCATGATACTTGACAACAAATTTTGTTTAAAATGGCTTAACACACAATTAACAACAGCAAAATATACTTTCAGCGGTAAATTTGACAAAAAATTTTGCACAAATTTATGTTAAAATTCAGACAAATGAAAAAGTAGGCTCTTGGTGCACTCACCCGGAACGGCCAGATGATTAGGACTAGTTGCCATTATCGGAGAGACACAATAAGCTGCGTGAAACAAAACCATCCAAATGAAAACAAATATCACACAACAACTAGCACAGCGTACGATTGAAACTAGACTGTTCAACCACCAATTATTGATGTAAGTGCTCAGACATCTAAATCAAGCAAACTCCTTAAAGGACGGGCAAAGAATAGATGCAACGAAATAAATGCATGTGCTTAAATTTTCTTTTTATTAATTGCAAGGCAAGACACGCAAATGAATTAGTAGAACTGAATACAAAAATATTTATAATTTAACCGCCCTCGTAATTTTTATAGTTTTCAAGATCTTAATGGGGAGTGACGAATTTGAATAATCTTGTATATCATTTTATAGACATGAGTGGAATTGTCATTGAAATTGCATTAAGCACTTAAATCTCAACATAAAAAAATTGAGAAATTACTCACTCAATTCGTATCATTCAAAATACTTCCACTTAAAATAAAACAAAGATATGCGTGTTCTATTTTAATTCTATTTAATCCTTTTTGTCGTTTAGGACAAAAACGACTTACCTACATTTCAGCAAACAAACAAAACTGCCAAATAAGCATTCGATTCTCTAAAAAAAGCAGATCAGGCCAACATTCAAGTGAGAAAGAGTAACATCAAACAAGAAAGCCACTCAGGGGAATGTGCTCAAGTTGAAGCCGACATACCGTTGTGCGGTAATGGAGAAACTCTCAGCTGTTGGTGCTGCATCTGAGCCTGCTGCTGGGGAGGAAACAAGTGGTGCGACGTCATTGGGACAGGGCTCATAACCCTGGGACTAGGAATGTAATTTGAGTTACTATGAAGCTTTACTATGGTGACGAGCATTTCGCGATGACGCGGCTGTAAGGCCGGATTGGCTATTTGCTGATAGAGGTGTTGAATTGTGATCTCTCCTCGTTTCAGACCTATGATCGTATAGACACGAAAAAACTGGTCATTACTTACACTCAATAGATGACTCATTTTATTGATAGTAAAAATAAAATAGGCATGTTAAGGACTTTGTCTTAACCGTATGTTGCCTAGAAACTATTGCTAAATATAGACAACTTAGTAAATTATTTGTACCTTGTAATATAGCCTGAGCTTCGGGTCTGTTCAAAAGTTCCCTACTTTGTTGCACGCCCATATCTAGAAGAGGACTAGCACGGACATGGGAACCTGCAGGAACACCACTAGCTGAGATCAATTTTCCTATAAAAAAAATTACGACTGGATTATATACAGCGTAAAATGTACGTTCACCAAAAACAGAAAAATAGATTTAAATTTATAGAATGACTACTCTGCACAAACTTGTTAAAATATCTAAACTTTAGTGGAATTACTGTCACATTTATACTTATTTACCAAGCATGTCCATTTGTTTCTGCTGCAACTGCGCCTGCTGCAACTTCATCATCAAGTCGTTGGTCATTGACGGCTGTTGATGAGCATGAAGCGGATTAGAAAGATGTTGGGGTTGTGGCTGATTAATGGCGAGGGCGGCTGCTTGCGCAACCATTCGGGCTTCATCTTGTTGTTGAGAATGGTTTAACATCTGAAAGGAATCGACAAAAATCTATTGTAAAGACGATATACAGCGCGTTCCTTATTTCTATATCATATTAAGACTGATTTATAAACAAAAATTATTTAATTGAAGCAAAGTTGGTATGTAAGATATACTTGCACTGGAAATTGTATTATTTCTGTTTACTTAGTAGTAAACTATTATAACAAATTCATGATCGTCTAGTATCTCACGTCATTTTACATTAACACCGACCTGGGCAAATTACACTTACCTCTAAAAGACTCATTCCAGGGGGTTTATTCATAGGTCCATTTTGTACTTGTCCACTGGCTTGTTGAAGCTTGAAATTAGAAACTCGAAATGAAACTCTGTGTGAACTAACTTCTATTATCTTAGATGATACTAATTATTATTGCAAAATTGGGCTTACCAGTCTTTTAAAAGCGGCAGTCATTTCCTCATCGGGTTTCTGAGGCGGGACTTTGGACTGCACATTAGAGGAATGATCAGAGTTTGGTCTAATTTTTGCCTCTAATTCATCGAGACTGAGGATTTTGCCGCTGCCTATAGCTAAAAGAAAATTAAATAACAAAACGGAAAAGTTGTAGCATACATGTATTTAATATTTCTCTGAAAATATATGGGGTGTCCTATGTGATAATTTTTGGATAACCCGGTAATAGTAAATTTAATAATTTTTTTGTATACGAGACATTAGAATGAGACATAATAGGAGTTAACATGTGCAAGTACTTACAAGAAGCAGCAGCCGACTTCCCGTTCCATCCTTCTGGGTGATGACCCTGTTTCCCTCTTGTCAATAGATCCATAATGTTCACTTGCTGACCTAAATTGAAATTGGACCGTTTTTTGTCGCCGCCCATCGAACCATCCACACCACCAAAATTGTTGCCAGCAGGAGAAATGGGGGCGAAATACGTGTTCGAATCCATTGCAGGTGGATGAACCGACACTGGGATAGAACTGGATTCCGTGATATCTTTAAGAAGATCCTGAGGGAATGCTTTCATGTAGAACTGTACGAGTCAAACGAATACCTAATATTCTCTGAATGGCATATTCACAACAAGAATTTCCTTAGTTTTCTTTATTTCGAAATATTTATTTTAAATATGAATGAAGGGGTTTTAGAATTGGCAACTATTTATTCACTTTTGTTAGAGATGGTTGCCAAGATTTTCTTGGTAATAATAAATGTTTTATATGATTTACACTAAATTTATTTGTTTTATCAGATAGCAAACCGTAGAAGAACTATTTTGTATCATGCCCAATTCTTTTTTATAAAGCATACCTTAATGATATGATTATCTTCCTGAAGAGACGACTTGCGACTTGTTCCCACTTCCTTGTTTGGGCTGTCCTTCTTAAACCAACGGCTAAATCTGGATGTTGACTTATTGGCATCATCGTTGGCTCCATTCTATATACAAAAAATAAATATAAAATTTTCGCTAATGTATACAGAATTTTCACAATATTTTTGGAACACTGTTTAATGTTGAATTTATTGTGTCAAATTAAGATATAAACCATTATGGTTCGATAAAAATTAAAAAGTCTTAAAACAAAACGCACAAGTATAAACAGTTTACTTACAGGCAGCAATCCAGGAATGGCCTCGCCCTTTAAAAATTCATCAAAATCGAAACTATACATGGACTCGTTGCTCTGTATCTTGCTCTGGTCAGTAGTTTTTCTTTCTGACACAGGTGGCACAACTTCACGATCATTACCCTGTTCTGATCCACTGTTATCTTTCTGTTCCCCTGTCTCGGAATGGTTAATGGATGATCTAATATAAAATATATATATGCACCAGATTTTAATATGACAAATGATTTATAATCGATTCAAAAGCTTTGATATAAATAACATCACTAAATTATTTATATCTAAAAATCTAAATCGATGTGACAAAATTATTATGAAGAACTCACCCCTCGTGTTGCGTCTCCTCGTCTTTCTCCTTGTCTTCAGCTATCGTATTCTCCTTTTTCTTGGACCAATCCTTGACACGCTTTACTCTTGATGCAGTCATCTTCCTTTTACCAGGTTTTTCTGACTCATCAAATCCACGTAACTCGATCGTATCATTTTGTGACATAGGGCCTGAAGAAAACCTGAGGGCAAAAATTATTGAAATATAATTTAGTAGTGCCTTATTGAGCGTAGTGAAGACTTAACTAACAGGTAGTAGACTAGTTAAGAATTTGATTGTTTCAACTACACACATACATATATGCTATTCCAAGTTATGAAACCTCTCGATTTGCCATAGAATGTGGTTAGATTCGGCCTCCGAAATTCTAAATTATCTTTCTAACTTTTCCCATTCAGTCAAAAATTTAAAAGTTTAACGCATCCCAATGCAATTTAAAATTTGCTGGATCTCTAACCATATTCCTTTCTCAGAAAAAACATCTACAATCCATGATCAGTCAAGATTTTCAATAAGTGGGAATATCATATATGTATATATAGTCCTTTCTAATAAAAGGCTCTGACTTACCATTCAGGCTCATCCTCTTTGGACTCTGAATATCTGCGCCTGCTTTCAGTATACCTCGAGTTTCGTCTACCCTCCTTCTCCTTAGTCCCATTGTCGATCTCCCGACCAAAGGATCTTCTGTCTCCGTATTTCTCATCTCTCATTCCACCTCTGTCTCCGAACTTGTCGTCGCGTTCGTTGTTCCTATTCTGGAGACCTCTTCCGAAGTTGAAATCTGATTCGCCGGATTCCTTGTCACTTTCCCAAGAGTCGCGCATAATTCGACCGCTTCCGATACGTCTGGTGGAAGAGGTAATCTCTCGCCCACCTGCTTTTTAGAGAAAAATGAATATTATTATTATACAAGTACAATATCGTCTTCTTTTTTCAAGAATTCAACACTAAACTTTTTGTGATATTTACAGTGCCATATTTAAACAAACGCTTTAAGTAAATTGTATGTAAATTATACATATACATGGAAATTAGACAAACATATCAACTTAATGTTGGACCGAAGGTACTATTTACACAAGTTATTATATGTATAATACTATTATTACAATTCTAAATCATTCATTTATTTAAGTCAACCAAAATTATTTTTTTATTCAAGTCCAACAACTCACCCATAAGATGAGTTGGTGCATCGCCCTTTCCACCTACAGGCTCCTTGTTCGCAGGCACAAAACATCCGGAATTGAAGCTCCGACGTTGGGGGCTCAGAACAATTCCGTCGTTCTCCTTTCGAATCCTCTCACGTGGGTCTCCTGATCGTCTCTGATCAAAAGAATTTCACCAATAGCCTCATAAACAAAAGTTCTGACAATACATACCCTATTATCTCCAATATCATTGCCTTTTCCAGTATCCGGGGTGTCAGACTTTTTCCTTTCAATGTTCCATTTCTCAGGGTCCAGGATAGAAACGCAACTGAAAATGAAGATTGAGTAATAAAATTTGGAGCAGAAAACAAACACGGAAAATTGCGTTAATGGTAAAAAAAATGCGATGAGTTAGTTGCGCAGAGCGTGAAATTTTAATACTTACACTTCGTTGGGGTCCAGAAAGTCAGGCTTAGATTTTGCAGCAGGAGCTTTGGCAATTTCCAAAAGTTGTTCTTTGGAATACCGAATCATCTCACGAACACAAAGTATGGCTGGGTCTATTTCGCCAACGCTCATATTTTGAATGTGCTCATCTCCTGTAAAATTAAATGAAACGATGTGTTAATTAAATAGCTGATAGGCTGATAGGTAGATGGCTGGACGAAGGTTAGTGCTTGAGATTTGGCATAACATCCTTTTTCCAATGTTCTTTCAATAAATACCTCTTAAAGTTTATGTTTCATCATATATATTTGTAGAACTTATGTAACAAAGGATATAGAATTGAATTTTTGGGATAAACAAATTCTGATGTTTTAACAATTTTTAAATTTTTGAATTTGAATCTTGATGTGTTCTACACCTGAAAATTAGCTTCCTAGGCAAAAAATTAGGAACGCGTAGAAAAATACTAATATGTCCACAGTTTTTGATGAAGCATATTAATCTCTACAATGCAATGAACGTTATCACATTCTATCACACACTGCGCGTTATGAACATGAAATAGCCCAAGCTCTCATAAAAATGTCTTCGTCTCCAGTAGGACTAACAAAATTTTCATACACATAACGGCTGCCACAGAATATAGCAGATCTTAACTATCAAGTTTCAGTAGGCCTTATGTTTGAGAAATAAAAACAGCTAAGAGAAGTGGTAGAGTGATCAAACAAAAATAAAGATAAAAAAGGTATACAAGTTTATTGAAGTGTCTCCAAAATATGCATTTTGACTAATTTTATCTATTATTATTAATTTTTTGGACTGTCAACACATATTTTACCAACCCGAATTTTTTGTGGCACGTCCTTGGTCATCTATTTTTTGAAGTTGGAAATTCCTTTTCAATTTAGAAATGTATTCACCTTTTTGTATTGTTTCCGCATTTATCATCGTTTTCCAGTTATTTACAAAAGTGACGAAAGATGTACATCATATCCCCGTAAGAAGTAGATATATTCATGTGAAGATTTTTTTACTGTGCGAAACAATTTAAGTTTGAAACGTTTGGCATTCCATGCAGAAGTAGCTACAGTGACTGTGAAATAAGTAATAAAATTATAAAATGGACATTTGCTCGTAATATTGCTTGCATTCAAATTTCTGTTTTGTTGTTTTATTACTTACTCCATAGTACCTACTTCTTCGTAAAGGCGAAAACTATGAAACTTAAACTAGGAAATTTGGCGCAACTACGACTTGAAGTCGTAACTTTATAACTTGTCATTTATATCACAAAAGCTTGTAATAACACTTAGAACAATTATACGTTCGAGGTATTGCTGAATTGTAAATGGGCGATATATGGAAAAATAAATTAAAATAGATCCTTTGTTGGTAGTTAATTTTTCCCAGTACTCTTCAAACAAATGGCCCTTTTACAATTCGTTCTTATTTGTTTAATTTCTCATGATTTAAAAGAAATTGAGACAATACGTTCTAAACGCAAACAAATACGTTATTTTACCTTTAATTTAGGGCAAAAATTATTTTAGGTTTTTTGGAAGGCTTTTTGACCTAATTAACAAATTAGAATAAAGTTAAAATAGCAAATCTTGTTTGTGCCTAGCTTCATAAGGGGAATTCTTAAGCTAGATTTATAAGATATGCTGTTCCCGTTCATCGTTTGCTCTAGATTGGTTTTCTCGCTTTGACACTATAGTTTGATATGTGTCCCTCTTGTTCGACTTTTTCCAACAGGAATAATGGCAAGTGAACGACGAGCACAATAATATTTTAAAATTTCGTTTAACGACACAGAGGTAAACATGGCGCTAAAAATTGAATATATAAAACCTTGCGCCGCGACTTAAAAAACACACAGTATTTATTACACCAGTTTTTATGTTCGCCACTATTCCCTAAAAGGGACGTTTACATCACAAGTCGCAAGGGACGCAGGTCTTCTGAGGGAGTAATGACTATAAAAATCAAGTATAATACATACTATACTTTGTTCACTGCCATTGTCCAATTCCAATAAGGTCTATTAAAACATAATTATTTTCGAGTTACTGCTCTCGGCTAAGTCGAGATTACTCGATAGGTGATATATGTATATGTTCCACTTTAGCACAAGTACTCGTAGTAGTCAATTGCGCGTCCGACTCGCTCAAAAATTATTTTGAAATCTAGTTTTAAACACCATCGGCCGATCGAAAAATTTCTACTGAGCGATGTGATGGTAGTAGGGTGCAACCATAAATTTGACATTATTGATAGTACCCAACTATGTTCGAGTTCTCACCCAATCCCTTATTCAAAGCTGATCGCTGGAGATTCGACTGCGGTTAATCGAAGTCTAATTACTGACGTCACAGATCATTTAGGGGTGTTCGCAAAATCGAATTAATGGCCGTAAGCCAAAAACGCAGTAAATCATATTGCCCATGCCAATTTAGATCGCGGAATTGTGCGGTATAATAGGTTGTGACCTATTATAGCTCACAGGACCAGGTTGTGACGGAATGACAGATGTGTAACTTAAATGGGCAACGGTACTAAAGACTTTCGGATCCCTCATTACTCCTTCTGAGGCTATATAAATAGAAACACATTCTAGCTGAGAGTCCAAAGGGTGTTTTTGTGCAAAAATTTGAGGATAACACAAAAAAATAAAGATAGATAATCATAACAGATTACCTTTGCAAAATGCAGATTTTGTAAGTTCTGGAACAAAGACTAAAAGATACATTGTGAAATTAACTTTGATAAATTCTATAATGAATACATTTTGTTTAGCAGTAAATTATCTAATAACTATCTAGTCTCGAGTGATGTTGATATGAGACATGAATCAAAGTTTAAGCGCAACGACCGTCGTGTGTTAAAATCCTTTTTACTCGCCCCTATCTATTTTGATAAAGCATAATGAAATAGGTAAAACGTAAACCCATTACTTAATCAGCGAATTTTCTATACTCCCTTTAAAATTGCGTTAATTTCTTCGGGTACGCTCACTAACAACTACTTATATTAAGGAAGATAAAACATTAATTGTTTTTCTTCTTATGGAACAGCTTATTTTTTTAACTTACAATTTCCATAATATTATCGAGATATATTATAAATAAATTAAGAAGCATCAAGCTAAGTTAGGATTTCAAGTGGGCCTCTAAAAACGATGAATGCCATTTGTATATGAAATACACAATGTCCAATATAAGAAGGGCCAAAATAAGAATCTCGTAAACTGTAAAATTGTTTAAATGAGGGAAAGCTAACACATTTAAATAGTTTTATGGAACAAACAGATCTATAGAATTATTTTTGGCTTTTGACTTGTTTTCACAACTTTACAGACGCTTACGGTATTGCTTATAATCTACCAAAGCATGAAACATAAATTTTTATTCAAGATGCAAAGCAAAAAATGTGAAATAATCTGCCAAAAATGTAATGTTCATTACCTTACTTGCAACTTCAGTTTAAAGCCAATCAAACAGAATCTTAGTGATAAAATATTTATTATAGTATAGTTCTGAAGGGAAGTAGCAATAAGAATGAATAAATTTAATATTTCAAACCTTAAATAGCATAAAGTAAACCAGATTATTTTCCCCTCATGCTAACAAAACAGCTAGCAAGCTATCTTATCAATTTCCAAAAGAATATTTGATTAGATCTGGGGAAACAGATAGGTATTGGCTTTTTGTCAACCAAAACTTACATACCTTACAGCAACCCTAATTATAGGACAGCAAAATATATGCATATAATATTACTGTGCATTTAAAAAAGATTATTGTATTAATTTAAAGTATAAATACGAAAAATATTCTAGAAAAAATCTTGGTGGGATTTACAACAGACTAAAGCAAAATGGTACACAAACCATCTTTAATAAACAAAAAAACTTAACTTTTGGTTGACAATTAATTATTCTCCTTTTAGGAAAATCTTATTAACCGATTAAAGGTGAACCAACAATCATCAAGAGACCTTCAAGCTCTAAAATGTCGGTCATCCTCAGGATTGAACCCACAGTATTAATACATATTACATCATTAATTTTTTTTTTAATTTAACCAATGGAAAAAAACCATTTCGATATTTCAGTTTTGCTGTTAATATAGCAATAATTATAGGAAACTGTTATTTATAAAGACCCAATACTACAGATAAATTTAGATACAGAACCTACGATGCCACCTCCATACCCAGAGCAATGATCAGGCAACCTTGAAAGGAATTTTAAATTGTAGCAAAACATGTTTAAGTAGGTACATAAATTGGCAAAATTCCAAGGAAAAATTTGTGTTGGTAAAATTGATAAAACTTACTCCAAGACACCTTCTTCACTCTCGACTTTAGTTGTCCGTTTTTAACGTTAGAAAACAAATCGGTTGTAAGTGAATCGTCGTACTGATTCACATCAGCAACCGTTGAATTACTTTTAGCCTTCTTACCACCCCGAGCTCTGACCATATTGAGATAATACAGCACAATTATTATAACAAATAACAAACATGGAGTATTAAAACCTATGTAACACAGGACGAGAATATGATGTAACTTCTACTTTTTCAATCAAAAAATGAATGAACCTCAGAACTTCTGCATGAATTCACCACTACTTGAAATATGGATTTTGTAGATTTTTTGGAACTAGAAAACCGCCCGCGGCACGTCAGAAAACTATAAGATTAAAACAGAAAATTTGCAATGTGAAGATAAATTTATCATACAATGTACGATATGGCACTGTATACTGGCCCCACACAAAAGAATTTTATCAGCTGCTTCTTAGCAAAAAAGGTTCAATAGGTACAAAAAAACTCGTTTGTACGTTGGCAACAAAGCCAAAAACCCATATAGAGAAAATTCTATTTTTGTATACAGGGATTATCCAAAAAGAACATTAATGAAAAAACATATATTTCTTCAAAATGATCTTCCTGTCAAGACAAGATCAAAGGTATCTCAAAAGCTTCCAAAGTTAACTAATGAAGATAAAACGGAGAATTTAAAGTCATATTTTTAGGAGCCCAAAAGCAATGGATTATTTATTTCATATTTAAAAACTTGCACTTGCCGGAGCAACCAAGCAGGAATTTGGTCGTTTATGAAACATCAGGTGCAATTCAAGAAACAAAAGGGCAATATGAAAGTGGATCGAATAACTATTGTAGATTAAAGGTACTTAATTTATTTTAATAGTACATTACGATTCAAGTTTGATAAAATAGTACATTGGCTCACGAGTTTCTCAAAAAGATGATTGAAGCAGTTAATTGGCAATGAATGTATTACCAATGGTTTATGAAACGTGTATATTGGAATATTTTTCCTATTCAGGTGGAATAATTATAGTAACAAATCAAAAATAATTAAAACTTTGAAGCATCTGGTAATTTTACGATTTTAAAAAAGTTAAGTTTTTGAACACCATTTTCATGCCATTTAAATTGTTACATTAATCATAATCAACACAGCAAAGAAAAAATCTATAGCAGTATAGTAATAGGTAAGATCGTTATAATAAAATTGCTGAGCAGTGCGGTTATGTAGCAACTGTTCCGAATTACACAATGATTTATTACGGATGGAGTATAGACAATGCTGCAGACATAAAATGAAACATTGCAGAACTTACAATGAAATATTCTTGAAAATTAGTATTATTATTAATAGTTTTTAGAAATCAAATTGAAAAAAATGGGACCAAATTCATGAACCTCTCTGAATTTTAATCAATATTTGTTTATTTAACTTATTAAGTCACAAATTTTATTAACAATAAAATAGTGACAAAGACAATATGATGATGATAATAAAAATTACAATTTTGAAAGTGCAGGTAAGTACCTACTTGTATAAATTGATATTTAAATTGACATAATGTCACATTTAATACTCACACTTGTAAGTACATAGAGCTCCGTGGGAAGTCGCTTTGTCTTTATAGAAAGAAGTGTTTGTGACTGTTGAGTAACTTTATAAATACCATTATGTTCTTTAAAGAAAATTTTTGAGTAGAAGTCTAAGTTAAGACATACAACTTGTGTTAATGTGTTTAATATTTACCTCTACCTCACTTAAATCACCGACCAATATAAAACACCAATTTAAAATGAAATGGGTTTGTAAATATGAAAAATGGCAAGAACAAATTTAAAACCAATACAAAGTCAGTTGCCTTTAGTGATGGACATAACACGATTTTAGAAGTTGATTCCCAATTGTAATAATTAAGTTGATGATGACTGAAAATTTGGTACTAAAAATAATATTCAAGAGCTTGGGTGACAGTTCAGATCAATTTAATATATATTGTTAAGGGATTGTAAACACAATACCCAATGAGAGTTTACCTTGTTATATTAACGAAAATTATATAATAAATCTCATTAATAAATTGATTCTGAAAATAAACTCTTGTAAAATCATTGATGTAAACTCCTATAAGCCAATGCAGATATCCAAATGAGGGTTGGTCATGCGTGACATATCGCGTCTCACTGGACATCTATTTTGTTGGACAAGTTAATAGAGATAAAAGCCTGTGGTGCCATAGTTGATATATACTTGCGAGATCTTAGTGGGTTAATTAAGAATACATATTTCACACTAAGACAACAAATCTATGAAGACGTGAATCCTTTTTAAAATGTCATCAAATGGGCCAATCTTATGTCCATGAACCAACTTTAACGTTGATAATAAATAAGGTAAAAAGGTAACACATAATAAAAAATTATGTATGTTTAGGTCATTTTAAATATCAATATAAAAATACAGAATGATAAACGTTTAATTTTTGTTGAGTTTTTATGCTTGAAACTGTTCAAATAATTAAAAAAACCTACAGGTTAGTCATTCTCCTGGACTCAAGCAACATTTTACCATAATATTTTTTTTCTTGGTCCACTACTGATGATGCATTTGAGGAAATTTGAATTCGATATTCAATTTAGAAATTTTCTTATCACTTGTATTTTTCCATATCTGTGATCATTTTATCAACTCTTAATGAAAATAATTTAGAAAACCCAATATTTTTATTCTTATTCACTTATTCCCAATACAAGATGAAAAAATTATTCACTTGAATCAAATGAATAAAAAAGAAATACAAAAACCATACAAGTTTCTAAATTAAATAAGAATATCAAATGTCATATAATGATCAGCTAGTGTCCTAAAACAAAAAAAAATGTATGTTAATTGGTTTATCCTTATGGTTTCTCAGTAGAACATACTGTCACTATCTAAGGCTCCTTTCGTAACTAGAATTTACACAATATTAACTGTGTTACTGCAAAGTATTTTAAAAATATATCAATTCAATAGATAATTCAATTAATTAATTTAAATGATAGATCATATGAGACATTATTACATATGTCACCATCTTTGTCATACCACTGCAAGGTTTACACATATCTCGACATATGTTTAAGCTGTGATTACTTGATGTAGTTGACAACATTAACTTAAGAATTTCAAAACGTTGCTACATTATAATATAGTTAAAGTGTCTCATTTGCTTCAGTATATGTAAACATGTATGTATACTGATCTCCATCAATAACAATGTATTGCAGATTTTTCAAATGGACTTCTATTAGAACTTTCTCTAAATTATGGTAATCGTGTCATTATATTTCACCCTTGGTTGTATGCATTATAGATATGGGGATAAAAAAAATGCTATTATTCTCTTATGTGGGAAGTACTGAGTCTTCTGAATGAATACCAAAGCAGACAGTAAATAAGGTAGTAGTAGAGATGTACATAAAAATCTAAGACTCAAAATAAATAGACAACAGTTCCAAAATTACTCAATCCTCACATTACACAACAAAGGTGTCTGGCAATAACAAAGCACTATGTATTTGGGTTGACACATATGTGCATTTTAATGATAAAGGCAGAATTTATTGATTTTAAGTTAGAGTAAAAAGAAAACTAGAAATTGATGAACTAAGGATTAACAGCTTGAATAAACATAGATATTTCAAGCAGAAAATAAGAGATAAATATAAATAAAAACATACCATTTTTAGGCTGCCTGTCAGTGGAATCAGAGGTTGTTTCATCTGGTTGAGGGCCGTTTTCCGACATTTCTTTGAAGGATATTCTTTGGTAACACTTGAAAAGTCAACTACAATGCTTCTAGTCTAGGTTGTACAATAAATAATCAAAAATTGTACAAAAAAAACCTATATAATAACTTATTTTTAATATCACAGGTCGGTTTATTCGTCAACAACTTAACATACGTAAACGCGTATTATATATAATAAATTAAATGGAAAGATTGGGAATTCTTGTAAACTGGACTGATACAGAATTGAGGAAAACTCGTTTATCCTCTACACGGTACACAACAGTTGTCTAGAAAATTGTTCTCCACTAAGCAAAAATAGAAACGTACGCCATTTGCATTTTCATTTCATTTCCCTTCGTTTACGACGTTGCCGATTTCACTAGTGTGAAAATAGATCCCTGCCCAACAACGGATTCCTACTTTGCTTTCCTTTCCTTTTCTCTCACACAGCCACTGGTATCTCAATGCCACTAGCACCTGTGCGATATTGCCATGTCGCCATAAAGTTAGAAATACGTTTTTATGTTGTATAAATGATGTTTATGAAATAAAGAAATTTATTGAAATATGTGAGAAAGTATGTAGAATAGAAATGACATTTTTTTTTTAAAGAATGATTATAGTAAAATATTTTATCTGTGAATTACGCCATAATGGCAAATGATACTCTCAATCCACCAACATACTCAGACTGACTTGTCTCTGAATATTGTGGTGACACTTAGTACACAGTAAATTTTCACTTAATTGCAATGCTCATTCGCAAGGTTTTTTTTAAAGAATATGAATTTTGCAATATATTTTTTATCTGGTTAGAATGGGCCGCAAATCATGTTCCATAAAGATGCTACGAATGTTTTTATCATTGTTATGGCAATATAGGCTGCTGTCTGTGATGAAGAACCTGGGTTTAAGTGCCAGTAAGTCTAACTTTGTATTTGTTTAAAAAAACTAATACAAAGCAACGGAAAAATTGCAGAAACCTAGCTATAAAGGTTTACTATTACTTCTAAATAGGTGCAATAGCATTTTATATATTAAATTTGCAGATATTTATTAAGTACCTACTATTGATTAATATTGTGTGAAATATGTTGGTTATACGAGTAAGCCAGAGATGGCAGCACATTAAAGTTTTTCACACATCTGGAACTATTATACAGGGTGTCTTATTAAATTTTTACATATTCCAATTCAGATCTTTTGCTGATGGTGATAATATATCACATGTTCAGTATTGTAGTGTTGCGGAAACATTAAATATCCTCTTTTTGCAAAGGGTGTATGAGGAATAACAAAGAAAATTATAAATAGTGCCCACCCTCCTACTTCTCTGCACAATTCTATGCATCTTATTAAATTCTGCATTGATCTTAAAACGTCTCTTCTTATTTTGGTCCTCAACGTTGCAATGATCTTCGGAGCTTATTGTTATCGGTGATTGAGAATTTATAAATGAGGTCTTTCACATATGTTTCTATTGCTTATTAAGATTGTTCCGTGAAATAGAGACTTACAAAAAGCACCACATTCATCAAAAGCCAGATAATCCTTTCTATTAGTGCGCGACCACTGCAAGGAA
The DNA here is from genome assembly GCF_040115645.1 of Euwallacea fornicatus. Taxonomy (NCBI): domain Eukaryota; kingdom Metazoa; phylum Arthropoda; class Insecta; order Coleoptera; family Curculionidae; genus Euwallacea; species Euwallacea fornicatus. The sequence goes on from NC_089552.1 coordinate 4,705,162, forward strand.
GGACAAATTCATTTAGACTCTCTTATTGAGGGGTGAAAATCAGCTGCCATAAAGTGAGGTCGAAATTGCATAACGTCAGTCGACGAATAACGGTCCATTTAGTAGCCCCCTTACGAGCACACAGCGTCAACATTTGTTGATGAGAATAGAGGAGACCCTTCACTTTAAACTGACTGCTACGCTGCAAGATTCCTATAACACAAGGGGATGGAAATATATTTTAAGTTTGCTTTCCGGAGACTTGAATTTTTTCACTCTTGTATTCTTCTTTTCTTGATTAGGAATACGGTAATTTCTTTTGAAATTAATTCTAATCTCTTGTTATTCATTAAGCTAGAAATCCTTAGGGTGCATGCATTTGCCTGAAATAACTTCATACTTCGCATTGAGCATTGTTAGATCATCTGTATAGAAACTCGGGTCCTTTACCTCAAGAGAGATTTCCTCTAATATCTTATTGGATGACATATTACACAGTGTTGGACCAAGGATCGATCCCTGTAGGACACCACATACCATTTTCAGCTCGTCTTTCCTATGTTATTTTTACATTTATACGAAAATATACTAAAGGAAAAATCGCAAAGCTTCAAAAAATATTTTTTATTTACCTACTCAAACAATTTTAACATTCGCAATCTTAACAAAAAACTGAAATACCTAAAATTATACGAAATATTCGTCCTAGAACATTTGTGCCGTGTAGATGCGACTTGAAATATTAATTTAGGCGGGGGGCAAGTGACCAGATTGCCATTTCAAACAGTTTTTGAAGTAGTGGTAGTCAGCAGTTCCCAAATATACTATGCCCTTAGGCGAAAAAACTTATTTAAAATAAAACGTCGCATTATAATTTCTACAATTTTCACATTTCAATTTTAAGCAACGATTAATGGTTATAACCATCCCTTTTACGGGGATATGGCCACGTCAAATTGCTTGAATTTTCTTTGACCTTTAGAACAGACGAATTGGTGCCAAAGTTGTATAAGAGTTCTCGTGAATCTCAATCACCGCAGTTGGTGGACTCCTTCAGACACGTCGCTATAATGCACGTTGATCTATATCCCAGTCCTTTGTTAGTGAGGTCATTAAATCGAAGTCTTCTCACAGTTTTCGTTAAATACCTCCACAATGGAAGCCTGCAGACCTTGTCTATGATGCTTACACCAGCTTCCATGATTTCTGCCATACGGTTTGGGGATCGTAGAAAGCTCCGCGAGTTGAAGACCCAAAGGTCGCACTGGCATCAGGAGTTGGATTAGATACGTTAACGGTCAGACGAGGTTGATGGGCATTTGGTTTGTAAAACAGCTTGGCCTTTAGCTGTTGGTTGGAATTGGGAACTCCTTTGGTGAAAATTAGTTCTTCGTTTTCATATACTCAGGAAATAAATTCCCTTTTCTGGTCTGAACATTGATCATCAGAGTAGAATGGTATTCATGGTGATATACCAGACAACCCACTTTGGACCTAATGCATAGATTTCAACGAGCTCGATATGGCGATGATTATTGGCGATTTATGGTCTTAAATCGTTATTTTACGCAGAAATTTAGAAATAAAAAAATTAAATTTGGGTGAATCTTATGACGGATCAAACAAATATGAAGGACGACTTATGAATATAAATCGCGCACCATCCCTCCTGCAGGTGCGGTTGCTATTGTTTATTTGCCAAATTTTCTTCCTGGTTTACCGGTAACTGGGAGTATTGAAATTACAAGAGATTTTGGTAATGTAGAAAATTACATATGACAAATCAATGGAAAAATTCCCGATAACTTTATATTCGTCTTTGATGTAGACGTCTTCTTCGATTCCGAATGTGTCCTCCGCATAAAGGCATGATAACATCCAAGTGTAGATTTTATGCACTTTTTGTGTATGTTTTAGGAAGAAAAGACAAGTGACCTTTAAAAGATGTTTTGAGGGACTTTTTTACCGTGTGACTACATAACAATATGGCTGAGGCCAGAGACTGGCAAGGAAACTACATAAAACTCATTTGATAGGATATGAATAGGACATTAAAAGTACCAACAATCTGCTTTAGGTATTTTAGGAAAGCGCTGTTTCTTTCCAAGATTATGTAACTTAATTGCCACTTTTCTTAGTAGAACTAGGCAGGACAAATGTTTTAGGGCGTAATCGGTTTGCTACATTAGGGTTCAACATCTGAAACATAAACCAATTGAGTTTACAATGCCTTTCAACTAGTACCAGAAATAAGAACAAAAACAAATTGATTTTATTATAATTTGTTTTTGTTCTTATATATTAAGATATGTACAGGGGCCTTTAATAGGAGTTTTAGGTAGTTATAAAGACTCTAGTGACCTTTAGTTTGGGTTCACTCCTGAAACCCTTGGTATCGATAGGGTCATTTGCGTTAAAGGACAAACGTAACAAAGAAGTTGATCGATTTACTGAATTATTAGTGTATGGACCCCATAGTGGGAGTGACGAAAAATCGTGATGAGGTTCGTTTTTGTAGAAATTAACGTAGTACAAAAAATAGGGAGTTACACGTAAATACCTATGTTGTAGTCTGTGGGTAAAACATACCTACTAGCATCTCTTACTGAAGGTAGAGGTAATAAATGTACCACACAGATGAACTTATCAGTTTTTCAGCAGTTTTAAATTAAGATCTAATATCCTGGTGGGCCTCAGAGTAAATTCCAACATCTAGTTTATTTGTTGTAATTTTGTAACAACAAGGTGCGTGTCTGTACATCTAGATCTGGACAGTGATTTGTCCAAAACTCCCTCCAACTTTCTTTGACTACATTGGGCGAGGGTCTGGCAGCTCACTTTATGTTTTCGTTGTAGAAAGAAGTACTTTTGAGTATTTTTTTTAATTTAGAAAACTATTATTTTCTATTTTTTTTTTCGTTCTGTCTTTAAAATCACGGCTAACACACGACACACGCGTTAGCTAGTATTTTGTTTGCCTAAGATCAAATTTCTAGCTTCTATTCGCTTCCCCACATATAGAGAGTAGATATCTAGACTGTGTGTCGAATATCGTTTTCAGCATAAATTCGACGTTCCTTGCCTGTCAAAAAGATGGCGCATATAGTCGTAGAATATTCACGATTGTGTGATATTTTCCAATTTCATCATCAAAGGGAAGGTCAGTATAGTTTACCTAAATTACTTCTCTTAAACAAATTTACTTAAATTCTATATCATTTAGTGACTCGTGTAGACATTATCTATTTCTGTACGGGCGTATTTGTATTGAGGAATTTTACACTATCGTCTGCAATTTTTTTTCTTCACGTCTTCATTTCAACAAAATAAACCTTCGACAAGCAGAGGGATTTGACTGACTCTTAAGTCTTCAGAATAAAATGTTTTCAATGGCAGTATGGGCTATTTTTATACAGTTTTTATCTATAAGGTCGACTTAAAGCTCAGCACCCATCCCATAAAGAATATAACCATTACCAGGCATGCGCGTGCGTTTGCTTCGTCGGTTCAATAGCACAGCGTCACGTGATTGTATTCAGTATTCATTTGCATTCGCTATTCGGTATTTCGTTCGCTTTCGTTATACGACTGCTAGTGATCTTTAGCTACTAAGTCTGAAATTACAGTGTATAGCAGTATCGACACACATAGTTCAGTTTTTTAGGAATTCGGTAAAGCAGATCGCATTGGCATTATTGACGTTGGTAGTTGTACTCTCTGGGCGTAGCTTTATATAAACTTGTGATTATAGATTTCAATGTTTTGTGTCCGTTGATTGGCAAATTATTTTCCATTGTGATATTTCAGAAGCAGAAATCTTGGACATCGTAGCCGTGTTAGAAGTTTTTTGGCGATTTTCTTGTGCAGTGCCGATCATGTATAGTTTTTAGTTCATATTTCAATTTTTTATATGCCGCAATAAACATTGATTTTCCTATCATCTAAGCTTACGGATTGTTTTCAATAAAACCGTTTGTGTGTTTGATTTTCTCTTTTACTTAACGTTTGTAAATGCTGGGAGAAACATTTTCCACCCTTTTTCCATAGAAATTCCTCCCACCTATAAACATTTGTGTTATTTATTGTCTTTAATTAAAATGTTTGACGTAAGCCAGAGTCAGCTGTGTAAAGTGGTTCAAGGTCGAAGTCAACGTCATAATCCATAGTCTGCGAATATAACCAAAAGGGAGCATGAAAATATAGTCACGTTTGTTAAAACTGTTTCAGTTCTTATTTTAACTTTACTACCAAAAACTTGTAAGAAATGTAAGTTTTAAATTGTGAAATATTCAAATTTTTCGATGATTATTTTGCATCATTCACATAGTGATACTTGGTAAGTAATTGTATATTTCCCTGTGAAGTCGGAACTTAAAGGTAAATGGGTAGTTGAATAAAACACGAACATATCAGTTTAATAACGTGCAATATATTTCGTAAATATACTATGACTAGAGTACGACACGCAACATTAAGAGTTTAAATTAGACACTAATTAACTAAGTAAATATGCGTTGATATTGAGAAGTTTTATTGTACGCAAATAGTTTACATTATGTACACAGTGGAACAAAAAACTACTAATTTGTGTGGGTATATTTTCGTAAGTTATTGCGATTGTATTATGTCCAATATTAATATCAATTTCATTTACTGATCAAATTTGAGTTCTCGGTCTATATACTGTTATGAAATAAGTTATGATATGTTGCACAGACAGTTTTGACTATTTTCAAAAACTCTGTAAAATTATTCTTGACTAGCAATTTTGGAACGCCCTTAAGTTTATTTTTGTTCGATTTAATCGGATTTGTTACCCATCACAAAATCACAGTTTTCTCAGAAATGGACGGTTTTGAGAGGCATTAACAAAAATTAAAAAAATGTAAGTTTGAATTTGCTATAAAACTGGCAGATTTCAATTATAAATTAAATAAGAGGTAAAGAAATTCATAAAATTTTAAGGGTGGCCTACCTCTAAATTACTCCTTTTTGAACAGCTAGTCATTTAAAGTTTTTTGCACCTCAACATGCCAATATACGAAATACATATTTAAAATCTAGTTGCTCTATGTGATAAAAATGCTGAAATACGGAATCTAGAAGGAAAAGTTCGTTTTATTCATTTTTTTGGGTTTCTTTAGGTAAAACTCAACAAACAAGAACGATCAAAAACAAAAAGTATCTCACAAAAGTACCAAACGCATTAAAATGAAAGCAAAATGTGAAAGTGTGTCGAAGAAAAACCAGAGGCCCTGCCCCTTAATAGTCCATCCGGCTGTATTATTAAACTGAAAGTTCTTTTGCATTTTTTCTTACTACATTTTATCGCTTTAAAGGTGCAAATGTGGCAAAAAAATAAAAGACATTTCATCATGACGTTTCTAAATATTACCTTTACAAATTCGCTATTTAAAAAATTAAATTAGACAAAGAAAAGCTTATGCTGGAAATAGTGCACAGGGGAGAGATGGATATATTCATATATTTTAGTTGATCTTTGTTAATATTAATGTTAATTACTCTTTAAATGTGTTATATTGTTGTTTTAAAAGAGTTCAATTGAAACCAAAAAAGTTGCCGATGGTTGCACAGAGTCAAAATATCGAATCAAGATACTAAACATGGCTTGTTAGGAGAGTGGAAAAGACTTAACAAAATGTAATTAATATAAAAATATTTTGTTCGCAAAGGCCGGAAAAGATAAAAATGGGTTTGCAAAATTTCGGGTTTTGGCGAATATCTTCGCAACAACTCAGAATTTGTATATTCTCAAAAACGTATTTTGTTGAGCGACTAACTGCGCAGGTTTGTCACAATTTAAATGACATTGGAGCTCTTATGGTTTCCGGGATCCTGAATTAAAATTTTGGACCATCTTGTAGAGTATAGCAAAGACAATTTACCATAAAACGCTGACAATATTTTGATTACAGAATCAAAATTTTATGCTTTCTTTCATTCTTCCCAAAAAAGGAATGATGTGCTTAATTTATTTTTTAAGGGATATTAACTGTGAGGTCAGAATGTGCATATTTGTCAAGTAAATGAGATGCGCGCTAAAAATGAAATTTTTTTGTATGAATAAATAAAATTTCGTGAATTTGGGTGAAATAACTTTGAAAATCAAAGCTGTTCCTGCAATTAGAATTCAAGATAACGAGCGATTTATGAAAATATATGGTTCATTTCCACAAGAAAATAGAAAATGAGGCTGTTGCAGATAAAAATTATCTAGTGAATGTTATAAAATACGGGGTGTCCCGATTTAAAAATAAAAGTTATAGTTACTTGCTTAAATTTGATGATAAAATAACATTAAAAATGATTTAGACTCGTAACGCTGTTTTTTATGAGTGGTCCAACTTTTAAATACTTTATGAAACAGTATAAAATGGTGTTTGCATTTGCTAATGGTAGCACCTATTGGCAAATCCAAAAATTCAAATAGTACTGTTGGCAGCATTTAAAACTGTGCAAGTAGTGACTTTAATTATAATTTTGAAGAGGTCCAGTGGTGTAAAAACGAGACAGTTTAAAATTTTCTGCTTTTTTTTATAGAAACAAATTTTGGGACTCAATTCAAAATAAGAATGGTCTTGTCTTTGTGAACAAGTTTTCAGCTATAGAAAAAAAACGTTCGATATACATTTCAGCGTCTCTTTCTCAGTTAAACATTTCATTATGTATTCTGAGAAGACACTTAATAAACTGACAATTTAGACTTTTTTTTATATGTATTAACTCAAATTTTATTTAAAAAAATATCTAAAAGTCTCGTTACAATTTTAAGTGATTAAGTTAGTGCTCGAGTTTGAATTAATCTTTCTTTGTGAGACATAAATCTCAATGTAAAATGTCTGGTTAGACTTGGCACTATGTTAAAAATTGACTACGAATTGTTAAGTTTGTATAAATATTTTGTTGAGCTGAGGTGTCGAATGTCGCTTTCTAAAACAAGCTGATAAGCTTGTTTATGTGCATTATTGTTCTAAGGTGACTAGTAAAAATTATAAATGGTTTAAGTATAGAAGAAAAAATCGAGAAGAGCATTTAGCAAACGTGTTTACTAGATTTGGAACGTTCAACTCGTACCGATACTTATAACTGAACTGAAAGAAATATTTCTAGATGACGAACTATTTATCATGATGAAGGTAAGATTGACGTTCTTTACAATCATATGCAATATAACAAGTGTATTGAAAATTATTAATTAATTTCAGGAGTCTGAATGCAATTTTTGGATGAAAAATGTGCGAAGGGGCGTAGTGTCTTAGTAATCTTTTCTGATCCAGATTGCGTGAATTTTTACCACTGATCAAAATTTTATTGCGACATCTGGTTTTTAGTGTAGAAGAGGCAGTGAATTACTTTACTTAATATTGAGCATACCTACAAAAAGGAAAATAGTTTATTCATTCTTATTGATTTGAACTGTTTAAATATATAGTGGTTACAATTTGTCCATATTGAAAAAATGTATTGTTTCTGCTAAAATACTGAGGAAACAGAATTTTTGAGCTATATGAGAGTAAAATAACTATTAGAAATTGTTACATGAAAACTTTGATAAGATCAAAATGTGGCTTAAAACACCATAAAAAATTATTTACATTTCGTCAATTGTTTTTTTTTTGACAGTAGCGCCACCAGCGGTAACTAAATTTGCCAATAACCGCCTTCAGTTGTCACCCAGAATACCCACGTGTATGTGTCTACGTGCCTTGTTTTCTCATTGGTTATTTAAGGTTGGTGAGTACATATCAACTTACTAATTCTAATAGAGAGGCACCCTGTGGTGCATCCCCAGTAGAAAAGGCTGTTTAGCTTGAAGTTCCCAAAGGTCTACCTACTACTCACAGTAATGTCCTTGTAATTTTGGAGTCTTCACGGCTCAAGACAAATAATTGTGTCCTTGGCTATTTATCCATGTGATTGCAACTTACATTTTTCACTGCTGCCTATCTGCCCGATCTTTTACAAGCTCATAAACTTCGACTTGTATCTATGAATAGATTAAAATAGTTACCTGCGCTTGCTCGAAGGCAAACAACCAACGATCAATAAACAGTTGGCCCAGCAACAGTGTCAAAATGTCAGAAACGTGAAAATGTGATGTAATTTTGTTAAGTTAAAGAGGAATAACCTATCGGTAAGTCCACTTATCTTGATTCTATTTCAGACGTATGTATGTGTGAGAGTTAAATACTGAATAACGTTCTCGCATACTTTTTGGAACAATTTAGGACGGCACAAAAATGGGTACTATTAATAGCTATAGAAGATTTATAAGAGGTAACCCGCATTTAAATTGAAGTCGGTATTGGAAAGAACATCAATCAAACACTCAAATTTAAGCCAAATCTGAAATTTGCCAAATATCTCCTTTGTAAATAATCCATCAGCAAACGAAAGATGGCGGAGCCGTATCAGCAACACCGCACACCGCGAATTGTTTCAAGCCTCCGCACCCACAATCGCTTCCTTTGCAGAAAATCTTCCACATGCGTAGAAAGTACAACTTTTCTGTACGATTATGACGAAAATATAAACTGCAGCTCCTGGTAAACCTACGTAACTCACGCTTCCACTTTCAGAACTGAATCGCAGCTGGCGTCACAGCCGCTTGTCGGTGTCGGACTGCGATGCGTTTCAAACTCGTTCTTCAATATTTCGTTCAGACGTCGCAGTCAGAGACCTCAACGAAGCGGTGAAAATGCAGTTAACGTAGTCGCCGAGTGCGCCAAAAGCCCTTCTCCCCTCATTCGTTCTTTTCCGATAGGGTTCGGATGTTTCCGTTGACGTATGTTGCGCACTTCGTCGTATTGTCATAGAAGGCTACAGAAAACGAGCGACGAGGCTTGGAAGAAGAACGAAAAGTCCGTTTAGTAGCAGAACTTTAATTTTAAGCGATAATTATGAACAAGAACAGTACACACAAAGACTTAGCAATTGCAGCAAATTACCATGTGCAAAACTTAAATGTGTGAGTGACCAGTGTGATATAAGGTAAGGTGCCTTAAGAAGTACCAATCGTTAAATCGGAGTAGTCGTGCAGCTTCGACAAAAAAAGGCTGAGCTTTGGGTCCGGGCAACAGGCAACATGGTGGTTTATGAAACGCGGGCGTTCAGAATTTGCAGTTAAACGTTTACGTATGCTGAAAGTTTCTTTTCGGAATGTGTTCAGGTTGACGACTTCTTTGCATCATCTGCAAATGAACGTGTATGTATGTTATCCGTCTTTATCTGCAAAATGAACTCTGAACATTCCCAAAATGGTCACCTAACTTGTGGATGTGGAAATAGCTGTCTAAACAATAATTGCATTGATGAAGGCGATTAATAATCGAAACGCGTGAGCGAAATAGATCCTTTGAATTAATAAACCTTAAGCACTTGTTCACCAATAGAAACTTTCTTATTAAAGCTTCTTTTGGTTTACGATCAACTCGTAAGGAAACTTCGTTCTATTAAGCTGAATTCTCTATAACTCCTCTTTTATATTGTTTTTATAGCTAAAACAACTCTTTGTCAAATTGTCTTAGGTACTGAGACCCCTCATAGTTGAGTACACATAGGCATGCGAATTTCATCTTCTGCATTTCTAGAAGCTTTTAACTTCACAAAATTGTCTCATATCCACCTAATAGTCATGTCATTTAGATATTCTGTGTCATTTTTGATGTAAGCTTTTTTTGCTTTGAAGTACATTGATCTTTTCGATTTTTTACGTTAAAGATCATTCTGAAGATGATTAAACAAAGCGCATGCTTAACTTAAGTACCGCGTTGTTTGTTGGTCAATCTTGTAACTACTTTAATTTTTCATGCGAATTATGTTATCCTGTCGAAAAAGTTGTTCAGCAAATTATTCACTTGGTATGACTTTTTCGTAGTAGGTTGGAGAACGGGGTAAGACCATGAATAGTAGTATCACAAGGTAAAGACTTAAATTTAAATAATTGGAGAATTCCAAAGTAGGTAATTAATTTTATATTGCTTGAAATTCTTCATTTTATTTGAAATCAGCAACAGAGTGGTACAGATTCTTTCTCTACTGGCTTCAGTTGATAGATGATCAAAAGCGTTAAAAGTGCAGTCAAGCAAACGTGTCAACAGTAAGGAGGTTGATGCGTTCTTCAAATTTCTTAATCAAGCGAAAGCAGCGAACATAAAAAAAAGTTACTATCAAGAACTTTAGATGAAACCAATTTGGACCACCACGAAAAAATTTGTTAAACATCGTTCAAAAGGCAGATAAACGGAACACTGAGGCAATTACCAAGGAAGGAGTTTTTAGGAACATCAAGTCATTTGACTTTATAAATGATTAACTATGTTTCTACTAATAGTAGTGTGTTTTTTTTTTAATTTTTAGACAAAGGAGACTGTTTTAGTACCGAGGTAGCCTATGAAATAAGCTTCGACTGACATGTGACACATTGCACTTCATTTGTCATCCTTTTGCTTGAACTGGTTAACAGAAATAAAAACTTGTGACGCCATGGTCCTTACACATTTTAAGGCTTTATATGGAAATTACGGGAAATAACCAGTTCTGTTGTGTACTTCAATACTCTAACGAGATATCAATCGTTTAGTAATGCACGTACCACGTGGCTTACTGTCACGGTGCTTGACTGTTTGATTTACTCAAGCTGAAGGTTCTTTGTGCGTTCTTGATACGCTTTCACTTATAATACCACTAGTGAATTATTATATTTACGTAGATTTGGTTGTGTTTTTTGACTATCAAATTGGCCCTCTATTTTTCTTAAGATATTCCTTTTGTATTGTTCATCTTTCTCTAATCGCCACTGCCTCATGGAGCTTTTCTGCTTGTCTATTGCTTTATTGTTATCTATGTTCTTTTAGTGCGACTCGTAAGTAAAAAGTATTGTATACTTAAGTAGCTTGTTGCCGAGTGGTAATATAAAACCTTTTCTTTTTTCAATTTGTTTATCTTTTCCTTCATCCATATATTTCAATGTATTTTAGAGCAATTTAATTTGATTTTCTTGTGTAGGTAGAAGTGTGGAGATGAAATTGTTTTATTTGACTTTGGCCATACTTAACATTTATTTAGAATTTGTTTAATTTGAATTTAGTTGCTTTACAATACAATTTTACGGTTGAAATTAGTAATTTTATGTTCGAAGAATAAAGAAGATTATTATTTAATTTGGCAACAATAAAGGGGTACGGTCGTCTTTCTGAATAAAAATCAGTACTTATATTGAATACCAACAAAATGTCTCAAAATCTATAATTAATAGCATATTATACAAGTTGTTTCCTAAAAATATGACGCAAATTTGACGGGTATTTCTTAGTTTAAAATAAAAAAAACGGGATAAAAATATTAAAAAACAGAAAAGTTATATTGTTAAGTGCTCTAATACTTAAAATAATATAGTTAATTCTAATTAATTATGAAAATTGCAAAATTTTCGACAGCTTAGCGTTGTATTCTAATATTCCTCGATAAAGTCCTCAAAGGTTAGAAATATATTTCTCCATTTCCTAAGCCATTGTGTGTATTGAATTTGATATGGCATCTTGAAACCAAATGGGAGCAGTTAAAATATGACAATAGCACTAGTTCGTAGTTTGGATTAAAAGTTATTATAAGAATAACGAAATAACGAGTAATAAATTGCACATTCTTCAGTAAAAGATCTTCATATCTTAAAGGTAGATTTGATTCAACCAACTACATCTGAAGATGAAATCCATTTCCGTTCGTCTAGCCGGAATGACTGAAATATTCCATTAGTAAAACATACGCAAAAACAACATTATACTAGGAAAATTTAAAAAAATGTGCGAAATCGTGAATGTGATTAAGAGAGCAATTAATTAACCTCATGAGAGTTTTAATTAACGTAAGAAAATGCGGCGTTCTTTTTTTTCGTAGTCACCCATTTCCTTCGGACACTTTTATGTAGGAGGATAATCAGCTAAAGTATTATATTGCTATGGTTATCTTTGCCTGGTGTGGTGGTTTTCAACGATGTTTACATTTTAAAAGACAAATTTCAGCAATATCAGCCGTTTTTTCGCAGTATTAGTACCCTAATTTTTGATTATTTGAATTCATAATCATTTTTTTATTATGTATTGTAATTATTCGATCGCAATGGAAAACATTTCACGAACTTTAATCCCATACTAACCTCTGTTCTACTGGAATTGAACTTATGGAACTTGGCATATATTTTTTGGCAATTTTAAAATTTACGATAACGAATCAATTATTTTAAAGCTTTTGTTTTAGTAGGATTGAGGATAATATGGGGATTAAAATTGTAACACTTGAAATCTTTTGTCACTGAAATTTGAATTCGAGAATCACCTATTTTGGAACATATTATGTATTTGATTTAAAAAAAATGGTTTTCATGAATATTCAATAATATGCTAAATGTTCTCTATAACGTGATTTGTGTAAAACTATTATATTTCCGATAACTCTTTATTCAATTAGATATATATATATATATATATATATATTACACTTACAATTTTTTATATTTACAATTAAACTCGATAGGTTAGGGGTCAATGTACATAGAATGACCCTGTACTTCCTTATTTGTCAGTTATTACTCCAACTACACAGCGCAATTACACTCCAAACATTCAATTTATAAGAAAAAATAAAAAAAGCTAAGACTTTATACCCTTCTTAATTTTTATATTTCAGGACAAGAAATGTGTGAAACGCATAAGTTGTATATTTTTTACATAATTTTTTGGTTTTGAAGCAAGCGCTAGGCAATATATGTAGAATGTGGCTTTTTCAACATATGACTAGAACTTTGTTTTTTTTTTTTTAGTTTGAAACCCTCTCATATTATTGTTTTTGTAACTGTCATTCAAATTGTATATTGTTTGACATTTTTGTTAGGTTTTTTTAGTCGTACTTGTAGCACAACAGACGAAACGTTTAGATTCAAAAATACGTTTTGGGAAGTAACAGTATTATATGCTCAACTTGGAACAATGTGCATTCTTTCACTTCATTATGTTGACAATTGTTATTATTGTTTTCACAAGACCTGCTACACCAGTATAATATCCGCTATATTGCAATTTAACTTTACACTCTACAGCTGTAAAGGTATTTTATGGTACAGGTCTGCTTTGGGCAAACTTAACGTAATGTTCTAGCATGCCAATATGAGCAACATATCAGAAACCAACGCTCTGGTTACAGAGTGATTCGTGTTATGAAATATGTGACTTCTTGAGTTACCCTCAAATTAATTAATTCTCTTTGGATTTAAAAGAAGAACAATCGTTTTCAGTTTTCTTTTTATTTCAGAACGAAGAAAAATGGATGACGAAGACTACAATCAAAAACTGGAGTCGCTCCAGCGATACGTTCCTTTTTTAGTTACTATGATAACTGAGCTCAAAGCTAAAGGAAATCGAGAAGCCCAACTAACAAAGATGCAATCTTTGTATAATATGATAAGTAACAACAAAAAGAAGTAAGTACACACTAATTCTTATAATAATTTTGGAACGCAAAGAATGGATTACAAAACCAATATCAGTTGGAAAAGTTTCTATAAGATTATATTTTATCTTTATTTTTTATTATATTGCAGTTTGTATATTACCGTTCTCGCTTACTATATTATTTAACATTTACTTTATTACAGGCTAAAGGTTGAAACACTTCAGAGATGTGAGCAAGTCTTAAATAACATTTATTTTAAAGTGGTATGTATAGGTTTACGTTTTTACTCCGGTCTTTTTTCAGGTATATATAAAATTATAATTTTAGAACCCTCAATTGCGTGGTAGCAAAATGGCCACTTTTCCTGAAAGCCCGATGATGACGCCGCGAAGTCCTAGTCCACTTAACAATCTCTCCTCAGCAAAACCTGTTACAATACCGACTGAAAAAGTTGTTACTCCATCCAAAGGGTAAACAGCGAAATTATATTTTCAAGCTTTAATACATCTTTGTACTTTTAAATGTTCAATCAAACACTATATTAGTAGTTAACAGCGTCTGTTTCTTTTTAGAAAAACTACTCGAAATCCCAGTACAGAGCGTCGCTCCAAAGTCGATATCTACAGTTGTGTTGTCCTCAATCCAGAGTCGGAGAACCGAATAATGGACACCCGTCTCCCTGACATGTCAAAACCGCCGATCAGCCTTGACGACCTGAAAATGTTGGAGGACGATGTGCAAATGAAAATATCTAATTCTGTGTATGACCTTAAATCAGTAGATGAGCTGCAAGAAGTGCGAAGACGGCTTCAGTTCCAGCTTAAAGTGGATGAGATTAATTCGGCCTTGAGTCCTCCAGAGGAGATAAACACCACTGTTCGTAATACCTCTAAACTTTCGAAAAAGCGAGTGAGCAGTGAGTCAAAATCGATCGAACGTAGTTCAAATATGGGCTCGAAGACAAAGAGTACTACAAACCTAATTAAAGAAGTAAAGTCACCAACATCTACTGTTCTAAAAACAGCAAAAATTAAAGGTCCTGCCGATACTAAAACATCAAAAGGTAAGGACAAACCCGACAATGTGAAGACTTCAAAAAATTCAGAACAAACTGATGATATCAATATCCATAAGTCAAAGGAAGAATCTAGTGTGACTAAAGTTATAAAAAATATAGTAGAATTACCAGACAATACACCTTCCAAGAAATGTGTGAAGGAAGTGGATATATTTGCAGACGTATTGTCAAGTATAGATAGTAAGATTTTTGATGAAAAGAAGAAATCTAAAAAAAGTGATCGAAGGCTGTCGACAACTCTTATTAAAGACGATAGTGCGAGTTGCTCCAATGCTGCATCACAAAATAGCGACACTAAAATGAGTGGGGACCAGAAAACAAAAGGTATTGAGTCTAATAGGTTATCCAGCAAGGACAAGGTAATGGGAGAAAGAAAATTAAAAACTTCGAGTTCAAAAGCGGATCAAAAAGAAAAGGAAAAACCTAAATCTAGTCATATGAAGGATTCAATAGGCAACAAATCTAAAGATGGTAAAACTGACAAAGATAAAACTCAGGAACTACATTCTTCCAATACCCAAAGCTCTAGTAATAAGGATGGTACTGGCAAGGAACTGCTTAAGGTCAAACTCAATTCAAAGAGTGATCATGTTTTATCCGGCGTAACTCAAAGTGAAAGTGATATAACAGTGAGAGATTCATATTCATCCAAAAATGATCCCGAATATTTAGATACTAATTTCATGCAAAACCGGGTTGCTCCATACAAACGCTTAGCTGATAAATATCATCCGAAACCTAAATTGAAAAAAATGGAAGGAGATAATGTTGAAATTGATAAAGCTATATCTGAGAGTATTGATAATGCAATGAAAATATCTCCTGGAAAAACTATTGTTTTAGAAAAATCTAAGGTTGAGACTCCCACTAGTCGAAACAGTGGAGAGCTTGGGCAACTTCCGGATATTCTACAAAAAATTTTCAGTAAACCGCTTCTCGGAGATATAATTCCGAAAATCGTTCACGATCCTAGGACTGCCCCATCGATTCGAGAAAGTAAATCTAAAGTTAACAGTGTCACACAGCCAGGTAGCCAACCCTCTCGACAGCCGTTGCATTTTGAACCCCCTAGATTTATTTCGCCGTCTCATGTCACAGAACCAATGGTTAGCCCAACTATCATAGGATCACAACAAAATCTGCCGCGCGGCGAGTCTCACACTTTGTCGAGGCAATACCCTGCATCTCAACAGTTTACAAATTCTTGTCCAGTGGTTATGCCAACTTCTCCAATGCCTACGAATTTTCCAATGCGATTTGATCCCCCGCCGGACGAAAGTCTTAACATGGATTTTACACCATCCACTCCCAGAACGGATTTTGACCAATTTAACTATAGCCCAGCTATTGCCGAACAACAAGTGTATGGTTTTGATCGAGGTTGTGGAATGTACGTGGGACAAATGCAATACCCACAACAACAGCGTGAAATGTTCAATCAATATGATAATTTTCACAGTTCTAGATCCTTTTACGGTGGTAATCAAATGCCTTTTCCTAATGCTCAATCATACATGCCCGATCAAGGCTATCAAGAACGATATCGGTGGCATAGGGATAGACGTCCTGGGGATCCCCGAAATTATCGAGAATATAGAGAGATGAAAGAGCGTAAGGAAAAAGCTGCTGCAGCTGCAGCTGAAGAGAAAAACAAGGAAATCAAGGATCCTCGTTTGGCGCCTAGAGAGTTTCGCGACGATCCAGCCAGTAGAGACTCAAAACAGTCTGTTACTGAATCTAGTAATAAGGACAAGCTTTCGAAAGATCTACGCAGCGGAGGGACTTCAGAAGAAAGTTCTGATCGTTCTAAAGAAGATCTTGAGTCGAAATCTACGCGAGAATTGAAGGAACGTATAAAGAGCAAAGACAATAGTTCGAAATACGAAAGCAGTAAATTCGATAAAATGTATTCTGTAACGAAGGCAGCAGTTCGTGGGCGAGTGAATTCCGATGAAGATGAATCGTTTACGTCTCCGTTGGACAGTTTATATAGTGTAGCTGAACGTAAGACTGGAAGGGGGTATGGAGTTCAATCATTCAAAATCCCTAGGAAGTCTAGGCGTGACGAGAAGAATCACAGGTGTGAAAAGGATGATCTAGAAAAAAGTAGTAGTACTAGTACAAAAAGGTCCAAATATATAATTAGTGATTCTGATGAAAGTGACGCAGGTGATATTGCTCCTGGAGGAGTGAGTGACTTTGAAGATGAAAGTAAATGTGAAGATAGTTCAATATCAGATCAAAATGGACAGCAGAACGATATGCCTAAAAAATTGGATCTTGACATGTCACGGGTAGAAGTGATAATAGATAGGAAAAATGTAGACGATTCCAAAATTTCATGGGGAATGAGTAATGTGGAGTGTTCTAGTGTGGATCGTTTTTTCAGCGAGTACTATAAAGAGTTGCAAACAGAAGCAATAGCATTGGTAGAAAAGGAAATTGAAATAAACAAGGAGATTCTGGAAACACATATCCATGGCGGAGAAACATCTTCGTCACAAGATGATTTCGAGTCCTCAAATAGGGTTGAACTTAAAACGTCACCTGTGCCTGAAATTGTAAATAGTATATCGAAACAGCAGGACGCAGGCAATAAAAATGAAGAACCGTCAGAGCAAAACATCTTGGCTCACTTTTTTGAAAACCTACTCAAAAGTAAAAACAAGAAAGATAAGAAAACAGCTTTGTTTTCTCTCATCGAGACATTTTCTGATAGTTTTGAAGGCAAAGAAATTCAAAAAATTCGAAAAATTATAAAAGTGAATGAAGAAGATGAAACTAGTGACGAGGAAAAAGACGATGCTATTAGCTCGACAATTGCTGTAGCAGAGAGTTCAATTAGTAAAGTTTCCGCGGATGAACTCCCTAACGTCGATTCTACTGAAGACGATAATAAAATACCTGATTCCGAAAATGTTGCAGACTCAAACACTTCACAAATTCAAACTCAGGTCAAGGACCAGACTAAAACAAAAGAAGTTTCGAAGTCAGGTGAGCTCCATATCTTAGAAGAAACTGAGATAGAACAGCTTCTAGAGCCGCTTACTGCTGAAGAAACACTTCCGTTGGAACCAGTGGTAGTTTCTGTTGGGGAAAGGATTAAAAATCGGAAGCGTAATACGCCTCCTAGAACAAAGAAGAAAAACAAGTCTGAATTAGATCTTCTGCATGCGGATATTAAAGATATGTTTATTAGAGATGGTGTTCTTACCGCTACTGGTAAAAGAATGTGTCGTATTCTTAAAGATGATCCACAGGCATTGATTAGAAATGACCAGTTACCACCGTTTGAACAGCCTAAAAAGCTTCGGAAGAAACCTGGACCGAAACCGAAGTTGAAGCCTTCAGTGCAAGAAGCAGATGTTGGCTCTATGAAAGCTGTTCGTGTAGTTATTAACAAGATGCCCGACGAAGTTCTTAATACCAGAGCTCTTAGAATCCGTAATTCAAAGGGTAACTATGCGGAGAGCGATGACGATGATAATATTAGCAATTTGGAAGGTTCTATTATAGATAACAATACAGATATAGATTCCGAGAAATCAGAAATAGATGCTGAATATTCTGGAGATTCTGAAGGGGACGCTAAATCTCAGACTTCTGGTGAAATTTCCAAGCCTAAAGGAAGACGACGTAAAGTGGCCAGGTGGGCTTCGGGAATCATTCACCGAGTTAAGAAGAAGAAACCTGTACAAGGCAAATCCAAGGAAAGTAGTCCGGAACGGTCTTCGACACCCGCAGAATATTCTGTTGGTGAAGTTGATGTTGACAAATTAGTGGAACCTGATAAAAGTTATTTTGTTGACTACGTTAACAAGAGAAAACTCAATTGTAAACTATGTAAGTTTAACGGGATAATGCTTGCGGCACATTATTTGAAAGAACATCCTCAGTCGGAGGTTTTGTGCTCTCGGTTTGCGCCTAAGATAGCGGAAGATGCAATAAAAGATGCTGTTAAGTATTTGAAATCTTGGGAGAGCATTACTGATTTCAAGATGTCCTCCAAATATAACTATTCTTGCAGAATGTGTGGTTATACCAGCACTGTGAAGCCTATTCTTTTTTACGAGCACGTTACTACTCATACTGGGGAATATCGTCATCAGTGTGGATTTTGCGAGTTCACTGCTGCCAACAGCAAAACAATGGCTGCCCATTTCGTCTCGTTTCATCCAGAGGAAGAACGGAGAGTCATCAAAGGTACTTACAATTCGGCTGTGATTTTTATTTATATGTGTGGGGAATGCAATTTTATCCAGCTGAATAGAAAAAGCGTAGAAGATCATGCTAACATCTTTCATCTTGGCGAGAAAGCTCCGATATATAAAGTCAATATGTCGGTAATTGTTGATCCACTTTTTGTGATGTCAGATATTACTGACGGTAGTTCTGCACTTGGCGATTCAGGGGAGGATCTTGAAATTAAGGGGAATGCTGAAGGTATAAAAGTTGATACTGCGTTGATGGAACCTGCCAGCAAGAAAAAACCGGGACCAAAGTCTAAGACGAAACTTAAAAAGGAGGACAATATTTCCAAGCAGACGACAGAAGAATCGAGCGATAAAAGTCCAGAACCGATATTCCGAAAGAGACCAGGTCCGAA
Organism: Euwallacea fornicatus; assembly: GCF_040115645.1. Lineage (NCBI taxonomy): Eukaryota > Metazoa > Arthropoda > Insecta > Coleoptera > Curculionidae > Euwallacea > Euwallacea fornicatus. Next base: position 4,724,295 of record NC_089552.1, read on the forward strand.
GTCTAAAACTTTGCCTGCTGGTGTAGATGAAAATGTATCAAAAACTGCAGACGAACCTGTGGCAGTCACACCTCCTGGAAGGTTGCGTAGAAAACTAGCTCCAAAATCTAAAAACCAGAATCTAAACACCGTTATTAAAGATGAATCACAAGAAAGAGACCGCAAACAGTTTAAAAGCCACTTAGAAGAAAACCTTTTTGGAAAGGACACTGCTTCTAGAAAACGAAAACGCAGTCTTGATAAGTTAATATCTGAGGACAGTGGAGATGACTTGGATACTATCATTACCCTTTCAAGCAGAAGCAGCAGGGCCGCTAAAGAGAAGGCAACAGCTAAACTGAAAACTTTAATGGAAAGCAATGAAGGTTTATCCCCGAAAAAGAAGTCAGACGTCGAATATCATAGCAAAGGGAAAGGCGATGTCAACAAGCCCAGTCAAAGTGAAACTGAACATGAGGTAAGAGATAACAGGAGTGATGTTGATGTACGGAATAACGAGAAAGATGGCGAATATGACCAGTCAAGAGAATTATCAAATCGTGTGGACGAAATGCGCCCACCAGTTTTACAAGATCAGACTTTAGAACCTTCCGAGAAAGATCAGAATGTCTTCACTTGTGAAAGTGACATTATTCAAGAAGATGCAAGAAAAATTGAGGAAGAGAGATTGCAAAAGATGGATGAGCTAAATAAGTCCATTGGATCAAGAATTACGAATCTCGACTTTATCAATAAGCTTTCGAATAGACTCAGGACAGAAGAAAGTTCCGTTGATAGCGTAGTTGATAGATGCGTTAATATAAAAGAAGAGCCAATGGATATTGATACTACGTGTGCAGAAATTGTAGAACCTCATGTTACTCAGCAATATGACAAATTCGAAAGTTTTCCTTTAATAAGTAAAAAGCCTACTTTCGAGGAACAACCTGATCTGCCCCGCCCTAACATTACCTTTCGGCAGGATAAACCTAACAGCTTGTTTACGAACATGATTGAAAAGTTGCAAGATAAAATTAAAGAAGCGGCTGTCGAGCAAAATAGTTTAGCCGAAAATATATCGACTTCCACTTTACAACTTTCACCTTCTGATCGACTTTCAACTGATGGAGCGGCTTCATCAATTGCCATTGGAGATTTAATTAAAGCTGTGAAGAGCGGCAGTGACGTTACATACTATTGCAATGCTAACAAGTGCCATGTGATCACTAAAGATAAGATGGTCTTTCAACTTCACTGTAAATTTGGACATAAAAGTTTTCTTCCTAAGTCGACCTTGTGCGAAAAATGTGGAATAGTTGTTGAAGCAACTCAAGATACCACTCTACTGGAAAATTTATATGACCATCTGGTGTTTGCTCATTCAGATTTTATTTCCGGGTCTTCAGTGTTGAGGATGAGAAGACTAAGCGGCGATAAATTGTCAATTAAGAAGGAAAAAGAATCTGTGGAGACTTTGCCCTCTCTAGAAGAGATTCCTCGAGAGGGCACATCATCTGAGAGATCCGAATCGATGACTAGTGGAGGGAAGGCAACAAGTGTGTCTCAAGTTAATGAAGAATCAGAACCAAGTGAAGCCACTCTCGAACTTGCTGAAGATTACTCTTTTTCTTTTAAAATAGGCAATGTTATATCTTTGGCTGAGCAACCTCCCGAAGAAAGTTCGGATGCCCCGGTATCTCCTGTTAAATCATCGTCGAGTAATTCTAGAGTAGCACTACCTCCATTGAAGCAAGTGCCTCCACTGACAATTATTGGAGCTGCTCCCAAACACCAAACACCGTTGGTAGTCAAGGAAGGAAAACAAACGATTTCAGAACTGAACAGGCCGAAGAAAGCCCCAAAAGCAATGCAAAAATTTATCGAAAATCCCGGCGATCTCTACAAATGCCCGCATTATTATTGTATGTTCACTACCAATACCCGAATGTTGCTCACAGTTCACCTCAAGGCACACAAATCGAGTAGTTCGGCTATGGTCCCCTGTGTTTACTGTGATATGAAGACTCCCTGGGAACATGTTCCAGTGCATATTGACATACGACATGCGACTAGTAGATTCTCGTGCAGTCACTGCCTCTACAGGGCCATTGTCAAGGAATATGTTTGCCTACATTTGGAGCAATGCCATCCTGGTGCGGACTATACAGTCTTAGCCTTACCACCCCATAAGTCGACTAAGAAATTTGCAGTTGCAGAACCTAAAGTCGATTTTGAAACCCTTTGTGAACCATTCCGATGCTGTGTGGATGTAGTTGGTTAGTATTTTATATTATGTAAAACATTTTCAATGTCTAAAGCTACACTGCCCTCGTTTGCGAGTCTACGAAATGATGTCAAAATAGTAGCTAAAAATCTTTGATTGTCCAAGAACACTATATATGCTCCGTCAAGTTGATTCTATCTAAGACTTTTCACATCAATATGATGCTTTGATATTCGGTATATTATTTTTTCTATAAATGCCGTTTCGTAAATAGCAATAGTAGATGTACTTAAAAAAGGCACATTAACGTGGATGTAATTTGGAACAATATACAGGTGTGAGTCGTTCAGATAATCTATCTTCGTACTTAAGTTATCACAGACTTAGTTAAATATTAGACCTTATAGAACGGCGTTATTAATTTTCTGTTAGATTGAACATTTAGGCGTAGGGGGTATATTTTAACAATTGTTAATAACGCTAAATGGGCTATGTTCGATTCAAAAATATCGCGGTGGTATGCTCGAGCTTACTCATTTCCGTCTGACCAACAAAGTGTTAAAATAAGTGTATCGTTCAATTAGGAACCACTGCTGTTGCGGTCACTGGCAACTTCCATACAGTTGTTAGTATTTAAGAATTACCAGATAATTTCAGTAGGAACCAAAGAGATTTAAAAGCAAAGTTCTGAATTTATAAATTCTTCAACAGCAAAACGGTGGCTGTTAGCCGTTCTCAATTATCTAATAACCCGAATCTACGCAACATAACGTTCCTCTATTTGCGGTAAATGCGATGGCACTTTTAGTACGCAAGAACAGCATAAGAAATGACGTTTACGATTAAGTTATCAGTGGAACTAAATTGTTTTGACATCATTTCTTCCACATGACTGTTCGTTATTTGAAATCGACAAATATTAATATTTTTTAGGATCAGACCCAGTGGAATACTTATTTGAAACCGAATTTGCTCAGCATTTGGGCACTGTACATGCAAACGAGATACTGCGATGTGGTTATAAAGGCTGCTATCATACTATGCGCAGTTCAATGATGCTTACCCATTGGTCACAATATCATGGAGTGTGCTCCTACCAATGTGCTTATTGCAAGACGAGTAACAAAGATATATCGAAGTTGTATATTCACTTCTCGCAAATTCACGCCAATTTGATGCCTTATATTCTTGTTAGGAAGAATGATTTTTTGCCGCAAGTAAGTATACATTTTTAAATGATATGACATTTGAAGAAGCAATCTCTAGGCCATATAATACAAACATACTTGCACGTATCGTATCCCAGCACTGCTTAAAAGGTCTAAACCAAAATGTTGGGTAATTCGGTTTTCAGTTTTTAGACTTCCCTGGATATCTACTACAAATTATTTTTCAATATAAGTCGCATAGCGAATGTTAATAGAAAATGTCATATTTTTATTACTTTGCGCCGAGAAAATGAGGGAAAAATTTTAATGAATGCTTCTGCTGTAACGTTCAGATCAATCAAACTCTATAGATCTATAGATTACTCGTCGATAGGTTACAAAATCGTTTTATGATATTAAAAAAAAATAGGATAGACATGTATAAGGGACAAAATAACTGAAGATGCTTGTAGAGTTTATATTATATAACAAACACTATTACTGTCTATAAATTAAAACCAACTTTATTTAGTAAAAAGCGTATCTTGATAATTCCCAACTGCCTAATTGAATTATATATCGATTATCATATTAATATTTATTTACCTATGTATATATATACATATATGCACACATGCATATCATTATTACCATTCATAGCTAACTTAATACGTATTCGTTTACTCATCGGCTTGTTGATAAGATTACCGCCGTGGGTGCAGCTATATTTTCTATGTGTGTACGGTCACGTACGTTTCATTACGTAAAGGTGTAAAATTGTTATTTTTAATAAGTTTATCTGCTTAGTCAATTGCGTATAAGTTTCAAGATAGTGGTTTGCATATTTACAAGCATTCTATAAAGGAAAATCTATAAATATTCTATGAATTGAATATGTTAATTAATAGTGGTGATACTATATGGTTTGTTTTTAATTTTCCAGCATAGAGAATTACGTTTCACGGAAGAGGCCTTCCGTCATTTAGGTCACCAAAAACAATTTCCGACCGGTCTTCTAGCTGCAATAGGTAAGCGCCGGCAACGGTCCATCAGACTTATACAATTTTCTTCGAGTAACCTTCCCGCTGAAGAATTAACCAATGCAGCTGAATGGGCTCCACATTTATCACCAACGACAAGCGCCCAACTTAATTCTTCCTTACTCGTTAATTCTACGAAAGTTATTCCAAATGTTCAAAAGTTGCCTTCAACTCAAACTGCAACGACAACCTCACAAATTCTCTTGTCGCATAATACAGTCTTGAACAAGATTATTATGGCCTCAACTCCAAGAACTAACGACACAAGACTTTTGTTGCTTTCCACTCCCTTATTGCCTTCAAATACAGTGCCGTCAGTTACCTCCACAGCTTCAATTAGTAAGGTTCTAGTACAGACGTCAACGGCAAGTAAAGAAAATTTACTGCAGCAGAGTGCACCTAAGGATCCTGTGCGTATCGGCGGCATCACCTTGTATCCAGCTGATAATAGCGGGGTAGAATTTCCAGTTATCACCAATAGCCCTAAGACATCAACGCCTAATATATTAATTTCTGAGTCAGTAAGTGAGTCTTCAACTTCTTTGATCAGTGGCGCACCTCTAAATTGTGATAAAACTATGTTGGCGGACTCAAAAATTGATGTTGCTGATCAAACTTCTTGGAAAATTATTGAGAAAATAGCCGCAGGCTCAAAAGTAGATAAAGTAGCGCAGTTTCAATCATTCGATGAAGATATGACTTCAGAAAACACTGCTCTGAGTGAAGATGATATATTACAGTCTGCTATTCAAAGCATTCTAGACCAAGATGAAGAATCTAATAATTCTCTTACAAAGCTGGAATCTAATCTTACAAAAGCGAGTATCCAAAATTTAATTGAATCTAATATCGACACAAACCCGCCTCCGTTGGTTCTGCTTGCTGGCAAAAACTCAGAGGTGATCGGTCCTTCCGTCGAACATATAGACATGCCTGGAAATGTTATGGAATCTGGCTTAGTGGGAGAGCAAACTGACCCATTGAATATTCAAGCCAATGACGAATCCAATCCTGAATTACCTTTCATAAACACTGATTCTCTAGATGCGCTTGTAGAAGATCCATTAAGCATAACTCCTACTTTAAATCTGGATATGTGCTCGGAAGAACCACTTGTGATAGATGAAAACGCTTTACTTAAAGATCCTCTTGAAGAATCTGTTGACAAGAATATTGATCATTCAGTAGAGTCCCCTTTAAAGATCACGAATATGGAAAGGTCCGTCTCTACTGTCTCGATTTCGGATGACGAGTCCGATTGTGGAAGTTCAGATAAGAAGAAAAGGGATCTGATGGGTAAGTTTTTTTTTTGATAAAATGCGAGGGGGATCTCTTTATGCAGAGTTTTACAAAACACCTTGTCTCTATGAGACAAAAATGACGACTTGTCAGTCACTTTCAACTTTCTTTATTTAAAAATTAATCACATAATTGCGAAAATCGTATTTTTCAAACTTTAGTAGTATCTGAGATACTCGGCAAAACGATTAAATTTGACATACCCTGTACACTATTTGGAACTAAGGCATATTATAGTTTTTAATAAAAAGAGTGATTTTGATCTTCGTTGTAACATTATGTTTATTATTTTATACTATATTATACTATAAATATCATTTTAAAAAATCTCTTAATACGCGGTGCCATATATTACTTAAGATTAAATATCTACTGACAATAAATTAATACACGAATTTATCCAAGACATGTCTCTGATATTTCAATGCCTACTTGAAGTTTTTTTAAATGTTTAATAAGAATCGTTTTTGCACAATTTGCAATACATATATAGAAAATTTGACGTACTTCAAAATTTGTTTGATATGTCTTGTACAAAAGATGGCGCAAATCTAAATCATTGTCTTAATAACAAGATCACGTAGCAATTTTCTAAAAGTTATTAATTTGACAGGTTATCAGCTATTCCGATGCGGCGCTTGTAATCTGTCATTTTCCAACGTAAAATCACTGAAGTTGCATTTAAGTACAAGCAGTACATGCAAAAACTCCGGACCTAAAGCTTTCAAATGCGTACATTGCGATAAATGGTTGAAGTCGGTTCAAAGGCTGTGTGACCATATCATGACCCACGGGATTAAGAGATTTTCGTGTTCTCTTTGCGAGGAGAAGTTCACTCTTGTCCAAATTGCTAAGTGAGTATAGTTTCCATTTATTAGACCTCTTTGTTTTTTGCGTTAAAAAAATATTTATTATAAATGCATTGTTTTCACAGATTTCACATGAAAAATCGGCACAGTATCCATATCCATCAAACAAGTTTGATGCCTTTAAATGCTGACCAAAATGATTTTGATGTACATGAGTTTGTTATCAAACCTACTCAAACCATTCAAGCTACCCTAAAAGATAAGAACAAATCTAGTTCAGACAGCCCCAAGTCTTTGGCAGAGGAGTGTTCATACACTCCAGATCAAATTGATACTATTCCCTCCCGACAGATATACAGTACAAATATCAAGTGTGGATTGTGCAATTATCAAACCAAAGTTAGGGTAAGTTTTGTGAATATTTGCAATTTATATTAGTTTATGTCAAGTGTCCAAAATATCGGTATTTAAAGTGGTCCTTACGTCGTTTTTAATGTTTTCAGATTTTCATATTGCTTTAATAATTTTTTTAAAACTTGTCTGTTTAAGAAACAGAACTAACAATTAATGCCACTGCAAAAATGGGGAAATCCATTATGCGCGTAATTATTAATTGTTATATTAAATTTGTTGCACATTTACCTTTTTTAGGTAAATATTATCCGACATCTTCAGATGCATACAGTCGAAAAAGCCGTACCTGATATCGCTCCTATAAATCCAGTACCATGTTTAGAAAAGAATGAGAAAATGTTTGACAAAATGATTAACTTGGCAGCTAGTTCCATAACAACAGGAAGAATGGGTGGTGCTGGAAAAGGTCCGTAATATGGGGCAAGTTGCTGAGTTTACTGAACATGCGTTCTAATTCTAATATCTTCAAAACGATTTTATAGCACTGTTCCTATCTTTTAAAAAATTGATCGATTTTAAAGAATTTCAAAATGACTGATAACTTCAAATACAATTAAAACACAAGATAGAAGCTCGTACGCCAGCTGGTATCATTCCAAATTATTAAGTTGGGGTGATTGATTTAATTACTATTTTGTCATTTAAATTGACTCGTTTTTTTTTATATGTGCAGATTAATAATTTACCTATGTAGATTTTAAATTTAAGCACAGTTAGAAATGCACGGAAAATTTAATTTGTAAAAGTGTTTTGCTAACCTAAACTGTATGAATTTTATCAGACTTTTTCGCCTTTGTTAATCTATTTAATCAAAAAGGCATCATTTAATATGTAATGCGTCATGTCATGGCTGGTCAACATACAATTGAAAGTATTTTTGAGCATATAATGATTGGATCCAATGAAATTTTATTTTAAACGATTTGCATTTGTAAAACCTCTGATACTTCATTTGAAAAAATGTGGGACCAATTTTATGATGGGTTATATGATGGTTATATTAATAATTGACCCATTTTCATTGTTATTTATAGATAAGGAGAAAGAAGAAGAAAACTACCCTGAATTTGTCCCCAGTTATCGTCGATATGTCTGTGGGGCTCAAGGCTGTGCCTATCTATGTCCTGAAGAGGCCAACCTGAAGCACCACCTAATCGCTCTTCACAGAGACGAGTATGACTTCACTTGCTCCCATTGCAAGAAGAAAATTGAAACTAGTGATATCGAGGCTGTGATAAAACACTTCAAGTTCCACGGACTGCATTTATACAAATGCCACTATTGCAGTTTCTTGCATCCTTTGAAGCATAAAGTTGAAAGGCATATTTCGGATGGACATTTGGATGCTACTGTGAAAGTTATAACTCTTAGGTAGGGAACAAAATTCAAATTATTTGAGTAGAAACAATACTTGCAACCAAGCAAAATTAATTATCTATTCATTTAGAATACATTTTAAACAGCGTTATCTCACTTTGGATTATTCGTTTGTTGTATGTTTTAATTATTTATTATTATCATCTCTAGTGTTATTTTTGTCATGAATGGTGAGAGTCAGTAATTTCACAAGAGTTTAAATTTAGATTCAATTTATAAAGGGCATTTAGACAACTGGTTTGTCGAACGCGATTAATCAATTTACTATTTTTATTTAATTTAATGCAACAATATATTATAAAAAAAAGACGTTTTCACATTCTGTAACTCTTGCCAGCCTATGTTGATATAACATTTTAATATTATTTTTAGTGGAACCTAACCCTGAAATTAGACCATTAAAATCTGAAACCATCTTTATACACATAGACTGAACTTTGTCATATTATGTTAAATTAATTTTACGCTGTCGTAAAGTGAACAATAATTAAATTCCGGTGGGTAGTTATCAATTTTCACATAAGACATCAGATATTAATATCTAGGGCAATGGACTCGGAACCTCTGGAAGAAGATTCTTCTACTATCGCACAATCTTTACCTTTTACTCCATCAAAGGTGAAACCGTGGGGCTGTTGTATGTGTAAAGCGAAGTATCATACCGAAGAGGAAATTAAATTGCATATAGTGAAGAAACACAATATAGATGCACAATACAAATGTACATTGTGTTCTTTTAAAAACGACGAAAAAGACAAATGCAAGGTCCATTTCAATGAAAAACATCTCGGGCATGAATTTGATATCATCTTTGTTTATCAGAAGGTATGTATAATTTATGGTTTCATAAATTGTTAAATTCATATTAAAAGCTTAGATCAATTCATAAAAATCAAAAACGTATCTTTATCATATTGTTGGAATAAGTTATGATCTTTAAAAGTGTATCTTAGTTGACATGTTGACTTCAAGGCAATATATAGTAGATGTTCTATTGTAGTTGTAGGATAATCGAGGACTTTTTTAAAGCAAAATGTTGAATAAAGATATAACACTTCCTCACTTTTTGGTTTAATCTACAGTCTTATATAGAATATCGACCTTTGACGTACCCTATTTTATTATTACAAATATGAATCATTGTATTATTATGCATTTTTAATTATAGACAGAAGAAGAGCCATTAAAAGAAAATACCGTTTCTTTCGATACTACGCCATTGTGGCAACGCGATAAGCCCCGAGTGCGTCATATTCGTGGTATACTTTTCGATGAAGCATCTCCGCAACCTACAAAATCACCGAAAAAGAAGGCACATCCTGTAGCTTCGCCCAAAATTAGTTCGGGACCAGCATCTAAACCAGTACCCAGCGGGTCGCAGCATTTCTCAACTAAATCGGCTTCAGCTTCTCCAGGAAACATGCAGTTCCGAAGTGGTACCACCACTTCTTTGGAGGATAGTTCCTCACCTGTAAGTGGGGTTACTAAGAATTTGTTTGACTGCATTGAGGCTGTTGTCAGAGGCAAGTATATCATATTGTTGGAAAAAAAATGCTATTTTATTAATTTTAAAAACTAGAATGACCACACTTTTAACGCTACTTTTAAGATTTCATACACAATAATAGTTATTTATGTATGGCGTGTATTATTCGATGGTTTTATGCGGTATCTTAGTTATTTTAAAGTTAGGAACATACGGTTTTTGCAATCATATGCTCGTAGTGAAACGTTAACTGACAGTGACAGAAAGACGATAATATAGTATAAGATATAATATAGTTTAGCAGAAAATCATCTGATAAATATGCATATTTATGAAAGTATTTTAGCCTTAACGGCTGCTGTCCGTTAAGAACCGTTTGCAATGTCTATTTTGAGGTTGTGTTAAATGTAAATGACAGTATGATGCGATGGGAAAAATATATAGGACGTCAAGTCGGATGTTTGTTGGTTAAAATTTACTGACTATTTATCTTCTAAAGCCAAATTCCAATGCATTAACTGAATACCAGTAAATAATTCTTTTTTAAATTTTCCAAAACGTTTCTAGTGTTCTAGTTAACTTCTAAGGCTTCGTGAATGAACAATTGATAGTAAAAGAGCTTATAACTCTAATTATAACTCATTTTCGAAAATGTGTAGCATAAAATATGTAGAAGTTTATATCTTACAGGAACGTCAGATATTTCTCTGAATCAGCCCGGCCCTAGTGGTATGTCAACAACCAAGAAGAGTACAACGTGTCAACAACCTAAGGACATTAAGGTGGACAACGCATCTATTGCAAACACTATTAAAGAAGTTTCAAAATTTGATTCAGATTCAGATGACGATTCCGGACTCGCAGATGGTGATGTAATTGCTGTCACGCAGCCGATAGATGTGATAGGTAAGCAAAGAGTTATTTAATTTCCAATTACTTACTTCTTGTTTTATGGTGTACTCTTAAAAGTACGTTTCTACGGTTACTATTTTTAAGCATCATTGAATTTGATAACTGAAATGTTAAGGGCCTATATAACAACTGTGACATATAAATTCAAAAAAATTAGTACAGTTGTACAGGGTTTTACCTTATATTTTAGGATACTTTTAGCACGCAATCTTTAATAGTTAAAAAAAATGAAATTAGAAAAATAAAAAAATATGTATTTTCTCGAATCGTCAGAATTCGTAATTCAATAAAACATGTATCGCAAATTAGACAAAAAATACCTAGCAACTGTTTTTTGAATAGCATATCCTGTATATTAGTATTCAATTGGATATATTTTTTATGTTAATTTAAGACAATATAAAATTTTTTGGCATATTCTCTAACGAATTTCTTCGAATTTAATATTATCTTATCCATAAGAACAATGGATCTGACTAAAGAACAAAATTGAATATACAAACAACCTTGAAAACTACAGGATAACTAAGTTTAAAGATTTTACACAAATTTTGTCACTAACAAAAGCCACGGATTTTTGTGGCCTTTAATTCGCAAAAAGTCGTATTTAAATAATTAATTTTTAACGTTACTCATCTAGAAATAGCACATTTTTATAATACCGTTTTGATGAAGAAAAATGTAAAATTGCCATGCAAGAATAATTCAACTCTTTTCTTTATCTTGTAGTCATCGATTCAGAGGAGAGCGATTTAGAGTGCAATCGAGACGACAACTCACAGAATATCTCGAATTTGGACGATACACCGAAAAGTAAAGATAAAGATAGTAAAACGAATCCTGTGGCTAAGAATCGGAAAAATAAACGGCCTGGCAGCGACTTATTCACGGAAGCCGTTAAGATTGCTAAAATTGAAGATGATGATGAAATTATGGTAATTTCTCTATTTTCACCATTTTTAAATAAACTGCTAAGTTCAAAAAGCAAGTTGAACGTTTGGTGTCATAATAAACTTATGATAATTTCGAAGTTCATTCGATTACGTTATTTTTTGAACTGTGTGTATTGCATTTCAAATTGTTGTACTTTAGGCAGAATCATGTAGCAGGCAAAATTTGCTAGCTATGTACGGTCCATTGGGCACTCCCAATAACAAACAATGGAAGTGTCCCAGGTGCCAACAATTCAAATCAAAGCGTGTTGGTGACTTCATGTTTCATCTTTACAAAGATTTGAACACTTACCGGTTAGTATTTGATTTAAAAATGAATGTTACAAAATGTGGATAGAAATATATGATTTTACAATGTTATGTTTCTCGATCTTTATTTAGGTTTCGCTGCAAGTTGTGTTCTGACTTATGTATTACATACAAGTATATGCAGGAACATTTGAAGATGCATCATTCCGGTGCTACAGATAGCGATGTTGAAGAATTGCCATCCAACATCAAGCTAGATACGTGGATTCATATGGTGATTAGAGAACAGAGCAAGCTGATTTTGGAAAAATCCACTCTGTTCCAGAAAAGACCAGTAATTGAACCCACGGACATCACATGTTACTTTTGTAACGACAAGTAAGTGTGTTATTTAAATAAACTAATATTTCTTGATTATTATGAAAATAAAACAAAAAGGTAAAAAGAAACATGTCGGTCTCATCAATCAATCCGCGAATCTTCGAATCAGAATTTAATAATTTATTGAAGTATAAATAGTGGTCTACAGGGTTTGGCAAATAAACACAAGTAATATAAATGATCGATAAAGAGCAGGTGCGGTATTTTGACTTGACAGTATTTAGTAACTTACGATTATACAATACATTAGTGATATCAGTAGCACACGAAGTGTTATTTTTGTGTTTTTTTTTCAGGTTCGTGTCGATGTCAGACTGCTGCGAACACATGCTCTATCACTGGGTAATGATGCCTTACCAGTGCCAACACTGTCCCAGTGAATTTTACACCATTTATGATCTGCGATATCACCATCGGATCGAGCACCGAGATGCTAAATTATATGATAAACCCAAAGGCCCCACTCTTGCTAGAGCTGTACAATGTATTGAAGCCAATTACAGAAAAAAACCACCAAAACCTATTCAACAATATTCTCCCAATAGAAGATGTGTAAATCTTCTGCCTGAAATGATTTTCAACAAGGTGGCACCAGTGCACAGAGAGGTTCCAATCAAAGTTGATCCTCCTGAGAAAGTCGATAATATAATTAATCTTGAAGATGATAATGAACCTCAGATACTGTCGAATCCTGATGATGCTACTTCGGATGAGGACAATGCTTTCGCTTGTGATTTTTGCGTTCATGTGTCATATACCAAAAAGCAAATATCAGATCATCTACACATGGTACACGGCGTTAAAATCGGGAGATATCACATCCTTAGTAAATCCAAAGCCGAGACAGACTTTACTCAGAAATACGCTTGCAATATTTGCGATGTGGTGCTGAGTGAACTGAAGCTACGGCTTCATTTTACGGAAACTCATTTAGGAAACGTACCATACTTGCCTTACAGATATAAGTGCGGTATATGCGACGGTAAATTCCTGAGCCCGATGAGAGTAAAAGCGCATTATAAGAATCGCCACCCTACTGAAAAAATGGACTGTAAGACTATAGTAGGCCCCCCTTCCAGTGTTTCTACCAGAGGAAGAAAAAAACGGTTGTACTCCTGTACTTTGTGCAATTTCACGACAATTTCAACCACATCCGTTTCTGTCAAACTACATCTTAAAGGCCATTTGAAACCTATTGCTTGCAACTATTGCGAAGGAACATTTAAAAGTAATGCTTCCTTGAAGGACCACACTAAGTTGAGGCATCCAGGTGTAGAACCGTCTTTTACAATAGTAGAGAGCATTATGGAAGAATTCACGAATACCATGAAGATTATTACGAAAAACGCCGGTGTGGTGACTGACCAGTCGCTTTCTAGCCAGGCAAAGAACGTTGCTAAGAAGTCAACTTCTGCACCTGCAGGTAGCAGTAGGTATAGAAGTAAGAACTTTGATTTGTCCAGTATTGTAACAACGTTTGAAATGGATGGTTTGGAGTATACTACCACTGCCGAGGAAATGAAGAAAATGTTTAACATGAATACCTATGTGGATTTAAGTGGCTGTGTGGTTGCGGTGAACAATGATCCGCACTGTTACTGATTTACTTGTTTCAGTTTAAGTGCCGTTTATTATTTTCAAGAGTTTATTATGTAAGAGCATTTGTTGAATATGGCTCTGAGTAGGGTTATCTTCTAAATAAGTCTACCTGATGTTGATAGTTAAAGGTATGATTAATGTTCATGAAGTGGGATATGAATTCAAATGTGGTGTCCACCTACAGGGTGCATCCTAAACGAATCGCATAAACTTAACGGGATATTCTTTGTGTCAAAATAAGAAAAAATCCTTTGAACGATATAATTAAAATTTTCACCGTTCACGAAATATTCCGTTAAATTTGCGACGTATGTTTAGCAAACATGCTGTATAGTTTGCATAACGTTTCAAGCTGATACGGCATATCGGTACGGGTCAGACAAGCCAAGTCTTAGACTTAAGTCAATATAAGGATAAGTACCTGTACTCCAATTGTAGTTTTTTCTTTGAGTTAAATTACTATTTAAGATTCAAAACTTGCTTATTAAATATTCCTTTGTTTGAAGGAAAAATGAACCACAATGATCCCAATAAATTTCTTTGTTAATGTTTCTTTTTCTGATAAATTCATATATTTCTAATGCACTCATTTAAATGTTTATCTATTAGTTATAATGTTGTATATATGACTTGCTGTGATTTCGGAATACGCGCTGATACATGTAGAGTTAAACGGAGGGCGGTTGATTCAAATTGTACAGATTAGGTTTAGCCTGTAAATAAGCCAGAAAACGTCGAAGACTAATTAGGATTAAGTAGTTAAATTATGTTCCTTTTATTTTGATGAATGCGTTTGTAATAAAAAAAAACAGTTTTTTTATTGAATTTTTCTTGTCATAAATCCCTAATTTTTTGGTTCAATTTTGGTCACGAGAAGAGTTTTACATCAGAAGCTATGGCTTTGACGGAACTCGTAATCAATCGATCCAATCTACATCCGTTGTTAAGTGATATTTTTTTACTTTTTTTTTTTACTTCAAAGAAAAACCAGCAAAACAACACAATTAGACATTGAAAATGCCATTTCTGACGGGAGAAAGTTCCACTAGCGAATTGTGATTCTTATTAAAGTTTTTCCTCAAATAGAGCAAAAAAATAAAAACGGGTTTTCAAATTTTCAGTTTTTGCCGAACAGCTCCGGAATCGAAAATTATTCACGTTCTAAAGCATTCTTTGTTGTGAGACTAAATACGCAACTTTGCCACAATGTAACCGAAACTGTGTAGTTTCCGAGATGGCAATGGTAGGCCTCGAAGTTGGACCACCCATATTTAATAATAAGCAAAGGCACACATTTCTGTAAAAAGACTTTCTACCTGAAACCTTAAACAGTTTGTGAGGAAGGACGAGATGACCATTTAATTGCCATAAAACCCACAATTAATCATAGGAAATATTTTTGTTACAGATATAGATTTTTTTATTTGTTGTGCATTACCACTACGAACTTTGTATTGTTTATTGCGTTTATTCACTGGTTTAATAATACCTGGTATTTTCATCCTTTCAGATACTGTGGCTGAAATGTAGCTTTTTTAAAATGGAAACGGCAGAGAATTTTGATAATGTTTACATATGTAATTGAATATACTACACAGAATATTGTATTTCTCGGTTGCTAGGTCTAACTGAACTTATTTACCTGCCTAGAGCGGTAAGTAAATCACGTACTCTTCATTCAGCGTTGAAGTTAGCTATAATCTTGAGACAGTAAGCAAACGGTCTATCGTAGTTTGTGCATTATACTTTCCAGTAATAGCTTTAAAAGACTCCATTACTGTAAAGTGTGAAGTACGTTCCCTCGTATTTGTTTAACACAGTTGAATAACAGTTTAATAGTAATACGTATATGGCTCATTATTTTCCTAGCAAACTTATCTATCACCATGTCGTCATCATCACCATTGTTTTTTGAAACATGTTAATTTTGTTAATATTAAGATTTTCCAGGTTTTAGAACGGGAAGAGTGGTAGAACAAAGGCCAACGTAGGGTTAAAATTTTAACACGTGAAATTTTGTCAGCGATATCGAATTTTGAAGTTTTAAAGAGTTAAATTCCTGTCGTTTTTCCTCAATTGTTGTATTCTCAGACAAATTGGCGGGTGAGCGCAGCGAGAATTCCGTCTGGACAACTTTGTTTTGCTACTTTTATGTTCTTGAAATTTTATATATATGTATAACCGATCTTTATTTCTCAAGAAATAGGCTATCGACCGATTGGTCTTTCCGTCTGTGTGTGTACATTTGATAGAGAAGAGAAAAAGAAATTTGCTTAACAGTAAAGGATAGTAATAATTAACAATAAAAAAAATGAAAATAAAAAGAAGGGTGGTGTTAGGTTAGGTGTTCTAACAAGGAGGCAGCTGGGAAAAGATAGCGGGATTGTCTGTTTGGTCTTGTTAGGCACAGTGGGTTCAGTATGTTCCAGTTGTGAGGATTGTTTTTCCATTTGGTCTGTAATTGTCTGAGTCTTTCCGTTATTCTTGTCATCCGTGTCCGTTCATAGAGGAGTTCGTTGGATGGGTTGTGTAAGGGGTTTGAGGGATTTCTTATCTTGGTGATCAGTCTAAGTGCTATTTGTTCCGTGGTCTGTATATGCTTTCTGGTTTTGTCGGTAGCGTTTGCTCTGAGAATGTGTCCGTAGTCAAGCAGCGGCCTACAAATGGCTTTATATATTTTGGTTGCTGTTCTGGTACTGATTCCCTTGTTCTTGTATGTGAGTGCTCTAAAGTGCTTTGTCCTTTTTATAATTTCAGTCCTCGCATTTTGTATGTGTTTCGTAAATTTCAGCTTATTGTCTGTTGTTATTCCCAAATATTTTATGTAGTGTCTTGGTTCAGTCCTGTGACCGTCCGCCATTATTGCCGGTGAATTGTCTTTAATTTGATAATTTGGTATTATCAATTGGTTTTTAGTGGCGTTCGGTATTAGCCGCCATTTGTAGAACCACGCCATAGTGTTGTCCGTTAGTGTTTGTAGTTTTGCTACGGCTTTCGCGGTAGTTTTGTCGTGTGCAATCAATGCCGTATCGTCCGCGTATTGTAGTATGTATGCAGTTTTGTCGATGTGCTTTTTGTCTAGCCGATTGTGGTTGTATATGTCATGGCAATAGACGTTATAAAGAAGGGGGGAGAGTGGCGATCCTTGTGGAAGCCCTTGTTCGGGAGAAAAAGGAAAGGAGAGAGTGTTGTTAATGCGTACTTCCAATTGTCTGTTTTCGAGTAGATTTTTTATTATTTTAAGTAGGTACGTTGGTGTTTTAAGTTTGTATAGTTTGTATAGTAGACCTTTGTGCCAAACACTGTCAAATGCTTTGTTAATATCCATGAATAAACATGCTGATTTCCTGCCGCTGAGGTGTGTTGTTTGTATGTTGTTGGTTAGTATGAAAAGGGGATGAACAGTCGAATGTTTTTGTTTAAATCCGAATTGGTGTGCTGGTATGTGCTGTCCGATCAGTTTTTGTAGTCTGTTTTTTAATATGTGTTCATAAACTTTACTTATCACCGGGAGTAGTGTAATGGGCCGGTAGTTTTGTGTTAGTGTGGTATTCAGTCCGTTTTTGGGGATGGGTATGATTATGCCTGCTTTCCACGTATCTGGTATTGTCTTAGTTGCGATGCAGTCGTTAAGTGATTTTTGTATGAGCTCATGAGTTTGTGGAGTTAGGTTTTTCAGCACCTTACTTTTAATGTTGTCTCTCCCCGGTGCTGTGTCTTTCATGTGAGTCAGTGCTTCTTCGTATTCAGTGTCCGTGATTGTGTGGTATGTGTGGTCTGCATCTTGGTTAAAATAGCTGTCATACCAGTCATTTATCAGGGTCCAGTTTTGCTTATCGAAGTTAGGGTTTTGGGAAGTTGTGAAAGCTTTCTGAAAGTGTCCGGCGAATGCATCGGCCTTGTCTTTGTTTGAGTGATGTTCTACCCCGTTTTCGTAAATGGTGTCTATGTTGTTGTTTTTTTTGTATCGCGACAGTCTTTTTATTTTCTGCCAGTATGACTTTCCGTTGTCTTGTTCAATTCCTTGGCAGGCTTCGAGCCATTTTTCCTGTCTGAATTGGTAAAGCAGTGTTTTAATATTTCTGTTTAGGCTGTTCATCCCTCTTTTCAGCTCATTGTCCTGGGTTATCATGTATTGTCTGTATAGGTCTCTTTTGTTTTTAATAAGTCTTAAGATGAAGTTAGGTATTGTATGTTGGTAAAATGGGTTTCTCACTAGAGGGGTAAATTTCTCAATCGCCAAGAATAATTGTTGCTGCAAGTTCACTATAGAGATTGGTTCTCTTTGTGTTTGTACATATTCGTGTACATGCTGCTTTACTTTGTCCGTGTCTGTCCTGTTGAGGTCTAATTTCTTAGTCCTTTCTTCAGAAAGTGAAGGTCGTGTCTGTTCCAGATCAATGTTAAGGACTATGGCCAAGTGATCGGATCCTAGCTCGTTGGTTAGGTGTATATTGTTTATGTTATTTGTAAGGTTTCTTGTGTGAATTAGTACGTCTGGCGTTGTGTCTTGGTTCTCTGGCATCAGGAAAGTTGGTGGTGTATGTTGTTTTATAAAGTCGGAGTTTTCTAAGAACCTGTCCAGTTGTCTTGTCTTGTTTCTGTTGAGGTTGAAGTCTCCAATAATGATCGAGTACTTGAAAAGGCATGCTTTCGTCAGTAAGTTTTGTTCTATGTTAGAATATGCTTGAAATTTTATTTTCTATAAATATACCAGAAATTTATAGTCTATCATATATGTTCATAGAATATTTAGAGCTGTTTAAACTCTTTTTTTCGTGCATTAGGAGGTTATAATATCAATGGGAAACGAGAAAAAAGTTGCGCGTTCAAAAAAGTAGTTTCACAATAATAACTGATTTGCTAAATTATTTTCGTTTTCCCAGTCATTTAAAAAAAAACAAAATTTTACAATTTTTATTTAATTTTTCGCCGAGTTATGGGAAGAGCTAGGTAAAAACAAAAAAAAATGATATGGCAAAATGATTCATTTACCTGTAACTATCACTTGTAAGCTCCAAACCCTTCCTCTTACTAAATTATGGTTATTCGACGCCAAGTTTCTGCGTAAGTGGGAAAGCCCACTTACGCAGGTACACTAGTAATATATTTCACGATCTTTTGAAACAAAAGAACGCTCGATTATCCCGATTATTACTTTATTCCATATAGGAAACATCCTATTTGTTGCTGCGATAACATTTGATTGAGTCATCTAAGAACTGATATTCTTCCAAAACATGCAAAAAACTTTGCAACCGTCCTTTTGTAAAGGTACATTTCCTAGGTCGTACTATCGATATACGACACAAAATAATATATGTAGATATTTAATTTGTAAAAGTTTTTTATATTGAAGATATGGAAAGTTAATTCGATACACCCTTATCGTCGACACATTGTGTATTAAAGAAAGTGTCCGAGATAAGCATATATTAGGATATTTTAAATTTTGAATACACTGTATATTTCTGATATAGAATGTCGAAGTTCAGCCTTGGTAAAATGAGAGAAAAGTTCTTTATTCAAGGCAACAGTCTCACGACACGAAGAGATTTATAAAATTATTATTAATTTTTGTCAGATTTTGAACCCTCACGTTTTTAATTGTTACGTTAAGACCATAATAACGTATTTCACAACCATAATGAATAAAACAGTATGTTTTTTAACGGGCAACGTACGATTTCACGTTTCAAAAATTGTAATTTCATATTGGCCTCTGTTCTACTGAAATTTATACAGTGTGCTGCTAATGCCGATTCAGTAGTTTACAGTTTGACATTTGTTCATGGAATTATTGTTAAATTTGAGTGAGTTAGTAGATATGCTCCATGTTCTGACCATCGTTTTCGACATAAAAAAATAATGTTTTTCTGCATTCCTGAGATAAAACTTGGTGCAAGTGTCTACTTTTACAGATTTACGTTTATGTTTGTACCTACTTAATATTTGAAAACAGATTATCAATTCTCAAATCTACCTGCTGTGTAACCTCTTAAGAAATTGTTGCCTTTCTAACAGTGGCGTGCCAATTAAAACGTTGTCTATTTGTAACATAAATGGACAGGCACATACCACCAACTTTATTATTTAATGACAAGGCAATTTCCAAACAATTTTTGCCACACATATGCAGCAAAGTTGACACATGTGTACCCGCAAAATATTATATCAAACACGTACGAAAGTGTTTTTACCGCACTGGATGGTTGACAGAAATTCCCTTGGCGTCGTTCAATGCACTTGGAATTAGCGTGGGGTAAAGTATAAATTTTTGCAGTTGTCACGTAAATGATGATTACTTTATTCGTATTATACTAAATAATACTTTACATTCGAGATATCAAGTTAAAGTTAAAAAATAATTTTATCAGCGTATTTTATTAAGAACGACAGTAAACGATATTTATTAGTTATCATTGTGTGTGTGGTTAAATGTCACAAGTGTTCTAAATGAGCTTTGGAACTTTAAAACGGCAAAAAAATAATTCGAATTCTCTCAGTCAAAATGTAAAATATTTCTGATGCAAAAATTGATATGCAGCTATAAAAATAAATGAATAATTCAAATTATTTCACGCTTTGAAATTTTTAGTCTTCATAAGTTTTAGTTAAATTATTTAACAACTGAAATTTTTACACTAAACAATCGTTCCCTGATACATACAACAATACAATGGTTTTGTTAAACAATTTTTTGTTTGCTTCATTTTATTTGTTTATTGTCGGTATAAGTCGATGGCTTTAAAATTGCCATCATTCATGGTATCCCACCATTGATGCCGAAATTCAAACTAAAATGTCCGTCTCACAGCCAGACTTTCTTTGAATCTCAGGGAGTTTGACCATCGCATTTACCGTCGTCCGAAGGTAATTGTACTTAACAAGTTTGTAAACAAATGCTTTCATAATCTCGAACAATCTGTAATGAGACAATATTAAAATAGATCTGTCACAAAATACTGTCATGAAACCGTGAGGAATAAGCATATTTCCTTATTTTTGTGGGTACGGTCCGTGGAAAATGAAAGTAAATTACAATCGGAGGTATTTCGATATTATTTTTGAACCGTTAACAACTCAATATTCTGACAGTCGTAGGGAAAAAAATTCTGTGACTGTCATGGAATTCCAAAAAGAAAATTAATTGGTCATACAATCACATGCATAAAATTCACAAAAACCAAATAAAGAGTTCTATAAGAAAAACCCAAAAGGAAAATCAAAATTCTCGTGAACGCGCGTAACGCTCTAGCAGATGTTCGACTATAACCAGCCAGTGCGACATGCAATAAATTTGGGATTACGGGAAAGAGTCGCGAATCCAGGATTTATGTGTGGGAGGGGGAGGAGGGTTCTGACAAAAATCTGACAAATTGCTTTAAAGTATATTCTTATTATTAAGCATAACAGTGTAAAATATGCACCGAGTATTTGTTTATCATGAGCTATGGGGATTTCAAGGCAATGCATTTAGTTGTTTTTTTTTTAAATATCGTGATCGTTTCTGTTACATCTTCGTAGGAGCTGAAAAATATATCAACTAGCTTCATTAATTATGACTACATGTTGGGTAATTTTTGCTTACGGCTCGTTTGGAAAAACAAGCAGCAATAAATATAATATTCCATTGAATCCTCCATGACTCATGTCCAAAAAACGACCTGTATAAAATAACTTAGTCTAACGAAATCGAGAAAAAGTATTACTTATTTGACGAGATCTTGATTAAAACAAAACATTTCCTTTCAGAGGTTTTTTGTTAATCTCCTTCGACACCTTATTTGGATGTAAAAATGTATATTTAATTCAATTTTCATTTATTCTTTGTGCTGTGTATCAAATTTGGTTCATAACAATTATTACTCTTCATATAATAAAGTTTTTATGGTATAAAGCGTACATAAGTCCAACGATAGTTCTTTATTTATAGTAATAGAATGGAGCTCGAAAGACGAAAAATATTAAATAGGTATGAACTTATAAGGTACTGTTGTTTGTCACTTGACTCTTGTCTAGTCAAATGAATTTATGTAAAAATATTTTAAAAAGTAAATAAAAACACAAAATATTGGTTAAATTACTGAGTGTGATACTTCCATTTTGTAATAAAAAGTAATCTTAGGTGTTTTAAAAATCTGGCAACACTGAAACTCTTTTTACTGGGGTGTCAACCAGGAATCGATATTCTAAACTCTGTAGAGTAATGTTTTCTTTAAACGAACCCGTTTGTAGTGCACTTTTCGATAAAATGAACTTTAATGTATTATTGTATAATGGCAAAGTTTTCGATTGTAGTCAACTTAAATCGGTGCTTCACCGAGTATGCAAGGGATTTCCCGAAAACGTTGCAGATGAGGGAGGGGGAGGTTGGTTTGGTTTATTAGTTGGGTCTGTACAAGTGTTGAACGAGTGCTGTATAATAAGAATCTTTCTTTGCAACTAAATACAAGTTCCAAATTGCAGTCTGTGGACCAGAGTGACCATGCTTTAAAAAGCAATTATGATCGACTTCTTCCGAAAATGATAGTAATAAAAATATTGATGTAATTGATGATGATAATGATATTCATAACCACTATTGCTGATACCGAACTATTTTCGATGGTTTCTTAAGGTTCGTTATAAGCGAAGGTTGCAGTATTTCAATTTTATTGATATAACATTCTCTTAGAACTGTCTAAAAAACACGCCTAAACGCGTGAAACACTCTGTGTCTCTTTCTAGCAACTGACCGTAGCTCGAGGAATGATCTATTTAAAGTTTTTGAAACTTCAAATTATCAAATAAGATGGATTCATAGTTGACGCAAATTCCAAAGTTCACAGCGGAATAGAAAAAGGACAAGATCACAAACTTCGATATTCTGATGTTCATTTCCGAAACATTTTATCTCTGAGTAACACATCGCAATAGACTCCGGGAAAGTCATTATCCTCTAGCCATCAATAAATCGGTGTTCAGTCTGATAAATTTAACACCCTTCAGCGATACGCCGCTGGAAAGCACCTTGCCCAGTCAAACAGTCCCAAGTAAACAACCCATCATGAGCACGAGCAGCACGTGGACCATAGACGCAAACCCAACAAGTCTGTAACGTACTCCCCCACAAAGGACCGAAAAGTCCGGTTTTCAGCTCTTCGGGACCGTTTTCAGTTTTCAGCGAAGGCTTCACTGCAGCGCAGACTTCACATCGAAGCGGTCGCGTGCCGTTCTTCACATCGCTTCTACCCTCACGTGCACGCGTAAAACCACCCTTAACACGATTTGACTTCAGTTTTTTTCGACTATTGCCTTTTTTAAAAGCAAATCCGTCTGAAATCAATTTTTTTTGTTTTCGGTCAAAATTTTTGGTTGTATTATGGCCGCGGGAGGTTTTGAAAAATTATCAATTTTAGTAGTTTCTTTAAGTTTTCTGTGTGGCGACGCCTTCGGGGGTAGTTGCAAGGAAGCGAAATTATGTTGTACCGGTCGCGATTCCTCTTGTGTGGTACAAAAAGCGCCGATTAATGCGATTATCGAGGACCTGAGCGATAAACCGTGCTATTGTGATCACGCCTGTTTGAAACTTGGAGATTGCTGTCCAGATTTCAAGGATGCCTGCGGAGGTAAGGGAATTAGAGTTCGATTTAGTCTAAATGAACCTGTTTTACATTATGCTGACTCACTAAAAAATTTATGAATTGTTACAACAAATTTATCTTTGCCAAATACGTTGGTTCTGGATTCTCCCATTCGATAGACACTGTCGAACTATCTATGGGATGAGGCATATCTACCAAATAGAAAAACCAATTTGGTTTGGTTGATTTTTTTTTGTAGATTTGCGCAAAATCGTCGCACAAAACACAAACGTGTGTGAATCTATGCCGAAACTGCGAGGAACGAAGAGCGCCACTTGCGTTCATGAATGTTGAAACCTCATAATTGCTAACATTTTTTAAAAGAATTTCAAGGTGATGCGAAAGGGAATTAAAAAGTTGGAAACGCGAAAAAGTCGTCGTTTACTACCTATATTCGTGGTAACAATGAAAAATACTATACACACGGTGTCCTAGGGATAAAGGCACAACAAGTATTGAGTGCTGGAGGGTAAACATAAAGCGATTCGGCAAATCTTGTTCTCTATAATAGTTGTTTGTTTATTTTGTACCGAGTGCCGAAATAATTTTTTTAATTCCGTAATTTGTTGGTTTTGGGACACTTGCGGTTGGTGAAGCGGTGTTTCTCTATTTGCAGTACCTGCTAACATTCCATGCTGTGGTTGTTGCTTGCTACAGCGTGTATTACCGCCAATTACCAGTTTTTTTAAGTTGTTATTACAGCTTAAGATTTCTGACGAATCGTTCAAAATTTTACGATTTGGCAGTATTATTTCGGGGTATACCTTTTCATTCGTGCGTTCTGCAACAACTGACAATAACAGAGTAGCCAAAAAAGTAATTAAAACTTTGCGTAAATTATTTTGTGTGATAAACTAGTGAGTTTGGAATAAAAACTTGTCTGAAAATTGACAAAAATGTTACCGAGGCCATGCTGAGAAAAAAAGTCGATAATCATTCTCAACGACCAAAATGTCATGGAACTATGCGGCTTTTGAAAAATTGCAATGGAAAAGTGGTTTTAACTTTTGTGTATCGCTTCCCATAACTCGGGAAAACAATAAAACAGAAATTGGACCATTTTAAATAAATAAAATAACCGAATAACAAACCTACATTTGTAGATCTGTTTGTATTGTGAAATTATTAAAGCAATAATTCATATTCAAAGGAATATGAATTTTTTTCGATATAACCATCTGTTATCGTTTACGAGATTCTCATGCTGCACTTGCTCATCTTCGACTCACTGTACAATACGTGTCATTCTTTATTCTAGGGACAGCTTGAAAGTAGATAGGTAAGAGCTTCAATGATAGGATGCGATCGACAGCCAGATTTTATTCAAGGATGCTCTGTGGCTCGAAGAACGTAGCTACTTCGAAACGTACCAACTCAGCAATCGATCTCTTCGATTCATTGCTAAATGTGATTGGTACAAATATTTTTTTTTATTTTTCAAAACTGTGAATTACACAAAGTCCACCATTATAGTAACCCTAGAGGCATATCCGCACTCTCTATAATTAAATAGAGAATTACCGGAATCAAACGATGCAACAATTTTACGAACGACTTTTATTCCAGCGTTGAAACACATTTTGCAACAAAGGATATTTTGAAATTATATTCTGGACATTTCATGTGTCGAAACAAATCTTTGAAATTCAATATTGCTCCCCTAATTTTTATTCAGGTTTCTAAACATTTGTTTGTTACTACCGATCGGTTATTAATAGCTGGTCAGTGCTCTTTCGCGGCAAACGAGGGAAACCCCACCTCAAAGCTGTACCATTTGTTTATATTCCATGTTATTATAAGCGAGCGTTGGCGTTGTTTCATGCATTCTCTATATGCGAGTATGAGGCGAATGCAAACAAAAATAGACTCATCGGGCATAATAAACACATTTTTTGGTAGACAGACGAGGCAGACAATCGCCTCGAGACCGAATGGAATGGAATGTCCGGGAGTACAATAAGACGAGTTGAAGGACCTCCTCTCTGGAATATAATTTTTTTTAATGGTCTTATAGCTTTTCAGCTCCATCCAAGTTATATTTACGTCAGAGATGGTCAGTATTATTACATGTAATTTATAAGCGGTGAAATTTGAACAGAGCTTTGCGTTTTTGGGGGAGCTTTTGGAACAAACGTAATTTTGGGATTTGATTAATGTTACGAGTAACGCCAATTAAGAAGTAATAAGTTACTGATGGATTTCCCGAAATCTGGTGGACAAACGAAAACGTCATCAAACACTCCAATTGACAATATAAATCACGAGTGAGAAACCGTTGTTTTCTTGTTTTTGTAAAACTGACAAATATGACTCCATAGACGATGTCTAGAATCTGTTAGGACAGCAGGGGAAAAATGGAACCGTATAACACATACTTCAACGATTTACTTTCAGACTTTAGCACGTCTTTGCAATTTGGACAGAATGGGCATAAAAGAAGAATATGAAAACATCAAGGCTAACCAGATACAGTTAATTAGTGCACTGGCTATATCTAAATTGTAAACAAGAATAATATGAAAATTCCATTTTAGTTATGGGAACGCAGAACAAAGGATTTTAGTTGCATGTTTAATTAAAAAAAAATTTTTTTTGGGTACGGAATGGTCTTTTTTTTAAATTATATTGAGTGCTTTTGCCAAGGCTTTTGCTTAATCAAACAACGATTAAATTATAACACAATAATAGCATCCAGACGAAATTTAGCAAATCAAACGTGAGGCCGACTCATATTCAGCTGGACAAATGCCCAAAACATCGTTCTATCTACTATATTGTCGGAAATCTTTTGCCAGGCAGAATGAATGGAGGAAGTGTACGTGTCTCCGCCTCTGTTGTGACGCATGGAAATGAAGGTACTAACCACTAACGTCCCTTTATTTGATAATTTCTATGGAAATTATCCTCTTGGTAAAATTACCCACGCTTTGATTTTTTGTCAATAACTGAATGGTGTCCACATGTGTTAGGGCTTGCTGGATGATCTATTGAACTATTTGTATTACTGTTGTGTTATATTTATGTTTCTCAACAAACAAATCGTGTTCCTCAAAATTTGCAATAATCAGAGATGGTTTCAAACTCTGCGGTTTTGTAAACCTAAATAGCTCGATTTCATCGATTTTTAACATTTTTGTGATGACTACATATTAGACCGGACGCCTGTTAATTCGTCTTGATGTACCTGTATACTTAGGGCTATGATGTCGTTTGGGTCTAAGAAGTCAGTTTCAATAACTAAAAATTGATAAATTAATGTTATGTTTGGATCATTTCAAAATATCCTGATCGACAGTTAAAATTTAAATTGATGGTTTTATCCTAGAGAATACAAGAGCCTTCATGTTTTATTCGATAAATTTTGTCTGTAGGCACGATATCATTGTTAACTAGCTAAAGCATGATGCACCAGTAAAACATGCAAAATCACGAATGCTTTAACACGAGAAACATTTTTCTTTTTTTACGCAATTTTATTACTACTTTTATTTTAGTTGTTTTATTTTGAGATGATTCTTTTAAAAAAATCAGCTTCTTGAGCCCGGATGTCGAAATATCGCTAACAGGTTACTCGGGCTCGAGAAAGTGTTTTTTGTGTTCTGTGAGACAAAAGTAATTAATATCTTTAAATTTCTGAGGTGTTCAGCTGTGAAATGCAAAATATTTTATATTCGGTGAAACTTGATTAGTAAATGGAAGTTTAATTAAATGAATATGCGTTTTAATAATTTAAAACGTAATCATCATATTTAAACGGAAGGAACGAAATGTGTTTAAGAACGTAAAAATATGTGAGCCATAAACCCGTCCAGAAAAAGGTAATTAGAGATATATATCTCTATGGAAGGTTAACCGCGAATCACGGCAAATTAAGCTTATTAAAGAAAATGAAACCACACGCACAGTTGTTAAACAGTGACGTTTCGTGATTGTACAGGGTTAATCCTGATATTTTGGGAAAACGTTAACCAGCTTATTATTGAAGTTAAGAAAGGACTACAAGTGCTTGAATGGGTAATTTCAGAAATTTGAATACAAAATAGTGAGCAGTATGCGGACGGTTCCAAAAATATGTGGCCATGGTGACATGTTTGTTTGGCTTTATGGAATATCTTGCCTGTATGTGGAACACGAAAAATAAAAAAATATATTTACTAGGAACGTAAGAAGGTAAATATCAATTTTCGGAATATCATCGCTTTTTAGGTATTTTGTGAGTTTCTTCCGATCAAAGCGATAAATCATTGTTAAGTTGAACATCGGCTCTTCAGTTTTAGAATTGCAATTCTAACAGAATAATGCTCAACATTGGGTGAGAAATTTAAAATATAAAATTCGCACGTTGCTCGTTACGAATCCATATTTTATTATTATTTGAATATACCGGGTGGTCCATTTAACCTGACAAATCGGGATATCTCGAAAATTACGCATCAGATTGAAAAAAGTTTCAAATGAAAGTGTTTTGTCTCGAATGGATCCACGATATAACACTAACCATGACTTCCCAACTCTTTCACTTGGGGTTGGGGCGGGGGTAACTTTGAAATCTCAAATGGCAACCCTCATTTTTTATAGCAGATTTGAATTTTACGATAAAAATTACTTGGAGTTTGTCTGAAACTTTTTTTTCGATTCGCCACAGATGGCGCTGTAATCAGAAAAAATTGTTTTATTCTGATTCTGAAAGAAAGCATTGTGTCTTTCATATTTTTAATGGAAACTTGTTGGTTTTTTTGGGTACCTCCGATAGTTTAAAGAAATAAAACCGTCTGTGACAAAAAGTAAATTTCATATCGTTTACAAAGACAGTGAAAGAAATTGTAAATTTTTTATTGATGATATTTTTATCTAGGCAGTACCGATAAATAAAACGAAAAACCTCAGTTTTACTTCTGAAATGGTGTAAAAGTAGTACTTGTTAAATTGCTTATTGTGTTATTTTGAATCTCAGTTTTCACCATGAGTGCATTATCTAATGAAGTAAGAATTGATATGATTTTTGCATATGGGGCGTCTTTGGATTATCAGACTGCTGTCGAAACTTATAGGAATCGCTTTCCTAATAGAGAAACGCCATCCCTGTCCACATTTTATCGCGTTGTAAAGGTTTTTAAAGAAATTGGTTGTATTAAACCTCGAAAAAAACAGCGTTTAAAAGCAGTTACTCACGAAAACAACGAAATTGCTATTTTAGCTGCTGTGAATGTAAATCCACATTTAAGTACAAGAATATTATCGTTAGATTCAGGGATATCGCGAGCAAGTGCATTAAGAATTCTCCACAATTTTGTGAATGGACATTGCAAAAATTGAACGAAAACCAAAATTTTTTAAAATGTGTCCTCTTTACGGATGAAGCCAGCTTCACGAATCACGGACAAGTAAATTTAAGAAATATGCTCTACTGGTCTACGGAAAATCCTCACTGGATACAACAAGTAGCTAATCAACGACCGTGGTCTGTAAATGTTTGGTGTGGAATACTTGGCAATAAAATAATTGGTCCATATTTCATTAATGGCTCATTAAATGGAATAAAGTATCAAAACTTCTTGAATGAAGATTTGCCCTTATTATTGGAAGACATTAATTTGGAAACTCGACGTTCGATGTGGTTTCAGCATGATGGTTGCCCAGCTCATTGGGCTTTAATATCCTGAGAAATTTTACATAATAAATATCGCAATCGATGGATTGGACGAGGTGGACCTATTCATTGGCCAGCACGATCGCCTGATCTTACCGCACTCGACTTTTTTTTATGGGGTTATCTCAAAGAAGAAGCGTATTCAAGAGTACCCACAACGCCCGAAAACATGATGGAAAGAATTAGAGATGCTTGTGTTTCTGTCGTTCCCGAAGTGTTAGTGTCTACTCAACAAGCATTACAGATGCGCTTAAGAAAATGTATTGATGAAGGTGGTGGACATTTTGAACATTTGCTTCGTCATTAATTTAATGTTCGAACAGTTGTGTTTAATGGAATGAAAATTCAATGTGGATCTAAGTTTATTTAGAAATTTAATAATAAATAAAGTTTTTTTTGTCACAGACGGTTTTATTTCTTTAAACTATCGGAGGTACCCAAAAAAACCAACAAGTTTTCATTAAAAATATGAAAGACACAATGCTTTCTTTCAGAATCAGAATAAAACACATTTTTCCGATTACAGCGCCATCTGTGGCGAATCGAAAAAAAAGTTTCAGACAAACTCCAAGTAATTTTTATCGTAAAATTCAAATCTGCTATAAAAAATGAGGGTTGCCATTTGAGATTTCAAAGTTACCCCCGCCCCAACCCCAAGTGAAAGAGTTGGGAAGTCATGGTTAGTGTTATATCGTGGATCCATTCGAGACAAAACACTTTCATTTGAAACTTTTTTCAATCTGATGCGTAATTTTCGAGATATCCCGATTTGTCAGGTTAAATGGACCACCCGGTATATGAAGTTGTTTACACCATTTTCAAAAATATAAAGTATTATGGAATTAACTTTAATGGTTTTCACGTTGAATGACGGATTTCTGTTGCATAATTCTAGTAGCTATAGGTTCAACAGTATTCCTTTTTTAGCAGGTTATTTCCGGAGAATACAACCCTCGCTTAGTATGAAAATTACATTTTAGAGATAATGTCTTTAAGCTTCATATTTTTGCAATAATTATAAAAAGCCCCATATAATGCAATAAACAATATGCAGGGTGTTAAAATAGAAAAAAATTAATCATTATAAACACTTTCAGCAATAGTCATTTGCAACAGCTGTCTGCATAATACTCACTTTCTTAAAATATCTACCTCAGCTATCCAATAACACATCACTTTTATTCCATTTAATATCTGCAGCCTAGTTTGGACAATATCGAATCCTAATTGTGACTAGCAGTATGGAATTGATTTCTCGTGTATAAATTGTACATTTAGTGCCCCATTCCCAATGTAAAAGCTGCATTAATTATTGATGCTAATGCAATTATGCCAAAATTCCAGTTTATGTTTTGCTTAGCAAGATGTGCAACACCATCACAGAAACATCAATGGCATTTTTCTGATTTTTAACCTTACCAAATTGAAATTTTTAATATTAGAGAAAAACGGTCAATGGACGAAATAGCAATATAGGAAAAGTGCATTTTGAAAATTAAGGAATTGGGGTCATTTTGGACATCTTGCCGGCCACGACTGGAATTGCAATGAGTTATTTCCAGAAAGTTATCAAAAAATTCTACTTTAATATGTAACGCTCAGTAAGAAGCTTTATTTTGTTCCGGGGTTTGTCTGCTCTCTCTTTTGCAACCAGCAAAACTTGGAAAAAATTTTAGGTACCCGGAGCAAATTTCATAACCAGAAAGCTTTTGTTTTCTTACTTTTTTGCTCCTTACTTAGTTTAAAAAATTTTAAGTTTTTTTACCGAACACCACGCGGGCTGCAATTAGTATCCCGAAACTACTTTTCGAATATGAATTTTTTAGGAAAGTTTCCGTAAATTCATGTTCTCAAAAGCAACTTCCTGAAATAATTCAGGCACTCGTGGTATTATCAATTTTCTGACGCGAGGGCGAGAGTAAGAGATCATGTTCGAAAAGAAGTTTCAGGATACTAATACGAGAACGCGTGTTATGCGGCAAGAAAGTTTAAAATTTTTTAGTTACTACTGTGTGAATACTAAGAGATTCAATCACATACAGTTGCAATCTTTTAAAACGTAAGAAAACTTATTAGTTTCGCCTAGGGTAGTGAGAGTCAACAATTTGACAATGAAATTCTCAGCCCTCAAGTTGAGTCGAAACTGTTTGCCTAGAATCATAGACTTCCGAAAAATATTCTAGGACAGATTTTATCTGACGAAACGCGAGGATCGCTCGGTGTACAGTGAATCCCAAAAATATGCGGACGCGCTCTTTTTACAGATTTCACGAGTCCTAATTAAACATATTAGTTATTTTTTCATTTTTTATACGTTAGAAATGTCTCTATCAACCATCTACTTCGGGGTCTGCATAAAAAAGGAATGCGATATCATAATAGTTTATATTGAAATTTCAAGAAATAATCTAGAGAACCATTAAACGGGTCACAAAAATATTCGGACGACACACACAACAAAATGATTCATAGCAGAAAAAGAATTCTTACGCATTTGCATGCATTTGTTGCTTGCTAAATACAGATATCGCAGAGTAAAATTAGAAATAATATCCATCATGGGTCGGGTACCAAACAAAAGTAATGTTAGTTTTGATAAAAGGCAATTAGTAATATTTCATTACGAAAAAGGTAATTCCTATAAAAAGATTGGGGAAATGCTTCAATTAAGTAAGAGCACAGTTGGAGACATTGTAAAACGTTATAAAAATGAAGATAGAATACTTCCAAAAAAACAAACAGGTCGACCAAAATTGTTAAATGACAGGGACAACCGCTTCATAATGAGAACCATTAAGAAAAACCCTAAAGTTAGTGCGCCAAAATTGAGGACCCTATTGGAAAATCATTCCAATAAAATAGTTAGTACTGAACCAATTGGTCGGTCTATCAGAAGCCATGGATAACATGGAAGGGTATGCAGAAAAAACCATGGCTCAGCAGTAAAAATGTAAAAATACGAATCAATTTTGCTAAAGAATTCATTTCCAAACCAGACAATTATTGGAATTACGTAATTTTCTGTGATGAATCAAAATTTAATATTTTTGGCTCAGACAGACGTCAAATGGTATGGACGAAAGCAAATGCAGAACTACAGAGACAACATCTTTGTCCTACAGTAAAACATGGAGGAGATTCAGCTTTGGTTTGGGGATGTATATCATCACTAGGAGTTGGTGAATTAGTTTTCATTGATGGTATTATGGACAAAAATGCATATTTAAATATTCTAAGACAAAATTTACGGAAAAGTGCGGAAAACATGGGCATATTAAATTCGTTCAAGCTATACCAAGACAATGATCCAAAACATACCGCTCATATTGTTCGTGAATGGCTGTTGTACAATTGTCCTAAAGTCCTTGAAACCCCTCCCCAATCTCCAGACTTAAACCCGATAGAAAATGTATGGCATTATTTGAAAAAACAACTTAGAATACATGAAATTACATCAAAAACAATATTAAAAACTAGGTTGCGAGAAGAATGGAATAAAATTAATTTAAATTATTTAAGAAAAATTGTATCTTCTATATCTAAACGTTTGAAAAGTGTAGTTGAAGCGAAAGGTGGCCATACAAAATACTAAATTAATTAATTAGGTTAATTATGTATCTTTAAATCAATTATATAGATATAGTAGTTATATGTTAGTTATTACCGTCCGAATATTTTTGTGACCAGTTTAATGGTTCTTTAGAATTTTTCTTGAAATTTCAATATAAACTATTATGATTTCGCATTCCTTTTTTATGCAGACCCCGAAGTAGATGGTTGATAGAGACATTTCTAACGTATAAAAAATGAAAAAATAACTAATATGTTTAATTAGGACTCGTGAAATCTGTAAAAAGAGCGCGTCCGAATATTTTTGGGATTCACTGTATGCAAGGATAAGTTGTCGAAAAAAAAACCATTTTTTGGCCTTTATTTTAATAACACAAGAAAATAATAAAATAAAATCAACTTTCAGCTTATTCGCATTCCCAATGGCTGAATTTTAATCGCTCTTCTATCGATATACGAGATCAAAAGGCGTTAGATTTTGTTACGTTTCAGTCTGAAATATTTCGAGTAATTCCACAAAATTAAATTATCTTATGAGTTATAACACTTTATAACTTGTAATTTGTCATAATATCGACACTTTTATCGTCCCCGATGACGAAACCAAAATGATAGATGTCTAAATTTTGCTTCAATTTATATGAAATTCGCCCAAAAAACCGTATCTAAAAGCTAAATGCGGTTTTTTTTGCCGTAGTTTTTTAGCAAATGCTGCAGAATTTTAACAGCGCAATACCACTGTCAATGGTTGAATTTTTAATTTCCTTCTAGTGAGAAAAGTAATCATCATATGTAATGTAACAAGTGCGTTGAACATTTTAGGACACTGTGCATGAGCGCAATTTGGGATGGATAAATACCACGAGTACACGTAGCGCATGAGTTTTTTTCGGATTCAGATTGCGCGAATACATGTTGCAAAACATGGCAATATTTTTCTATGCATGAGTTATATTCGGAGGAAAATTTCATTCGCTACCCGTTCCGCATTCAAAATCAGCTGTATTGTCACCGTTAAGTAACAATGATAACCAAAGAGACAGACATTAACAGGGATTTTATCGCTATTAAGTTCCTGTCAATCTCATAGAGCCGAAAATCACACAAAGGCGTCACAGATACGTAGCATTTCGTTCATGAAATTCTCCTCCGAACATGATCCATGCATCGAAAATTCTAGATAATTTTAGGTGAATATGCATGAAGGCATGCACATGGATTCATGCAATCTCGATCTGGATCAGGAAAAAGCATTCGTGTTTGCAGAAAAAAGCAATCGTGCTTTTTTCGGCCGAAATAGTATTCATGCATATTCCCCTAAAATTATTCCGTGATTTTCTATGCATTTGTACATTACATGTGAGAATTTCATAGACCCATTGCTACGTATGAGGGTGAAAGACATTGATAGACATTTCATCGCTATTAAACCTCTCTTGTGGTCTATTACTGTGGTAATAATTGTTGCTTAATAACGAAATACCTGATTTTATTGTAGAACACGTAGTGATTTACCCATTAAGAGGTAATAAAACTTAGGGAAACGCATATTTGTGCAAATAAAAAATTTAATTAAAAGCCCTAATAAAGTGCCAGTAGATGTAATAACGACCGAATCTAACCATTCTAACGGGAGTTGTAGTTAAAGTCAGCTTAATCAAATACGGAAAGTTTACTGCAAAACGGCATTAATGACGATTATGTTTTTAATTGGAAAAAGTTTAAACATTTTCCCGACTTCTGATACATATATTTACTGCTTCCATTGTCCATAACGATAAGAATATAAAAATCTATTCGAATTTCCGTTGCAGTGATACCGCCACACGTTTTCAGATAGTGGAGAAGACAAAAACCAAAGATGAAAAGGAATCGTAGTGGCGCCTTTTTTAGGCACCAATTACCAAAGCGTAGTCGAAGAACCAGATGTTGTCGTCATCTCTTTAGAGGTGAATGACGTCAGTGACATGGGTGCGGTCCTCTTTCATTAGGCATGACAAATCGGTTGGGCGTTTAAAAATTTTTGGGATGTCGGTCCGAAGAGTCGAGAGGCTTAAGTGGTTAGGACGGAAATAAACTGTCAGCATGTTGTCTTAGAAACCCCGAAGTTAAAGAAAAGCCGAAGTATTCATCTTCAGTAAGAGTGTTGTTGTCTTTTTGAGAGTCCTTTTTGTGTTCAAGTGGACACTAGAGGGTCATGTTTCTTTATTATCGGCTGAGGAATCAATTTAATCTTTTTCTATTTATAAACTTCCATTCAAGTTCTATTGCTCTGGATATTGTACATGGAGACTAGAAAATGAAAAATATAAAAATTCCTATTCTGGAAGTTTTAGTAAAACAAGTCAAATTTTAAACTTACAACGGCATTTTATTGATAATATGGAGTTATTTGAACAAGCTCCCGCATATACAACTAAAATTTTACCATTTTTGTGCATTCTTACAAGTTGCATGCCATAGCGAGCTCTTTATTCAAAAGTTTATCCAGTCGATATTGGGCTTTTTTCTGTGTCATTTCATGAGGTACGCGAAAGAACCTGTGATTAGTTTGCGGGAAGTGGACTGAGAGTGGACCTCTTGGACCAAAGTATTGACCTTTGTTCGAATTAAATTACGCAAAAATCAGTGAAATTTCTCAGATTTCCAATGGATCCAATACTGTCTTGACGAAACCGTACTGATTGCTTGATGACAAAGCTACATAAATTATTTTGTCCTACGATCTTTAACATGTCAGCTGTCATTCCTTCGGAAAATGTGGTACTTTCCCAATCACAGATTCGACTCGCGAGCGCTTATAGAAACTTCATCGAGAAATATGAAATACAAGGTACTCTTTCGTCTCATAAGTACAACTATCACTATTTCACGATCTCGTAACTGCCTCGAATTCATTTTGCTTACATGTCATCAAAGGTAGTATTAGACCATCCACAAAAAATACCTCTCCATAGCAACAATACCATTGACATACAATCTCCAGTATGATATCTTTAAACACATGATGGATAAATTATCCGAGCAATATTCTGTGGCGTCAGTCGAACGCCTTAGACAGATCACAGAACATCGCTCCGGGGATTTGTCGGTCATTTAGACTCAAGTATGAATCATTTTGCAACTTCAAAATGACGGCTTTGAAAATCAAACTAAGAATAATTCAACAATACAGTATTCGTCAGAATAAAACCATCGGCACAAAGACAGTCGGATGATACTTTAGAACTTCCCCTTTTGTGGCTCTTTACTCTTTGCTTGTTGTGTGTGTTAACAATCAGAGAACGTAATAGGAATAGCCGGTTCTGAGAAAATAAAAAATCACCCAACGCCAGAGAGTCATATGTGAAATTGGTGATAATTTGTTTATTTAATTTTACTTGTTCTGTGTAGTAAAAGTTACAAAAAACTGCCAAACTCGCAATAAGTATCGAAATCGATTTTCAATATGCGTTTTAATTCATATACAGGGTGTTTCCTAACTACGTGTAAAAAATTTAAAGGCGTAATCCTCGACTGATTTTGATTAAAAAATGTCTAATAAACATATGTCCGCAAATGCCTTATTTCCAAGATACAGGGTGTTGAAATGTGACAAGAAAAAGAGATTTTATTTCCAAAATGACTCAATTTGGGTGTTTGAATTTTAGAAAAACACTTATAATCAGCAAGGCCTTAAACAAAAACCATATTGGCCATTTCTTGATTAGTGTAATTAGGCATTTGAAAAATTTTCAAAACCGAGGTATAATCTGATTTTTGGGACACAGAACTAAATTCTTTCACTTTAGAGAGTAAAACACCAAAATAACACTGACTATCTTGTTTATAGTAGTGGAAGTAGCAAAAAAAACTAACAATAAACAAGTTAGTAAATACCACCAAACCTTTAGAAACCTTTAAAACCTTTTTCAACGTCTTTCAGTCAACACCCTGTATCTTGGAAACAAGGCATTTGCGGACATATGTTTATTAGACATTTTTGACTCAAAATCAGTCGAGGATTACGCCTTTAAATTTTTTACACGTAGTTAGGAAACACCCTGTATATTGAAGGTACAGGCAAAATATTTTACGCAGAAATGGACCAAATTTTAGCTTCCATGAAAGAAACAATGAATTTATGACCAGTGGGCGTTGTCATATTTTTGCGGCCCGCCGCTCATGGCAACGGCCTGTGAAGTAGCAATAACGCCCGTTACTCTTGGCAACGAGCCACAAAGTAAAAATCAAGCCTGATATTTTTTTTACCGCTTTTAATCCAATAAATAGGAATGATATTATTCTATTTACACTTAAAACGTTAAACAAATATTATTTATGCGTAAAACGTTGGACGTTCCACTAGCCATAATAAGGGTTACGTCCTTGACTCGATAAAGGGTCTTCGTTTCATATCGGACTTCAAATTTTGGCCTGGGGCGTACTCTTGTATGAAATCTTTCTAACCTAAAGAACGTACCACTAAAAGGTGCTATGTTAATTTTTTAATAAAATATTTTAATTTCAATTGAACATGTAATAAACTTTATTTGAAAGATCACGTGTTGCTAAAGAACTTTTGAGGCCGCGATAGCGCATGTCGATTCTTTTCCCTTAATTGTGAGAATAATATGCAGAAAATTGGTTCTGCTTCTGCAATAATTTGACTGCAAAGTAATTTTGCTTGATTTAGGAGCTATTGACACGCAAATGTTCTTTCACATAAGGTCGCAGGAGGAAGTTCAGTGGTGTATCAGTAAGACTTGTTGTGAGGTAACATGATCAGCAACTGCTGTCACAGACTTGATTGTCCTTTAACAAGATGTGATTTTTCACGAAAAATATAAGTGTTTCCTCTTCAATTTAATATAACAGTTATTTATGCAATCAGTGAAGAAATGCATAGTTTTAAGTGGTAAGCGGGATTTTGTGGGATGAGCGAAGCGAGGTCCACCACTACGGGGTGGTGTCTAAGGGTGTTCCGATATTTAAGAAGTTGATTCTCTAAATTGTTTTAAGACGAAAATCTTAAATAAATGTTTCTCTCAAAACGAGTCTTTTCCGATATACAGAGTGTTAAATAAAAATCAGTTCAAATCGCGGACCACAATTAAAGGCAACAGGAAATTGTTTTGCATGGTCAACTTTATTTCTTTAACAAATTTTCTATTCATTTCAGAATAGATTTCCAACGGGGCATATTTTATTTTATTTTCGTAGAAAACTACTTCACTGAAAAAAACAAGAGACATTTTTGGTATATTTTGAATCAGTTATATAAAAAAATGTATCCACTTTAGATAATACCAGTGGCGTACTCCCTCCTTCCTCTGTAAGAATCAACACGGTAACATCTACGCACGTGTATGGTTACGGCGTTTTTCTTTAAATAGAGGAAAAATGTGCTCTTTGAGCTCTTGCCTAGGTATATCAAGTTTGAATAAAATATCCTGCGCCATTTTGAAAATATGAAGAAAAGTATTTTATTTTCCTTAATATTTAACGTTCTGCATCTAGGAAACAATTCATTTTAGGACATACGTTTATATATCATTTTCGTCTTTAGGACAATCCAAAGAATTAGCTTTTTAAATATGGGAACACTCTTAGGAACTTTTCTGTATAACATGAGTTATATTATAATATATCACTTTCTAAAGAGTTCCATGCATGATCAAGAAATCATCAGAAATTGGAATATATTTTAACATATTCAATCTACGTCCGATATTTGTAGATAAGGGTCGTTGCTGATTTTATTAATTAATTCTGTTATAAAAATTTGTTTTAACGTCTTAACGTATTTATCTAGGAATAACTAAAATGAAGCCTCTCGGTGGCACATCCTTTAATTGCGCCTATTCTTAATTATACAGGGTGGGCCACGAGTAACGCCTCGGAATTTCATGACAAAGCCAAGAGATTTTTTAGCTGTTTCTTTTTTGAGGTGGTTACAGACTAACTAGAGCTACATTTTAAAATTATTTTAAAAGTATACAGAGTGTCCCAAACACATGTAATAGATCAAAGTTGCATTTTTTTAAATGGGATCCCCTGGATATTATATAATTTTTGAGCTCAACCATTAAAATAAAATTAAGTTGTGTTAAGGTTTATGGTATCTAACTCTAGCAGTTTTTGAAACAATTCAGTTTTTGTCAAGATGCAAGATAATTTTCAACAACCAATCTCTCATCCCATATTTAAGTTTTTAAAACAAAATTTTGAAAGGAAGCCATCAAGGGACCAAATTTTGTACTGTAAGTTTCAAAAAGTCGGCGAATTGTACAGGGTGTTCTAAAAATAGCGCCAAATTCGTTCAACTTTTAACTGTTAATAACTTTTTTAATTTAAATGGGACACTCGGTATGTTGTGTTACTGTTAGAAGCCAAATTTACTTATCTATCGAATATCGTTAGGGTTCCCTATACTAAGCTCTACTCATTTTCGCAAGAAACATACATTTTTATAAAAATATCTAAATCCCCAATTTTAACATTATGCCATATGAAATTGCTAAGATATCCATGCAATTTAATTATTTACTTGCGTATATTTGTATATTACAATTTTAACAATGTTAACAAAAAGCAGAAAACTAAGTATAATTAAAAAAAATTATATCAGGTGGTCTACACGATGACCATTTTCTTCTATGCATATTTTGATTCTTTCTTCAAAAGATTTTCTGACATTTTCTATCATTTGTGGCGTAATAGAGGTAAACACATTTCTAATTTTTATTTTCATATCATCAGTCGTGGTAGGAGGAATCTTGTAAACTTCATTTTTTACATACCCCTATAAAAAATCATCCATGGGGATAAGGTCAGGTGATCTAGCTGGCCAATTGCATGAACCACTTCTGCCGATCCATTTACTTGGAAATTTTTTGTGCAGATATCTTCTGACCGAGTGCTGAAAATGAGCCGGGGTACCATCGAGTTGAAACCACATTCGGGCTCTTAGATTTAATGGAATATTCTCTAAAAGAACCCAGAAGTCCCTTTTTAGAAATGCTAGAAATTTTCTGTCATTTAAGTGTCCATCGAACAAATATGGACCAATTACATAATTGTTAAAAATTCCTCCGAAGGCATTCAAAATCTATTTTGACGATCAATTGTTCTGAATAAATGTCTGTTTTCCGTGTCATAATAATGAAAATTATGACAATTTATCAAACCGTTATTATAAAAAGTTGCTTCGTTGGTGGATAAAACAAAATAAAAAAAATGAAAGTCTTCGTTGAACAGTTCCAGTACCCAATAGCAAAAATGAAGTCTACGCTCGAAATCCGCTCCATATAAATGTTGATGAAGTTGGATATGAAACGGTTGGAAATTGAAATTACTTAAGATCCGCCTTACACTTGTACGACTTATACCGGTTTCATTGGAGATTTTTCTAGTACTTGTATTAGGATTCTCTTCAATTGATCCTAATACCAAGAATTGATTTTCTTCAATATCGGTCACAAGTCTTTTTTTGTTTTGTTTCACATAATTAACACTACTCGACGCGCGAAAATTCACCAACAACCTTTCAAATACCCGTCTATTTGGATGTCTTCGATCCGAATACTTTTGGGCCTAAACTCTTGATGCCAAAAGGCAATTTTGCTGGCATTCTCCTATCACCTAATCATGTCTATTCGTTCTGGTATCGAATAGGAAAACATCTTTCCAATTAAAATTTTTTTACACTTCAAATAAACAAATCACTTTTAACTAAATATGACAAACCTAAACCAGACGGCAATGTAACTAAAATGTCAAAATTGCACGGATATCTTAGCAATTTCATATGGCATAATGTTAAAATTGGGGATTTAGATATTTTTATAAAAATGTATGTTTTTTGCGAAAATGAGTAGAGCTTGGTATAGGGAACCCTAACGATATTCGATAGATAAGTAAATTTGGCTTCTAACAGTAACACAACATACCGAGTGTCCCATTTAAATTAAAAAAGTTATTAACAGTTAAAAGTTGAACGAATTTGGCGCTATTTTTAGAACACCCTGTACAATTCGCCGACTTTTTGAAACTTACAGTACAAAATTTGGTCCCTTGATGGCTTCCTATCAAAATTTTGTTTTAAAAACTTAAATATGGGATGAGAGATTGGTTGTTGAAAATTATCTTGCATCTTGACAAAAACTGAATTGTTTCAAAAACTGCTAGAGTTAGATACCATAAACCTTAACACAACTTAATTTTATTTTAATGGTTGAGTTCAAAAATTATATAATATCCAGGGGATCCCATTTAAAAAAATGCAACTTTGATCTATTACATGTGTTTGGGACACTCTGTATACTTTTAAAATAATTTTAAAATGTAGCTCTAGTTAGTCTGTAACCACCTCAAAAAAGAAACAGCTAAAAAATCTCTTGGCTTTGTCATGAAATTCCGAGGCGTTCCTCGTGGCTCACCCTGTATAAGGGCCCCTTGAAACCATCTTCATCTTCATAACAAATTCTTATACCGCGAAAACGCGAAATGAAATGCTTAAGCAAATAGTCAGTGGAAAGAAACTCCATGACAAATATCAATACTTAAACGATAATTAAACTACAACTCCTATATAAAACGAAACTTAATATCAAACTGTTGAAGTTTTTGTAATAGTTTTCATCTGGGATATAATCGCAATCGATATCTGGAAGATTTCTAAATTGGGAATCTCGTTGGCCTGAACAATAGACAAAATTGATTTTGGCCAAAATGCATAGCTTACAATGGAGAACTTTAAGAACTGGATTTAAAGCAGTGCAGGCCGATTTTTTTGGCCCATGTAATCAATATGGCAGCTATATGAAAAATGTGCAAATAGAGACCGTTCTTGAGATTTATTTCAACATAATCAGTTTATGTTGTGGCGAAATAAAAGCACATTAATCACGTCGAAAATCAAACAACGAAATTGTTCCTCCCATAGCAGAGAAATTTTCTACGAATAGACGGGTTCCTCCCAAATATCCTCTTTTATTGAACATAGGTCAGAAATATGTATGAAGTATTTCATCAAAATATTTTATTGACGATAAATTTTATTCTGAATGTAAGATGTCCCTATAGAATCAGGCCCCCCTGCACCAACCAACGCTTTCTTGGAATAAATTTGTTTATTCATGAGCACAATTTAAGGTTTTTCAGTTTATAATTTTTCCTAAGTTTTAGTTCAGATGTCTTTATAAGTTGACTGGTGGTAAATAATTGAAAATTTGAGGTTGTTGCTGTTTCCTTATCTCCATTCTTGTCAACGAGGTTTTGTTAACAAATTATCTCCGGCGTTCAGCCACAATGCAATTTAGAAGCTGCTAAATTCAAATTTACGCACAAAAGTAAATAATCGTTTTGAATATCGAACGGTATAATTTTCTTTTTCTTGGGTATAAGTAAATTCTTAAATATCAATAAACGTCAACGTCGCTTTGTGCATCACTCAAAGAATATAAAGTTAACGTGTAAACGAGTGGTCGTATAAACACGCTGATTCCAGAAGTTGCAGATTTCCAGTTTTCTTGGAAACCGTCTTCTTCATGGTTTATTGTTTAATTTAGCGTTCTATTTTTAGTCTCGTTACGACGTTCCAGTTTCTATCTTGGAATGAAGTCTTTAGCAAATATTTGACTTGCTCTAAAACGTTTTTGTTTAAGTTTATAAAGGGACGTGATGTGGAGTGGTTTTCGTATGTAATGGGCCCAGTGACAAAGGGACAATTTTGATAGCTGAAGTTGTTTTATTTTCTCTTAAAGTAGCGCACACTTACATAGAAGATTAGAGCAGATTTGCTAAGGGTCTAGTAATTAAACTTGTGTACCTAAAACATCCTAAGGCAATAAACCAATGTCTTCTAGTTACATAATATTCGCGATTTACTCTGAAAATTGATATTTGCTGATCACGTCGTTGTAAACAGGCAGCTACCGAAAATTGAGCTTCAAAAATTTTTTATCATGTTTCTGATACGTGTCGAAGTTTTCTAAATTTGTTTTTTTATCTAATCTTCCATGGAATAACTTTAGAGAAAACGGAAGGCTCCCTCCGGCGACAACCCAAAACGAGAGCTCAACTCGAATCTTGAAGTTTTATATCTCTGACTGCAAGAACATTCGAATCGTGTTTCAGGGTTTTAGGCTTTAAGTTATAGTTCTATAAATGCTGTGGATAAGGAGGAACAATTGGAATTTATAATAAGAGTTACCGTTCTCTAATAATGTATAAAAAGAGAATAAATATTCTGCGATTTGAATATTCTTTATTGGATATGGATTTTTGATTTGACTTCTAATTTATTTCCATGGCCAGACCTCTATGATATGAAAATGGAGGACGTTTAGATCAAAATTATCAAAGTTATAAGTCGATACGTAACATGAATTTCATGGTACCGAACCAACTCACAAATTTTGCTTCACTCATGAATTGAGGATACCTTATTTTTATTTGATTATTCGTAGATTATATGAATATACATTCCAGAGATGCAGTTCAGCCATTCTGAAGTACAGCAAGTGCAAATTAGTCTTTAATTTTTGTAAACTTACACTCTGTAGGGTATCTACGACTAAGGATTATTGCAAGTTGGACTTCGAGAATTTTAACATTAATTTTTCAGCAAGTGAAAAGGGGAGAGGAATAGAAGAAAAAATGAAAATTTTAATGC
Source organism: Euwallacea fornicatus (assembly GCF_040115645.1). Taxonomy (NCBI): domain Eukaryota; kingdom Metazoa; phylum Arthropoda; class Insecta; order Coleoptera; family Curculionidae; genus Euwallacea; species Euwallacea fornicatus. The sequence goes on from NC_089552.1 coordinate 4,767,668, forward strand.
TAACCAAGAAGAAACTTGTATTTCGTATTTAGATATGAAGGTCTGAATCGACAAAATCGGACTTTTCTGAGAGTGAAGCCTACTTTTATCATTCAAAACTTCCTCGTGATTTTCGGCAGGTTATTTCCTCCCAAAGCACAATAGGAATCCTCACCATGTGGAAGATCTCTCTCAGAATCACATGTTGAGAAGGAGGAAATCGAAATCATGTTAGAGGGGCAGGCCAAAGAGATTCAGGCTACGGCAGTTGTAGATTAACAAGCTCCAAAGAAATAAGGGAAATCGAAAATTATAATGGAGACATTTGAACTTCTAACGGGTTAGCAATAACATGATAAGATGGGAGCATTACACATAGTAGAAAATAGCTAATTGGATTACACCGTAGAGCATCTGTCTCTTTAAGGAAGCCGAGTGAGAAAGTCTATCGTCGGCATTATCCTCTGGAGCTGGTCTGGCTTCTTTAGACTGCTTTGGCTTAAGGCCAAAGAGCAGTCAAAACAATGGACTTAAAGAGGACAATCGGCTCCAAAGGAGGCGAAAACCGTTCCATTCGTAGGAAAGGTGATGGCGTCAGCTTCTTGGGTGCATGTCGTATATTTTTTATCAACTATCTCCCTACAAAACAAATACAATACAAAACAACAAACGAAGATTATTATACAATTTTTTTCGCAGCGTTCGAGCGAAGAAATTAGGGAGAGGCGATCGCATTTACCGAAAAAGAAGGTCTTGTTTCATCAAAAGAACGCACCAGTCCACGCTCCCGTCATTGCGACCGCCAAAATCAATCACCTTGGTTTCGAACTTTTTCCTCACCCATCCCATTCGCCAGATTTAGACCCCTCAGATTATTTTCTATTTTCAAACTTGAAAAAATGGTTCGGTGGAAAGAAATTGGTTAATGATGAAAAGGCGGAGTCTGAAGTTGATGCTTGTTTTGAAACATTCGAAACTTCGAAGCGAAGGGTACAGGAGCCACATAACATTGCTGGGAAAAGTGTGGCAATCTCAAAGGAATTTTTATTCTTTAAGTGTTGGATCGGGCACTTCTGGGATTAACATCGTATCTAATTTGAATAATTTTAGAATTCTCTTGTAGTTCTCAAATATTGTGCTTCAATGACGACATCAATTTTCTTGAGAATCTGGGAAGGGGTTCGTTTTGAGGAAGAGGACGTGCGAATTGCTAAATCTATGATCGCATTGGTTATTTTTACGGGGTACTGTAGCATCACTAAAAAATTGTTCCAAACGGGAAATGCACATGCAGCTTCTTCTTAACATTCAGTGCCTTAACAATTTAAAATAGTTTAAAAGTCAATTTTTAGTTTCTCAAGTGCTGTTCGAATGAAGTTTTGGGCAACGCATTCGCCGTTTGACATGTTACTCTCACCAACTTTATGAGCAAAGTTCTCTAGCATTAGGAGGCATGAACGTAAAATCTGGAGTTTATGATGCCATGACTGGTAAATAAAGTAGACAGTGTTTTAGTGTTAGTTATATTCTTGAACTTTACCCTTAAGCGTCCATCCGTTCCGGAATTTAACTACCTTGAAATTAGATGAAATTTTAAACGAAGTATGTAATAAGGTATTTCAACCCCGAACGACTTAATATTCGATTTTTTTTTGCGATAATTGCGTCCATGGTGTGGGATGGCGACATAAAGCTCTGGATCCACTGCCGGAAATTAAAAAAGGAAAGTTCGATCCAGACCTTCAAAATCATAAACGAATTCCATTAAAACATATTGGGCTCGAATTTTTTAATAAAGTCAACTGCAAGGACTGTTTACAATTTTGAACCAGACGACCCTATTCTGAGAGGAATTTCAATTAAAACGCCTCATTTCAGATTTGTCGCTTGAGAAAATGGGAACTGAAGAAAGGAGCTACATCGTTATCCATGCCGTTTTGACTTTAATTTTAATTCTTCAGGAGCAATTGGGTGACTGTTACGGTGTATTTTAAAACGCTAATAGGCAACTTCTTTAGCGACTAAAGGGACCACATTTGTGTCATGAAGTTGAATTACCCCAATATTGATTGTAAAACGACGATAAAGCTCATACTAAAATAACAAATCGTTACAAACACAGGAAGCACGAGAGTAAAAACTGCCGGAACACTGTTTATTACTTTCTCTCGAACCAGTCAAAATCGAAAATAAGCAAACCGCTTATTGTTTGTTCCAACAGAGCAAAGCCTTTGAAAGAACAAACATAAAAGGATTTGAAAGATTTATTTCTTTGGGATGAACAGAGAGAATTTGAAATGAGCCTCTTCATTCAACCACTGCAAAATTGATATGTTTCGCACATTTGTTGGTTTTACAGTTTACGGGCAGTTTAATTTACTTTCCGGATGTTTGACTGATTGGCAAAGCTTATGCCGACTTTGTATTAAAGCAGCACTGCCGCATTTCGTACTTTTGGGCAATTTTTTTTTATGGAAAACACGTTCAGTGCCCAGCTCATAGTTTCAAAGAAACTCATAATAAATGCGGTGCAACCCCGAGGCGCAATTATTTTCCAGTTTATATTCATAGAGACTGGAATACTTGCGAGCGCAAATACGACTTCTTACCTGCTTGAATAAAATTTTTGATTTTCCAGAGAACTGAACTTTTGTTCTTCAGTGTACTACAAACTCGAGGAAAACCGTTGGTATAATAAGCAATATTTCATGCATGCACTGACTTTGTGAATAATTTGAATTAAGTTGTATTTTATTAATTACACGAAAATTTTGTATCATTCCGCACTGTTAGATGTGAGTAGGACATCTTCCATCGATACAACCGTTGCTTAGCATCGTTTTTTTGGCAAGATAAAGAATGTTGCAAATATCTTTTTATAAGGGTGAAAACGCTTAATTTTCAAGCGCGAAAGAAATTATGGGCTCGTAATAAAGAAAACGCGGGAAACAACGTAAAATGTAAACCAGGAGTCCATCGAAGAAAAACTGCGAGCACGTCACAATAGAGGTGCATATACGTAAACCATTAGTTACCGGCATTTGATAAAAAACTACAGAGACGTAATGAAAAAAACCACTACCACTTAATGAGAAAATCACTGGCTCGCAACAATAAGTGAGGGGATGAAAATTACTATTATACTAGTGTGGCGTATACAAATAATTCAGGTGTTAATTTTGAGTACCTGAATTATTTCATTTTTAGTATTAATGTTGACTGGTGGATTGATTATTATAATTAGTTTTTTTGTTTCTATAGTTTTAGAATCAGACCACCATTTATTATTTTTAAAAATGATTTTTTAGAATAGTGATCGGGTAATTGAGGATACATATATATTAGATAGTTTACAAAAAGAAGGTTAGTTAGTTCTCAGTTCTTGTTGTATATTGACTATCATTATCAAATACAATAAAAGAATACTAGTATCCAAAAAGGAAGGCACTATTAAGCCACGAAAAAAACGAAACGCACGTAAGGAAAAAGCTTCATGCGCGTAATACAAAAAATTCGAGAACGTAATGAAGGAAATTTCGGGCAAAATAAATAGGAAACTCTAATCAACTAATAAAAATACTACCCAGAAGAGGAAATTTAAATGTCAGAATGTAAATTAAAATTAATTTGCTCGTAATGATACATATAGAGAAATAGAGAAAATCGAGTACCTATACGTAATGAAAAAACTACGAAAATGTCAGAAAAAACGTTCATGTATGTAATGAAAACACTACAGGCTACACAGATCTCTCTTTATAACTCTGTAAATATCGCTTTTCACAAAAGGAAACTTCTATCGTTCAAATTTATGTAAAAAAAACGTGTTGAAAATGTCTAACTGCAAAATCAAAATTAACGGGGTTTGAGATACTTCTAACTTCCTTTTGCCTGATGGTGTATGCGAGAGCAGCAATTTTCTTGTAGAAATAGTTTCAAAACGGTGCATCACAGACCCATGAAATCTTACATAGTCCAATTCACGTAGAGGTTTCTACACAGGGCATTTCCTAAACAAACGGCCGAAATTTAAGGGGACACTTCTTGAGTCAAAATAAGAGAAAAGCTTATATAAACTTATATCTGCAATCGGTTAATATTCGAAATAGAGGATGTCGAAGAAACTTGTTGATCCATCTGAAACAGGGCTAGTCTTATGAAATACCCTGTATGTGTACGTTTATAAAAAATCGACGTGAATTCTACAATTTTTTTATTTCACATTTTTTTCAAAATTTGCTAGGTGCCAAGACAAGGATGTTGGGTCTCATTATGGAAAAGCGATAATAAAAATTTAAAATTATTTTCACTTTATCTTTTGAAATAAAATCAGGAAATTAAAATCGTGGAAATTGAGATTTTCCCAAACATCTTCAGTACTGTTTTTGTGGATTACCAGTGGGCTGTAATTGCTTGTATGTTAATCGATTTTTCCCCTAGGGTCGACTCTTTAACACGTTCAGTTGCACGTCGACACCTCCGCCGGAGACTAGGAATTTTAGCCTTAATTCCCAACCCTCAGATTAACTTATTCATATTCTCACAACTCATTCATTCTCTCTGCCAGATATATTTTCGAAATTTATTATGGCATTACACAGAAGAATAGTTATAAACTGATATAAATTGCCAGGTCACATAATTTTTTTGGAGAACCGAAGAAAATAATAATACGAGGTCCAAATAGTACATTAGGATACCAATTCTATAAGATTGCACATTGCCGCACGAATCCAAGTGTGGAAAATGAAGAGCAAAGTGACGGGTTGGGAATGGACCAGTGCGCCAATGGCTCTATGAAACTTGCATTTGCTTTTATTTTCTTTAATTGACGACAGTTGCAAAAATAGTTCGTAAATAATTATGAAGCGTTTAGTAATTTCATTATTGCGAAAAATTGAGTTTCTGCACTGGAGACCTCCGACAGGAGGAACCTACAGACGTCATTTACTGACACTTGACGTATAATTGACATATGTATTAGTCATAGTCAATGTAACAGAGAAACGATAACCATAGCAGTACGACAATATTGCGTATAATCGAACTGCTACTAGTTCGTCAAGGAGCCACAACCGTTTCAAATTAGGGAAATACAAACTAAGCTTTTTTTCCATGATTGTTGTTATTGGTATTGCACATATCTATGCTATATCAGTGTCTATGCTATTTTAAAGTTTATCGAGAATAGATCGCATTTCGCAGTATTTCCTGGCATAACCACAGACATCTACTACTTACATAATAAATTTTAGAAACTAGTTAGCAAATTTCCATTGTCGGTTCCAAAGCTGAGGCTCTTTCTTCAGCAAGTTTCCGATAGTTGAGCTTAAATACAGAGTTGAAACTACTTTAAACTATTCCAGTGAGCAATATAAATGAGATTTACTTAAAATATGCGCCGTTTAGCACCTTTGTTAGCCGTAAAGTTTGGGATTTTCGTTGTATGGATTACGTTGAACAGCAGTGCTCTCTCCGGAACTTCCTGCAAATTGACGTGCCAAGTTAGTTAAAGAGTTAAGGTACCTGACACTACCTCATATCGTTCCTACTTTTAGTGCCGTGAACGTTAAAGAATACACGATTAAACTCGTCCAATAATCGAATTGAAATCGGAAAATAAATACTAATAACAATTTTGCTGTGCGGTTTGTTTGCATTAAAGCGATAGCTTGAACAAGTTAACCGGATGGTCAGGGCAATCAATTAACTATCCTAAAGCGCAACATATTGCTCATCGATATTGGTCAAACTGTGGCCAGTGCTGTCTATTCTATTTACATTTCTACGCAATTGTCTAGTGCAAGCCATATTATAAGTCATAAGTTCGGTTATTATTTCACTACCGCTTATACTGATTAATTTCATGCCAGAATGTTACAGGTGGAAATGTGGATTAAAGCTGAAATTGCTTTTGAGGTCTGTTTGTTATCCTGCCTACCACAGTGCTGCAGACAACTTTGGAACAGCACTTTTGAATCAGAATAGCGTTGGTTATGAAAATTGGTATAGAGAGAAATTTTATGGGTTTCCTGAGGTATCTCTCGCGGAAATGATCGTTTTTCGTCCGGTCTCGAACTTTTGTAGCAGCTTTCCCTATGCTAAGATAATTCAGAATGTGGCTAAGCTTTATTATGGGAATGACTCTCTTGGGGTCGAGAGAACTGCGCTGACCAGGCAGAAAGTTTCGTACGTCGCGCCTCCGCAACGTATTATCTGAGGACCTCCGCTCTAAGACTGGTAGAGGTCGACCGGAGCTTCATATTCACCACTGGTGCAACCCTGAATTCGCCGATATAGGGATTAAGCAGATTCAGGGTGTTCAATTCGAAACAAGGAAACGGATCTCACTTTCGGTGGAACCGAAAATAGAAATTAACTCTTTCCATGGATTTTATTTGTTGCAGGACTACTATTTTTCATTCCTCAGGCTTGACATAATGTTAAAAACGATGATCCCAGCTATGAGAGATTGGGGTCACCGCTACCGTTAATAGGTATTGCTTCATATGCAACGCTACTTTTTTTTAAAACTTTTTCTCCACTACGAGAACAAACGCTAAACAATTTAAATAATAATTAGGTAATAAAAAGGCAATCTAAACCTGCAATACCGAAGTTTCCCGCAATCTCCAATTAATTTATTGCTTATCGCGTTATCTGGTTAAAGTCTAGCATATCGTTATGTGACGTCACATCGCTGCTAGGGCTTTTCACGCGTTAATGAGAATTTCGATTTCTTTGGGTTTATTCCATAGAACGACTTAATTGTTTTTTTTTTTGAAATTGTGCAACATGCACACCCTAGGGCGTATATGCTGCACAACTCAAGTGCCGCCTCGAGATTACGATACTCCTATCTGCATAGGATCGACTGGGGCACCACGAAGACCAGTTTCCAGTCTAATCGATTATGTACGTAGCTCTTTTAATTCAAATTTTTATAATTTTTTTCTTTTTCGATATTTCGATCCAGTATGTGATTCGTGCTGTAAATGGAATGCTGTGTTTAAATTGTTAAATATTCACACACTTTTTTTTCCTTTAAAGTCTAGCGAAATTCCTAAAAGTCCGTTCACAAAACCTCGCAACCATTTCCTACCGGCATGCAATCCGCCTGAAGCATATTCGCCAGATTCATAAAGCTCGAAAAGCGCGAAAAGAGAGGGTGAAAGAATAAAGGTTAAAATTTGATCCAAGGTAAAAAGTTCACCCACTAAGCCCCGCCATCTCGTCCTAATACAAGTATGAATCATCCGGGGCTGTAGGAAAATAAAAGGGGCATAGACGTTTGCCAGAAAATAAAAAAAGTATGGATGAAAATTGCTCTCCAGGCCCTTGTTGAAGTTTTCTAAGTAGCGCTCTCCTCTCCGATGCAAAAAGCCGCTTTCCCGAGAGAAGGTTAATAACCGTCATTGCGGAATTGGTCCTATTATTCTTCTTGCTGTTTTGTTTAACTTCCTTCTTTCAAAAAGTAATTTTTCAGGGAATTAGTAGATATTTTTCTTCGGTCGAGGGCCCCCTAGGGGCACACCATCATCGATGCTATTGATCGATACAAGACATGATTACTGAGAACAGGGAAATAAGGTGCAAATACGGAATATCGAACATTTTTGTGACGTCACATTTAGGCTTGTTCATATAATGTTATAATTTTTAACGAAGGTATTTTAAGTCGTAACTGGCGATTAATGATAAAGTATATCTGCCCATAGGCCGTATCACCGGCCACTTTGTTCACGTCAACAGTGTGACGTAACTCAGTGATCAATGACGCAAACAGTATCATCCGTGGCTCAACATTGATGTATGGGCCAGATTATACGTTTCACGTTTGACGTTTTGTTATATATAGATAAATGGTTTCGAGTCACTTGATATCAACTATTCATTTTGTTAGGACGGCGACATATTGATGGCCGATTCCGAAAGGAATTAAAATTTGCCACGCATGTTGGAATTCATTACAGATTTCGTGAGTTACTGGGGTGATACACCATTTGACTTCATAGATTATAACACGAGTGCCAAATCGATCTGGGAAGGAGATTTACTGATTTTGAACCTAAATGGACGAATGTTCCATAAATCAATGCGAATTATTATAGTTAATTCGAAGATAGTCTATATCACAATGTCTACTTATCTTGTCTTCTCTATTAGAAAAAATTACCACCAGTATCGGTCGCTAGAAGCAGAGAAGGGGAAGAGGAGGCGCCCGCTCAAGGCGGACGACTTTCCTGGTCAACGATTTTTCTTGGGGGTAGGGGTAATTGAAAATCTTGCCCAGGGCGCCAGACCTGCTAACGCCGGTCCTGAACGCTAACTTGCATAGCGCATTGTTCTACTAAAGCCGACATTTGTGCGCAATTTTGGAATCGTTACAAGAGCTTTATCGTGTCATTCCTCTCAGCTCAACTGTTGGACAAATCAACATCATAATGCCCATTTTTATTTCAAATTTAAAAACACTTAAACCGAAAAAGCAAAAGCGCATTGTCGTGATTTCTTGCGACGAGTTTTGGTGAAATGGTGCCAGGCCCGACAACGTTTCCTAACGTGAACAAAATTTGATCCGATCAAATTTTTACAGAGTTGATATTTAACATGCTATCGATTTCATGCAAATAATTTTTATACGAACGTAAAAACCATAACTAGCTTACTCAAAATGATTTAACCGGTACGATATCAAATTTTTTTAGCGTCGATAGTAGTAGCACTTTACTGCACGTGTGCTTTAAAAATATTTCCCTACAACAGTGCAGTAATGGGACTTTTAGATTTTAAAGTTTTGGCGTACGTAAATTAAAGTAACTTGTTTCAGTGTCAGAACTGTTTGTGAACTTTTGCCATTATACGTGTACCTTTAACGATTTTACCGTACTTAATATTCGATTCATCTTACGGAAAACAATAAAGTTAACACCGATGCTCTGGCATCTCAAGATATTGCATTCTTGACTGCTCAAAAATTCTATTGAAAAACCCTAGATTTCTTCACACCTTCGTCATTTACAATGTGTTATGCGATTAATAATGAGGAAATCAGCTTGCTTCTAATTTTTCATAAATTATTGCAGTCATAGCAAAGTATCCATGCAAAGTGCGCAAAATTGCGTTTTCCTTACTCGTAAGACTTATTGCGCTTGCCTATGGCTCGTGCGCAAATGTGAAATATGTAGCAGCTCGTGTTCGTTGTGTAAAACCTAGCAGGTGCGAAATCTGTTTTACTACATTCGATTCCTCACCGAATGCCCCTTTGATTCACGTTTTGTTTTCTAACATTATATTGTATTACAGGTAATGGGAACGCAAGACAAGGCTTGTGTTGGAGGCACAATTTTTCAGAAAAATATGCTACAGTTCCTCAAAAATAATGAGCGAAGGATCGGTAGTGTCCTAAATCTAACGATCGATGTTTTAAATAAATAAGTAAGCTTTTTATGAGGTTATAATACCCGTTTTCCCAGCGCTTTTTAAGAGAGGTTTGACATTAAGTATCCCTTAAAGGTTTTATTTTGTGATCACCGCATTTTCCTCAAAACTCCCTTAAAGATCCCTCAGTGATAAAAATTTACTAATTATTTCCTTGAAAAAGGATTTTGGATCCTACTATCTTTCATATTTTCACGTGATTCAGGTTTTTTTTTGTTTCGTGATGTTATTCAATGTGGTCCTTAACTATTCTTTTGTTAAGGTGTTTGCTTGCGATATATGCATAGACTTTTTTTATTTGTGCGCATCTTTTCTGCAATATTAAAATTCAAGGGATTTAAGGCAAGGATTTGATTACATAACGTCAAGGTATCGAATATCAAATGTCTGCTTAACGCATTCTGGTTTATAAGGATCAAGGAAACGTTAGCTTACCCTGCATTACATCGAGTTCTTATGAAGTTAGAGAAATAACTGAAAGCCATTTTCTTAGTACTTTATGTTAAATTCCGTATGAAACTATTCAAAATATTTTATATTATCTGGGTCAGCAACGTTTGCTAAATTTGCCGTTTGAACTATAATTGTTTATGACTCAATTTCTAGGGGCCTTTGTTTTAAGAATTTTCCAGTCTGCACATTTATTTCGAATTAATGCATTAGTTTCCATTGCAAAAACGGTCAACACCAACGCTATGAACTCTATTTTAATTTCTTCAAAAATTGATATATCGGCTCGTTCTACCTCAAATGCGAAGTTGTGAATGGTCCTGGAACAGTAAAAGGAAAACTAAAAAGGGCAATTCTAGGAATATTGCCTTTTCCAAAATATAAAGTTCAATTTGAAAATTATACCTCGCATTTGTGAATACACACGTATTTAATTGTAACAATTCTTTATTCAAATAAAAATCGATTGCAAAAGTAGAATTAATTAATTTTAATTCCTAACAATTGTTTGAGGAATAATACTAATTAATGGCGAATGGAAATATATATCGGATCATCAATAGGAAGGTTTTCCATGATGATATAAAGTATTTAATTCACTTTTAATAGCAAGAATAGGAAAAGGGTAACACCAACGAAATTGCTACCACACGAGCGCTTCTCGTCACTTCCCAATCTAATCTGCCTGTCCCTTTTTGGTTTCTGGTTTTCCAGATCTCGCGAGTCCTTCAAATCCGAGGGATAAGGTACCTGCTAGTTCCTGTTTCCCACGAAGGCTCGCACACTTGACCTCTCGATTTCGCCTTTGGTGGTAGCGACCTCGTGCGACAGTGCTTTTCCTTAAGGTGGCCCTGTCAGCATGCTCTTCGTCATATTATCAGCTAGTAATGTTACACTTTATCACTTAAGGACTAATAAATCTCCGACACGGCTTTCCTGATAAATCACACGTCCTCAGGTGTGTCTATAACAACAAAAAAAGCCTATTATATTTCTGCTAACCGAAAAGGTACCCACAGTAAATCACAAAGGTTTCCATCCTTAATCACCACAGTGTTATCTCAAGGTGTTAAATCGAATTTATTTACTATTATGACTGTCGTTATTTAAATATCTCATCATCAGCCTTAACTCACCTTAAAACAACCCTTCCTTCGTCATGACAATTAGAATCCCTCTACTCATCAGCCACTCTGATCTTATCATGCCAAACCAATTTTAACAGATCCTCAACGGTACCTAACCCTACCGACCATGTACCATAGTCCTACAAAGCATATGTAGCAACAGTGCTTCACAGCACTCTCTACCATAGCCCATTCAGCTATGTACTTTACGGTCTCCAAGACCTCACCCACTGCGGCTCTTGCCACTATATCCACCAGTACTCCACAGTACTCTGTACCATAGCTCACACAGCTAGGTAAATTACGGTAAATCCGGACTAATATCACATTAGCACAACTTCGCCGCTTCATGATCAAACTACACATGTTTGCACTTGCAACTATTGCGATACATGTGATAATTATCTTCAACAAAACTGATCCATAGCGTCTGTTTCAACACTATCATGATCACTAGAAAGGTTGTTCTCCGGTAACTTTCTCAGATTTTCATGGGAATATTTATAAGTTCTGTTATTAGACAAAGACTTTAAATTATATCTGTCACCTTCAAGAACATCTGTGACAACTAATGGACCTTTGTACTTAGGGTCTAATTTAGTTTGATGCCGTTCTTCGTTTCGAAGAAGAACGTGATCGCCAGCTTTAAATTTAACGACCTCAGATTTATTGTTATCAAACTTTTTCTTATCATATAGAGCATTTTGTTGCATAAAACAGGTAGCCCTAGATCGAAGTTCAGTTACATCCACAATGGATTCATTGTCTTCATAAGGAACTAGGCCTATTGGTCTTGCTGTCTTACCGACCAACAAGTCCAAAGGACTAGTCTTAGTTATACGATTGATAGTACAATTTAAGGCTAATTGAACCTCGTCTAGTGTGTCTTGCCAAGATCAATTTGAGGTTTCCACTGCTGTGAACATGTTTTTGAGTGTATCCATCACTCTTTCAACTTGCCCGTTCGCACGGCTAGATTCGGTTACTCTTAGATGCAGGATTATTTTCTTTGAAGAACGAAAATTACGGAACTCTTTACTTACAAAACACTTACCCTGGTCGGCTATAATACGAGTAGGGACACCAAACAAGGATACCAAACGTCTTAAAGATTCGATACAGCTGCCAGTATCGATATTAAGAATATGATGTAGTAAAACATATTTAGTAAAGCCATCAATCAAAACAACTATACAGGATGTCCCAAATAAAGTGAGTTCCATGGGGATTATGGAAGCAGTAAGAGATACAAGGTGACTCAAATTGGAAAAAAGAAGCGCATTTTTGTGCCCATTCAGAAAATGTTCCAAATTTAAAAATATGCACAGGGGTTGTCAAAATATGAGCAAAAAACTGAAAACTGCGATTTTCGAAAATCATAAATTGTACAATGTTTGAGTAAATTGTACCAAATTTGGCAGTTCTTTATTATCGACAACTGCCAATTGAATGGCGTTTTCAGAATTTTTCCAGGCCTTTTAGATTTCGAGAAATTTTATTCAACTTTGTTATTTCTTATGGCCGCCATATTGGATTTTGGTGCCATCGAATAGACAATAAAAAAAGTTTTTTAACCGTGTACCACAAAGGTGCTTTTGGACCTGCCAAAGTAAGAAAAATAAATAAAAACATTTTTCACCTTAGTAGGCTTAGAAACAAGTACTTTAGTGTTGCTATGGATACTTTCGTTACATACAACGAATGTCAACAAAAAGTCTTCAATATTGTTGTGTTTGAGGTCAATTTTTATTTTTTCTATTTCATTTTTATCAGTTTTACGCTTTCATTCGGCAAAAAATTTTAAGTAATAAAATTATGGAACGGTTTTCAAATCAAGAAAAGCAGGAGATTAATGACTGCTAAATTTTAAGTGGAAGAAATGTAGGTAGAGCTCAAAACATGTATCTCCAAAGGTACCAGAGAGGCGTCAACCTGGGCGCGCAATATTTAATAGGCTTAGCGTGAATGTACTTAAGTATGGATCATTTGAAAAGAAAACTAGAACATGCAGAATTAATGAAGATGTTGAAAATTATGTTGTTGAAAACCCTCGCATCTCACTGCGTCAAATAGAATATAATATTGGTATACCTAGATCAACTGCTTATCGGGTCCTAAAGAAAAATAAATTTGAATAAAATTGATCTAAAATTTTTGTTGACATTCGTTGCATGTAACGAAAGTATCCATAGCAACACTAAAGTACTTGTTTCTAAGCCTACTAAGGTGAAAAATGTTTTTATTTATTTTTCTTACTTTGGCAGGTCCAAAGGCACCTTTGTGGTACACGGTTAAAAAACTTTTTTTATTGTCTATTCGATGGCACCAAAATCCAATATGGCGACCATAAGAAATAACAAAGTTGATTATAATTTCTCGAAATCTAGAAGGCCTGGAAAAATTCTGAAAACGCCATTGAATTGGCAGTTGTTGATAATAAAGAACTGTCAAATTTGGTATAATTTATTCAAACAGTGTACTCATAATTTATGATTTTCGAAAATCGCAGTTTTCAGTTTTTTGCTCATATTTTGACAACCCCTGTGCATATTTTTAAATTTGGAACATTTTCTGAATGGGCACAAAAATGCGCTTCTTTTTTCCAATTTGAGTCACCTTGTATCTCTTACTGCTTCCATAATCCCCATAGAACTCACTTTATTTGGGACACCCTGTATACTCTTTTAAATCGCTTTTCCCACTTAATTTGTTAGTTATATCAATATGTACTGTGTGCCACGGTATGGCCACTTTGGGTATAGAGTGTAACTCAGTTTGGATCTTACCAGACGATGGTTTTGATACTTTGCAAATTATATAATTTTCGACAAATTTCCTAACGTATTTTGACATGTTTTCGAACCAATAATGGTCGTATACCTTGTCAAGAGTTTTCTCCCACCCCAAATCCATTACCGACTCATGAACATGATTAATTACTGACCATCTGAAAGCTCGGGGGATTATAGGTAGGAACGTGATTGTGCGTTCCGTTGAACTTTCCGATAAAGAATGCCACGCCTTAGTTCATATGTTTTACCTATTTGATCAGGTACGTCATCATTATGTAATCTCGAAATAATCGATTTCCCTTCATCGTCTCTTTGCTGTTCTGAAAAAAGCCAATTTTCGAAAATTTCTGCAATATTTACGCGTTTTTCTTGAATTCTATTTAAATTTGACAAAGGCTGAGTAGAATGGTTTCGAGAAAGAAAATCTACATGGGCTATACGTTTCCCGTCTCTATACTCTATGTCAAAATCAAAGGACTGCAAATAAGGCCACCAGCGGTGTACCCTTGGTGTTAAATCAATCTTTGTCCGAGATGCTTTTAGGGAGTTCCAGTCAGTATATACTACAAATTTATTGTTGAATAAATAATGGCAAAAATGTTTTATAAAGTTGAAGACGGCTAAAGTCTCTAGTTCACATGAATGATATCTTGACTCACATGGGGAAGTTTTCTTACTATAATATTCGACTGCTCTCCTTTTATTTTCAATTTTCTGCAATAGAATGGCACCATATCCGCCAGAACTAGCGTCCGTGTGCAATTCTATGGGGTAGTCGGGGTTAAAAATTGTCAGGATAGGTTTATCCGTTAGAATTGAGATAAGCTTCTGCCGTAGTTCTTCGTGTCTCGGTTCCCATTTAAAACGATTGTTTTTACATGTTAAAGAATATAGCGGTTTTATAATTAACGAGATTTTAGCGATAAACTGCCTGAAGACGCAAACCCAATAAATTGTCTCACCTGAGTCATCGTACGGGGAGAGGATGAATTAACTAACGTCTGAATTTTACGAGGATTAGGACTAATTTTACCTCCCTCAACTTCATATCCAAGATATTTAATTTTGGTCTTGAGGAAAGAACGTTTGACTACATTAAATGAAAATCCCGCCTTTGTAAGGGTTTTAAGTACCCTTTGCAATCTCTCAATTGATTCGCTAATAGTAGGGGCGACAATCAGTATATCATCCATATAAACGATAACGTACGAGTATGCAAGATCACCTTATGCTTTCATAACTGCCCGTTGAAACACTGAGGGGGCATTTTTCAACCCAAACGCCATGACTAAGAACTCGTATTGACCATCAGGTGTTACAAATACCGTACGTTCTATCGAATTAGGATGGATAGGTATTTGATGGAAACCACTCGCCATATCTAAACAAGTAAAATATTTTACACTTTGGAGTCTAGCAATTTGGTCTGAAATCAAAGGTAAGGGATATTTATCAGCTAAGGTGTTAGCATTGAGTTCTCGATGGTCCACGTCAAGACGATCAGAACCGTTTCTCTTTTTAACAAGTAACATAGGACTAGCAAAAGTTGACGAACTAGGACGGATATTGGCACATTTTTGTAGTTCTTTAATTTTGATTCTCATAATTACTCTTTCGTCAGCACTAAGTCGATAAGGACGTCTTTGTACAGTTTTGTTAGGATCATTGAGACGTATTTCAAGTCGACCAGTAGTAACGTGCGTATGTGGAAACCCATTTGTAAAATATTCCGAAAATTTAGTCAGGACACTCAATAATTGATCCTTTTCTTCGCCAATCAGTTCGATATCAACATTACTGATATTTAACTCTTTAACTTCCAAAATATTTGTGACTTTACTTCTAGAGATAATTAAACTGTCCTGTGTAATGCTAACGTTAAAGCCTTGAACGATAAGAACCGGACCTATCAGTATATCATGTTTTAAACAATCATCAGGAATGATATGGAACAACATTTCCAAAAAGAAATCGTCTATTTGTACCTGACTTAATATCTGTAAGGTACTATTAAGGTTAGCATTACCTATGCCCTTTGGACTACCAAGTTATTATATCTCTCGCCTGAAAATTTTCGTACTACAGTCTCTTTTATCAGAGAACATTCAGCGCCTGAATCGAAACAAAATGGATACAACTCACCAGATTGCACGAGCTTGCCAATGGGCTCCATCACACTACACACATTAACTCGTTTTTCTCTAGAGGTATTTTTGGGACACACTGTAGAAATATGGCCTACATTCCCGCACTTAAAACAAGTCGTTTTTCCTCTTGTTGTCGACATACTATCAGTAATTCCCTTGCTGTTTGAAGGTAATTTTAATCTGTCTTTCTGCACCCAACATTCTGCCATTTTATGCCCAAGTTTACCACAAGAATGGCATTTTATACCAGGGTATTTTGCTCTTTTGTTTTCGAACTTGAATGGTTCGGAGAGATTTTTCCGTTTAAAAGAGCATGCTTTTAACTCTTGTTGTAACTCTTGCCTGGTTGTTACTTTTGTGGTGAAAGACATGCGTTGCAACCGACTGTCAAACTGTGCCACATGAGCCAGAACCAATGATACAACGATTTCTTCTGTATTCATTGTTTTCCATTTTGACATCAATGATATGATCAGCCGGCTAGTGTAGACCGAGAGACATTCATTGTCCCTTGGGCGACTGTTGAGTAGATTGATAAGGGTGGCAGCAGGGGTTTCAGAACCTCGAAACCGTTCTATGAATAGTTCTTTAAATTGCGCCCACGTAATATCAGGAAAACATATTTGCGACAATCACTGGGAAGCATTTCCTTCTAAGGCGCTACTTAGTGCCAAAATTAGTGCACCTCCCTTCAATGGGTTCCCCGAAAAGCACATTTCCACGGTGGTAGACCAAGTATCAGCGTCCGAGTCGGGATTATCCGGGTTGAACTTCGGTAATGACACGATTGGCGCATTGGAGACACTAGGCTGAGGAAATCGCACTGCCTTTATCAACTCTAATATGTTTTTGTTTTGAGCTTCAAACGACGCACGCCACTGAGCACTATCACCTTGTTCGCGGTTGAATCCCTCTTCTGATATCGGATCATCAATAGAAAGGTTTTCCATGATGATATAAAGTATTTAATTCACTTTTAATAGCAAGAATAGGAAAAGGGTAACACTAACGAAATCGCTACCACACGAGCGCTTCTCGTCACTTCCCAATATAATCTGCCTGTCCCTTTTTGGTTTCTGGTTCCAGATCTCACGAGTTCTTCAAATTCGAGGGATAAGGTACCTGCTAGTTCCTGTTTCCCACGAAGGCTCGCACACTTGGCCTCTCGATTTCGCTCTTGGTGGTAGCGACCTCGTGCGACAGTGCTTTTCCTTAAGGTGGCCCTGTCAGCATGCTCTTCGTCATATTATCAGCTCGTAATGTTACACTTTATCACTTAAGGACTAATAAATCTCCGACATACATTTGTATGTCAGTGTGTAGAGCCAAGCCGAAATTCGGTAGAAAGGCATTGAGGTATCAAATTAAATAAAATTAATGGAATGCGACGAATTCTGTAATGTATAGGAGCTCAACTAGAATCATAACTAGTACTTAAATCGCTTTATAAAAATGACATTGCTCTGAAATAAGTTTTATTTGTCACAGCAATGCTTTTCTTATAGGGTGGTTCAAATGTCCGACGGGTTAGGCTGGCCCGATGATTGAACTATCATTATCTCTGCTATTAGGCATAAATTGTAAAGCGATCATTGTGTATGATTTGATTTGACCGGTTGGAGTTATGATAACTATGATGGCGTATTTTCACTTATTATACCACAAGTGCCTATTTTATATTTAATTTGAGAATACGAATTTGACCAAAATTTTCCTTAAAACTCGTATTTGAGAAAAAAATCCAGAACACTAATGCGTATAACCTGTTCTGTATATGAAATATCTTGTTTATTTTTGCATCTATACTGGACGGACTCATATGAGTTTAAAATATATCAAACCTTTATGGCCTGCTTTTTGGAAAGATACAGCTCATGGGTTCAAGCGACACATCACTCGAAATAATATTTGTATTTGATGTTAATAGTGCTGCGTATTAGAGATCTGGAAGGTTTATTCGGAACATCGTTAACTTAGATACACTATATACAGTAGCGTTTGTCCGAGATCAGAATTTATAAGAGCACTCTTCTATCGAATACGTTGTATATTACATAGAATGTCCAAGATAAAGACGTCCAGAATTGGGTTTTATTAAACACCAATACACACAGATTTAGTTCATTGAGTGGTTTTGCTACGCAAATATGTAGATCCACAAAATGCTTTTGGTTTTCAATTTCTGAGGTATTGCGAAAAAATCGAAATTTCGCAATTGCTATTTTATTCTGCCGTAGCTATGGCGGAAAATAGGTGAAAGCAAACAAATAATTTGGGTAAGGGTTACATTTACCTGTAAGACAACCTGGAAATTCCAAACACTTTCGCTCATTAAGTGCCACTTTACTACATTCACTTCCACAGGTACACTAGTGACACATTTCACGAGTCTTTAAAACAAAAAGACACTGCTATTCTGTCGAATAATTATTTATTCCGTGTAAGAAATATGTTCTTTGTTGTCCCGCTGACATTCGACTGAATCATCTAAGTTATAAAAATATACAAAAAATTACAGCCCTTTTTTTGCCGAGGTACGGCCCACAGGTATAAGCGATATTCGAATATATTTATATTTGATTTTTAATAGTTCTGCGTATTGAAGATATGGAAATTTAATAGGGTACAACTTGAATACATTATATATTATGCAGTAAGTCCAAGAAAAAATTATCCAGCATTGGGATCCCTTAAACGGCAACAGATATAGACTTGGTTGAATGGGCAGAAAAATCACGCATTCACACTAGTGGTCTCAAAACGCAACCAGACCTACAAAATTATTTTTGATTTTCAGTTTTTCAGTTATTGCGAAAAAAAAAAGTTTTCAAATAATTTCTTTTCCCCAAGTTCTGCCAAAACATATACTACTTTTTTTTTCTAATTTAAATTTCAGTGCCTCAACAGCAAGGTTATTGGCACTTAATGCAATTATTAGGTCGTGTAGTATGAAATGAGTAGATTCTCGAAATGCCACATTCAACTGCGAATAACTTCACTCTAAATCTATATTTGGACATGACTGTTTTATGTGGAAAAGGCACATTCTTCCTCTTTCGATCGGAGTTTAAAGTGTTAAAAATTATTGAAAACTTTTATTTTTATAAAAATTTTTGTGCAGCCATGCAACATAGTGAAATTCGTGTGTTAATGAAATATGAGTTCCACCGTGGAACCACAACAGCTCAGACGGCTCGCAATATTAATGATGTGTTTGGTACTGAAGTCGCTTCACAGCAAACAGTATCTCGTTGGTTCATGAAATTTCGTTCTGGCAATTTTGACCAACAAATGAACCACGTGGACGACCTGAAACTCAAGTGGATAACGATAATCTGAAAGCCGTGGTGGAAGCGAATCTACGTCAAAGTGCGTTCGAATTTTCGTTAATATTCAGTGTAACCAAAAAAACAATATTGACTCATTTGGCTGAAATTGGTGAGGTGAAGAAGCTGGACAAGTGGGTACCTCATGAGTTGAGCGACATACGGAAAGAACGACGTCTCGAAGCTTGTGTTTCTTTGTTGTGCCGGTATAATAACGATCAATTTTTGAATAGGATTGTTACTTGTGATGAGAAATGGATCCTATATGACAATACCAGACGTTCATCGCAGTGGTTGGATCAAGATGAACCACCAAAACATTGTGCGAAAAAAAATCTTCATCAAAAGAAGCTTATGGTGTCCGTTTGGTGGTCCAACTCAGGTGTCATCCATCGCAGCTTCATGAAACCTGGTGAATCGATTATGGCTTATGTCCACTGCCGACAACTGGCCGAAATGATGAGGCAACTGACGGTTAAGCAGCCAAGATTAGTCAATCGAAGCGCACCGCTATTGTTGCACGACAACGCACAAGTCACCTCGGCCAAGCTACAGGAGTTGGAATTGGAAACTCTTCGTCATCCACCGTATTCACCCGACTTAGCACTCACTGATTACCACTTCTTTCAAAATTTGGATAACT
Source organism: Euwallacea fornicatus (assembly GCF_040115645.1). Taxonomy (NCBI): domain Eukaryota; kingdom Metazoa; phylum Arthropoda; class Insecta; order Coleoptera; family Curculionidae; genus Euwallacea; species Euwallacea fornicatus. Next base: position 4,787,573 of record NC_089552.1, read on the forward strand.
TCTTGGTAGGGAAAACATTCAACTCCGACGAGGCTGTCAAAGCAACCTTCCACGAGTTTATCGACTCCCGGCCTGCAGGCTTTTACAGCGGGGGAATCAATGAACTTCCCGTTAAATGGCAGAAGTGTATTGATAATGGTGGTGCATATTTCGATTGACAGTAAAGACATTTCATATGAAAAAAAAATGACTAAAGTTTCAATTCAATTCTACTCATTTCATACTACACGACCTAATACATAGATATATAATAGTTACTTAGTACAATAGATTAGAACAATTATTATCATCATTATATTACAACACTAATACCAGGTATACCGGTATGAAGTGAGCGTCGGGATATAAATGTCTCGATATAGGGCATTTGTTGTAAACAAACCTTTTTTTTGTTTACTTGGTTGGTGTGCAAACTGACAAACATATTCAGTACAAATCAAGTTCTTAAACAAATAACAATATATTATTTCATTGTACCAAAAATGTCGAATTTTGCACCACAAAATGATGAGTTGCGGAAAGCATTAAAATTTTTGCTATCATTTGAAGAAAAGTTCCACCCACATCACCTTCAGCTTAAGAAGAAATACCTGCCCGCCAGTGAAGATAAACAACGTGGAAATTCCCCAGGCAGAATCAGTGGAATACCTAGGAATGCACCTCGATAGGAGGCTAACCTGTAAGAAGCACATCAAAGCCAAAAGAACTCAACTAAATCTCAAAACAAAAAAACTTACCTGGCTACTGGGATACCGCTCTCAAGTATCGCTAGAGAACAAAGTGCTAATTTATAAAACCATCATCAAGCCCGTGTGGACCTATGGTATCTAGCTATGGGGAACCGCCAGCAACTCTAATATCGAAATTTTATAACGTTTTCAATCTAAGACGTTACGGATGCTTGTTAATGCACCATGGTATGTTAGCAACAATACAATTCACTCCGACCTCTCAATCAAAACAGTCCGAGAAGAAATAGAGAGCTACTCAAATAACTACATACGAAGATTAGATCACCACCCAAATCACTTAGCCATAAATTTACTGGACACAGCGACATATACAACCAGGTTGAAGAAATTCAACCCTCTAGATTTGCCACATAGATTCAACCAAGTAAGGGACTGAAATGTTGGTCCTTTTATTACACCACTTAGTACTATAATCTGTAATTGCCAGCATAGATATTGAATGTCCAATTTATTTTTACCTTTATTGTGACAGATTGTATCTCTACAAGTAATTAAATTAAAAAAAAAAAAAATTGAAGAAAAGTGCTGCAAAGTCACATCGAATGCTTGTCGAGGCATATGGTTATTATGCTTTATCAGAAGCAACATGCAAAAGATGGTTTCAACGATTCAGAAATAACAATTTTGATGTGCAAAATGAAGAACGTGGCAGACCACCAAAAAAGTTTGAAAACGCCGAACTGCAATCAATATTGGATGAAGATGACACTTTAAGTCAAAAGCAAATGGCAGAAATGTTACATGTTGCACAACAAACAATTCCTGATCGTTTAAAAGCTATGGGAAAGATCCAAAAGTGTGGAAAATGGGTGTCGCATGAATTGAATGAAAGACAGATGGAGATCCGAAAAAACACCTGTGAAATTTTGCTTCAAAGGTACGAAAGAAAATCAGTTTTGCATTGAATTGTTACTGGAGATGAAAAATCGATTTATTTTCAAAATCCTAAATGGAAAAAATCATAAGTTGATTCGGGACAACAATCAACATCGACTGCAAAACCTGATCGATTCGACAAGAAGGCAATGCTGTGTGTTTGGTGGGATCAGGAAGGTGTGGTGCACCACGAGCTTTTAAAACCTGGTGAAATCGTTAATACTGTTCGCTACTGACAACAATTGATTAATTTAAACAATGCATTGATCGAAAAACGATCAGATTGGGCCAGAAGACACGGGAAGGTAATTTTGCTCCACGACAACGCACCTGCACACAAAGCAACACCGGTTCAGGATACCATCAAAACACTTGGCTGGGAGTTGCTACCCCATCCGCCGTATTCACCAGACTTGACTCCTTCGGATTACCATTTGTTTTCATCGATGAGACACGCATTGGCTGAGCAACATGTCGATTCCTACGAAGAAGTAGAAAATTGGGTGTCTAATTGGTTTGATGTCAAAGAGGCACGTTTTTATTGGCGTGGTATCCATAAATTGTCAGAAAGGTGGTCAAAATGTGTAAAAAGCAACGGTCAATATTTTGAATTTATTTTTTTTTCTTTCCTTGTTAAAATTGGTGTTTTATTTTCACAAAATAGCGCTCATTTCATATCGGCAGACATGGTACATCCTTATTAACACTCCCCATGAAGTGCCCTGTAGCAGGACCGTACTATATGAGTCCGTACAGACCCACATCTCTCAGAAAGTTTACGACATTCTTGCTTTTCTCTGGCATTGTGAGGTTCTCATTTAAGTTAGGATCAATACCGTGTTTTTCCCGGTAACTATGGTACTGGGGACATTCTACCAGAAAATGTCTGCAGGTGAGTATTACCCCACAGGGATTATACTGTGGTGGCCCTTCTCTCTCCAACAAATATCCGTGCGTTATTCTGGTAAGACCAATTCGCAATCTTCTCATTATAGTTTGGTCCCTCCTATTATCTGTGAAGATTTGCGTTTTTCTAATTGTCTTTTCAATTTGCCCTAGTTTTGTATTTGCGCGAGTCCACATGTTTTGCCACTTTCCGCCCATTTTCCGTTTGTAGTAGGATATATTATTTAAACTAAATTCACTTTGATATTAGAGCTTTTAGAAGTTTCCATCCGACAGATTTGGCTTCATTCTATACCATTTTATCTGTCAAGGATGACCATCAAGTTTATTTTCTTAATACTGCCCTGATAACTTTCTGTCAATTTAAAGACAACTTTTTATAAGAAATTTAATAACGTATCTTATTTAGTAATTTACGCAATAAATGTTTAAATATTTTGATATTTTCGCAAGGTGAAAAAGTATTAATTTTACTGTCGCAGCGGTATGCATAGTTTATATCTGTAGCAAATCTGCGATTTCGCTGGGCGAACACATAATTTTTTCTCCGTTTGATATCGATTAAAATCCGTTCTTGTTTGCTTTTTGTATATTTGCAGTGACCGAATATTGGTCTTTACGCCTAGGCGTAAAAATGTTGTTTTACACTCCATGCATTCAAAGTGATTCTTCACAGTCTGCTTTATGTCACCAACAGGTACTATTCTTGTCAGTCTGAGATTAATTAATTAAAATTGCAGCCCAATTTTCACCGAGAACTTTATAAGAACAACGAATTTTAGACCAATCCTCCATCAAGAAATCCGTTAAGACAAGGCGCTGCATCCGCCAGGAAAATAATACTTATTAAGGTGTCAGAAACTGTCTAAGAACAAGAGTATTTTCGGACTAAGAATCCTCGGGGGAATAACCTTGATTGACATGTATGATGAGAGAAATAAATATAGTGAGTTAGTTCGATTTCATCAATCGGCTCCAGGCTTCAGTTATTTATATTTAAGTAATGGGAATTTTAACATTAATATTTCAAGACTTTAAAAGGTGGATATAGATACGTTTCTCCGTATTTAAGGTGCACATTTGCATCGGAAGCTCGATACGATTTGATTTAAAGTGACATTAATCCAGTGTTTATTCTTCAGTCCTTGGTTCATCCAAAAGATACGTAGATTCTGTACCTTTATTATCGAAAACAGTTCCGAAATCTCTATGAAAAACCATTTTCGAACATATTAATGGGTTGAATGGAGATGATCGATAAACATTTTTTGATTGATTCTAGGGACCCAACTTTAGAACCTGCCTGAAAGCCATAACTTGCAACAAATTAACTCACAGGCAAGTTAGAGATAAGCCATATAAATGTATTAAACCGCATCGAGGTAAAGTTTCTCCACAATTTTGCGTTAGCAGCTCACGCTGTGCCGCAAATTGTTGAAAGCAGGGGCACAAAGTTAGAGCCAAGTTTGTGAGCCCCAGGATCGAGCCTTCTGTAGCTCGATTACAACAAGGATAATGCGGAATCCATCTTTTCTCTATACAAGAGTTTACTTAATTTTGGTTGTTAAGCGATGTAAAAGTTTAAGCAAGCTTTGGAGTGAGCAGGGACGTATTCAGGGTGCATGACTGGATGATACATTTTTTTGAATCTCTACAGGATGTCCCACGAATATGGATCTCTATGCGATCTCGAAACCTACGACTAGGAAAAAGTTAAAAATTGGGCAACAACAAACTGAAAATAATCTATTGTCTAAAAATATTTTCATGAAAATGTCACTTCCAGTTTTATCGAAAATAAAGGTTAATTCGTTAATTTTGAATAGAACATCTTATATATTATATCACATTTTGATGCTAAGGAACATTGCGAACATTTTTCACATATAATGTTCTGCACCTAAATTTTACCGTTTTCGATATATGAACATATTAAGAATGTTAAAAAAAATGACAGTTACAGCCATTAATATATTTTCTAAGGATTCGTAAATGACTAAGTATTTTGCAATTAATTTTGCGCCATTGTACACAATCCTTTACTGTCTTTGGATCAGCGAGTTAAATCGTGCTTTTCCGTATAAAATGTAAAAAAAATGACTGAAAATTGTCATTCAAAAATTGGTAAAAATCTCTAATTTTTTAAATAGGAATACTCTATTTTTTCAACGAATTTATGATCCACATCAAAAATAACTACTACTTACTAAGTACATCGTTTTCATTTCATTAAAAAAAATTCAATGTTCAATACCCTACCTTAAGTATGGAGCCACCCGTAAATCATACAATCAAAGATTTTCAGATAATTTCGGATTAACGGAATATGTTTATTATTTACGGTGAATGTGCACAGTGTGAATGAACACAGTATTAGCCAGAACATGTCATAAATTTGATATTCGATATCCAGAAAAAAACGAAATCATCACGAAAAGGCCTTAAACATATAATAGATAATTAAACAAAAAAATCAATTGTTGGTAACGAAATAATCGAAAGAGCAATTTGCGAATCATTAAAAAAACATTAATGCCTGCAACTGTCAACTTTTTTTTTAATTATCTCGAATAAAATTTAGGTATAAAACATTATGCACGAAAAATATTCATAATGTCTCGCAGAATCGAAATTTGATGTAATATACAACGTGTTCCATATGAAATAAGCGAGTTGACATTAATTTCTGGTATAACCGAAAGCGGCATTTTCATGAAAATACACTGACTTTCAAAAAAACCGCAACACCAAGAAGAACGCATTGTATGTATTTGAAATTTTGGTATGATTTTAGACTTGTAAAGAGAAAAAAATGATTAAAATTTCAAGTTCGTATTTTAATGCGATATGAAGTTTTTCTTTACTTTTTTATCTGTGACGATCGTTCTTTTTGCAAATTTGTTTACAGGCAGATAGCGATGAAGGTATTATTGTTAGTACCACATTAAATGTGTGGTAGTGCAAAATGCTTCGTGCACGCCAAAATGCAGTTTATCGGCAGTTAACCCCCTTTGAAAGCGAAAGAATTGTTGGTATGCATGAGGCAGGTTTACCTTTCCGCAAAATTACACGTAGATTGGATCGAAACGCATCAACAGTGGTAAGAGCTTGGAAAGATTGGTCTAACGAAGGGTCAGTAAATCGTCATCGTGGTAGTGGCCGTCCAAGAATGACGAACCAACGCGAAGACCGGCGACTTCGTCGTTCAGCGACAGACGCCCAGTTTGAAACAATTCGGTCTCTTGGTGCTCACTGGGTAGCCACCCTAAATCGAAGGGTCTCCCTTAGTACGACGTATCGTAGAATTCGAAGTTTTGGACTAAATTCATATCGTCCTATGAGTCGGCTTCCATTATCACGAAATCGCAGGGTGGTCCGACTGGAATGGTGTCTTCTGAGAGTGCAATGGGTGGATGAGTGGAGAAGAATCGTGTTCAGTGATGAGAACCGATTTCGTTTATGGCGATCTGATGGACGGTTACGTGTTAGAAGGCGCAGAGGAGAGCGATTAAATTTGGACTTTTTGGAAAGGCATCATTCTGGTTTAACACCAGGTGTCATGGTTTGGGGTGCCATCCAGTATCGTAGTCGGTCTCCTCTTGTTTTCATTTATGATAGATTAAATGCTCAGAGGTACATTAATAGTGTCTTAGAACCAGTTCTTGTACCATACATGCACGACCATCCTGGAAGCACATTTCAACAGGATAATGCGCGACCACATGTAGCCAACGATACTGTGAGGTATTTGGAAGCTGAAAATTTGGATACTTTGCCTTGGCCAGCTCGGTCTCCAGATTTGTCCCCAATAGAGCATGTATGGGATATAATGGGTCGGAGACTTCAACGTTTAGCTCGCCCTCCAGAGACCATAGATGAACTCCGCGAGAAGGTGCAGATTGCCTGGGATACGATACTACAGGAAGATATTGACAATTTAATTTTAAGTATGCGACGTCGCTTACAGGAATGTATTAATTAAAGAGAAGATACCACCCATTATTAAATTATTATTAAATTTTTTCACTTATTCGCAATAATTTTCTTTTGATATTTTGATCGTTTTTATCCATTACCCGACCCAACGTAATGCCAGAATTTCAAGCGTGTACGATATGTTCTTCTTTGTGCTGCGGTTTTTTTGAAAGTCAGTGTATTTTTAACCAATAGATCACCTCCACTTTAGTATGATAGCCAGATTTCAACTTTTCCCTAGTTATAGGTTTCAAGATACGGATAGTGGCCCATTCGTGGGACAGCCTGCACAAGTATGCGTAATGTAACAAGGGAATTGAGATTTATCGATTTACTTTTGATCAGTATGAACGAATGCAATTTGGGATGAAAAAGAGCTGAGTGGAGGTAGTGCACGTGTGCTTCTGTTTTATACCGTTTGTATGTAGACGTATAACATTAAAACATATAAATAACATTAGGCATTAAATATAACAAGTTCCTTCTTCTAATTTCAGGTAAGTCTTGCTGTCTATATTACTAGGGCCATAGAAACTGGTAAGTCTGTAATACATTCAATAATTTGCTCATTATGCGTCTCTGTCAGTCAGTCTGCAACATATTGTGGAACTTAGAGTCGCTACCTTTATTATCGCGAACCTAACGCTCTAGGCTGTTCTTAAGCTTAAGGTCTCAAAGTTTCAATCTAAGTCGTTCAAAAGCCTAAATTCTTAAACGGGTGTCACTCGAGAAGTTTAGACGTGATAACGAAGCTCAAGATTAGGATTCCTTATCCGTATAATAGTATCGTGAACTGTTTAAATTAAAATAAAGTTGAACGTAGTAAATATCAGAGGTATGTGAATAACTAAAGAAATTATTTACATTTAATTTAAGAATTGTGCAAACATAATTACTTCTTTAGCAAGGCGTTACAAGAAGTTGAAGTCGACAAAGCTACTTCGAGTGGAAAACTTGTAATAATCCCGTGAAGTTAGAAAATTGTAACTCGGTATTAGTTTTTCTTGATTATTTTTCTTCTTCTCGTCCTACATCGCACTGGAGGAGAGGGTGAGGGATGAAAACCCTGTATAATTTTTTTAAATTAAAATTATACAAGTAAATATTGAATAACTATTAAATGTTACCCCTACAACTCAGATGTTTTAAGCAGTATTCTGTTCCATAGTAGGAACAATATCTTTATGCCCTTATTGTTGATAAGCAAAGTTTTGTTCTTGGTTTTGCAGAAAAAATCCAAAAATGCTGCAGAACAGGTTGGTGTATAACATAATGCTTTGGGGCTTGAACGGGCAATGTTGTGTATGCAGTGTGACCCGTACTAGTGATGGGTGTATTGGCATCTTTCAAGCTATGAAAGAAGGAAATATGGTCGAACGGGGATGTTTATTGGCATATCTCGATTCTCTTATTAGTTAAAGGGTTTATTGTGAATTTTTGAAAAAGTGTCCTGTCGGTTTCCTAGGAAGTTTAAAAAAACCAAGTCCTCCATACCTCCTACTAATTGAAAGCAGAATTGATCCAGCTAAGATGGAATCTAAAAATCCTTAATAAGAAAAAGTCTTTTATTTTATTAAATTATTTTAAAGTTTAATTTATTACGGCAACAAAGTCGTGATTTTAAAAGTATACAGGCGAAATTGCAAACTAAATTAGATAAGCTGAAAGCATTCTATTCCAAGAATGCGAGAGATTTACAAAAGTTCATTGTTGGTGATTGGGTTTTGTTGGATAAAAAAGTGAAACGGGAAAAGGGAAAATAGTGCAGAAAGTGAAGGAAAGATCTTGTATTATAGAAAACGCGAAGCAATTCCAAATTACGTCCTAATAGGAAACTTTTAGGACCTTATTCTCATGAAAAACCAGTTTTTTAAATCTGGCGAGGAAACTAATTAGAGTAATAAACATGATAATACAGGGCGATGATTATAATTTCCATGTCCATCCATTGATGATAACTATTGGTAATACCGAGTTATGTCGTGAAGGTAAGATGAGAGTCTACTAAGCTATAAGGTCAACTAAGCGCCAAGTCCAAACGGCCCAATGCCCGGATAAATTTGAACTAGACTTGATTATTTGTTCACTAATCGTTCTGATCTTAACAATTTATACTGTGATTTAAATGAGAAAACGTGTATGTAAATTCGGTTTTTAGGTTAAATTTTCTCTTCCCCATTTTAAAGGGTTCTGAAGCACTATAAAAGTTAACCAACCGTTTGAATACTTGTTAGATAGCACTCAGAATCACGGCACATACCCCTACTCTCTCAAAATTACTCCATGTGCGATAAATCTTTATTAACATCGTTAAAAATCACGTGGGAAAGTGGTGCGCGAAGCAACTGTTAACGAAGAGGCAACAGTTAGCAACGAGGCAACTTGTCAAAACCGATTAAACCGCTACAGTGCACTAGCCCTCAAAAGTAGTGTTGGTGTGGCTCAAGAGATTGAGTCGAGTACCCTTAATGGATATCATGTCATAAATATTCGATACTTTTGGCATTAGACCCACAAATAGGACTATTTTTTATTTTAAGTTATAAATCACAAGTTGAGTAAAGTACTCATCTGAACTTTTTTTTTTTATTACGAAAAAAATCTTGAAAAATGACACTCGGACTGGTGCTTTGGCAGCCGGGCAGTGTTAGATTAGCCGGAGCGTTTACCTGTTAAAAACTTCAGGATGAAAGAACCTTTTCCGACTCCAGCACTGTCCCTCAGGGATGTAACGTCAGGGTCGGAGCGGACTGAGAGTTGCTGCTATATGTATTGTCGAACTCATTTTCTGCTTATTCCGCGCTCCTCTCATCGGATGAGATTTTAGAACATCGCTGCCCACTCTCTCTTGGGTCATTTCGGTCCTGTTGTACTTTTCGTCCAACTTTGTGTAATTCGCCCGTCGTGTAATTGAGAGGGCCTTCCTGATGACTTTGCGCTTCCCCTTGCTCGATTTGTGTCCTTTCAACTTACGAGCCACTCTTCCTCCTTGCAATCACTTTATCTATGCCCTTCTGGTCTCGCAGTGCGTTATGATTAATCCTGATGTATAACGGAAGTTTTTATTTTTTGTTTGGCAATGGGATTTGTTTCCGTACGTGTTGTGTCTTCGTTCCCTCTTCAGATCTTTTTCGTTCCGTGGCGACATCCACACCTCAATCGTCTATGCCCGTCCTTGAGTATTTGGTCCTTTCGTTTTCCTAATTTGATCTTTTTCGACCTTTCCTGTCCTTCCAGTCCCAAAGGGCTGGTGTCCGGTGTTGTAATAGATCGTGCCTTTGACATAGCCGCGTCCAAGCATTACTTGGTTTTACCTATTGCACATCCATTTTTCAGCCTTCCGCGTTTGTTACCTCTCTCTCTCCTTCCTTCGGGATTGGTCCTCCGGAATCGGAGAGGAGGCATCCAGGGGTCACCACGTGGAGGTGCGGATAGGTCTCTGACCCCCGTACTAACCTGAAATAATCTGAATTATCCTGAAACATCCCAAATATACCAAAAGGCAATTTTGTAAATTTGTAATAATGTCCCTGGTTGTTGGAACTGTAAAAATTTCACGTTTTACGTATTTGTTAAGAGGTGTTAGAACGATACATAATCGGAGTTTTCCATTTGGTTTTCATGCCACAACCAATGTATGTGTCAGTTTGTGAAACATTGAGTTTTTTTATGATTAATGATGATTTTAATGATAATTATTCTTTTATGATTCCTTCAAGAGTTCAGTTCATGCAAACTGAAAAGAATTTTTCTGTTATTTTGAATAATCAAGACTTCATTGTTCGGTGACTCAATTCTTTCCCTTCCAGTAGTTTTTCCTCGTCCTGTGGGAACCTCATTATGTCCCAAATATGTTTTCTTTTCTTTTCACGAAAGTTCGTATAGAATAAACTTTTTTAATCGCATTGTATTTTCAACAGTCAGCCAACCTCCATAATGGAACTGCTTTGAAATCAACCACAACGAAGTCTATGACTCCCGTTACAGATCTGTAGTGGCAATTTAACTTCCCTCTACCTATTAATTTAAGTAGGGGAATGCTGTTGAGGTGTTGCATTCCTAGATAAATTCCATGATATTTACTTCCGCGGTTGCTCTAAGAGAATTTCTGCCCAAAATAAATCTGTATATTATCCATAATTGTGGGAAAAACACGACTCGCACGCAAGTTTCTTAACATCGCCATCCTCGCCTGCGACTCGTGCGCAACATTTCATTCTCGGGCTTGCGAGTTGCTTTCCGCGCTTGCTACATAAATAACTATTAAATCAAAAAGTGTTCTGCTGATTAATAGACACCATTAGTAAATTATCCTCTGTAAATCCAGCTTACAGGATTATTCCCATGCAAATTCAGCAAAACTCTCCAAATCCCGGAGAGATTAAAATTTCCCAAATAAGTTAATTCGCATTCGATTACCACCGCCCAAACTTTAACTTTCTGGACTTCCTGCGCCCATAAACAAAATTTCCACAGATCCACTTTCTATTTTATCAGGCTCGCTTTAGGAGGGTGTTACAATTTATAGGCTCCTGGAATAGATATGGACGATTAAATTTGGAAAAGTAGCCGATAATCGGCCATAAAGGGTCGGAAAATTTACTGGATTGTAATTCAAATATGTGAAGGTTAGTGAATTTGGAAACCGGGTTCGGAACGATTGAGCCCATTTTGCAACAAATAGGCAGTGGGGTTGCTTTTGAATAGAATTGGGCATATAAAAGCCGGATTGTGAGAGATGGGTTCAACTTCTATTTACTTTTATATCGGTTCGCTTGAATATGAATCCCTAGGCAAGACCATTTTCAACAGAAATTGAGCTAATTACAAGGGTGATATTAAATTTTCAAATTGATTTGTCCTTGTGGGTCGACACATTTTCATCTATTAATTTCAGATCAATTTAATTACTAATTTACGCTTCCCTGCAGTTACGACCTACATACAGACTGTCCCTAAATGGCTTGTATAAAACTTTAACTGTGCTCTAAATACAACGATTTGATGCAACTTACCTGAGTCCAAAATCTTGATTTTTTTTCAGATACGGGACATCAAAGTTTTTTATATATCTTTTGTAATGAGTGTATTGAAGCGAAATTTCGAATTTGGAAATTTTTGTAGTTGACAAATCGAATTACTTTTGATTTTCATATGCATATTATATAAGGGTCTGTTAGTGCTACATCATGTCTTTTCACAGGTTTTTTTAATATCTTACATCTAACTTTTTTTCACCTTGTACTAATCTTTATTTTAATAGAAATAGTTTTTTTAAACATGTTTTATGTGCAAAATATATTTCTTATATATTTGCCTCTCTGTGTATTTAAAATGGTACGTTTTTAACCACGGGTGTATCAACATTTTTTAGATTATTTTGTAGAGTACTATACCTGAAATATTTCTATGGTGATATGATACGTGCTATACAGGGTGTTCCACAAGTGTTTCATTATATTTCAGTGGGTAATAGTACATTGAAAAATAATATGACTCCCTATATAAACCATATTCCAATAATGCTTCATTAAGAAGATACAGGGTGTTAAACTTTACTTAAAAAATCTAATTTTTATTGATATATTCAAAACCGTTTGAGATATGTAAGTGAAATTTGGCATGTTTTGAGAGTTAATGTAGACGTATTTATTTATGCAAAAGGGCTATTTTTCGTTTCACCAGTGACGTGCGTACGGACACCTCTCAGCACATTTTTAAAGAAAAACATGGTGCGCCACTGCTTTTTATCAAAATAAAAATTATTTTTAGAAGTTTAATTTCATTTAGAAGAAAAATGCTCACTTGACTCTTTTTCGTCCGACGTATCGTTTGCCAGTAAAAAATTGAATACCGTCTATATGCACGATATTCTCTAAATGGTTTTAATAATATTAAGTTTGTTTTAAATATTATTTATTTGCTATAACATTATAGAAATTGTTCAAATTGGTGGCCATTTTGTTCAATACATAATTGAGCTCGCCTGTTCATTGATACTCTGATACGTTGAAATATTCCAGGTGTGTTTTAAGTTTAACACCCTGTATCTTCTTAATGAAGCATTATTGGAATATGGTTTATATAGGGAGTCATATTATTTTTCAATGTACTATTACCCACTGAAATATAATGAAACACTTGTGGGACACCCTGTATAGTTCCACTAGTCTTTTGCAGTCCGACATATTTCAAAAGATTTACAAACGAAATGCTGAAAAACTTTTTTTTTCACCACCCCTATAGTTTCAGGCACACAGTACTTATTCCTAAATCTGCCATTCAGTACCTCTTTGAAGCCTAGTCGGTATATATATCACATTGAATCATAATAAATAATCATAATTATTTTCCTATAATATATATGTATATATATTTTTTTTTTTCATTTGTATGTAATAACATAACGCAGTTTAAAATGCTTTTTATTAAATTTTTTATAGAATCCTCCATCATTATACAGGGTGTTACAAATTAGTAGGCCAATCCGCTAACCACAGATTTTTTGAGCGAAAATAAGTCGACTTTCCTTATGCGACTTTTTTCTTTGGCGTTTTATACTCACTATACAGAGTGTTAAAGTTATTAAAAAATTAATTTATTTGCTTAATAACTTCGGTACTTCTTATCGTATTTTAATGAAATTTTATAGTGATGCGTAGTTTGATGAGGCGTTATTTTCCTATAATTTAGGTAAAAAAATTAAAACCGGAGACGGGAAATTGGAGGTCACGGACACGCCCCCCCCCAAACTTTTTTTTGCGCGCGCCAATGGTGAACGTGTTTAATTTGTTAAACTAAATATTCTTTTATCTTAATTTTTTCATTATTGTAAAATTTTTATTTACCACTTACTTTAGAAGATATTCCAGCATATTGCCTCTCAATGCATGGTAATGTGGTGGAGCACCATCCAACTGAAATCACATATTCGTTTAAATATCTGGGCAGGAATAGTTGACAATTTTCTCTTAGGTCCGGTTTTCATGCCTCCACGATTAAATGCTGAACAATTTCTATTTTTATCAAGAAGTTCATTTAGAGATTTCCTAGATGACTTGCCCTTAAATTTGCGTCAAAATATGTGGTTTCACGTGGTGGTAAACACGTTCACCATTGGCGCGCGCAAAAAAAAGTTTGGGGGGGGGACGTGTCCGTGATTTCCAATTTCCCTTCTCCGGTTTAATTTTTTTTCCTAAATTACAGGAAAATAACGCCTCATCGAACTATGCATCACTACAAAATTTCATTAAAATGCGATAAGAAGTACCGAAGTTATTAAGCAAATAAATTAATTTTTTAATAACTTTAACACTCTGTATAGTGAGTATAAAACGCCAAAGAAAAAAGTCGCATAAGGAAAGTCGACTTATTTTCGCTCAAGGAATCTGTGGTTAGCGGATTGGCCTACTAATTTGTAGCACCCTGTATAGACACTGTGGTTCAGTAATATACATCAATACTAACAGTAGTGGTCCTCCTCTTTTCCACTCCCAATTTAATTAATTAACCCCCTCCCCTCCCCCCCCCCCATCCCTATAAAACAAAAACTGATGATTACTTGAACCTTATCACGATTTTCGTTGAAAGCCCAGCTACTGATTATTACCTGCTTTCTATGCCGATGATGAATGCAAATTTCCCTTTTTAATCAGTTATTAACTATCTAAATTCACAATCCCAGTTTCCATTTGCTAAAAGAGTTAACGGCAAAAGTTCTCATTGCACTCGTGACCCAATCGCCAGTGATAAATCTTAATTAGGTCTTAACTAGAAGTCTAAAGCACTTATAATCTTTTACAATGGCAATTAAAAACTAGCCTGTTATGCTGGTTAATTGCAAGCTTAACAGCGCAAAGCTGTTTAGAATAAACTTTATGGCGTAGAATTGATATAAATGGACAATGTCGTTAGGGGCAATTGGTACGTAGACGTCGAAATGGTTATTACAGAGGTCTTTGACTTTTTGCTTAAGAAAATTTTCCACACCTATTTTCCTAAACCAAATCGCAAAAACATGGATCGCATGCTTTGAATTCCAGAACGATTTTCGAGACAAAAGTAAATCTTTCATGAAATACGTAATAGAAACACATAGAAGCGGGGAAACAATGTAAATTTCGACCTTTATATAAAAAGTGTTCTACTGCGAAGATTACAATGTAAGAAAAAAACGTTATTCCTGGAATGCTTTTTTTTTATCCGTTCAGGGAAAGTATGTAGAGGCTGCCAAGGTCTTTGATGAGGCAAACACGAGGTAGCAAGTTGTTCACAAAATATAGTCCTAATTAACATGAAGGAGCAGGAGAGTAGGCCCTCCTTCGTTTAAGAGTATAAATCACCTTAAACCCTTTCGGCCCTTGGCGCATCAGATCTCTAATTAAAATTATGTTAATTGTCCCCTGGAGAATATTATCGCAAGTTAAATAGCATCATCGTTTATCATGCTGGGCCTGCCGTATGTCTTCCTATAACATTGTTTGGTTGCGGTTTATGTGATTAAACAATTTATCACAGTGCAGAGCGAAATTTGGCTTTAAAACGATGGGGATGCAGGATTCAATTGAACTATTTAAAATGCGATCGATTTATTTTACATTCCACATGTAATATCTTTAGAAATCGCGCAGAGGAGAAAGAGGAATGAGGATAATTCTAGGTTAAGGGGGGAAAAGAAAGGGGTAAGATAAGGGTAATGTCGGATTAGAGAGAGGATATATTGATGTGAAGCTACCATTTTCGACTTTTTATCGTCGCTGTAAATCTCAAATGTCAGGAGTTTTGTTAATGAATTTTTTGCTGTTAGAGCAACAAAGAACGTAGTTCAAATTCCAACAGGTTAAGAAACCGAGTCTGATCTTCGCAATATGAGTGTAGAACGAAACAATCTAGTTATTATTTAATTTTCTTGTACAAGTTATCGCCTTTTAAGTAATAACAAGTAGGTTAATCTGTATGTCCTAAATAAGTTTGAACCACTCAGAAAGGAATGTCTGCTGTAAATCGTCTATAAAATTCCTATATAAACAATATCTACGTGCGGGGCGTCCCATTTTCGAACTCAAGTGTGGATATCTTGGTTATTCGATGAGCCACGAACTGGGATAGATTAGGGTAAGACTACGCAATTTAATGCTGATTGAAAGTCTGCTCCACTATAGGCAAAGTCTCGAATGCTTGAGGAAACATACGCGAAAAATCGCATGTTTCGAAAGAGCACAATGTCCTAGATCTAAAGAGGCCGACGCAATCACCAGACTTTAATCCCATCGATAACCTGTGGAACGAGGCAGAGCGTAATGTGAAAATAATTAACGATAAAAGATAAATGAGGTGTAGACGAATATGTCCATTTATTTCTATTACTCAAAACTGAATTCCATCAATGCCACAAAGTTGTTATAGCTAATTAATTATTAAATAGGCTCTAATGGTGTTCTTTTCCTGTTGCTTCCACAATTATTGCAATAAATAAAATCTCATTTACGTGAAAGTTGCTTAATTTGTGGCGCATATATTTCCATGTTTACACGTAGTTAGAAGCGTACAAAACAGAAAACATGCTGAGAAAATTTTAGTTGACGTGGAAACATTTTTGAATGGCCAGCGGATTTACTGGATTGGAATTTCGTTGAGTTCTATGGAATTTGGTTTCCACAATGATCCTCAATCGCGCTAATGCGCCTGTAGGACTGCAGATAAATTTGCTGAAGTTGATGTGGACAATAGAAATCATATAATGTGGAATAAAATTTGAAATATCATTTAAGTTGGTGACCTCTACGCCCGACGCTTTGCCACCGTTTTCAGAAAAAGAGGAGGGTAAATTCCTTCGTTTGTCCTTCGACTATTAATTCTGGCGATTTTGACTATGTTTTCTCACGGAATTGATGATTTTGGGAATCGCATTTAATTTCTTTCTTTCACCAATTCAAATAAAGTAGTGGGAGTATGTTATAAGCCCGAGTTGCAAAAAATCGAGCACTTCGAGATTCTCTTATTAGAAAAAAATGCAGTTTAATACCGTTTCAATGCACATCTTTAATATTTTAAAGCATCCATTGAAGATAAGTGGCAAAATTTCTGGAATCTATCCAACACGAAACTGTCACGAATTGAACCATCTCTGCTCTCCTTTAAACAACTTCAACTAAATAGAAAGTACACTGTGGCCATAAGAAGACTAAGGATAGGACATACAAGACTAACTCATGGCCATCTAATGGAAAGGACATCTCCGCCAAAATGTGATAGGTGCAATGTCTTGCTGACAGTCGACCATATCGCCACAAAGTGTCCAGTGTATAGTGCCAATAGGACCTCCTTCCAAATTAAAGATGAACTGCACAAGAACTTGCACTCCACAGTGGATCAGAGAACAACCATAGAATTCCTGAAGTCAATCGATCTTTTTAACTCCATCTAAATGTAATCTTTATGTCTACTTGAAATGTACCTGTACTAAAAACGTTTTGTAAACCGTATGTTGAGTGCCAATAACCTAAGTAGTTGAGGCACTATAATCTTAATTAAAAAAATGCACATCTTTTAATTGACTGATGAACTTAAAAAATAATACGAAATTAAAGTATATTTCATTTGAAAAAATTGGCCCTCTCGTCATGGATATTTTTGCTCACTCTGTCTCTCGTAGCCTCAAATATGTGTGTACCAACCAAGCACTATAAATTAGCTTGAATTAGGATTAGGTACAACAAAGGGTAATTAAGTTGTTTCACTTCGAGGAGAACGCATAGGATGGTCAAACTGCTCAGTCATAGTCTATTATACATTTTGACAATGACAATACTTTAACACCCTGCGTATCGAAAATTAGTCGTTAATGGACTCACGTTAATGGAAAACATCTTGTTTTGACCTCAAAAGTATGTCGTTATTTTTTTTGTACAGAATTTTAAATCACTCTATATACAATTTTAAATTAATTTCATGAAAATTTATATTAAATTTTTACAAATTCTTTAATAATCGATTAACTTCTCAGGAAATCAGCGAAAGCTATTATTGACCGGCAATAAAACTCCAAGTATTTTTAAACATTAATTAGCAAAGAAGGAAGTTTGTCTTGACTCCGAAGATGGAATTCTTCTAATCAGCGAAAAGTTTTTCACCCGAATTAAAAAAGATCCGAAACGAGGGTAATTAATTATACATTCTTTTCACGATGATCCTGAGCCCTTTTTTGTTATTAGGAAACTGACACATTCTAATGCAACTTTGTTAACAGCGTATAATTATACCCGTTGGCCATCTTTAATATTAATTTAAATTTAAAATTTCCACCCCGGGAATTTTTAATAACATCTCTGCCCTCTGACATCTTAACAAATTATTTCCATTCAGTCGAAACATTTTTAAATTGAATGAAAGAGTTCTCCTCAAATGTGTTTTTAACAATCAGATGCGGTTGTTATTAAATTTATTATAGTTGTTCCAAATTAATTTGTCATTCCATTTGGGCGTAATAAAAATGATAACAAATGCTTGTACAATTTAGCTACAAATGACTTGAATTATCCTGACTTTACGGCGGTATATAGAAAGACATGAGACAATAAAAGTTTCGAAGTCCTAAGGCGAAAAGAAAGTAACAAATGGGAGGAAGTAACAGTTCTGTATAGCCGCAGAGAACTTATTATTTCCCTTATGTAGGTTCCAAGAACCGCTGCAGATTCGTGTTTAATATTCCTGAAAATAAATCGTGCTAAGGAATTTTCGAGTTCATATATCAGTTCCGAATCTAATCATGTCAACGTAGGCAAATTTGCAAAATAAATTTGCTTGGCGCTACGGGCCATGCCGCCACCTTAATATAACTTTCTTCCAGCTAAACTTTCATAATTTTGAACTTGTTCCAAATCGTTTTCATTCAAGGGGATAAAGGAACTTGATTTTGAAAAGCTCATGTCTCAACGAAAGGATATTTGAGCATCTGAGACTTTTAATTAGAATTTTTCAACCGTCCTATTAAAAGCTTTTTTTAGGAATGCTCATTGTTTACTGCAGTTCCGAAATAGCAAAAATCACACCACGTATTTCAGAAATCCAAGGAGATATTGCAATTCCATTTTCTGTACTGGTAGAGATCGTTGAGATGAATAATATGAGCTACTTTTCAAGGCAACTTCTCCACTGGTTCCCGAGACATCCGGAAATAGAAAACTGATAAAAAATAAGCTCCCTCCCCTTCTTATCATCATATACTTGCCGCCTCAATCGTAATGTACTCGCAATTTCTTCTCTCCGATTTTCATCTTCACATGTATTAAATCGAGATTTTATGTGAATATTCTATGATGTCTTGAATCAAAGGGTATTTATGTAAATGTTTTCTATATGTCTTCTATTAGGCAGCCTCATTAAAATAAGTCAGATCATCCTTCCGTCCTTTCTAAAAATATATTTAATACAAGCTACAGCCGATACACTCCCCTATAAATACGCCCTTTAATGAGCATTTAAAGAAATTGGTGAATTCCTGATCACAAGTTTAAAACCATTTTTCATGAATTTCCTTACTGTACAAAGCAATAATTTGACTTAAACGAAAACTACAGCTAGATCGCACTGGCGCAACTCTCGATTCGGTTATAATTGGAGAGTTGAAGTGTCTCATTAAATTAATAGGAGTGGTATACAGTGGGTTCCAAATTGGTTCTGCATATGTATATACAGGGTGTTCCGTGAAGAATGCGCCAAAAAGGAATCTGATAATCTAGACATTAAAATAATAAGATTTAACCCAACTTGCCTCATGAAAATGTTATTCGTTTAGGATATACAGGGCGTTAAAGTTAATTTTTGTATTTGAATTTCTTTAAGTAAATCGAGTAGTTTTGAAGATATCTTGTTCAAATTTTGAATCTATGTTTTTTTTTAAGACCGGTAAAATGAATATTTCATGAAATTTGGGTTTCGTAAAAGAGGGCGCTAGTTGCAGCCTATAGGGCGCACATTTATGTCCATATTTTTTTACAAATGCAATAATTGTGATTTTAAGAGGTATTTTTGATAGATCTATCATTTCTAAAGATAAAAGGTATACCTCATTTATTTCGCTAATCCAAGCCATTTTCGAAATATGGCGAATTTATATTTCCATAACGTGTCTAAGTAAGTGCTCGATATTAAGTAAAAACAATTTATTAATAACAATTATTAATTTATTGAAACAGTATATTTTATTTTAGCAAGTGTGAAAAATGTCCACCATTTACTTGAATGCATTTTCGTACTCCTTTTATTAAGTGTTGTCTTATTCTAAATAAATAACCGTCACTATTTTTAATCGCTGTGGCGGCATCCTGGATGCGTTGAAATAATTGGTCACGCGTATTTATCTCTGTATCATAAACTAAGGATTTCATGTATCCCCATAACGAGAAATCCATTGGGTTGAGGTCGGGACTACGAGCTGGCCAAGGTACATCACTTTCCTCGTCCAAACCATCCATTAGGAAATTGTCTATTCAAAAAATTACGAACTACAATGGGGTAATGTGGAGGAGCACCATCATGCATAAAGATGATATTTTGTCTTAACTTCCAGTAGCTCTTACCAACTGCCTAACGCTTTTTTGGGGGTTTTCTGCAACGCGAACTAACACTTCCTCTTCTAGGTCAACAGAAATTGTCTTAACGGGTCCATGTTCACATTTAGGGCGAAATGATCCAGTTTCTCCTAACCTGGTAAATAGTCGTTGAAAAATATTACGATCCGGTTGTTTCCCATTTGGGTATTTTTCTCGATAGCGTCTTGCGGCGGCACGGCTATTATAATTTTCTTCAGCGTAAACACAAATCATGTCTCTCATTTCATAATTAGAAAAATCATTTTGCCTAGGCATTTTTAAATAAATAGTACTTGAGTATTAATACAAATCAAAATAAACCACTTACTATTTGCAGTTGATTTTCAGTCGATTGATAACATGACATTTTTTCAATTGTTTTCAACAATCCTGCAAAGCCTACTTACGAGTGTATTAACAAAAATGTTATACTCTTACTTAGACACGTTATGGAAATTTAAATTCGCCATATTTCGAAAATGGCTTGGATTAGCAAAATAAATGAGGTATACCTTTTATCTTTAGAAATGATAGATCTATCAAAAATACCTCTTAAAATCACAATTATTGCATTTGTAAAAAAATATGGACATAAATGTGCGCCCTATAGGCTGCAACTAGCGCCCTCTTTTACGAAACCCAAATTTCATGAAATATTCATTTTACCGGTCTTAAAAAAAAACATAGATTCAAAATTTGAACAAGATATCTTCAAAACTACTCGATTTACTTAAAGAAATTCAAATACAAAAATTAACTTTAACGCCCTGTATATCCTAAACGAATAACATTTTCATGAGGCAAGTTGGGTTAAATCTTATTATTTTAATGTCTAGATTATCAGATTCCTTTTTGGCGCATTCTTCACGGAACACCCTGTATATAGGGAAATCAGTTACCCCAAGAGATACGGCGTTGGTTAAATAGAGGATTTTTGAAGAAATTTATGAGGAATTAGGAGATATTTTGAGAATTGCTTTAAATTTTACTACACTGACTTTCCAAGAAACCGCAACACCAAGAAGAACACATCGTACACGTTTGAAATTCTGGTATTACGTTTGGTCGGGTAATGGATAAAAACGATCAAAATATCAAAAGAAAATTATTGTGAATAAGTGAAAAAATGTAATAATAATTTAATAATGGGTGGTATCTCCTCTTAAATTAATACATTCCTGTAAGCGACGTGGCATGCTTAAAATTAAATTGTCAATATCTTCCTGTAGTATCGTATCCCAGGCAATCTGCACCTTCTCGCGGAGTTCATCTATGGTCTCTGGAGGGCGAGCTAAACGTTGAAGTCTCCGACCCATTATATCCCATACATGCTCTATTGGGGACAAATCTGGAGACCGAGCTGGCCAAGGCAAAGCATCCAAATTTTCAGCTTCCAAATACCTCACAGTATCGTTAGCTACATGTGGTCGCGCATTATCCTGTTGAAATGTGCTTCCAGGATGGTCGTGCATGTATGGTACAAGAACTGGTTCTAAGACACTATTAATGTACCTCTGAGCATTTAATCTATCATAAATGAAACCAAGAGGAGACCGACTACGATACTGGATGGCACCCCAAACCATGACACCTGGTGTTAAACCAGAATGATGCCTTTCCAAAAAGTCCAAATTTAATCGCTCTCCTCTGCGCCTTCTCACACGTAACCGTCCATCAGATCGCCATAAACAAAATCGGTTCTCATCACTGAACACGATTCTTCTCCACTCATCCACCCATTGCACTCTCAGAAGACACCATTCCAGTCGGGCCACCCTGTGGTTTCGTGATAATGGAAGCCGACTCATAGGACGATATGAATTTAGTCCAAAACTTCGAATTCTACGATACGTCGTACTAAGGGAGACCCTTCGATTTAGGGTGGCTACCCAGTGAGCACCAAGAGACCGAATTGTTTCAAACTGGGCGTCTGTCGCTGAACGACGAAGTCGCCGGTCTTCGCGTTGGTTCGTCATTCTTGGACGGCCACTACCACGATGACGATTTACTGACCCTTCGTTAGACCAATCTTTCCAAGCTCTTACCACTGTTGATGCGTTTCGATCCAATCTACGTGTAATTTCGCGGAAAGGTAAACCTGCCTCATGCATACCAACAATTCTTTCGCTTTCAAAGGGGGTTAACTGCCGATAAACTGCATTTTGGCGTGCACGAAGCATTTTGCACTACCACACATTTAATGTGGTACTAACAATAATACCTTTATCGCTATCCGCCTGTAAAAAAAATTGCAAAAAGAACGATCGTCACAGATAAAAAAGTAAAGAAAAACTTCATATCGCATTAAAATACGAACTTGAAATTTTTATCATTTTTTTCTCTTTACAAGTCTAAAATCATACCAAAATTTCAAATACATACAATGCGTTCTTCTTGGCGTTGCGGTTTTTTTGAAAGTCAGTGTATTTTCTTAAAAAATGGAAAGAAGTTGAACACTTAATTTTTAATTTTTTTGGGTACGTTTTGACGCATTATGTGATGAAGTGTCAGAAATAATTTTATCATCATTTGTCTTCAAGTTTTGCGTGGAAATTTTTTGAGTCCTTACGGACGCTATGTTGAGTTTTGCATTTTTGGAAGCTACTTAAAGAACCTTTCCAACGACATCGTTGTTTACACCATTATCTCGTTTTCAAAAGTAAAAAATGAAGATTAAAATTTTTTTGTTATATTACGCATTGTATCCTCCATTATGCAAAACAAGAGAAAATTACCACTCTAAGTGTCAAGTTGATTTGCAAGTGAAATTCAGGATAGTGCATATGGTAGAGCTCTATTTCAAATTAAATAGAAACGTAACTGCAGCTGCCGTGGCTTATACGCTTTGTAGTGAATAGCGGAGTAAATGTAATTAATTAATTGGTCTAAATTGTAACTAATTTAATTCATTACGTATTTGCAAACAATCCATAATTTATTAAGTTTACAGCGATGCATCTAAACTGTGGGCTTTTACCTTCGCGCTATCAAAATCCGCTATAATTTTGATAAAGCGGGTCAATTAAATTATGCAGGAAGTGCCGCTGGAACAAGCTGTTAAGACCATTGAAGGTCTCACCTCTCTGCGATTGTCAAAGGAGTTAGCAAAGGAATTAAAGAAAATCGTAACAATTCCTCGAACTGTTCAAAGTTATGGAGCTTTGGTACCCATTTGATTTATGTTCAGTTTGATTCAGCGAGTTTTCGTCCCCCTTTTTGGAGAAGCGACTTGAGGGTCGGCATGAATTACAATAGGGGATACCTACTTTTCGTTGTAAATGTGGAATATTTCAGTTAACGTTGATGTTCTATAGAAAAACTTTTTTTCGTACATACGTAAGGAATGTTTGAAATCGAAATCACTCTCAGAATTCGGAGAGTTTCTTCAAGGTTTCGAGATACCTACGTTTTGACGCCAAATTAATTAAAAGTTGCAGAACGTAACTTATTTTATTTCCGGTAATTCCCAAATTAGACATTCTGCAAGAGCCATGACCAATACCTGCAAATATGTACTCTTAGGAGAATGGCCGATTAATTCCCTTAACAGAACTAAGGCGCTGTCTTTACTCACGCATTAAACCGTTTCAGTTATAATTCTTCGACTTAATTAAAATAAAATTATTCATTCAATAGCGATTAATCTTCACCAAAACATACATCGATTTATATTTATTTAAAATAGTTAACAAGTGGATATTTACCCTCATTGATACCTGTACGTATAAGTAAATATACATGATGTATTCTGAAACATGCGCGAAGGCAAGCGGGCGAAAGTGAGTTATTACCCCGGCAACTTTCTAATTTGAACTAAGTTTACACCGAAGTTGAAAGCTCCAAATTACAGCACTCTCCTGATGTTTCCCCTTTTCAGTTGATGTAATAGTAGTGCACTTAGCAGATGCATTTTCTTACATTCATCGCAGAGTTCCATTTTGTTCTTAAGTGATTGGGTTTGTTTCTCAACAGTTCTTATTTGGTACAGATTTAATGAAAGTCTCATTTCATTCAAATTCGGGGGAGTTACTGTTGCAAAATTGGCACAATTTTATGAGAATGGCGTTTGCTGCCTTCTGATGAGACGTTTCTCTTCGAGTTATGTATATTCGTGACAGATATAGAGAAAACATGCTTTTAGCTATTGTGAAAATGTGCTGGTCCCGAAAGAACATAACGGAAACTGTCTTGAAACACGTTCACTCATTTTGTTAAAAGCAAGAGGGAAGCTTGCGAATTGGGGATGAAAATGGATGGGGTAAGAGGGTTTGTTTTTACAATATCACACTAAATTTCAGTTCGACATTAAAATATACGATCGGTAATTTTAAGTTGGTCTGTAACAGTAATAAATCTTGAATTTTGTACTCCTGAAGTCGAGGTCTCTGGTGAATGTTGTTTCATGTAATGTACTGCTTAACACGCTTCAAATTAATTACACAAGATAGTGTGAACTCAGTCCCAAGACGAATTAAATGAAAGCATAATGATCCATATTCATCCACAGTCACTCATTTGTATAGGTCCCTTATTCTGCTTCCATTTTACCTGAATGAACCGGTATAATTTACGGTTTGTTACAGTGGTATATACGTGTCCACTTCCCTAATGTATCTGTGAATTAATTTCCGGATTTGAAAGATCCGCTGCTTCCACAATTAAGACCACGAATTTTCACATTAACAATAATTAATTTTTATCAACTATGAGTTAATATTAGTGAGAAGTTCCCAAGTGTTTGATCTAACACAGAAAATAGTAGTTAAAATAGTAGTTAATTACGTAATTAGTATGTAATTTAAGCTTTTAGGAGTTGGCACCCCACTTCACACGCATTAAATTGGCTACTAATTTAATAAAGTCAGGCAATGTTTACCCATTGTGAGTTTTTGAGTAAATATATAGTATGTACATACGTTATATGATTTATTCTATTTCGATTATGAATTCATCTATTTTATTGTACTAGGACAATAATGATTCTGTTTATGGCAACAAAACGCTATCATAAAGAGCTCTTTATGAGGAAATTGAACATAAAAGAACTTTATAGGTCTCTTTATATTGCCCGCCACTACCAGTATGTCACCTCTCAACATGCCAACATAAACTAGATTATTTAGTAACATAGAAATACGTATAGCTAATTCATTACCATGATATCCTTTAGAAGGGTTAAAATAAACACACTGTAATTACAATATATTATTATGATATGCAGATGTTGATATGCTAATGGTGATGGAGTCGACTGAATCTACTCAAACAGCAATGAGTGTTACGGTGAAAGTAATTTTGAGGATGTTTGGAAGCAAATAATAAATATAAATAAATAATAAACGCGTTAATTTCATTTACAAAACGAATCTTGCCAATTAACAATGAAGAAGTCGATTGGACCTTTATTTGATGGGAAAACTATATGCATTCTAAATATTTTAGCAAATTTCTGGAAAACGATGATAGATATTGATTAACTGATAGACAGGGAAAAAGTTATGCAAGGCGAAAGTTTTTAAATTGTATCTGTACATTGGATTTTTTTGGATCAATAATGCGACACGAAAAAATTTTGAAATGAAAGAGGGCTTTAATTTTATAAATTAACACCCTGTAGATTTTCGAAATCTCGTAAATATCTCATAATCTCGCGGCAGTATAAAGAAAAAATTGGAAAAATGTCAAAATTTTGGCACTCAGTATCTCGGAAACGAAGCATTTGGGCACATATATTTATATGAACTTGTGCATTAGGTTTAATAGTTCTTTGGACTATGAATGTTGTATTCGAAGAAAACAAGTATGTTCGCCGAGTGTTTAATTATTATATTATGAGGTCTAAATTATATATTAAAAGAACATAGTTTTGAGGGTAACAAATCAATTAATTTCTCCCTGGCACCAGTTACCTTTATCTTCATAAAAATTTCCAGGGACAGTTTTACTCTGTTATTGACCGCCGCATCCAGTGACGATGCTTGTTTTTGTTTTATTATATTTATATATGTAGGCTTTTCTTTTTGTTGCCTAGGGTGTTTATTTGCAATTCGGATAGGTAACAATTAAAGGCTTAAATGGTAACTTAATTAGATGAAAGAAAACACTCGCGTTACTTAGTTTACTGTTCACTCGGCACCGTTCCCGACCAGACAGAGAGCCTCTTTTTTCAATCTTAAGTGCCCCCCCCTTGGGGTAATGAAACAGTGTCGTACCCGAAGTAGAGGCTGGCAACCGTTACCACATCTGGCTGCTGCGAGCCAGCACCACGAACCATTCTTTGTTCGAGCCCTTATTCCTTGGTTCAAACAAAGAGATGTTCGCCTTTTGGGTTTTTTCCGTGACCCGAATTCTAGGATATTGCTAGGAGAACCCAGGGTACGTCACCTTTTATTCCCCCCCGTTCTTCCTATTCTACTCTAACTAATACTATCTATTCTAACACACAGATTTTCCCTGCGTACATCTCGACTTGATCAGACAGTATTGATTGTTTGGAAAATTAAGCGTTCTGACTAGCGGATCCTACATATATATTTTTAATATGTCTATTTTTTTCTCCTTAGGGCACTTCATGGGAAAATTCTTCATATCAATTAGTCTGAGAAGCTTTGTAAGATTGGAAACCAAAAACTAAAAACCTTTTTGGAATTTTTTTTTACCACATTTTTTTGGAATTACCATGTAGCTCAGAAATTAGAAAAATTAAGGTCGATGTGTGTATAGGCCATCCAGATTTAAATGGACTTTTCCAACCTTTCCTAAAGTCAATTTTGGGTTTTCTTGTATATACGACAGTCTGATGTGCTTCTGGGCACAACTTAAAAATTTAAATTTCTGGAATGTTGGCTTAATTTTACTTTTAATCGCACCAACCTAGGATGTTTAATTTCGCATTCCAGTTTTGAATTTCTATATTATCAGTTGCCTTCCTGACTATTTTCGATACTGTGCCTTTAGTATATCTGACTGCTTATGATCAGTCAGTAGACGTTTGCGTTATTATTTACAAAATTACAAGTGACTGTAACACTCTCGGTATAAATTATTAATAATATTTCGTTGTTAAAAGAATTTTATATTTTGTTTTGTACAAGCTGTAATAAATTCTCATTTTGCCATGCGGGACCGCTTTCGCAGTATTAAATTTAGGAAAATACGTGTCACGTCCAATAGCGTTGTGAATCACTTACAGCCGCTGAAATGATTTTTGGTGTCAGTTTTAGTTGACATCAATTTGCATTTTATTAGCGGTTGATAGATTACAGAACGAAAATTTTGTAAGCCGCTAAACCGTTCGGTTGCACTTTTGGAACGTTATAGCGCTCGGAAAAGTTCATATCATTTTAAACAAAATAGTCGTACTAAAAATGTTGTCGTTTGCGAATAAATAAAGCATATATCGTGTCTTCATACATAAAATATGGCGGAAGCTGGAACTGTTAAGAAAACAGAATTCATCTTAGAGGTTATTCCTTTTTTTATATCGAAAAAAAGTCGTGTGTTCAGTAAATTGAAATAATCTATTCAAGTCTTTTTGCGTCTTTATGTAAAGCGATTTTACAGCTCGTAACACACAGTTTCATGTAAATATTCTAAGGCATTTTATTTGGGTCAGCAGTAACTCAATTTTTAGCTTTTAACTGCTCAAAGCAACAGCCTTCTGAAAGTCCGAAAATTAGCAGTCTTGGTTTTTGCTCTATTTTCTCTATTAGACTCAAAATCGTTGTCGACTATCTCTTTCTGTGTTCCTATAAATCTTTCCAGTGTCATGAGTTTCCAACCGAAAAGGCTTTGTTGTATATTTTTAGGGGGGAGTGCATAATTGAAGAAACATCGGCAACAACTCTAAATGGAAATTACAGATAGAACATTCAGTGAATTTTTAAAGTAAACCTCAAATAAATGAAATGTGCTGTTATTTTATGGACTATCTGTTTAAATCCAAGCTGATTCACAATTCCGCAGGATTTGATGGTCGTTTTTCAAATATTTATTATCTAGCGAAACTCGGGCCATAATAGAAGGATTTATCCTGAGCGGCATTAAATAAAGCTGGAAAACGGTGTGTGAAAAATGTTTACAATAGTAACTAATGCCGTTAGGAATGTTATTTATGAGGAATAAAGTAGTTCGGAAGCACCGTGAGCTGTACCTATTTCGGATATAATTCACACGATAATGCGGTTTTAAACATACCATCAACTCAATTTAAATTAACAAGTAAATTATGGACTTAATATCTACGCCCTTTCGTTAACATAGCGATGACTCGAAAGGGTTAATAATAGATGCGACGTATAGGCGTTTCGGTATTAATTCAGTTTTCAAGTTCCAGTGGTCCCAAAATCGTGCGTTCCAAAATCGCAATTCATACCGTAATTGAAATCTTATATCGAAAGTGAAGCAACACCTGTTCATTCCGAAGAAGTCTAGAAATTCATGATTTCTTGAACTCCGTCGCTTCCAGATACGTCTGGTGCTAGGCTCCGGATTTTTCAGTATTCGAACGATGATTTCCTTTTCTAGATCCAGAATTAGAATTTTCGGTCTTTTATCATCCGAGATTGAACGAAATCAAGTAGTCTCGCCCAGTTCGTCGTGAAATCGTTTTCGAGAATTTAAATGAATTCGTCGTAACCGGGAACCCCTTAGGAGCAATCTCAAGCCGGTGAAGCAAAAACTGTGAGATTTCTTTTTAATTTACAAAATCAAAAAAACTTAAACATCCTGTAAAATCACAACATGCAATTTCATTATATAGCATATTTTGCTGAAGTACTCTTTTATCCACTAGCACGTTATACTCATTTCTACCAACGTTTCTCGAGCGTTCAGACATGCATGGAAGAACCCTGAACAAAACAACATGGTCTTTTTGTCGATCCTGGCAGTAGATTCGTGACGAAGGGTGTAGCATTTCGCCCATCACTTTACTATTGCCACGGATCGTCTTAACCGGTCTTCAATTATTGTTTAGTTTATGAAAATACCCCTTTGATAACTACCAGACACAAAACGTTTCTCTAAGACAATTAATTAATTCCTGTCGACAGCTTCTTTAATTGAATTTCGTCTCGATAATTTAAAATTCAATTAGGCCCCGGTCTTGTTAACAGTAGTTGATTGAATGTTGAGACCGCGAAGTACGTAAGTAATGCGTGCCAGATTTGTTAAGAGTATTTGAATTTTGCACAGTTTAGTTAAGTTAAGGTACTCTAAGTAAGCGCTCACCCCAATTTAAGGCTAAATTAACACAAAAACTATCGCAGACAACAATCAGACGTAAACCGGATAATTTGCGTTGGATCCCGAAACAGGCAGTACATACATCAATGTCATCTCGTGAAATCCCAAATATCAAGCAAAAGCACAACGAACTGGGGAGATATCGTGGAACACCCTTTCTTCAGTTTTCGTAGGGATTTACGTTGACACGCCGGAGTGGCGTAACAAAGGCATTATTGTTTTGCAGGAAAAACAAAAAGGCGAATTTATAGTTGCCGGAGCTGGTAAATAAAGCTACTTAACGAGGCTAATGAAAGGGAAGAGGATTTGAAAAGTACTATTTTGTATAGCGTGCCGTTCCTACAATGGATACGTGATGTGTTTATGAAGTGATTGTTTAAATGGTCTCTACTCTCTAGGATATCGCCAGTGTTGCACAAATAATTCAGGGTTTAGCTAGGAACGTTTACTTCGGGTTAGTCACATAATAACGAGATATGAGAGGTGTTTTAACTCTTACCGGATGTACAATTTAATGGAAACTATGTGTCTCGTGATTCGTGTACTGCTGAGGATGTTGGAAAGGGAAAGGGCGGAAGGAGGGAGAGAGAAACGGAGACAGATGAGAGAGAAAGGCGAGTGAGAGAAAGACAAAATTAGAAAAAATATTTATGTCCATACACTATGTACGAAAAGCCCGCCAACTCTGAAATATTTCGAAAGATATAAAATTTATTGAAAATTACTTTATACAGGGTGTTTCTAAATAGATGGCAAAAAGTTTAATGGGTTAACCCTGAGCCAAATGTAACACGAAAAGTTCATACAAAGACATGCCATAAAATGCATCAGCTTCGATCTACAGGGTGTCGAAAAACACTTTGTTTGTTTTTTTAATTACTTGTTTATTTTTCATCAAAACTTGTCAAAGATTTGTATCTATCACACGCCACGTATTTCCCACATGCGTGAATTTTCGGACTTTGATTTCAAATTAGGAGTGAGACGAATTGATGGGTCTTGAGCTTTAATTTATCAATTTTTTTTCTGTTAATATTTTGAATCTTTTAGACAAATTTCTGATGTTCCTATTGAGTTTTCTTACTTTTTAGCTTCTTGTAAAATTTCGTTTAAATCGATGGTTTAGGTAATATTTGCGATAATAATCAAAAGTATTTCACATCAATCAATTTAAATAATAAAATAACACTTAGTGAAGTTGGCTATGATTTTTGCCGCAATTGTTTGCTGTCAAATTTAACGATTAGGATGACCGTTAATTGCCCGAAACTGTCAAAAACAATGTTTTTTTCACATTTATAAAAACACAAAAGTATTTTTCAACACCCTGTAACATTTTTGAATATGTGTTTATATGAATGTTTCGTCTTGAATTTGGCTCAGAATTCATCCATTACAGTTTTTACCATCTATTCAGAAACACCCGGTATAATAATGGAAGGAGTTTTAAAATTTTGCCATCTTGTGTTATTGCCAATCTGACCTGGGACAGCGCGGTCCAGTTCGATACCATAGATACTAACCAAAAGCAATTTAGATTGTCTTTTAGGAACATATGCAAATCTGTAAGGTTCCTATTATCCTGGAACATTGCCTATTTGACTCAATAAAGTTAAACTTTTAGCTTGAATTTCTTGAGGCTGGTTTGAGTTTATCAACGTTTCAACAAGAAACTAATCAGAACTCTAAATTTCAAGTGGCAATAGCAGAGATCATAGTCATACGTTTTATCGTTCACTTCAGGAGCCCGTTTTCCATCCGGAATTTTACGTTTGGAAATTAGCTTTTTACAACTTTCAAGAAGCTCAACTGAATTTTTTATCGACCTCTACAAACTCTTTGATATAGAAATTTTATTTCGACATTCACTTGTAATGGAGCATGGGGTCCAGATTTTGACCAGTTTTCAAAGGTCGTTTGAAATTCAATATGTGAATGCGCTCGTACTTTCGCAGCGTGTTTCAGTGAGCTATATTTTTATTTTAGAAAATTGAATATGTCTGGTTGAAAATATGAATATCACAAAAGAAAACATATTTATTTTACTATAGTCAGCTCGGTTTGTGGGACATGCTGGCACGGTTGGAGAAACAAGAAAACAATGAAATACAAGATCGCTACAATAAAATACTTAAAAACATTATTATTACTTAAGTAATTCGACTTAAAAGTTGTTTCGTTAATAATTGTGAGTATGTACAATAGATATACCTAATTCCAACACAACAATCTGCAACTGAAAGCTGGATAATGGTGTGATTCAAAAGGTAAAGGGAGTTGAGGGAATCCTGTCCCAACCTAACTGATGTCGCATCGTTCCAACCCGAATATTCTTTCATTAGAAATTTGAAAATGTTCTTATCGATTTCAGGGAATGCTGGAAACTCATAAGTTTTTTTACAGACTGTCTTTCCTAAATCAGTAAAATGTTGGACGTTAGCTGGGAATGTATCTTAGTTTTTTTATCACTGGAATAAGGATATGAAGTATACTTTGAAAGCTCTCATGCGTTCTCCTATATTTTTATGTTTTGACCCTTTTCGAGGACATAATCCGGAAGGCCATATTCCAGAACCCTCTTTTTATTTATGAGAAATACGTTCCCTAAACAAAAGAAAAAAAAATATTGTCGTTATGTCGTTGTGTTTTTTTTTTATCAAAAGTGCTACTAAAAGACCTCGAATTCGCAACAAAAATAGCACTTTTGTCAGGGTTTATTACCGTTCGTGTTTGCGACTCAAACAAATACTCATCCTTGATGCTTCAGGAATAAAACTCATATTTTGAAAGGTTTCCTTTAAGGTTCGGCTTATCGTAAATCCTGCTAATAAAGTGACGAAAGAGCTTTAAGCGAACTAATTTGATTTTCATGCTGCGCTCTTCCTGGACTTGCTGTAATCAGTCTTTTCGGATTATTGTTAATGAAAAGGCTTTAGACAAATCTAATCCTTCCATTGCAACTAACGAAAAATAAAGTGTAGTAAATATTGTCTATACATTGAACCTCTTTGCAATTTCCTATGTATTAAATTATTATTCATAAAACATCTCTATCCAATTTCCTCAGAAGAGCTGTTTTGCTACTGAATATGAAGGATTCGGGTTTTTTCTTAGGACTTATTGGTATTTCCTTTGAGAAAGCGCAAAATTTCGAAAAGTGATTCTTCTTATAGCGTTTCTCGCAATTTTTTGTTATGTAATCGTAGAGGACAACTTTCTGGTATGTTTTGCCATTGTTCCAGAGAGGACCAACTGTGCTTATATTTATTTGCGGGCTGGAATGTCCGCGTTAACCCGCATCCAGGACAAGTAATACGCCGTGGAAATATTCCCGTATAGATTATATTCAAAGTTAGTTAAAACTACAAACTTCGCAAAGTTGCGTGATTCATAAAGTTAGCAAGGAGACGCTATTCTGCCGGTCACTTTCTTGAGTGAAATTTAGTCTTAAAATGATGAATAGATGCTGTCCTCGTTGCGCGTGAAGTATTTTAATGCAAATTGTTAACAATACATATACTAATTTAGTCGTGGAAGAGTAGGAAATTAATGACAAACTGCAATTGCGAACACCAGCTTTGTCACGTTTAATATGCACTGTGATCCGAGTATATGCAACTAAGCGCCAAATATATTGTATGTTGGATTTTTATAACTTTATTTCCAGAGGAAAAAGCTATTAATTTTTGGATTTGATATTTGATGTTTTTGCCCTTGTGACAAAAACACCTATACATAACAATCATATCAATTGATCGGCAGATGTACCTGTATATTTTTGTAGCAGGTTTTTAATGATAACTAATTTGTATTTTGACTGTTGAAATTAGTAAAGTAGCCCACCGTACCGTGGCTATCAAATGCTTTTATTTAAGACGAAATGTTGAAGGCCCCTTAAAAGTATCCGACATACGCGTTAGCTTTACGTTTGTCTGTGTAACGTTCTTAAGCCGAGGAAAAAATGAAAACGTTTTTCCAAAATTTCAGTTGTTTCCGAATACCTCTGAAGGTAGTAGCAATTTTCAAATTTTGAAACGGTATATTCAAGAATTCAAAATTGCGCAATTTTGCTAGGGTTCAACTGACCCCGTAACTTTTTGCATCATGTGTTACAGATAAAGCCATAAAAAGTCCATAGGGGTGAGGTCACGCAATTTAGCAGGCCACACTAATTGTCATAGTGCGAAAATATTTCAACAACTGTTGAAGTTAGACATGGGTATATTACACAAAATATGTTCAGAACTTCTCAAATGACTCAAAAACATCATGATATACATGGGATTCCATAAGAAAAAAATGAAAAAGTACATTCATCTACAACGTGGGCAACACTGTATGCAAGTGTTGTTACGTCAAAAAATGCAAAACGAAAAAACAATATTTGGTTCGTTGCAGCATTTCAAGAAAAATATTTCCTTAAATTTTTAACTAATTTATGCGGAACTTTCGGTCCTCTAGGTATATAAATATAACAACAAGCAAAAACTTATCCTTTATTTCCTTATAATATTGTGTGTAGCCATTGCCGATATGCGTGAATTTCTCGAATCACGTAGAGACGTTATCCAAAGCGTAAACAATCTCATTTAGTTCGACTGTTTCTATACATCCCATCTGCCTTTCAGAGAATGTGCATACGTTGATTGAGTTCCTGTCCCAAAGCTAAATTGAACCAACGACCTAGGAGTACATTGTTTAAACGTAAATAAGCGGATTCCAAGGGTCCAAATCCAGATTGACGGAGGCCTCTTGTTATGATAATAGATTTCCTGTTTAAGCTTATCTCGGAGATCATTTAGGATGAATTTGCCGTATATGCAGAACCTGACTGAGTTTCCCAGCGGATATGAATTGCGTTTCAATTTTACGGTATACGTAGTCGAGGATTAAATTCCTTTTCGGTAAATGAGCGAATAGTTGCTACTCCACTATGAGGCTTATCTTACGGTAACAATTTATGCAATTCAGGACACCTTCATGTTTCAACTCAACGAGATGGGATTTTAATTCGTTGCTGATGAAGTTCTGGTTCAAACTGTAGATAATAATTTTGTGGATGCACAGACGTCAATTCGATGTATCATGTAAAAGCACCAGTTTGACTGAGGATCTGAAATCTGAACTTAAAAGGAACTCGAGTACCAGCTCGTATTTCTCACAAATTGTCGGGAAACGCGAAGCAAGTTAGACAAGCAAAGCATTTCGCTAGTATCAAATATTAACTCGAAAATAAAGTTAGTGGTATTAGAAAATGTCGCATCGCGTTAATATGGGGGTTTTAGCATGTTTTATTTAGCGTCACGTTTGATTAAAATTTAATCTAATATTTCCCCATCGTGTCAACTTATGTAGTGTCGCACAGCGAAAAGTTGCTTTTAGGCATTATTTTACCCGTTAGTAGTATTTATACAGGGTGTTTCAGAAACACCGAGACAACTGAGTATAGTGGGTTCGCGGATAAAAGAACGAAGCGATTCCGCTAAATATGTCTTAGAAAAAAGTTATTTGATTTACGATCAACGTTTGATAACTGAGTTTCTTGAGAATCGACTTAACTCAAGTTTTGGAGGATGTGCCTCAAGCCTTACGACAACGTTTTTCGTTTACACGAGATGGTGGTCTTGCTGGTTACTTTACACATGTTGGTGAGGTTGCGAATATCTTTATGACCACCGCGAAGTCCCTAGTTGAACTCATTAGATTTTTCTATGAGTTTTTTTAAAGTCACCGGTACACAAATCCGTAGCTAATAGCACAGAGGAGTAATAGGATTTATAGAAAAAAAAACAGACTATGGCTTTATCTTATTTACTGATACCTACTGAAACTAGAGACGCTTTCTATCGTACTAATTAGCTTTGTTCGCATTCGTTAGTTTATCGACTATATTTTAAACAATTGTTGCAAATTGAAATGGATATCTGTGTTCAGCGATAAATTTTGCAATAAAATACAGAAGCTGCTATCTTCACCTCTGTTACAAAGCGTAAAAGGATTTTGGCCAAGATACATTTTGCTTCGGTCCCAAAGGAGACCTGTAAAAGCACTTGTTTTACCTTCCCTATCTATACGTATTCGCCAACACAATGTAATTACAATTTTAAATAATGTTGTTTGGAAGCGAAACCTAAAGTTTCACCCAGATAAGTCCGACCCAAAATTTACTATGAAATGATAGGATAAGATCTAAGTTGGTAAATTTTCGGTGGGTAATTGTTTTTCTTTTATTTGATCATATTCGATGCATTACTACAAAACTTGCATAAACCCATAAACGCCACATTCTAACTAACGTTTATTAACTCAATAAACAGATTTCTTCACTTCAATAACAGAATGTTTGGCTTTGTAATCCAAGATCCCTTTGGGACGCTTTTCAGTTCTTTTGAAACGTTGCACATTGTGCGAATTTTTATGTCACATACTGGAATTTTCATTATCTTTCTCGTAAACATCTGCCCTGTGTCATTTTTAATTCAAATCAAATTTTCATTTTAATTTCTGTCCTTGACGACCTTTTGCTGCCTTGTTGGTAAGTCAAATGGATAATTAATTAAACAACGAATAAGTTTTCAGATCCTGCTAGATAAGGAAAGATAATACATTATTCAATTCATTATTTAGAAAGACGGTACTATATAGAGTTATGCGCATATAGAGTTCGACACATAAAGTTCTTCGTTAATGAAGTATTAACAGTTGGTAGGACGCCGTTATTAGCATACGTATGCTACTAACGGTGAGTTAATCCCAATAAATGTATGATAATAAAGTGTTTATGTAAGCAGCTAGGAAATGCATAGTTTTATGTAACGAGCGGGATTTTAATTCGGGACAAACAAAGCGAGCTCCCGCATTTAATAAAAGTTACGCAAAATAAGATTTTCAGATGACTTTTAATATATGATTTTTTCTCATTTCGCTACATGATAAAGAAATTAGAATAAAATGCCATAGCTATATACAGCTAAGGTCGTATAAATAGCACACATACTAAATTCATATTTTTTTAAAATTGTAAATAAACAAATAGGAACTTTTGCTATAGAATATTCTTCTGATAAATCCTAAAAAACAATCGTCTATAGATTTGCCTTTTTGCACATTTCTTCGTTTTTTAAATTAAAATTTTTTATTTTACATTCGGCATTTAAATAGCACGTTCGGCTTAAATTTAAAGTTAAATATTTAAAAAGCGGTTCATATCTTCTTAGATTGTATAAAACAGTAAGTAAATGTTTTTTTCTTACATCTTAAATAATAAGCTAGGTTTTCAAGTGGAAAGGAAGCGACATTGAGGACCTGAAAGGCGACAACTGATCATGCAACTCAAAAACGAGAGAAAGAATATTTCTCAAATAGCCCAAGATTTAAGATGTTCTCGAAAGCTAGTTTACAATGCTATTCGCTTGTATAATAGTACAAAGTTATGAAAACGCGGTAAGGGCTCCTAGGAAACGAAAAACTACCGAACGAGAAGATAAAATTATAGTAAGAATGAGCAAAGCAAATCCTTTTTGGAGTGCAAGCGAAGTTAGGAGACAAATAATTGACCATCATGGTATCCAATGGTCGCTGAAGTCAGTAAAACGAAGATTGAATGAAGCAAATCTTCGTGGTTGCCGCGCCAGAAAAAAACCGCTGGTCTCTCGACGGAATAGGCTTCGCCGGGTTGCTTTTGCTTGAAAATATTTAACAGAAAACATTAATTTTTGGAAAAAATGTTTATTTAGTAATGAAACTAAGATTAATCGTCTGGGAATGGATGGCAAAATCCATGTTCGTCGACCTCCTAACCAGAGTGTTAATGAACGCTACACAATTAAGACTGTGAAGTTTGGTGGAGGATCTCTCATGGTTTGGGGTGCTATGTCTTGGAAAGGTGTTGGGCCGATTCATAGGATAGATGGAATTATGGATCGATTTGTCTACAAAAACATCCTGGAAACCATTATGGAACCTTACGTGGAGGAATTTATACCAGTTACTTTTAAGTTTGTCCAAGACAATGACCCTAAACATTCATCTAGACTGGTAAAGAATTGGTTTAAAGACAACTCGGTAGATGTTTTAGATTGGCCAGCCCAGAGCCCAGATTTGAACCCAATAGAACATCTGTGGCAAAGAATTAAAAATGATTTAAGTGGCAAAAATGCCAAAAACATGAATGAATTGTGGAAATGTCATTGAAGAAGCGTGGAATGGAATTCCTAACGACTTTTGCCAAAGATTGGTAGAGTCTATGCCTGCCAGATTGACAGCAGTTATCCAGCAAAATGCACATCCCACTAAATATTAAAAAAATTAGATTTTTATGAACGAAATTAGAAGTGTGCTATTTATTTGTCCCATAATTTTTTGAAATATATTTTTTTTTTGTAATTTTTTCATACATCTTAGAAAACTTATATGCTTTTTTGATTGTCTAGATATATTAAATATTTAAACATGGAAAATGATTAGATTGTATACGTTTATTAAAACTTATCTGGAATATTAAAAGTGTGCTATTTATACGACCTTAGCTGTATGTAGCACTCCCGTAACCATTGTTGTTATCGGTACCATTACTAACTGCTAATTGAGTTGAGTAAAATGAAAGTATCTGTTTTTATAATGTAACTAATTGCGAAATAATACAAAGTTAGTCATCGATTGTCAGCAGAAGAATTATCGCTTTATTTGTTAGAAAAAAAATATTTATGTACGTCTTGGCGTACACTACCACTTTTCTCTCCATTAGTCCATTTTTTAAACATTATCGCTGAATTATTTCCTAATTATTTAATGATAGTATACCTGCACTATTCAACTCACCAGTTTATGGACTCGCAGGTAAACTCGCTCGGCTATATCCTAACTCGACCTACACACTGTGGATACTTTACATCAATAACTCTTAAGATTCTCGATGGTTCTGGCTTGTAAACTCTAATAGCTATTATATCACGACCAAATACATTGAGCTGGTCTCCATAAGGACCCTATAACCGCAATTTTAGGTCTAATCTAACAGTTCAGCAACCGCCGTACTACACACATCAGTGGTCAATACGGTTAAAGCTCCTCCGAAGTTTCCAGCCATCATTGCAAATTGCCCGATATTGTCATGTGATTAAGTGGAATAATGGAAGCGACATTGTAATGTATATTCCCTAAGTTGCGCTCAACTTCCATTAAATACACTACATCCGGTATTCGGATCGTTTGGGGTTAAACGGTTTTAAGGACCACTTTGTAATGAATGGAAGTGCATTCAAAGAAAGGCTTAATCTTAATTATCCTTTAGACCATTCAATATTTTAGCTCTAGTGATGGACACAATGATGCCTCCATGAAGACATTAATTCCGTTTATCTTATCACGAAATTCTCTTGTAGTATTCGACATTAATATCCATAACGGGATTTCACCACATTTCACGAAAATATGTGTGTCGTATTCTCATGAATAATGAAATGAGCCATTTCGGTGGTGTGCTACAGTTAATATTTGGGGAGTTGAGTGACTTTGAAGCCAACACCATGTGTTTGCTTGAACTTCTGGGGTGTTTGTCAACACTGTTGCAAGGAAATTTTCTTGTTATCTCAACCTGTGCTCTTACGTTATGGAAGCTGTCTTTATATCTGTTAATGTATTACATTAATTTAATGATTACTGCAAAGCGATTAGCAGGATTGTCAATGACTATAATTGCTAATTGTTTCAACCGAATTGAAGTTTTGTGCAATTACTTCGATCGGTTCTGACTGAAAGAAGAGATCGAGTTCAGCTTCGTTCGATCGCCGTCTTTATGCCTGTGTAGTCATCCGTTTTATCTAGGATTTAGTTTTCGTTTTGGTGAAACGATTTAAGCCCGTTTCGGATAAACCGGGCGGTCCAATTTCATTTCGCGAATCAGTTTTTAAGGTTTAGTTTGTG
Source organism: Euwallacea fornicatus (assembly GCF_040115645.1). Taxonomy (NCBI): domain Eukaryota; kingdom Metazoa; phylum Arthropoda; class Insecta; order Coleoptera; family Curculionidae; genus Euwallacea; species Euwallacea fornicatus. The sequence continues at coordinate 4,826,844 of NC_089552.1, forward strand.
GAAAGGATTTTTATACAGTTATACATGCACTCAAATATATACCGAGTGTCCATTTCTAGAATTTAACCACGAGGATCTCGGTAACCGCAAAAAATACGAGATCGGTTAAATTTTGGAGAAATCTGCGCGATTGGAAGGTCAAGAGTATGCCATTTTAAAATTTCACAAAATTCGTCGATATCCAGGGATATTGGAAAAATGCAAAAATTGGGAAAATTGGTTTTATTTTTTTCTCATAAAGACCCATTCTTCAGAATTTCTTTTGCGAAATTTCTGTCTAGGTTTTCGGTACTGTGGTTAGAGGGAGCTCATCAGATATTACACAGCAGACTCGATCTATCCAAATTAACCCTAAAGCATTTGGACGAGAATTTTGGTCTCAAATGAGAGTAAGCGGATATCCGAACATCCGAGAGAACCTGAGAGTCCTGACACTATGAGAATGTCTATATAGAGACTCAAATTTGGTTAACTTGAATAGAGATCAATTTGCTCGTATTTCACTGCAAAAAATTTGCTGTCACACCCGTATACAGATTTCGCCGCAAATTAATCAATACTGAAATAATTCTCCGAGATATTGGTTTTTCTCCAGGCCTTTCGCAGCTACAATAATCTAGTATTAAATTCGTTTAGCACTTCGACAGCTCTCACCAACACAGTGCGGTATTTGTTCAATAAATAACAATACCCAGGGAAACTGAAACCACAGCGCACCCGAAGGTAATTAATTAAAGCCACCTATTTAACCCTCGTCACAAACTCAAGTTTTATTTTTATCGCTCTATCGTCTCTATAAAAACACCTCCATCCGGCGCGTGTACCTGCCAAAGAGACAAATCGACAGAACTTAAAAATCATTCAAAAGACCTAACAAATTGATTGCTAAAAAGAGACCGTAAACTACAGCAATAAAAAGAGTACTATTGATTGCTTAAAGGAAGTATAATTCGCTTTGATTCACAACAAAGCGTTCTAAGAGAATGTATCTTTACCAATAAGTAGCTAAACTTACGGCCTACACAATGTCCGGTTAATTCAATATATTTGCTGTGTTTGTTGGTTGGTTGGTTTATTATTTGGTCTGTGTTTCTACGCCCCCAAAATTGCTGGTTTACAAAGGCAAATAATGAAAAATAAATTGGCCAATATTTTTTTATTTTCGTGTCCGCAATGGGACGCGTAAAATGTGTGTTTTGCGGGCGGAGATACAAAAATCACTTTTAATTATGTACGGATCTCTAAAACACCGTAAAATTATACCATCCAAAAATGCTTATCCAACAACGAAATTGGCCGATATCAAGAGAAATACATTGTTGTTTTGGAGTACTAAATACACTGAAACATTTTTTTTTACGTTAATTCGGGTTATTTGCTAAATAAAATACGACATATGGATACACTGGTGCTACAAGTACACTAGCTAAAATGAATCGTAAAAATGGTATTTTATGTACCACGGTTGTGAACCACATAATTTTGCCCCGAAAATTACGTTTAAATCTCGGAGTGCGCAACGCGGTATATGTACGATTTACATTAATTTCCATGACAACCATAAATAATGCAGCAATGGGCGATGACAAAATGGTAACCGATTAGCTCGCAAGACAACAAATGAGCTACGTGCGCATCGTTGTTAATTCTATTAACAAAAAAAAACGACATAACGTACGTTATAGCACTAGTGGAAAAATATTTTCCACTCTGCATGTATTATAATCGACGATTATAGTATGCTGCATCATAGTTCTGCATGTATGGTATCTAGGGAAACGATATTAAAAATTTCAATTCAGGCATGTCTGAACATTTTGACACATTTATTAGACTTCTTCAAGACTAGCAACGTCAATCAAAGTCGAAAGTGTCAAATACTGCTGCACGTGTAATAAACAATGTCAAACCATCGCGTGACGAACTAATAAATTTTCGGTCACGTGACATATTAATACTTTATAATATTCGTGTGTCAGAGTCTTTAAGGCCTTTGCGCCTTGCCAAATATTCGGCTGTGAAATGTGCTTTGCAAGATGTTGCGCATGCTTTAAAGGCCTTAGACACGAACATTATGAGATATTAGTATGTCTTGTGACCGATTATTTACTAGTACGTCACGCGACGGTTTGACAGGACATTCCAAGGCTCCAGGACTCGATTGCGGACTGTCCTTGGAATCTACGTGACACACCCGGAAAAACTCTATTTTTTGTACTTGTAACGGAAATAAATTATTTAACGGTAACAAAGTAAAATCAAATAACTTTCAAATTTTGAAGAATTGTTTCGCGGAGAGGGACCGGAAGAACATAACAACAGCGATCGGAAAATCCTTAGATCAATTTTCCGGTTCTGGCCGACAAGCACTGGTGGAAGGTGGAAAGATTGAACCGAAAGTGTCTATTTTCTAGCCGATCGTAAAGAATGTTATTTACAGGATGAAACCCGCCAAATTACTCTGAAAGCGAAAGATTCGCAAATATTTCCTAAAACGGATCGTTCTTATTCGATTGGGAATCGTCATCCAGGGTTGCAACAAAATTTGGTAACTATTTTTCTTAGAGCGCTGAAAGTGCCGTTAAGGTTGTTGCACTGCAATACGGAAAAGCGATACGTTATTCCACTGTGCTACATCGCCGAGCGCCCCATTGAAGTGAAGGAGTAGAGGTTAGAAACTTAGCATATTTCTAAAATAAATTGAAATCTGTTGAATTTCTAACCTTATTCATTTGTTAAATTTGACAACTGTTAATATCCACTATGCCAGGAATGTGGTTATGTATACATCTTAAGAGCGCAAATGATTCATTGTGCAGAGTTTTCCTGGTAGCTCTGTGTATGGTTTCCAGAAAAAATTAGATGTAGTCAGCTCATTAGCATCCTACTTTCTCCAATGTTTATGTTCTACCTACACTATTTTCGTGGATAACTCGTCCAAAAGTTTTAAAACTCTTCTCCCAAATCGCTCTATTAGTTACAGACGATCAACAGTCGAAGCATCGACAAAAGGCGAATAGTTTACTGTAAAGGGAAGTTTTTACATATTACCTGTTTCCACTAATTCTCTTTTCATTTTAAATATTAATCACGAAAAGCATCAACACTACGAGGGCATTTTGGACTGCATTCGTGCACCAATGAACATCGCAATTAAAACTGTAATATAAAATTAGTTAGCTAAAATGTGGATCCCTCGACTACATATTTCGTGCTCCCGATTTGACCGTGATTTAAGAGTACCATTCAATGTTTTATTTTATTACGACTGTCCGTTTCCGGAGCTCAAAAAAAACAAGAAAAATATAATTCTTTTTTCTCAACTAATTTGAGAGGGTAATTCAATACGATTGATACTTCTTAATTGCAAATGATTATTGATCTGGAATATTTCCCCGTAGAAACATTTCAAATAATGTAGATATATGTTGGCCGGCACCCTCACCAGATCTCTCCCCATTGGATTATTATTTATGAGTAATTATGAAAGATCTGATTTATAAATCTGTACCTACCAACGTTAATGAGGTTCGAGGGACGATTGTCACGACTTTAAGGACCAAAATGGGGAGACGGAACATTTGAAAATCAATGTAAAATTTAGGAAGACGCGTTGAGCTGTGCTGGCATGTGAAGGGTAAACCTTTCGAGCACTTTTTGTAATTTTATTTTTTTTCCTTTTTTGTTATTTTATTATTTAGGGGACACTGTTTGGGATAACTGCGGGACCTTACTTTCCTTGTTCCACAGAATCCCACTTGTAACACACGTGTATCTAGTAGCTCCTGATATTATTACAAAAATAGCTCTTTGACAAAGTCCACAAAGAAATCGGTGGATTAATGGCGATTTGAGACCTGATGTAACTTGAATTGTATTTAAATAAACTTCTCGCTCCTTCTAGATACCAAACGCGCACCATATTATCTACCAGGACAATAGTTGATGGCATAATAACGAGCACGATGGAGGAGAATGTGATAAGTCTGTTTCACTGAAAGCATCGATCTATGATAGAAGTTAACCAACTTACTAGTGTATATTGTAATGTTACTAATGTACTATTTTGAACACCTTAACGAGGGCTACACGTATGGGGCGAATACTTCATTATTTCTTGGGTTCTTGAAGAGGTCTAACAACCCCTAGTGGTGAGTGAGACCCTGTCCCAAAATAAAATAAAAATATTTAATGAGGGCACGGCCAAATGCAATTAAATCAACTAAGGGTTCTCTTTAAATGATATGCATGGTGTTTCTTAATGAATGGTAAAAAACGAAATAGTTGAGTCATGAGTTTATTTTAACATGAAAATTTCATGTAAAAGCAAATTCTAAATTGCTTTCATTTTGATTTACAGTGCGTTGAAGTTTTATTTTTATTTTCGATTTTTAATTAACTCAAAATTGGTAGTAACAATCATTTCAGCGTTCCGAACAAATTGAAATAGCAATTATTTAAAATATTCTGGAGGGCATTACTTTTTTCGTGGTTCCTCTCAATATTTCACAGGAGAAATTTTTGTATGATATTTTTAAATTTTATTGAGTAACTGCGTTTAGTTCCTCATGCATTTTTTTTGCTTTTTTGGTTCCTTATTTTTTTTTTATTAGAAATAATAATTTAAGACATATTTGCAGCAATATCTAACCATGTTGCCCCGAATGACCCAACGCTACGGTAAAACGGCAAGATAGTCAAGTGTTGAAAAATTGCAAAAACTCACCAAAGAATTAGAAATACACCTGGAATTTTTTATAGTCTTGCAGTCGGTGAGAAGGAGTGTTACATCTTGTATTTTGGTATGAAGACATTTTTAACAATTACTTTGGTCATAGTCCAAATTAGCGGTGTTTTTTTTTGCAAATATTTCCTAAGCTATTCTTGGCAATAAAAAAACTGACGAGACAATAAGGTTAATAAAAGACCCAGAGGATTAACTGAAGCTAATGAATAAAATCTAAAAATATCACAAAAAAGTTCTGATATAAAATATTGACATTGACCACGAAAAAAATTGCGCCCTGTAGAGTATCTTAGATAATTGTTTTTCCAGATTGGTCGTAATGCTAAAATGATTGTTATTACCAATTTGGAGTTAATTATCTTTACAAATAACGGAGAAATTAATAAAAATCAAAAACAAAAAATTTAACTTCAACAGCATAAATCAAAATTATATCAATTTAGGACATACATTTTTATGAAGTTTTTGTCTTAAAATAAGATCATGATGCTTCCATTTCTGTTTTTACCACCTATTAAGGAACACCTTTTATAAATGGTATATAACCCAACGTTCAGCAATCCCAAGACATGAACCGTTTCCAGTTTAGCGGCAAAAAATATTATGATCAGGTCGATCATGTATGTATATGTATATCCATTAACGAAATATTTCATGGATTTTGATAAAATTACATAATCCGAACTGGATTTCCCAGCACTCTCCCAACCAAAAAACTTTTAAACAACTTCCCTAAACCAACAAGTGATCGCTAACAGTTGGCGCACTTTTCGAGAGAATAAATTTTAATGCCAAGTAGCAATTAGCGGTTTTGTGCTTGGTCCTACATCAGCTGGTGCCTGCAAATATGCAAGCAAATCCCGCCTTAGTGTACCATTAATTAGTTTAATTACTTAAAAACTCCTAAAACTTTAATACACGTAAAAAGAGGAATTTTTTGTACTGAAAGTTCCTGCGGACCTAATGCTATTGTTTCTAATCGACTTCCCTGGAGTAAATTTTGAGAGCACACAAGCCGGACGTCATAAATAATTCAGGAGGTTACCCTCATAGTAAGAACATGTTGTCGACGGTATAGGGATTGCTTACTAAGCAGCTAGAATAATTTGTTCTTTATACATTTGTACTTTTAGGTTTTTGTCTAAACTCTTTCAGGACTATGTCCTAATGATGATGCGTCTGAAAAATCAATCAAACCGCCCTCGACAGACTACAGAAGCTTAGGAACTAAATCTCCCCCAGGAAAAGTTCAAGCTTTAACAAAAATATACCTATATGTGAAAAACGACTCAATGGGGCTTTTGGGGTTGACCTTTTTTTTAGTTCACATAGATAACACACTTCTGGTGAAAGGCGGCGAATTCCCTATTCACCCCGGCTTTTCGATTGATTGCTTTCAAGCCGTGATGTCACCCGAGAACAAATGTATCTAGAATCGAAGAATTGATTGGCCATAGTGGGCGTAATGGAAAAAGTTTTAAGCCCAGTAATAAGGGCAAAAATTCACTCTGTCTCGCTTTAATTGAATCAGCCACAATGTCTCTACTAGGACCGATTTCGTAATTGCACGAAAATGTTTGTGTAATCATCGTTATGTTGCGCACACTCGAATCACAATCAAAGTTTCATTCTACATGAAAGCGAAGTTTAATTAGTTGGTGGAGCATTTTGTTCGCAGAATCAAATTAATTTGTAAGCAATGAACTCGGCCGCAGTGGGATATTTAGAGACGAAGCGCCAAAAGAATTTTAAGCAGACCATATAGCGCAGTTTAATGAAACGTAAATTTATTCCTTTTTTACGTTTGAATTTTTCCTTTTTTTTTTTTAATAATTGTTGCAAACGCCTTTATGACTTCGCTTGATGAAGAACCCCAGGTTGATTTTTATTGTGCTTAATTTTTCACCATTTGTTGCTGACAGTTGTATGTCGCGCAGCATCTTCAATGAAAATTCTGTTCAAAAAAATAAAGATATTTCTTCAACAAGCAACGTGCCAAACAACAGTAACTAGATGCTAATTTTATTTCAATAATGTTTACCATTAAGAGCCTCAAAGGATTTGAAACTACGATTTTTTCCATTAATATGGATATACCAGCTCCAGCATAACTGCATTTTTAATTCTATTTCAGGTAAGATCATCACATCACTGCGGCAGGTAGTCTATATTCTTCAAAATAGCAGTCCTAGCCAGCAAGATTAATGGAAAGTGTCCAGTGAGAGGCATGATAATTTATCATAAGTTTAATATTTTTTGTTTTATTTATACATGGTGTTTCTTAAAAATGCGACACAAGCCTGAGGGAAAATGCCTTGAGTCGAGATAAGGAAGAAAAACTTTCTATAAACATACGTTCTGCATCGCTTCATTTTGGGTTAAAACTTGGTGTTAAAAATTAACCTTGGGGTGTTATAGATGGTGCGGCAGTCACTTTGGAGAAGATTGAATTCATGTATCCGATGTGCGATCCGGTGTCTGATCCGAATATCTTGAATAACTGAAGTAGGAATGTAAAACCGTTTCGTCGTAACTCAAACCGTTCAGAAGTTGCGGCTGTCGAAAATGGAAGAAGGGCCGTATTTCAATCTAAAATATATTACTGCTGAGAATCGGAATAGGGCATATTAGATGAAAATCTTAGAATTGCGAGTAAAAATCAAAAAACCTCATACGTACGTTTCTTCATAATACGAAGATAGAAAGTTATGTATATTATACATAGCTCACGGTGACATATGTACATAACATTTGTCACGCATATAACACTTCTCATGTAGATAACTTTTTTCTGGGCAACTCTGTAGCATTCTAGACAACTTTAAAATATGCCTGTAGCTACAATTCATGCAAACCATAAATCAAAATTTCAGATAATTTTCCCCCCAATTGTTAGCATCAAACCGGCCGGATCACCATGAATTTCATTCATGTAAAATATTAAACTTTTGCATTCGGGTTTTTTGCTCTACATTCATCCGTTTTTATTATTATTTTCCTAAAAAAACCACAACCTTTTTGTCAAAAAATAATAAAATTACATTCAAGCTGATTCTGGATAACACAACTTTATGCACGATTGGCGATTCTACATGCATTTACCCTAATATAATTAAAAAAACTATGCGGGAGAATATTGGTTTCTACAGAGTGCTTAACTATGAGATGTTAAAATCGGTGTTTCATTATTCATGCTTTATACGGATCGAGAGTGCACGGACGTAAATATTATGCACGTGCTGGGGGCAACCAATTTTGCCCACTTTAAATTATGTCTCAACATGTAGTGTAAAATAATGCTCGTAAATGCCTATCTACATCTAAACCACTTTAATGGAGCCAATAAAAACCCACAAACAATTATTCTAGAATAAAACGTACTTTTGCGCTTAGAAATGAAAGCATAAAATGGGTATTTTATGAGAAATCTTATTTGTTCGCTTAAGGAATAACAACATATTTTACCGATAGCTACTCGGTGCTAGCAGTAAGCTGCTACTGCTTCTGGTTTATGTTGATTACGTAGTTGCATGAATTTGTTCAGGTTAGTTGCTGGTAGAATTTGGTCTTGAAGTTTTCGAAGTTGGTTTGGTAAATGATGTTTTAGTGTATTTTTGACTAATTTAATTCGAAGTTATTTTGAGATCAGGACGGAAGTTGTGATCGGATCAACCGATATTTCCTATGTAGGAAAGGCAATAGGTTCGGAGAGGAAGATGCCTGGAAAGTTCCAAAAAGTTAGGGTTCCGAGTCACCCACGAGGTTGGAACCTTCAAGCACCAGTAAATATTTGGTACATGGGAAAAGCGAGAAATGTAACGCGCAAAATAATAATTTGCAGAAAAATCAAGTTACTAATACCGGTTTTCCAGGCCCACCTGGACATAGAATATTAACATGAAAAATTGTTTTTTTGCCTCTGCACAGATAATTCAATTGAAAATTTTGACTTGGAGGTCCTAGTGCTGGAACGGGGCAAGTATGATAGTATTCTTTGCTGTCTCACCCCAGACACAAGGGGGGCACAGTTGGTTGACAGTGCCAAGGGGAACTGTATCCGTTTTGCGTAGCTTTTTACTTTGTTCGAAGGACCACAGCTTATTTGGCGCTGAACCAATGCAGAACAAAACACACTTGGTAACAACACACTTGTATTTGTCTCACTAAATTTTTAATGTTACTTTACAAGTGACAAATGTCATAACAAATTGTAAAATTAGAGCAAACTAGAAAAACACAAGCGATCACTGAATGTTAAGAAATTTTTGCGATTGGGTGTTTTTCCTTGAACAACTGAGGCAACTGAGATGTGAATTGAGCTCAGTATAGGGATCCTATTAAGACTGTAGGAGTTAAAAAGAGAATAGGAGAGATGTTGAAGAGGAATTGCGTTTTGTATGAGAGATTCTATGAGACTGATCCAATCTGAATTTTTCCCACCGAATGTGAACCTCATGATATCCATTTATATTTTTACCACCTCATAGTCATACCAATTAATGTGAATTATTAGTGCCGAGGACTAAAAATTGCTTATCAATACGGTGCCATAAATGTGTGAGAAAAATGATGGATGAGAAGAGTTATGAGCGTGAGAAGAGTGTGGAATGTGTGTGCAGTTGAATAATGTAAATACTGCCTTTAAGGGTAATTAATAAGGGTTTACGTTGGCAAAATAAAAAAACATTTATTAGTGGGTGAAGATGTTGGGTATTTTCCTAACAGTGCTCAAGATAGGCCATCATTCAACAAATTTTTCCGTTGTGGCTCGACGCGCCTCCAAATTTCAAAAATTTGAATATCCCGCGTAACCGTTAGAGGCTATCATCTTAGCCTTTAGTCGTTTGAAGCAGTATTTGAAAAAGTAGAATGTAAAGTGAATCATCTTGTCCGGCGAGAGTTTGGTGACTCATGGTGGAAAAAGGTGAGGGTATTTAAGGTAACGGCGATTGAGTAAAGTCAGTTTTAAAAAGCAAATTTCATTTGTTTTTAATTAACCAATCAGCAAACCTGTCTGTATGTCTTCACCGATTGAATTTTTTTTCATTGCGTATTCATTTTGCCCTATTTTACAATTAGTCCGAAATCGAATTAAAAAAATTATATCGTTATATTTCGCGTTCGTTCACAATACCATCATAAAATTGAATTAGTTAACTGCACCACTGACCTGGAATCGAACTCCGGTACTTTTCATCCCCCAAATCGGAAATTGTCGCTAGATGATTTTATTTAGCGATGTTCGATATGACGTCAACGCGTAAACAAATATTCAATTGTTTTTAATAATCATGGCGTTCCAGGGCCTCCTTCAATAGATATGACAAAATAATCTCTCACGTTTAGGGACGATGCACAAACAGCATTTATTTATGAAATTAGACGGTTCACCTACAGTGACGGTAAAAAGTATTTGCACATCGCGATTTTCGCGATTTCTAAATTTATTGTTGTAAATTAAAAATAAAAACATTTTACATATAAAGAGTATATTAAATAATTACACTCACCCACAAAAGTCATGGTACAGCACATCATTTCGTCAAAAAGTGTAAATATTTTCTCCGTGCAAAATAAAAACTCCATTTTGTCTAAGTACATGTATCATTTAATATATGTCTTTACTAGTACCAGTTACAAAATGAAACAAAAGCTCAAGCTTATTCAAACAAAATTAAATTTCCTATCCTAGAGTTATATGACCACCTCATAGAAGGCCCATTATTCAGAAGCACAACACGCGCCACCCGTGCCTATGTAATAACACGAGCCACACGTGTTGTGCAGATTTAGCACTATTTTTTATATAAATAATTGTGTCACTTAAGATAGCAGGTAGTCTTCAAGTATCTTTCCGTGTATCAATCCTTATACAGTATTAAGTGTCAACACGTCTTTTGCAAATAAAATAAATGTATAAAATTTTTTTTTGAAGTTACATTAAGCCCTAAACGTAACTCTAGTCATAAATTGATTCCACAAAAGTCTTGGTACAGCAACAAAAATTCCTATCATTCATGATTATAAAAAATACAAAAACATTTATTTTCCTCTTTTGTTATTCTTTGTTAAGTTTATATGCATAAATACGAAGAAATCTAGTAAGTAGACTTCATTTCATAGTTGCAATAATTTGAAAACATGGGTAGAACAGAGTTGAGTATAAGTGAACGAAAGATAATTATTAATTTAAATATAGAAGGAAAGTCTTACACAGAAATTTCAAAAATTGTGAAACGGAGTTGTTCTACTATTCAAAAAGTTGTCAATCGCTTCGAAAACCAAGAGAAAATAAAAAATAAACCACGAACTGGACGCCCGAAAAAGTTGACGGATCGTGAAACAAGGTACATCGTTAATGAAATCAAAAAAGATCCGAAAAAAGTGCTTCAAAGTTGGCTACAGACGTAACAGAACTCGTTGGAACTACTGTGCACGAAGAAACAATTCGGAGATCTCTTCATAAAGCAGGATATAAAGGCTGTATTGCAAGAAAGAAACCCTTTATAAGTGACAATAATAGAAGAAAGCGGCTTGAATTTGCTGAAAAATACAGGAAAGTTCAGCTGGAATTTTGGGAAAGAGTAATTTGGTCGGATGAAAGTAAATTCAACATTTTTGGACCAGATGGACGTAGAAAAGTGTGGAGAAAACCAGGAGAAGCGCTCAATCCAAAATATACAATTCCTACTGTCAAGCATGGTGGAGGTGGATTAATGGTCTGGGGTTGCATGTCGGTTTCTGGAGTAGACAATTTAGTTATCATTGATGAAATCATGAACCAACATATATATCTGAACATCCTGAAGGACAACTTAAAACAAAGCGCAGAAAAATTGGGGCTATTAGAAAATTTCTACTTCCAGCAAGATAACTACCCCAAACATAAGGCCTATTCCGTACGTCAGTGGCTCATCTACAATTGCCCCCATCTGCTAGAAACACCTTCCCGAAGCCCCGACCTTAACCCCATCGAACATCTGTGGGATCATTTGGAGAAACAAATACGAAAACACGTAATCCAAAACAAATACGATTTAAAAAGAGTTATATTAGATGAATGGTCACAAATCTCAAATGAAATCACAAGGAAATTAGTGCGATCAATGCCAAATCGTCTATTAGAAGTCATTAAACAAAAAGGGCACGCCACACGATATAATTTTTTTTTTCAAATAATGCTACCTGTACCAAGACTTTTGTGGAATCAATTTATGACTAGGATAGGAAATTTAATTTTGTTTGAATAAGCTTGAGCTTTTGTTTCATTTTGTAACTGGTACTAGTAAAGACATATATTAAATGATACATGTACTTAGACAAAATGGAGTTTTTATTTTGCACGGAGAAAATATTTACACTTTTTGACGAAATGATGTGCTGTACCATGACTCTTGTGGGTGAGTGTATAATAAACATGCTCTAGCTGAACAAACGTGTTGGAAGTGGTTTGCACGTTTTAAAGCTGGTGATTTCGACTTGGTTGACAAGGAGCGACCTGCTCAGCCAAAAAAATTTGAAGACAATGCTTTGGAGGCATTGCTCAACGAAGACCCATGTCAAACACTTCAAGAATTGTCTACATCATTGGGAGTTAACTTATCAAAGGTAGGAAAACGTCTTAAAACTTTGGGTATGATCCAAAAGGAAGGACATTGGGTTCCATATGAATTGAAACCAAGGGACATTGAGAGGCGTTTTTTGACGTGTGAACTGCTGCTTCAACGGGAAAAAAGAAAAGGTTTTTTGCATCGGATTGTCACTGGTGATGAAAAACGGATCCATTACGACAATCCGAAGCGCAGAAAGTCATGGGTTAAGTCCGGTCAACCGTCAACATCAGTGGCAAAGCCGAATATCCATGGGTCTAAGTTTCTGCTCTGTATTTGGTGGGATCAGAGGGGTGTGATTTATTATGAACTGTTGAAACCGAATGAAACCATAGCTGGAGACCGCTACCGACTACAACTGGTGCGATTGAGCCGTGCATTGAAAGAAAAACGGCCGGAATACTCCAAAAGACACGACAAAGTCATTTTGCTGCACGACAATGCTCGTCCGCACGTCGCAAAACCGGTACAAACATACCTGGAAAGACTTAAATGGGAAATCCTGTCCCACCCGCCGTATTCCCCAGATGTTGCTCCATCTGATTATTATTTGTTTCGTTCGATGGCTCATAGTCTGTCTGAGCAGAAGTTCACTTCTTACGAAGATTGTCAAAAATGGGTCGATTCATGGATTGCATCTAAAGACAACGCGTTCTTCCGACGCGGTATTCGTGCCCTGCCCGAAAGGTGGTCAAAAGTAATAGAAAGCGATGGGCAATACTTTAATTAATGTATTTTTTTATTTTCATTTAAAATCAATAAATTTTTTTCTTAAAAAAAAAACGCTACGAATTAATTCCAACTCCTAATAGAACAATCTATAACAAGGAACATTTCTCAGTACATTTACAATAATAATCAAGAAATTAGTCAAAGAAATTCCAATTTTAGACGAACTTTTCTTAATATTAGACATATTCTTGTTCAAAAAAGTCTCCGTACGATTCAAAGATGTAGGCAATAAATTTTTTTTACTGCGAAGGAACGCTGATAAATAGAAATTCCTATATGGTTAGCTTCGCAATAATATGTATCAGTTACTAAAAACATCTCAAAGAATACATTATAAATTTAAAAAATCGTGAAATTGATGCCAATTTGAGGCAATTAATCATTAAATTGTACTGTAAGAGCCATTCAATGGCTAAAGTGGCAAACATGGTAAAGAGATCTAAGTCAACAGTACAATATACAATTGAGCGCTATGGAAAACACGGTATGGTAAAAACAAGACCAAGAACTGGACGCCCAAAGACTCTGAAAGCGCAAGAGGGACGATATATTGTGCGTCACATTAAAAAAAATCCATAAGTAACCGCCACGCAAATGAATAAAAATTAAAAAAAAGACTTAAACCTAAATTGTAGTGACGAAACAATTCGAAATGTTCTAAGACGCAATGGTTATATAGTCAGATCCATCTGCAAAAAGCCCTTTATTTCGAAAGCAACAGGCTATATCGGTCGAAATATACTAAAAAGCATTTAAATAAGGACCAGGACTTCTGGAACAACATAATTTTTAGCAACCAGAGTAAATTTAAAATTCATGGGTCGGATGACAGAGAAAAAGTGTGGAGAAAATCCAATACTGAGTTTAAAATTAAAAATTGATCTGCAACTGTCAAACATAGAGGTGGAAGCGTTATGGTTTGGGGTTGCACATCGATAGCAGGAATAGGCAATCTGTGTTTTGTTGACGAAATAATGGACAGCAAAGCATACAGTACCGAACAAAAGTGGAGAAACTGTTTATTGAATTATAAAAAATATATTTTTATTATTTATTTTCCAAATATGACTACGATGGTTGTTTACTACCAGCACCAAAAAGTAAATAGATTGTTTATTTTTGATCTCTTTTTTTTATTATTGATAAACTTTTTTTTTCAATTTGGCGAGGAGCAAAAATAAAGAAACAAATCTGAAATTCCCTTTTAACCTTTAGGTGCTAAAGTGACCAGTTGATTTTTCAGTGTTATTGCCGAAAAGTAAATATTGTGACAATGCCCAAAGGTGTTAATTTGTCGTTAGATATAAAACAATTAATAATACCGAAGTTCCAAGCCGGTATAAAACAAAAGACCATTGCCGAGCAGTTCAACTTAAATCGATCGGTTATATCTAAAACTCTTAAGTTGTATCGTCTACGAAAATCTCTATTAAGTCCACCAAAAACTGGAAGACCAAGAAAAATAACATCCAAGACTGATAAGAAAATTATAAATCGTGTAAAGCAAAGTCCATTTCTTACCGCAGTACGTATTAAATCTGAACTAGACGATATTGATGTTGGTGTTCACACAATTCGAAGACGTCTGAAGGAGGGTGGCCTTCCCTGCAAGAAAACCTTCTAAAAAACCCTTTATTTCAAAGAAAAATCGGACCGCCCGACTTCAATTTGCACATGATCATTTAAACTAGTCCCAATCAAAGTGGAATACCATATTATTTTCCGATGAAAGTAAATTTAATTTGTATTCCTCGGATGGTATTTTATGGGTGAGACGTCCTGCTAACAAACGTTTCGATCCGAAGTATACTTTGGGTACTATTAAGCACGGTGGAGGAAATGTTCAAATATGGGGGTGTTTTTCTGTTTGGGAAATGGGACCTATTATCAAAATTAACGGAATCATGGATCGATACAAATACTTGGAGATTTTATCTGACACAATGCTGCCATATGCAGAAGACAACATGCCTTTACGTTGGTGTTTTCAACACGACAATGATACGAAGCATACGGCAAAAATTGTAAAAAATTTTTTTGAAGACGAAGGAGTTACAGTCATGAAGTGGCCGGCACAGAGCCCCGATTTGAACCCCATAGAAAACTTATGGGATTTAATTGATCAGAAAATCCGCGTCCAACATCCTGAAAAATTCAAAAATAGTGCTGAACTCTTTGAGGCCATTAAAATAGCTTGGAACACTGTACCGATGGAAACTATTGAGAAACTTATTGGTTCCATGAGAAGAAGATGTTTAGAGGTTATCAAAAATAAAGGCTACTCTACTAAATATTAACTAGTTTTATAGTTAACTATTTTTCTTCATAATGTTTCTTTACTTTCGCTCGTCGTTTTTTCAAATATCACTCAGTATAATGTTATTGTGAGTAGGAAAAATTCTTTTGTTTTACTTTTAAGTTAAATTTATCTAGTACTTATTTAAAAAAATAAAATATGTTTTTATTTTTAATACTTATTTAAAATATTACAAAAATTTAAATGTTTCTCCACTTTTGCTCGGTACTGTATATGAACATTTTAAAAACAAATCTTAAAGCTAGTGCGGAAACGTTAGGCGTTAGTAGATCTTTTATTTTTATGCAAGACAATGATCCAAAACATACCTCGCGTCTAGCAAAAGAATGACTTACATAACGTTAAGAGTATTCTAAATCACCCACCACAATCGCCGGATCTAAATCCGATTGAGCATCTGTGGGGAACACTTATATAGTAAAAATAAGATCACATACAATTACTAATAAAAATGACAAAAGAAGCATTATTAAAAGAATGGTCGAAAATACCGTCTAATGTAATATGAAATTTTGATAATTCTATGAATCGATGATTACATGCAGTATTAAAGTCTAGAGGAAACCCGACAAAATATTAAACATTTATCGTTACAATAATTTAATTAAATTTAGTTAATATTAGTTTAGTCATATGAAATCGTACGGAGACTTTTTTGTGCCACTGTAGGTAGTTTTAAAAATAATTCAGTTCGCAAACATGGTGAAAACAAGAGAACTAAGTGCTGGTACAAGAACAAACGCGATTTTACTTAGAAATCAGGGAAATTAATATCGGAAAATTGCTGACTACCTTCAGTTAAACTTTTCCATTGTCCGATACATTATCAAAAGATATCAGGAGCGAGGTACAACCGAAAATAAGATTCGCAAAGGACGTCCACGGAAGCTTAATTTGAGAACACAGAGGAAAATAAAAAATAAATCTCTCAAAAATTCTACCATAAG
This sequence comes from Euwallacea fornicatus, assembly GCF_040115645.1. Classification (NCBI taxonomy): domain Eukaryota; kingdom Metazoa; phylum Arthropoda; class Insecta; order Coleoptera; family Curculionidae; genus Euwallacea; species Euwallacea fornicatus. Next base: position 4,843,197 of record NC_089552.1, read on the forward strand.
CGCATCAACCTTAGCAAATATGGTCCGAACTAGTACTGGAGTCCAGGTTAGTGAAAGAACCATAAGAAATTCTTTGAATTCGGAAGGCCTCTATGGTAGAGTTCCTCGGAGAAAACCATACGTCAGTGAAGGAAACCGGAAAAAGCACCTGGCCTTTGCAAAGGAATATACCAGCAAGCCGATAACTTTTTGGGAAAATGTCATCTTTTCAGACGAGAGCAAGTTCAATTTGTTTGGTTCAGATGGTAGGAAAACAATCTGGCGAAAACGCAATGAAGATTTAAAGAGACAAAATGTTCGAGTTTCAGTGAAACGTGGTGGTGGACATATTATGGTGTGGGGCTGTGTTTCCTACCATAGAGTGGGTATGCTTGTTCCAATAGAAGGGAATTTAAATGCGACAAGTTACATCAACATACTCCGAAGTAATTTAAGGCAAAGTGCTGTCAAAATGGGCATTGAAAATAAATATACAGGGTGAGTCGGGAGGATCGTGCCAAACTTCAGGAGCGTGTTGTACATGAAAAATAAATGTAAAAAAACTCAAATGTTGTTATTCGATTTTCGTTTGTTTACAAGTTATAGCGTAAATAAATTTTTTTAACTAGGATTCTATTTACCATAAACGTACCTTTCCTGGACGTTGGATTGGTCGTGGTGGCCCTATTAGTTGGCCTCCAAGGTCTCCAGATCTCACACCACTAGACTATTGTTTGTGGGGTTGGTTTAAAACTGAAGTGTACAGAGTAAAAGTGGACACTCAAGATGCACTAATTCAACGCATTAGAAATGCTGCAGCTCCTATTAAAGGAAGACATGAAACAATCAGGAGCGCAACGAATGCTCTTCATAGACGAAGCCGAAAATGTTTAGAAGTTAATGAAATATTTTTGAACATTTACTATGATATCCAAACGTTAATTTATGGAATTTCTTATGAAATTTATAATTTTTTAAAATTTTATGTTTAATTTTATTTACGCTATAACTTATAAACAAAAGAAAATCGGATAACAACATTTGAGTTTTTTTACATTTATTTTTCATATACAACACGCTCCTGAAGTTTGGTACGATCCTCCCGACTCACCCTGTATATAAACAATCTTTATTTCCTCAGAAATAGGCTATCGACCTGTTAGGTCTTTCTGCCTGTTATACAATGGTAATCTTTTGGTGACTAACTACTATCACATTACATCTGGAAGTGCTCCCAAAGGGTGCTCGAAGGGAAAAGGAGGCGGGATTGTCTTGTCTGTCTTGTTAAGCAAAGTAGGCTCAGTATAGTTGAGTTGTTAGTGTTCTTTTTCCATCTGTTCTGTAGTTGTCGTAGTCTTTCTGTTATTCTTATCATGTTTATGCGTTCATACAGTAATTGGTTGGGTGGGTTGTGTAACGGGTTTTCGGGGTATCTTAGTTTTGTGATTAGTTTTAGTGCAATCTGTTCTGTAGTCTGTATGTGTTTGCTTGTTTTTTCTGTTGCATTTGCCCTCAGTACGTGCCCGTAGTCTAATAGTGGTCTGCATATGGTTTGTATATTTTTATGGCGTTTTCCATACTAATCCCTCTGTCTTTTATGTCAGTGTTCGAAAGTGTTTTGCCCTTTTTATGATTTCTAGTCGAATATTTCGTAAATTTTAGTTTATTGTCTATTGTTATTCCCAAATACTTCACGTCGTTCCTTGGTTTAGTCGTGTGTCCGCCTGTCATTATTGTTGGTGAGCTGTCTTTGATGTGGTAATTTGAAACTAGAAGATGATTTTTCGTGTCGTTTGGCGTTAGTCTTCATTTGTAAAACCATGTCATGGTTCTGTTTGTCAACGTTTGAAGCTTTTCCACGGCTTTCTTAGTAGTTTTGTCGTGTGCAATCAGCGCTGTGTCGTCCGCGTATTGCAAAATGTATGATGTTTTGTCTATATATTCCTTGTCCTGTAGATCATAGTTGTGTTTTTTTTATTTACAACAATAAACTTAGAAATCGCGAAAATCGCGGTGTGCAAATACTTTTTGCCGCCACTGTATAAGAACATGATGCATCTTTTTAAAGCAAATTGAATCGTCTTTAAGTGCCGTTCCCAATATACAGGACAACTGAGTGTAGGAGCAAGTCCACTCCTACTTGCGTGTGAGGCTTTATTCCCCAATCGAATAAAAGAAAAAAGTAGACCGTTGCATGACAGTGGTAGATAACACATTTGTTCTACAATATCGTTATAAAACTTAATTTGTTATCTGCGCCACTGCTCTGAATTTGAGGTATTGCCCGTTTCGAGTTCAAATCGGAAGTTGCAACTCGATTTCGATTTTTTTACGTTACTCACATACTTTCGATAAAACGGTGATTCGCAATTGTTTGTTTGCGACCTTCGAGATCCACATTTACGGGGTACACTTGCGGACAAAAGTATGGAAAGATTTATATTTTGTACTGTATTTGTTACTATGAACAACGGTTCATTTAATTGTATTATTATATTGTAGGTTTTTATATACAGTGTGTCCTGATTAAGGATTTAACACTTTCGTAAAACCTTTATTTTTTAATCGATTTTGACGTTTTTTTTGTTAATTAGATATTCAAAATGCGCATTCGTCTAATGGATACGATCCCTCTTTACCCATAATCATAACCAATTGCGTGCATTTTTATGAGATCAAATTTCGGAATATACTATTAGAGCTTTTTTGGGATAAAAACGAAAACAGATTCTTAATTATAATGACCTAAAACTTACCCGTTCCGATTTTCATTTTTCTACTGTACAGGATTTTCGAGAAAATCAATAAAACATGTTTTTTACGTAAACAAATTTTAAAATCGGCAAAAAAAATTATTTTAACAATAATTAACTAAATTTTGATATTTTCAATCAACCCCCCAAATTCTCGTATACATTTTTCAATACGTCAGAGATTATTTCTCAGCACTTTACTTAGTTGTTGTGGAGTTACGCTCTGACAAGTCTCTCTAATACGCGCACAAAGCTCTTCTCGGGTCGGGGGTCTTGTGGGATAAACTTCATTTTTTACTGTTCCCCAAACGAAAAAATCCATGGGTGTGATATCCGAAGATCGTGGTGGCCAACGAATAAGAGGACTATTTCGTCCGATCCAGCGATTGGGAAAATTATCATTTAACCGATTTCTCATATTAACCGCATTATGAATGGGCGCTCCATCAAGTTGTAAATGTAAATTGTAGTGACAACTCAGGGGAAGCTCATCAAGTGCGTCACTAAACTCATTTTGTAAGAACCTCAGGAAACGAGAAGCATTCAAATTTTCGTTGAAAAAATATGGCCCAATAATCTTTTGATTTAAGATACCACAGAAAACGTTTACTTTTGAGGAGTATTTTCATTTATTATTTTCCAATTCGGGTTCTGATCACTTCATATTCTACAATTTTGTGTCTATACTACACCATTTGTCGTAAACGTAGCTTCATCGATGTATAGGATGTTTTTTAAAAAGTTAGGATCATCTTGATACATACTTTGGAGCCATAAACAGAGCTCCATTCTTGGATTTTGGTCTCCAGCTTCAAGTGAATGAAGAAATTCTGGTTTAAAAGGTTTCTTACCACTTCTTTTTAAACATTCCCAGATATGAGTTTTAGAAATGTTTAAATTTCTGCTAGCATCCCTCAGACTTGAATGCGGATTAGTATTAAAGTAATCTAAAATTATTTGGTTTGCTTGAGGCTCGCGATTACGTTGCTGGTCCGGTAGTTTTATAATTGTCCCATAACTATCAAAACGTCTGTTGATATTTGCGACTGTTATATGACTAATATTGCATTCTGGATGTTCTCGATTAAATTCATTTGCTGCTTCACCAAAAGTACGCGTCCCATCACCAATTAATCTTATTATTTCTACTTTTTCTTGCAGCGAATAAGACATTTTTCGAACTTTTTACTTCTGTGAAATTGATTATGTTACGAACAACAAACCAACAGTTAGTACCTAACAATTCGTAACCATAGCAATATATTGTTCGTTTTCACAGCACACTTAACTTGTGGATACCGCATACATTGCAGAAAATATAAAAATTTAGTTAATTATTGTTAAAATAATTTTTTTTGCCAATTTTTAAAATTTGTTTACGTAAAAAACATGTTTTATTGATTTTCTCGAAAATCCTGTACAGTAGAAAAATGAAAATCGGAACAGGTAAGTTTTAGGTCATTCTAATGAAGAATCTGTTTTCATTTTTATCCCAAAAAAGCCCTAATAGTATTTTCCGAAATTTGATCTCATAAAAATGCACGTAATTGGTTATGATTATGGGTAAAGAGGGATCGTATCCATTAGACGAATGCGCATTTTGAATATCTAATTAACAAAAGAAAAACGTCAAAATCGATTAAAAAATAAAGGTTTTACGAAAATGTTAAATCCTTAACCCGAACACACTGTATGTTATATATGTTTTTTCAATATGTTTACATTTTTGGGAGGCCAATTATATGGCCATTTTATTAAGGATACTAACACGAGTGATGCGTGTAAACCACAGGACGCGCCAGATTCAGCATTTTCAGCATTTTTTAATTATAAAAGCATTAGCTAATCCATAGGTAGGGATCACTATTAAGAAGATCGTTCATGTCAATCATTGTAATAGATTTTGTAACTTGAATTCTTGAATAAATAAAATATTTTTTTTAAAGAGTTCTAACGATTTTAAATATAATTGGCCGATATCTCTTTTTTTGTCATAAATATTATTTATACCTCGGACAAAAGTATGGAAAGATAAACATTATTAGTTGTTTTGAGCCGATAGTTGCTACAGTTTTTTCATTTTGTGTTCTAAACATCTGCAAAGATGGGTAAGAATAAATATTTCTCAGACGAGTTACGCAAAAAGATTGTGGAATTGGATCAACAAGGTTTAAAACAAAATGTTATTGCAAGAAATTTACAAATTAGCGAAGGTGCTGTGTCCAACATATTAAGGAAATTTAAATTGGTGAGCAATGTAAGAACCCGAGAAAAAGTTGGACGTCCCAAAAAAACCTCCCCAAACATTGACAAATACATCAACCGTTTATCACTTGCGGACCCCTGTAAGTCGGCTCGGCAAATTAGACAAGAAATATGGGAAAAATATTATGTAAATATCACAATTCGTACGGTACGACGTCGGTTATGTGCTACAGCTCTTATGGGGAGAACTGCCGTCAAGAAACCTCTTATACACTGACTTTCAAAAAAACCGCAACACCAAGAAGAACGCATTGTATGTATTTGAAATTTTGGTATGATTTAGACTTGTAAAGAGAAAAAAATGATAAAAATTTCAAGTTCGTATTTTAATGCGATATGAAGTTTTTCTTTACTTTTTTATCTGTGACGATCGTTCTTTTTGTAATTTTTTTTACAGGCGGATAGCGATAAAGGTATTATTGTTAGTACCATATTATTAGGTCGTGTAGTATGAAATGAGTAAAATTGAATTGAAACTTTAGTCATTTTTTTTTCATATGAAATGTTTTTATTGTCAATCGAAATATGCACCACCATTATCAATACACTTCTGCCATTTGACGGGAAGTTCATTGATTCCCCTGCTGTAAAAGCTTGCAGGCCGGGAGTCGATAAACTCGTGGAAGGCAACTTTGACAGCCTCATCGGAGTTGAATGTTTTCCCTACGAAGAAGTTATCCAAATTTTGAAAGAACTGGTAATCAGTGAGTGCTAAGTCGGGTGAATACGGCGGATGACGAAGAGTTTCCAATTCCAACTCCTGTAGCTTGGCCGAGGTGACTTGTGCGTTGTCGTGCAACAATAGCGGTGCGCTTCGATTGACTAATCTTGGCTGCTTAACCGTCAGTTGCCTCATCATTTCGGCCAGTTGTCGGCAGTGGACATAAGCCATAATCGATTCACCAGGTTTCATGAAGCTGCGATGGATGACACCTGCGTTGGACCACCAAACGGACACCATAAGCTTCTTTTGATGAAGATTTTTTTTCGCACAATGTTTTGGTGGTTCATCTTGATCCAACCACTGCGATGAACGTCTGGTATTGTCATATAGGATCCATTTCTCATCACAAGTAACAATCCTATTCAAAAATTGATCGTTATTATACCGGCACAACAAAGAAACACAAGCTTCGAGACGTCGTTCTTTCCGTATGTCGCTCAACTCATGAGGTACCCACTTGTTCAGCTTCTTCACCTCACCAATTTCAGCCAAATGAGTCAATATTGTTTTCTTGGTTACACTGAGTATTAACGAAAATTCGAACGCACTTTGACGTGGATTCGCTTCCACCACGGCTTTCAGATGATCGTGATCCACTTGAGTTTCAGGTCGCCCACGTGGTTCATTTGTTGGTCAAAATTGCCAGAACGAAATTTCATGAACCAACGAGATACTGTTTGCTGTGAAGCGACTTCAGTGCCAAACACATCATTAATATTGCGAGCCGTCTGAGCTGTTGTGGTTCCACGGTGGAATTCATATTTAATTAACACAAGAATTTCACTATTTTGCATGGCTGCACAAAAATTTTTATAAAGATAAAAGTTTTCAATAATTTTTAACACTTTAAACTCTGATCGAAAGAGGAAGAATGTGCCTTTTCCACATAAAACAGTCATGTCCAAATATAGATTTAGAGTGAAGTTATTCGCAGTTGAATGTGGCATTTCGAGAATCTACTCATTTCATACTATACGACCTAATAAATGTGTGGTAGTGCAAAATGCCTCGTGTACGCCAAAATGCAGTTTATCGGCAGTTAACCCCCTTTGAAAGGGGAAGAATTGTTGGTATGCATGAGGCAGGTTTACCTTTCCGCGAAATTACACGTAGATTGGATCGAAACGCATCAACAGTGGTAAGAGCTTGGAAAGATTGGTCTAACGAAGGGTCAGTAAATCGTCATCGTGGTAGTGGCCGTCCAAGAATGACGAACCAACGCGAAGACCGGCGACTTCGTCGTTCAGCGACAGACGCCCAGTTTGAAACAATTCGGTCTCTTGGTGCTCACTGGGTAGCCACCCTAAATCGAAGGGTCTCCCTTAGTACGACGTATCGTAGAATTCGAAGTTTTGGACTAAATTCATATCGTCCTATGAGTCGGCTTCCATTATCACGAAATCGCAAGGTGGTCCGACTGGAATGGTGTCTTCTGAGAGTGCAATAGGTGGTTGAGTGGAGAAGAATCGTGTTCAGTGATGAGAACCGATTTCGTTTATGGCGATCTGATGGACGGTTATGTGTTAGAAGGCGCAGAGGAGAGCGATTAAATTTGGACTTTTTGGAAAGGCATCATTCTGGTTTAACACCAGGTGTCATGGTTTGGGGTGCCATCCAGTATCGTAGTCGGTCTCCTCTTGTTTTCATTTATGATAGATTAAATGCTCAGAGGTACATTAATAGTGTCTTAGAACCAGTTCTTGTACCATACATGCACGACCATCCTGGTAGCACATTTCAACAGGATAATGCGCGACCACATGTAGCCAACGATACTGTGAGGTATTTGGAAGCTGAAAATTTGGATACTTTGCCTTGGCCAGCTCGGTCTCCAGATTTGTCCCCAATAGAGCATGTATGGGATATAATGGGTCGGAGACTTCAACGTTTAGCTCGCCCTCCAGAGACCATAGATGAACTCCGCGAGAAGGTGTTGATTGCCTGGGATACAATACTACAGGAAGATATTGACAATTTAATTTTAAGCATGCCACGTCGCTTACAGGAATGTATTAATTTAAGAGGAGATACCACCCATTATTAAATTATTATTAAATTTTTTCACTTATTCGCAATAATTTTCTTTTGATATTTTGATCGTTTTTATCCATTACCCGACCCAACGTAATACCAGAATTTCAAACGTGTACGATATGTTCTTCTTTGTGCTGCGGTTTTTTTGAAAGTCAGTGTATAAAAAAAATCGAAAGGCGCGAATTGAATTTGCAAATGGACATTTGACTTGGTCTGCACAAAAATGGAATACTGTTCACTGGAGCGATGAATGCAAATTTAACATCTTTAACTCAGACGGAAAACCGTATATTAGAAGACCAATAGGCCAAAGATTCGATATTAAATACCAGAAACCAACTGTAAAACATGGTGGCGGTAGTGTAATGGCATGGAGATGTTTTTCTAGGTCTGGAGTCGGTCCCCTTGTGAAAATTGAGGGTATTATAGTTCGGTTTGTTTATCGGAATATCTTAGAAAGCAGAATGTTGCCATTTGGCGAAGAAGAAATGCCCCTTGTTTGGCGATATCAACAGGATAATGATCCGAAACATTCGTCACGACCGGTGAAGAATTGGTTTCTGGAAAATGCCATTAATGTTTTAAAGTGGCCGTCTCAATCACCAGTCCTAAACCCGATTGAACTCTTATGGGACCATGTAATACGAAAAATAAAGCAAATTAATGTCTGTAACAAAAATGAGCTTTGGGAATCCATACAAGACCAATGGTTCAAGATTCCTGTAAAAAAATGTGAAGATTTGGTAGATTCGATGCATAGAAGATGTCAGAGAGTAATCAGGGCAAAAGGTTATGCAACTTCATATTGCTAAAATATCTTTATGTTTATTTATTTTTGAACAAATGTTTTCTTTCCATACTTTTGTCCACATTAATTTAGTTCTACCTCAAATTAATTAAAAATGGTAAGTACGAACGTGAATGGAATTTGATATATACATTTACTTCAAACAAGTGTTTAATCTTTTATGGAGCTTCTTTCTTAAATCTATTAAAACAAGAAATACTGATAATTCTATAATATTTCCATATTTTTGTTCGCAAGTGTATATTCAGAAAAAAACGAAAATTTTAAAATTTATTGAGAGAACTTTATTTATTCTACTACGTCAATTTTATACCATTCAAAATAAACGCGGTTAGATAAGGTACACTTATGCCAGCGCTTCTTCCAATCCCCGAAACACTTCTGAAACTCAAACTTTGGAATACTGTTCAGCTCTTTCAGCGAAGCGCATTTAGTCTCGTTTATGCTTAGAAAACGGCGACCTTTTAAAGTTCTACTTATTTTCTGGAACAAAAAGAAATCGCATCATTGCTTATAACCTCCACATTCGCCATATCTGGCGAATATGGAGGTTACAAGCAATGAGGTGCGCGCGGGCGCATTATCATGGTGCAAAAGCCACGAGTTGTTTTGCCTCAAACCAAAGCTTTTTTTCTAATTGCTAGAAGCAAACGGCGTTAAACTTGTTGCTAATATCCTTTGTTGATCGTTTCGATAAAATTCGATAAAAAAACAAGATCGCCACTTGTGTCGAACACAACGTAACCTTTTCGACGGTTGTCGACAGACTATACTTACAATATTTCTACCAATGTACACATTGTTTAGGAAATGTTCACCAATATGACTAGCGAAAAATCGTATAAATAGAATTCATACATCCCACAAAATCACAAAATTCCTTTCATTTTTTAAACATACCTCGTATACGGACCATCTGCCCTAGTTCATGACATTTCGTGACGGCGTGCATACATTGTATTTAAATGTTCACATAGCATCTAATCTATTATAAAAGGAGGGTCCCTAAAGCACGTAGTTAGTTTATAAGTTGTTTCATTGTATCACATTGCATCAAGTTCGAGTAAATTTTCACAATAAAGGATTTATTTATTTTTTAAACGGGAATTTCATTAATAAAAATAAACTTGCACTTTCGGCAAAAATGTCACAATAATCCCATGTATAGCATTTTGTGAAAGTGTCTTTGTCTGTATTGAGTGCAAAATGATATTTTAAGCAGATCACGCAAACACATAAATCGCTAATGTTCTGATACCCATTGTTTCTTATTCTTGAGACTGATCGTTCGGGCAAGTGATGATTCAGAAACAAACTTAATTTTACAAAGCACAGAAGCTCTGCTTGACAAATAGTGCGACATAAATATAAGCTCACCAAACTTAAATTATGACAGTCCCTTCCCGTAGCAGGATAACCAGTTTTTGTCCCTCAATGACCTTAATCTATTATTTAAATTGGCGCATTTATTTCCCTCGACGTCTTCAACAACATGCAATCCGACTGAGCAGATTATACTTTAGTATCTTGTTCTCTATTTCATAGTTGAGAATTGAATACAGGCTATATAATATTGCATAAAACCGGATTACTCGCCCTCAGACTCTGAAGCATCAAAACCAATTTTCGATATGAAAGGTTAGTGGTGCAGTCATTTTACATAATGGGTGATTCAGCCAACGACCAGTCGGGTCTTAGAGGCGAGACCACACCTTTGGAGTGCTTCGCATGTAAAATAGTATTATAACATCCTACGGGGGATTTCGAATTTATGGCAACCGTGAAAGACCCCTTTAAGGGATGATAAATTACATTTTAATTGTACATGGACTTTATAAAGCGAAAAATGATGGAGCCAACGTCGCAGGTAAATTCACTTTGCTCAACCCCGACTACTTATAATAACACAAAAGTTAGAATTTCCAAAAACAACAATGGCACCCCTATAATGTGGATAATCTCCTGCGGGAATATTTAACCAGGTTTCCTAGTTTAGTTGCCGCATCCCGCTTCGGCAAGAATAGTTCTTAATTGGGAGAGGTTAGGATGATGGATAGAGCTCGTAAATAAAGGCCCCACTATAGTGTTTATATTTAATGAAGTCTCTATAGCTTTGCTAAGGGGCTGCGCGGTTTTTAGACACTTCATTTTGCGATATATCCGGCATCATCCGAGCTGCATGGTGTAAATATTCCCGATTAGTAGCGAAATCTTGCCAGTCCAGCTAAACCGGCTGCTCATATCGTCTATTAACGTCAATAATAAATACATCACTGTCCAAATAACTATCAGTAATTACATGAAGTAATTAATGTAGGCGTCGTCTGTAGAATAATAAACCTGTTTTTTTACTGCGATATATCGTGTTTATACCTTATTATAATTTTATTACAAATTAAGTATATGAAAACAATACTTAACACAGGCCTAATTTTTTTTTTTTGGTGTGGCTTATTGTCATATCCTTGTGTGTTATTTCACATACTGGACCAAAAGTCCCACATAAGTCCTACTTTTTCGATTTTTTCGTGTGGAACATCATGGATATTATGACGTTTTTGAGTTCTTCGAGAAATTCTGAATATACAGTAAATCCCAAAAATATTCGGACGCGCTCTTTTTACAGATTTCACGAGTCCTAATTAAACATATTAGTTATTTTTTCATTTTTTATACGTTAGAAATGTCTTTATCAACCATCTATTTAGCGGTCTGCATAAAAAAGGAATGCGATATCATAATAGTTTATATTGAAATTTCAAGAAATAATCTAGAGAACCATTAAACGGGTCACAAAAATATTCGGACGGTAATAACTAACATATAACTACTATATCTATATAATTGATTTAAAGATACATAATTAACCTAATTGATTAATTTAGTATTTTGTATGGCCACCTTTCGCTTCAACTACACTTTTCAAACGTTTAGGCATAGAAGATACAATTTTTCTTAAATAATTTAAATTAATTTTATTCCATTCTTCTCGCAACCTAGTTTTTAATATTGTTTTTGATGTAATTTCATGTATTCTAAGTTGTTTTTTCAAATAATGCCATACATTTTCTATCGGGTTTAAGTCTGGAGATTGGGGAGGGGTTTCAAGGACTTTAGGACAATTGTACAACAGCCATTCACGAACAATATGAGCGGTATGTTTTGGATCATTGTCTTGGTATAGCTTGAACGAATTTAATATGCCCATGTTTTCCGCACTTTTCCGTAAATTTTATCTTAGAATATTTAAATATGCATTTTTGTCCATAATACCATCAATGAAAACTAATTCACCAACTCCTAGTGATGATATACATCCCCAAACCAAAGCTGAATCTCCTCCATGTTTTACTGTAGGACAAAGATGTTGTCTCTGTAGTTCTGCATTTGCTTTCCTCCATACCATTTGACGTCTGTCTGAGCCAAAAATATTAAATTTTGATTCATCACAGAAAATTACATAATTCCAATAATTGTCTGGTTTGGAAATGAATTCTTTAGCAAAATTGATTCGTATTTTTACATTTTTACTGCTGAGCCATGGTTTTTTTCTGCATACCCTTCCATGTTATCCATGGCTTCTGATAGACCGACCAATTGGTTCAGTACTAACTATTTTATTGGAATGATTTTCCAATAGGGTCCTCAATTTTGGCGCACTAACTTTAGGGTTTTTCTTAATGGTTCTCATTATGAAGCGGTTGTCCCTGTCATTTAACAATTTTGGTCGACCTGTTTGTTTTTTTGGAAGTATTCTATCTTCATTTTTATAACGTTTTACAATGTCTCCAACTGTGCTCTTACTTAATTGAAGCATTTCCCCAATCTTTTTATAGGAATTACCTTTTTCGTAATGAAATATTACTAATTGCCTTTTATCAAAACTAACATTACTTTTGTTTGGTACCCGACCCATGATGGATATTATTTCTAATTTTACTCTGCGATATCTGTATTTAACAAGCAACAAATGCATGCAAATGCGTAAGAATTCTTTTTTTGCTATGAATCATTTTGTTGTGTGTGTCGTCCGAATATTTTTGTGACCCGTTTAATGGTTCTCTAGACTTTTTCTTGAAATTTCAATATAAACTATTATGATTTCGCATTCCTTTTTTATGCAGACCCCGAAGTAGATGGTTGATAGAGACATTTCTAACGTATAAAAAATGAAAAAATAACTAATATGTTTAATTAGGACTCGTGAAATCTGTAAAAAGAGCGCGTCCGCATATTTTTGGGATTCACTGTATTTAATGTAACATACACTCACCCGCAAAAGTCATGGTACAGCACGTTACTGCATCAAAAATTCCTAATATTTTCCATATATGAAATCAAAACTTCAATTTATTTACATAGAAGTAATGTGTAATGTGTCTATACCAATAGCAATATTATAAATATTTACAAAAACTCAAACTTGTTCTGATAAAAATCAAATGTCATTTTCTAACAATAAATGGATTCCACAAAAGTCTTGGTACAGGTAAAACATTCGCTATTATTCGTAAAAAAAGAAAAAAATTAATACCGAGTGGAGTACCCTTTTTGTTTAAGGACTTCTACCAAACGATTTGGCATTGATCGAACCAATTTTCCCGTAACCTCGTTGGATATTTGCGACCATTCTTCCAAGATAACCCTTTTTAAATCTTCTTTATTATGAATTATAAGTTTTCTAATTTGTTTTTCCAAATGGTCCCATAAATGTTCAATTGGGTTAAGGTCGGGACTTTGTGGAGGTGTTTCTAGTAGATGCGGAGTATTGTATATCAACCACTGGCGTACCGTATAAGACTTATGTTTAGGGTCTTTATCTTGCGGGAAGTAAAAATTTTCTGCCAATCCCAATTTTTCCCCACTTTGTTTCAAATTTGCCTTTAATATGTTCAGGTATACTTGTTGATTCATGATCTCATCAATTATTACTAAATTGCCTACACCAAAAGATGACATACAACTCCAGACCATTAATCCACCTCCTCCATGCTTTACGGTTGAAATTGTATTTTTTGGATTAAAAGCTTCCCCTGGTTTTCTCCACACTTTTCTTCGTCCGTCTGGTCCAAAAAGATTAAATTTACTCTCGTCTGACCAAATCACTTTTTTCCAAAATTCGTTTTCGATCGCTCTGTATTTTTCGGCAAATTCAACGCGTTTCTTTCTATTTACGGCACTTACATAAAGTCTTTTTCGCGCACTACAACCTCTATACCCTCTTTTATGAAGCGTTCGGCGAACTGTTTCTTCATGAACAACAGTTCCAAAATGTTCCTTTAGTTCAGAAGCCAACATCGACGAGCTTTTCTTCGGGTCCTTCTTGATTTCATTAAGAATGTATCTTGTTATTAATTCTATTGTGATATTTGAAACGATTCACTATCTTTTGAATAGTAGAACGACTTTTTTACAATTTTTGAAATTTCACTGTAAGATTTTCCTTCTTTATTTAAACGAATAACAATTTTTCTTTCACCCTGACTGAGCTCGATTCTACCTATATTTTTAACTTTTAACGACTATAACATAAATGATACCGACTATTTGTCGTATTTCTGCAAGAAATAAACAAATACATTCTTATTTTTGTTAATAAAAATTCACATATTTTACCTGTACCAAGACTTTTGTGGAATCCATTTATTGTTAGAAAATGACATTTGATTTTTATCAGAATAAATTTGAGTTTTTGTAAATATTTATAATATTGCTATTGGTATAGACACATTACACATTACTTCTATGTACAGTTGTACAATAAAGTATACATACCCTCCTCGAAGTATGGAATACTATGAAAAACTAGGACTAGGTTTTGAAATAATCCTAAAAAGGCAATCAACGCAATTATATAACAACGTACTATATCAATCTATCGACCGCAATAGTCAAATCTCTGAAAAATATAACAAAACGTTCATTTTACGGACAAAAAAGTATACATACGGATAACATAAATTTTAAAAAAAGTAACAATAAATAAAAACTAATATTTTGTTGGTCCCCCTTTACTTTCCACACGGCCTTTGGTCTATTGGGCATCGATCTTACTAATTTTTTTAAATATTCTGTTGGTATTTTGTTCCACTCTTCCAGCAGAATTCTATTCAGGTCGTTCCTATTTGAAATTTTGTGTTTCCTGACTCGGCAATTTAAATAATCCCATACATTTTCTATAGGGTCTGTGTCAGGTGATTGGGGTGGAGAATTAAGTTGGTGAGGAACATGATACAGTAGCCATTCTCTAACAATCCCACTGGTATGTTTCGGGTCTCGATCTTGCTGGAAAATCCATTGGTCTTCTAAGCCCATTTTGCGAACTGAGGGGATCAAATTGTCTTTTAATATATTCAGATAACCAAAACGGTCCAGGATGTTTTCAATAAGGACCAAATTCCCCACCTCAGATCCGGACATACAACCCCATACCATCAGATAATTGGCACCGTGCTTTACTGTTGGAATAATATTTTCCAGTTTTAATTTGCAGTTTTTTTTTCGCCAGACTTTTTGTTTGTCGTCATATCTAAATAAATTAAACTTACTTTCGTTACTGAAAACTACACTGTCCCAAAACGTTTCATCTTTCTTTAAATATTCTTTTGCAAACTGAACCCTTTCATTTTTGTTAGTATCACTAATTAGTGGTTTCTTTCGTGGAATTCTGCTGTTATACCCGGCACTTCGTAAAACTAATCTGATTGTTTCAGAAAGCACGTTTATTCCTGTGGTATTTTCAACTTGTTGGGCTAAGTCAATTGCTGTTGTTGTAGGTTTTTCTCGGACAATTTTAACAATTTCTCGCTTTGTTCTAGCACTTAATTTAAGAGGTCGTCCACTTCGAGGTCTATTTTCCAAAGAATTATTTTTAAGATAGTTTCTTATTACTGTTTGCACATTAGATTTTGGTTTTGACACGATTTTGCTAATTTCCTGAAGTGATTTTCTTTCTCGTTTTAATTTGACAATTATTTCACGCACTTCATATGGAATTTCTTTCGTTTTATTGCCCATTTTTACACATGTACTATTAATTAAATAAGTAAAGCTCTTCAAAACCTCAACTGATCATAAACTAATAACATAATCCAAACAGAATTTAAAAACAAAAAGGGTGAATCTTGTTTTGTAAATAGTATGTATACTTTTTTGTCCGTAAAATGAACGTTTTGTTATATTTTTCAGAGATTTGACTATTGCGGTCGATAGATTGATATAGTACGTTGTTATATAATTGCGTTGATTGCCTTTTTAGGATTATTTCAAAACCTAGTCCTAGTTTTTCATAGTATTCCATACTTCGAGGGGGGTATGTATACTTTATTGTATAACTGTAAATAAATTGAAGTTTTGATTTCAAATATGGAAAATATTTTGACTTTTTAATGCAGTAAACTGCTGTGCCATGACTTTTATGGGTGAATGTACCTATGTCTAACTTCAACGATTATAGAAAAGTTTATGCGATATGACAATAGAGTGGCCTGCTCGATCGCCTGATCTCATCCCTATGTACTTTTTATGGGGTTATCTGAAACAGAGTTTATTATATTGTGATGTTTATGAGTCCTTTGATAAATTTTATTTTCCCCTTTGAACAACGAGCAGATACCAGAACCTAAAAACGAATTGAAATAAACGTTTGCCAATATGCCTGCCTTTAAATTCATAGACCATAAACTTATTCATTGTTGGAATTTGTTAGCGGACATAAACGGAAGCTTTGGCAATATGACAAAATATAGGAGCTTCGACTTGGTGCTCATTTAACACCAGTAACAGGGAAGAATAAAGGAAGTTGTAGGTGTCGTGCTAAATATTTTCAAAATGTACTTCAAGTGGTTTATAACACGACATAACTTTGGAGACAAATCAATATCTGCTTAAACGCTATCGAATCTTGCGTTGAGAGTGGGTCGCCTTATATCATCCACCAACTACTTGACAGAAACTCGATAGATTTAAATTTCTGCTGGATTTAGTTTTCTCTGTGTTATAAGCAGAGACAATACATTAATGTTAGTTACAGATTCGTGAAACAGTTCTGAAATTTTAATTTCATATTAACGTTAACCAGCCGCTTTTCTTAATGTACGAAGTTTGTATTATTTAACAGTTTCTACATAAACAGACAGCACTTCTTATGAGTACATGCGGAAACTCAAAGTGCTTTGCATGAAACGCAGTAATGGTGTGGCTTAGTGGCTCTTATTCTGGTGCAAACGACCTTTTTGGGCCAACCCTAAGCCCTTCGTTACAGAAAATGGTCACAGCTTTATCCCTTCATTCCAAATTGAATGTGATAATTTCCTATGACTGGGTCATTGCTTAAAGACGCGTTATTTATTAATTTCAATATCTTCCACTTAAGGTTTTGGTAACCTACATCTTACGTAAACTCACTTGTCTTAGCTGGAATCATGGGTAATAATGTGGTAAATTTTAATGAACTTTAATCATCCAATATGAGCTTTGAGCAAATTCGACTATAAACAGCCAGGGGCTTTGAAAATTGTGCTTAGCTTGGAAACTAATTTAACTTTAGATAAATACTCCTGGTTAGTTTTATGTGTAAAACACAGGCACTCCGATATATAGTTTCCAGCCTAATTAATCGCATTACAAGTTAAATTCTATAAGATACGAAGAGCTGTAATGGAAAAGCCCTACTAAAACTAGTTGTGTAGCATCACATTTCAGTAGAAGTGCTTTAATACATTTCCTGCTAATCGTATAAAGTCGGAAAAAAAGCTTAAATGTGTACCAGGCACGTAAACTAGGCGGCCAGAGATTACAACGGATATTTATAGATATTGGTTGTCTGCAGTTAAATGGAACGAAGTGCAGTAGTTGCTTTAATCTTCTGGTTAAATCTTCTATATAGATGGGAATCTTTGTTCACCTGCCCTGCACTCTGTAGAACCTATTGGCAAGCCGAGCAAAAATTTATTTTCAGAGATAGAGTTTACTCACTCGCATTTAAATAAAACCTCTACGTCCCTATATTCTGGACATCTCTCTGTATTTTCCGTACAAGCAAATTTAAAGAGAATCAAATTACTTTGAGATCAAACAAATGTGTATTGTTACAAGTAGGAACGAAAACTACGAGGAGAGTTTCAGAAGTACCCAACCTGACATGTAGTTGGAAATATTTTGTTAAAAATTGGTCTGATTACTAAAATTTAACCTTAAAAAACTTATGTTTAAAGTTAATCTGTGTTGAAAATTTTAAGTTGAAATGAATGGTCATCCATACGTGATTCAATACGCAGTAGAAGTTGCCAAGACGACGGTGTCAGAATTTTGGGATGCATGTGGGATAATGTTTATTGACTATTTACCAAAAGAAAAAACAATAAACTGAAAATATTATACACATTTATTACAGGTTTTGAGAAAAGAATTTAGGATAAAGTCACTGCATTTGGCGAAAAACGAAGCCCTCTTCTGTCATCGCGATGGCCAAAATCGATTTGGTTCCGAATTTCTTCCTCACCGACCCTATTTGCCAGATTTGGCCCCCTTAAATTTTCTATTTCCAAATTTAAAAAAATGGCTCGGTGGAAAGAGATGTCTCAATAAAGAAGAGGTGAACTTCGAAGTTGCTACCTATTTTGAAATATTCGAAGCTTCTCACTATAAACAGGGTATAGGAGTCATAGAACATCGCTGAGAGAAGTGTACCATTCTTGAGGGAAAATATGTTGGGAAATAATGTAGTATTTTATAATTTTTTTTCTTTAAATGTTAACTCGGGTACCTCTGGGACTATCCTCGTATATGAACGAGGAACGAGGATTATCAAGCAAAGAACAAATAGATTAGAAGTCACATTATCACGGTCGTAGAACAAATCAGGTTAGATGTCGCAATATCGTGGAACAGGAACGAATTATGGAAAGACATGTTCTGCACTAAAACACGACCGTTTTCAATTAATCACGAGATGTAAAGTTTATGGCGTGTATGTTGTGGGAAACGAAAGGTGAAACCCACGTGAAGGGACTATGTAGCAGAGAAATTAGGTTTTCGGTTTGCGGGGTATATGCTTTGAATGCTATATTTTAATCCTTTAATATCTCGCAAAATACATTAGAGCACCAGATGATCTAATAACTTAGCAATGACGGATCAAACCCATTCGGGCACTCGACAATACCATTCGTGATCCTCTCAAAGGGAAATTACTAGCAACCAGAAAGCCTGGAGGTATTGTCACTATCTATCGTTGAGGAACAACCCGACCTGACAAGAAAAAAATAGCGTTTCTGGCTCGAAAAAAGTGTCATAATTTCTCTTTCCTCTTCTGCTAGAGCAAGCCTGGTGGAGACAGTTTTATCCACTGTCAATATAATAAAATAAAATAATACACATTGCTGTTGACACGTTTCTGGGCCAATAGCCCTTCGTTAGGTGGGTCTACTCATGTTACACGATTTGAGTAGTACGGCTGTGAATGCCTAATGAAAAAATCGAGCAAAATGGAATCTCAAAAGAAGATAGTACTAGTGCTGCAAAACATGAGGCTAGATGGAGTTGGCGATATGTTAGACCACTGCTAATAACATGCGCTCATTCAAATTACACGTTGTCTAATATTTTCGTTCGGGATTCGCAGTGTTATTCGTATTACCGCTTGAATCGTATTTCTGAGATAAAATTCTTACTGATCTTACTTATATCAGGCAATTCGAGTCCCCATAAAACTGAAGCTGCGACTACCTATCGATAAAACAGTAATAAATGGTCTAACCTATCGCCAGCTCAATTTAGCTGCCTTTCGTGATGCTAGTATTTCTTTCGGATTCCCGCAATACTGGTACTTTGAACCTGTATGTGAAGGTGCCGCCAAACAAAACTAGGTGGAGCTAGTGATATGTCAGACCGTTGATGACAATTTCTGTGTATTCAGATTGCACTATGTACTTTGGTTAGGCATTTGCAATAGTAATGCCTATACAACTCGATTGGCTATTATAATATAATAGCTTGGATATTTTGGTTGTATCAGAATTTATTCTTCATGAAGAGTATATATACAGGGTGTTCGATTTATCATGCACATGCGATTTTCTCCAAAAATAAAAATTTGATAAAAAAATGTTTCAAATAAAGTTTGTTTGGGATAAAGGAGCGCTTCTTTTGACATTTTTTTTCAAAAAAACTGTCATTTAGAAGGCCCTTTCAAGGTCATTCGCATTTTCTCTAATGGAAACCCTAGATTTTTTTGACAAAAATAGATACATCACTAAAAACTGAGAAACATTTGTTTGAAAAAGTTTTCGATTCTACGCTTTTTTAGATTGTTTATTCAAAGAAATAATCGAAAATTAAGTAAAGCGCGGAACAACATAAAAGTTTTCTAATCCAATAAATGTTCAAAATTCTATTTATTAACGTTGACAGGTTTACAAATTGCCTTACAGGTTTTTTTAAACAAATTGTTTCAATAAAAAACAACCGATAATATGAAATTTCATTGATAAGTTTAGTAAATAAATAAAATGTTCAAATCACAGTAGCAGTTGAGTGGGGTTGTTCGAATTGTTTCGAATCGAAAAGCTTTTCAAACAAATGTTTTTCAGTTTTTAGTGATGCATCCATTTTTGTCAAAAAAATCTAGGGTTTCCATTAGAAAAAATGCGGATGACCTTGAAAGGGTCTTCTAAATGACAGTTTTTTTGAAAAAAAATGTCAAAAGAAGCGCTCCTTTATCCCAAACAAACTTTATTTGAAACATTTTTTTATCAAATTTTTATTTTTGGAGAAAATCGCATGTGCATGATAAATCGAACACCCTGTATATATACAGGGTGTTTCCTAACTACGTGTAAAAAATTTAAAGGTGTAATCCTCGACTGATTTTGAGTCAAAAATGTCTAATAAACATGTCCGTAAATGCCTTGGTTCCAAGATACAGGGTGTTGACTGAAAGACGTTGAAAAAGGTTTTAAAGGTTCCTAAAGGTTTGGTGGTATTTACTAACTTGTTTATTGTTGGTTTTTTTGCTACTTCCACTACTATCAAGAAGATAGTCAGTGTTATTTTGGTGTTTTACTCTCTAAAGTAAAAGAATTTAGTTCTGTGTCCCAAAAATTAGATTATACCTCAGTTTTGAAAATTTTTGAAATGCCTAATTACACTAATCAAGAAATGGCCAATATGGTTTTTGTTTACGGCCTTGCTGATGGTAAGTGTTTTTCTAAAATTCAAACACCCAAATTGAGTCATTTTGGAAATAAAATCTCTTTTTCTCGTCACATTTCAACACCCTGTATCTTGGAAACAAGGCATTTGCGAACATATGTTTATTAGACATTTTTGACTCAAAATCACGCAATTACGCCTTTAATTTTTTTACACATAGTTAGGAAACCCCTGTATATACAAAATTTTTATTTCGCACGAAATAGGCTATCGACCTTTTGCTCTTTCTGCCTTTGAGTGTATACATTTCATTTTAGAGTCTAACTATTTGCAATTTTTCTTAAACTAGGTGTTGTATAAGCGGGACTAATGCAGGGGGTAAGGAAATAAGATGTTAGGATACGGTTTATGTTTGGAAGTGTTCTAAGAGGGTGTTTGTGGGAGAATGGAAGCGTGATTGTCTAGTTTGTCTTGTTAGGCATAGTGGGGTCAGTAGTGCTAGATTGTGAGGATTGTTTTTCCATTTTGTTTGGATGTGTTGTAGTCGTTCCGTTATTCTTGTCATGTGCGTGCGTTCGTATAATAGTTGGTTAGATGGGTTGTGTAGTGGGTTTTTGGGGTTTCTTATTTTTGTGATAGTTCGTAGGGCGATATGTTCCGTTGTTTGTATGTGTTTTATGGTCTTTTCCAGTGCGTTTGCTCTTAGGATGTGTCCGTAGTCCAGGAGTGGTCTGCATATGGATTGGTCTATTTTTGTTGCAGTTTTTGTGCTGATCCCTCCATGAAGAATATTTAATAATTTTTGTAAAAAAATAAACTGGTTCAGAGGTTTTTCAAAAGAAAATCTAAATGGACAAGGGTCTCTGATTATTTATATTAGACATGAACTTCGTGGTGGTGTCTCTGAGGATCAAGAGAAATTTCTCAAGACGCAAAGCACCGAAAATCATATTCCACAAGCATATTACACATATTAACTTTTCCATACACTCAACCTACTTATAGTTGTGCAAACTTTCAATACAAATAATTTCTCTTTTAACCAAAATACTCGGGTGGAACTTTTTAGCATATAAATAGCGTGGGGTTACATGTAATTTCCTTGAGTGTTGGCGAAAGGAAATTTGGATATGCAAATCCGGTGGCTAAAAATTACGAACTATTCTTATTCGAAGGATAAATGTTTGTTGGTAAGTTAATGGAAATTATAATAAAGATTTTATCATGCTAGTTGGCGTTTTGGTTACATGTATATTTTCGAAGAAGTAAAATTATGAAATTGCTCTTAATCCAAAATGTTCAATTCCACTGTCTAGAATGTACTAGATGAGTTTCTGGTATCAAAACAAAACTATTGATTGTATTGTAAAATTAATCGATTCTAAGGATTTCTTTAATCAGTTCACGTGAGTGCTGTTATGAAATTTGAGACAGCCCAGTGCTAAAATCGCTTAAACGACCCGTATAAACCAGGCCGTTTTGGATAAAACCATCTCTGCACTGTTTCGTACAATATGACAATTTCTTGAAAAAATAATGAGGTGCAAAAACTTGGGATTATGTACAATTATTTAAGGACACTGACCCTGAATAGAAGATTTAATGGTGCAAGCCGTGCCGGCGATCAAAAGTAGGGTACAATTGACAATTATGACTGACATTAATGACGTTTCGGAGGACTTGAAAGGAAAAACCGAAAGAAAATGTTGCGAAAAATGCAAAGTTGCAAGTTACACTTTTACACAGGCACCTTTGCACACATACCTTTATTGCACCTGCTCCTTTTCTACATCCAAAATTTTAATAGTCAAGTTTAGACCAGCAATTGTTTGTCAGAATGTGTTCCTCTGATTACCCTTTGGCTCAATTAGCGATCAATGCCTCAAGGAGGTTGAACAAGACAATTTGGAGATTACAGTTTAAATTATCTTCAGTAAATAAACGGCGGAAGTTAATGATTCCAGGAATTCTCGAGTTTTAGAATGTCTAGACTTCTTTCTTTTTGGTTACAATGTCAGAAAAAGAATGTCAAGTTGGTGTAATAAAAACATCAACGGATGGGCGCTATAAATTTGTAACTTTTATGGCACAGGTCTGGTAATAACTTTAACAGGGAATGTGAATAAGTTAGGAGGAAATGTGAATGGGCATGCAGGAAACAAAACCTAGGTAGAAAGCAGTTTCTGGCGAGACGTGCGATACTTTCTCCTGCAGTTAACGCAGAGTTATCGGGCCTAAAATTCTCATTGTTTTTCGCGAAATGCGATATTTTCCCGTCCGATATAAGGAATTTCCAGAAAATTAGTTGGTTTTCAAGTGGGGGTAACATAAAACATACTGCCAATCAATCACAGTAATATAAAGGGAGCACAGACAAATGAACGGGACCACCTGACGAGAGTTAACGAACTGAGGAAAATTAATCACCCCTAGTCCCGGTTCAGATTTTTAATTTCACATATGCCTTGGGTGCTTCATTGACCCTTTTCCAAAAATAAAATTTTTCTTTAACCAACAACTACTGTTATATTACTTTTCATAAAAATACCCCCGGGTGTTGAATTCTGCCTGAGCAATTAAACTAAATGGGAAAAAGTAATTATTTTTCAATCAATCAAACCTGGAAAGGCAGTGTTTAAAGCGGGCTTGACCACGTGACGAGAGCTAACGAACCCGGGCGGATTAATCGCTCTCCAAACTGCCCTACGGTTTGAAGGGTTGATTCCGCTATTTATTTACCTTGGACGGGGGTTGGTTTTTGAGGCCGCGATGCGGTCGAAACTTTGTTCGGATTTATACATCTTGGTTGTCGATGAAACTGGAGAAGTGTTTTCAATCTTATCATAACAAAAGCAAATTGATTATCGTCTATAAATATGGCTGAACGCACTTAAAATTTGAGCCCTTCAGGTGTTCGGCACGATAAAACTTTCATCATATTTTAATAAAATACCCATTAATCTCGTCTCTGTTCAGTAAATTCGTTGGAGCATCGGACCCATTCGTCATCGTGCTTTGTTTGGTCTGGTTTTTCCTCTGTCTTAATAGCTTTTATTAAATGAAGATGAAATCCCTTCTTGTTCTTGATTTCAACGAATGAACTTTTCGGCTTCGGTCATTCGACTTAGTTTTTTTTGTGACAAAGATTGATATACTTCACGGATTTCTATTATTCTCATTTGTTATCAGGCGGAGGGAAGGGATGCCAATTTCATAAATTGGTTTAAGTGATTGTTCGACGACTCCGGACCGTGATCAGTCCGGTGCTTTATCCACACTAATGTACGCGACCTATTTCATAGAAAAAAGCTGTCTCGCCTGAATTTTTGGAACATAGATCCATAATCTTGAGATGGCAGAAGAACAACTTTTAGAGTATCGATGAGGTTCACTAAGCATTGAACTAACCCGAACTGACCTCAAAGTTTTAAAAATAAGTATTGCTGCCGATATCAGATGAGGACCCGCCTGTAATGTACTAAATTGCTTTTTCTTCAGTTGTGGTTTGCTTATGGAGCGACTCTAAAAGCTACCTTAAATTGGATTAATTCTGAATCCGATGTCCTTAACGCCTTCGTGGCCAACTTAAATTCTAAAATTCAGTTATTGACTAACATTAAAGATTGAGGATACGTAAGTTTGAGAGAAAAAAGAGCTGATTCCTCTGCCAGAGGTGTCGGCTCTCATGTGTAATCAAATCACTCATGTGGTGATATTTCGTAGACCAAGATATTTGCTATCGGTTCATTTCTAATGTTACTTTTTCACACAATGAATCACCATTAAAACGAGCTTGAGCGCTTTGTGTTTTAGATTTTTCAATAATTTGTGTTACAGGAATGAACATGGAAATGCTGCTATTGGTCATCTATGTGGAAGAGTTAGACAACGATAATAGGCCCCGAGTTAAATCAGTGCAGTCCGCGTGCTGTAAAATCGGACTAAATCTACTTAGCAAACAACAAACCATTAGATAGAAAGCAACATTACTTCCCTGGTTCCTTGCCTTGACGAAAAGGGTATTTTCGGGATTAAGAGCGGCTTGAGAAATACTTATCTATCTTACATCTCGTTTCACTACGTTCAAAATATCGATTCATAAGAGTAATTTTTAATCATAAGCATTGCTACATCTGGGACCGCTATTCTATAATAGTTTTCATCATTACATTAATACTATCGGCGGATAGGTGGTCTCAATATGGAAAAGAAAACCTTCTTAAGGAATTTGCCGAATATTAAGTTGAAGGCTTTAACAGTTTTATAATCAATTTTCTTCATAGTTGCCTGAACTGGCCTGAACTAACTCAAATTAGTGGAAAACAGTACGATTGACAATGTTAGGGACTTTAAGTTATTGGCTTTTGTTTTTTATTTATTGTTGTTAATTTTGGTTTTGTCATGTATTTGTATTTTATCCCTTAAGTTGCGCCCATATACGGCGATACTTATTCGGAGGATACCATCTGGGTGCCAGATCACATGGCCCATCAGGCCAAAACTAAGGGTACGTTTTGGTTGGGGAATATGCTGTTAGTCAAAGGAAGCTTTCTCGGTCGGGATTATTGCTGTGATGGTCAATTTGTTGGGCCTGCGATTTTCCCAGAAAAGCGACTAGTATAGATATTCCCCAGATGGCCGCGAGTTATGGTACCCGGCGTAGCTATAGCCCATAAGGGTTCTTGGTGGTGGTGCGCCCCTGGTTGGAATTCCTCGGGATTAGTACTTAAGGGATAATCGAAGTAATTTTTACCCTCTTCTTTTTCTCTTCTTCGTGTGGAAGCTGCGTCGGTGCCGGGATGTGATCAGAATCATAGTGTGTAACCCGCCCAATTAAGCATTCTCCCTCTTCCTACTTAGACCAAAACTCTTTCATTATTTAGATATAAGTGCAAATTAAATACAGTCCATTTTAGGTAAAACAAAGTGTCGTTGTCGTGGTTTCATTTATCGAAGGAATCTCTCAACAGACAATTCTGACTGACGCCAACGACATTTCGGATGTATGGAGAAATGCTACAAAAAATGCAAAGGTGCAAGTTATTTTTTTGCACATGCACCTATACGCACCCACCTTTGGATTTTTGCACAGTTGCATAAACAATTTCGATCGAAACATGATCACGCCTATTGACAAAAATCAAAACCTTCATCAATAAAATAAATTCAAAGATGAATGTCATACATCAATGGAACGAATTAATGAATGATTTAACATTCATTAAAATAAACGTGTTCATAATCAGTCGACGGAAAAGATGTTTTAAAGGCTTTAATTTAATCCTCACAAGATAAAATCATTACATTAGCCTGCTTTGCCGTTATATATTAAATCGAAAATGTTCCCGTGAATATAAAGCAGCAAGTTTCAATTTATAGCCGAGTGTTTTAAATAAGATTGCTAGACTGCGGGGAGAATTTGAAATAAGCCATATGTACAGGAAATATTGCATAATTCTCTTAATAATTCGTTTTTCTTTCTATGAATACCTTCTGAAAAAAAAACAAAACACTAACAATTAAACCAGAAAGTCGCCGAGGGCAAACTGCCAGCAACGACAGACCATATACGTGTAAGCATGGTTTACACATTCATATGGGTGTGAAAAGTACATTTTTCGAACGTTTCCACCATGAAGTAAAACTGTTAAACACCTCTGCAGGTTTCTGTATAACTATTGCCCGAATTGAGAAAAATCGTTTCGTTTCTCGACCGAATATTGCTAGCTTCTTTTCAGTTCAGTAGTAGAATAGAAACGCCTAAATTTCACGCACTAAATTGAAAATGATTTGCCATCGCCCTGCTTCGGTATTCTATCACATCGCTTTCCACTTGCATTGTTAATGCAATAATAGTTAAAACTACCTATGATGAAGGGATAATAATCGAATTGATTCTTTTCACATTCGAGTTTCGCTTAATTGTAACCGCCGCTTCTAGCGTGGCAAAGCAGTCGTAATAACGAAGCCTTAACTAGAACCCTTTGAAACTATGCAAATTTATTTGTTGCGGTATTTTGACACGATCAAAAGATTTGCCTACGGTCCTCTCAATCTGATTCTGTTTATATTTTCCCGAATAGGCTCCCTGGTAAAGAGGATCGTGACATTTCAAAGGGCCTAAAATATTACCAGGATGGTGCCGCTGCGATAAATATTTTCACTGAAGCAAATTGCCTGACGGTATTTAGGAGACGAAATAGGTAAACCTGAACTTTTTAAAATTCATCTTCAAAAGGAGGTGCATTAATCCCAAATACATAACTAAAAGGGATGATATTAGTGGGGCATAAATTCCGGAAACCTTTGATGTTGTATATTTGATAAACCGTATTAGAAAATCTCGACCCTAATCATGTCTATCCAGAGAGTTTGAAATCTTCAGAGTACTTTCGTTAGGCGGCGATTATCAAGTTTAAAAATTTTGGTAATTATACCGTAAACGGTTTTTGCTCCGATCGTTCTGATTTTTTAATATGTTATTCTAAAGGTCATTTTGAACAACTTTTCTAAAGGGACAAGGGCGCGCAAATGCCTCCTTCACACTTTTTTTTAGGTTGAACATTTTTCCAAATCCAACTGTCTTACGGGATCGTGGAGCGAATAGGGGTGCTGGGTGGGGTAAGGTAAGGTAAGATAAGGTAAAGTGAGGTAAGGTAAGGTAAGGTAACACATTTCAATTTTTCATCCAAATAATAATTTTTGAATTTATCAATTCGACAACATTGCTTGATTCTCCCAGCATTCCCAGATATGGAAGAAAAGAGCCCCATTTTGTTGGATATCTAGCAGAATTTTTGTTTAAACGGTCATTTCCTTTATTAAGCGACATTCATTATTTCTCCATTGAAATTGCAAAGTTACATCCACCTCAGTAAAGGAAATTTATTTCATTTAGTTTCAATTCTTATCAAGCAATATGTTTTTCATTTACTTATTTTGATCAGAATTTATATTTTTTTTCAATTGCGATTACAATTAAAATAAAATTGTAAAATTTTTGTGTATCTTTCTTGCGCAGGGGCCACGCTAGTATTTTAGTCGATTAAGTGAAGTGTCTTTCGGGATTCATAGAGTGAATTGGAGTGCTTAGTAAGGTAATTATCAGCAACGTTTCAGATCTTTAAAGCAACAACAAAATATTACATATGTTTTGGTCCTATAAGATGCAGAATTCTTGACCGCCTTGTTGGTAACTGACTGGATTAATACGGGAGGACCACTCTGAGTTTTGCAGTCTCAGAGAAACTGTTTGTGATGGTAACCTTCACTATTCCACTTAACTTTATTGATTATAACATAATGACAGGTATAATTTGTGAGTTAGCATCTGAGCTGCGATGCGTGATCTTCGTGTTCAAGTCTCAAACCTAACTGTCCTTTCAAAGTCCATTCACGTCGTTCCTTGACGAAAAACTAACAAAGGGTTCTAAATATTCCCAGAGTAATAAATTAGAATCTCAGGGTATCGCCTAGACTAAATCTAAACAAAATTGATTAGACTACGACTGGCTAACTAAATACATTCCAGAATTCTTAAATTATCCCTAACTAAATCATGTTTGAATAGATCGATTGTCCTCAGATATTAATTTCAGGGATATTTGTATAATTCTTAACAACATACCCATAGTGAAGCAGTTTACCCCATCCAGCACCCTTATTCGCTCCACGATCCGATCCCGTAAGACAGTTGGATTTGGAAAAATGTTTAACCTAAAAAAAAGTGTGAAAGAGGCATTTGCGCGCCCTTGTCCCTTTAGAAAAGTTGTTCAAAATGACCTTTAGAATAACATATTAAAAAATCAGAACGATCGGAGCGAAAACCGTTTACGGTATTGTTACCAAAATTTTTTATTACGTTTAAACCACCATAGAAAAAGGAGCATAATAACAAAGATGTTATTGTTAAAACAACTCATTACTCAACAGCGTTTCGAAGTAAACGATGGTTATCCCATTTACTGTAACTAGCTGGCTTCTTTTCTACAGAATTTTGATGAAGTTGCCCATGTTACTTAATAAAATTCATAGACAAAAAAAAATAAATGATCCATAATGACAATAAATTTAGTGATAACGGAGGTGCAACGCTACTGCCGAAAATTTTAAGGAGTGAAGAACTGCAAATTCATAAAAATTCTTCGAGGCCTACGCATTAATGCGCAAGTTAACTTTTTGAATTATTTCGAAACCCAAATCCCGACAACATTTATTTCTCATGGCGAAACAGTTCACTTGACTTATTTATTTTAGGTCCCGATGGAAAATTACTCCAACTCGGGATATCCCTTTTTGTCTAACGGCTGTCGGAGAGGATTCATCCCTTAGGTCTGTAAGGAAATGTTTTGAGTGGGTGCTGGCTATTTTCGAGTTTCGTGTAAATGGGAAAGTGGATAGTTTTCTAGTCATTATTTATATCCTTTTCTTGGCAGTTATTGGACAACATAAGTAATCGCGTTCTCTTTAATAGTTAATAGACACTTGAAGTTGAGCAGAAACTTAAGTGTTACCTGCTCTATTATACGGCAACTGGTAAAGGGTATTTTTGATGATGTGCTTGCGCATTAAGATTACGCGTGCACCTGGAACTTAGAGAAACGTGGTGATACGTATGTTACGTCATGGCTAAACGTGAATATAATTCTCCGAATCCTTCCGACCTACGCTAAGAAAGTGCAAAAAGAGAGGACGAAAAACCCTGAGAATATCTGAGAGCCATCACTTTATTGTTTCGTAATTTTCAAGTTAGAAAACCGCTACTTTCGCTATTAAATTATTTGCTGTATTTAATTATGAAATTAAATACAGCCTAATTTTACTTCAATTGCGCTAATTTAACAAACCTCGTAACTCTTGAAATAACCGTCATCGCCGTGATTAAGCTGAAAGCGCTGTCGCCAGTGTAAGACGCACCTTATTGAATTGATTCTGACTGATTGATGATTTGCATTGATGACTTTTGATGATGGGAATCAAAGCTATCAACTTGCAATATCCTTTAATAACAAGTATCGTTCTAAATCGGAACTAAAGCTCTTCTAATGCACCTTCAACATTAAGATTAACAGTATGAGAGAGCTGTAAGGGGTTCCAGAGATTACCCGAACAATAATGGGGTGACGAACAATTTGTACTACTCAAGACCCCTCACACGTTTCGTGGCTCGAGTTTATTATTTCTGAAAGGCAAATCGAGCTCTAATGAACATATTTTGTGGGTAAAAAGACATTTTGTGCCAAAATGGAGTTGAACGAGCGAAGTTTTGCTAGGGCAACTGCCGAATGAAATTATAATTTCCATAATATGGGAAATTCAGTGAATAATGGGCGTCTGCATATATTTCATTTATTTGGATCATACGCTAGTAAACTAGAAAGGAATTTCACTTTGGGATTTTTAACGGTTACGCCGTAGTAGATGCAGTGAATGTGAATTAGGTAATTAAATTGCAACAAGAAAATTTACTTTAGGGCCATTTCATGAATTGTAATACAAGAAAGGAGAGAAAAAAATTTGAGGGAACAAACGGAACCGGCTACTTCGAGGGCTATTACCCCTAACTACTGTTTGAGTCAAAGAATAAGAAAAGAATCTAAAAAAATTACCTATCTAGCGCTATCTCTAGAGTTTAATTGAATAAAAGATTTATTTTCTGCGAGAAATAAATTTAAGTTCCCGAGTTTTAGTGGTTACGCAAAGGGGGTACACTGAATATGAATAAAGTACTTAAATTACAAAATGGAAATTTGCAAGCAAATCTGCTTTGCGGTCATTCCACTGGTTGCAGTTGATTATTACAGATAGATAGAGAACGAATTTGAGCGTAAATTCCCACAAAATAAAGCAGATAAAAACACAGAAATGGCTTTCATGATGAAGCTCTTACGCCCCTGCGGAAAGTGATTTTACAGTCACTCTGTCCAAAAATGGGTATGTTTTTTATACGTTTATTTCATATGTTGATTTGATTGTCTGCTTTATTTTGTGGCTATTTATGCTGAAATTCGTTCCCCATCTATCTGAAATAATCAATTGCAACCAATGACATAGCCATAAAGCAGCTTTGCCTGCAAATTTCCATTTTGTAATTTAATTACTTAATTCATATTCATTGTACCTATTACTGCGTAAACGCTAAAAATCCCAAAATTAAACAATTTCTCGCAGAAAATAAATCTGCTTTTTAACCGTAGAGGCACTTTTAAACGATACGTGGGAATAATTTGAACAATTTTGTCATGGAATATGATTATTTTGTAGTGGGTAAAGAATTACTCGCAATATATCGTCGTCGCATTAAGTTTAATGGAACTTTTTCATGCATAATTTCTTGATTAATTACTAACACTACTTATAACGGCTAGAAGCAATCTTTTACCGGTGACATTTTCTTATGAAGATTAATTGCTTTCAGTGCGAAATTGAAATATCAAGATGAAGATACGAAAAGTAGTAATAAATTAGCTGAACTACATTAGTCAGAGTGACTTATGGACGTTACCCTAGTTGAGAACTTATCGCTATGGTACTCACCTAATAGTTCAATTCACAAGAGGTGTTCTTCTTATAGTTGTCGACTGCCAAGTGACTCCCTGGGGACCCTGGTCGCCATGTGACGCTGATTGCGGTCCCGGAACAATGTCCCGTTCCAGGTCTATCAAGGTGCAGCCTCAGAATGGCGGACGGCATTGTCCCAGCTTGGAACAAAGGAGAGGTTGCCAGGTGTCTACTTGTCACCATCATCCGGATCCTGCAATCAAAGGTATGTATTAATGTATGCGCTGCGTCTAAAAAACGATATCTAATATGGAGAT
Organism: Euwallacea fornicatus; assembly: GCF_040115645.1. Taxonomy (NCBI): domain Eukaryota; kingdom Metazoa; phylum Arthropoda; class Insecta; order Coleoptera; family Curculionidae; genus Euwallacea; species Euwallacea fornicatus. The sequence continues at coordinate 4,874,730 of NC_089552.1, forward strand.
TTACAAAACGGTAACATACAGAGTGTCTCTAAAAGGTCTGTACAAAATTCTACCACAGATTTCTGAGGTCAAAACATGACGATTTAACCCAATTTACCTAAGTCCAAAAGTGGACGGTTTTCGAAATACAGAGCGTCAAAGTGAAAACAAAAAAAAGCAAAAAAATTAATTTCTTGGTTGGTAATGCTGCTATCTACACAAAATGTCGTATCGGGCGGTTTTTGGAGATAAGAAATCAGAATCCGTTTACATTTTCGATGCACAATGTAGAGGGCGTTGTCAGCGCTCGATGAACCCTCTTTAAAAGGGCATAACTTTTTCATCACCTGGTATAAAATTTATTAATGACTAAACTTGAATTTTCCTACATTTTTTACGGAAAAAAGGTCTCTTGTTAAAAATCTCTACGAGGCTTCCTTCTTCAGATATTTGAAGCTTAAAGTTCGCTGCATGTCTTGAACAATAATTTTAATGTATTACATATCTATTCTAACAGTTGGATCGAAAAAAATCAAAACTTAAAAATAGGTTACAAATTACTTGAAAACATAGATACCAAACTTCAACCCGAAAAAAAAAATACTTTTAGTAGATGTTCGAAATGACCACCATTGACTTGAATACAAAGATTAATCCGACGCAAGAAATTAAAATGTACTCTATCCATCAATTCTTCGTCGTTCTTTAAAATTTTTACTGCATTTTGAATTCGTCCCCATAGTTCCTCTTCACTATTTATGGCCGTGAAGTATATCATGGACTTTAGAGTCCCCCATAAAAAATAATCCATCGGAGTTAAATCTGGTGAGCGCGGTGGCCATGGTACCGGAACATCATTTTCTCTACCGATCCATCTTCGTGGGTACTGTTGATTTAAATAGTTGCGCACATTTATAGTAAAATGTGGCGGAGCACCGTCGTGCATAAACCACATATCTTGCCGAAGTTCTAAAGGAAGATCTTCCAATAATTCTGGCATTGTATTTTGAATATGTTCCAAATAACTTTCACCACTTAATCGGGGCGGCAAAATGACAGGACCAATAATAAAATTGTCAATTATTCCTGCCCACACATTAATCTTAAATTCATGTTGATAATGTACCACTTTCGTAACATGCGGATTCTCATCAGCATAAACATGTTCATTGTGTAAATTAGTAATTCCACTTCTCGAAAAACAACCATCATCCGTAAATAAAATATTAGTAACAAAATTTATGTTGTATTCTCTCTGCTCATGGATAAATCGGCAGAAGACCAGTCGTAGATTATGATCCGGAGGCAAAAGGTCTTGTACCTGTTGGATATGGTATGGATAAAGCAGTTGTTCTTTTAAAGTTCTATTAACAACATCTTTCGATACTCCTATTTCTAAACCTAAGCGTCTGGTGCTTAATTTTGGATTTTAAAATTATTGTTCAAGAAATGCAGCGAACTTTAAGCTTCAAATATCTCAAGAAGGAAGCCTCGTAGAGATTTTTAACAAGAAACTTTTTTTACTTAAAAAATGTAGGAAAACACAAGTTTAGTCATAAATAAATTTTATACCAGGTGATGAAAAAGTTATGCCCTTTTAAAGAGGGTTCATCGAGCGCTGACAACGCCCTCTACATTGTGCATCGAAAATGTAAACGGATTCTGATTTCTTATCCCCAAAAACCGCCCGATACGACATTTTGTGTAGATAGCAACATTACCAACCAAGAAATTAATTTTTTTGCTTTTTTTTGTTTTCACTTTGACGCTCTGTATTTCGAAAACCGTCCACTTTTGGACTTAGGTAAATTAGGTTAAATCGTCATGTTTTGACCTCAGAAATCTGTGGTAGAATTTTGTACAGACCTTTTAGAGACACCCTGTATACAGACTACGTCAAATGGGAGAAAAGTTGTGCTTTCGAGGGGGTAGTTTCACGTCGTAAACATATCTAGAAAATTATTTTTGGATTTGTAGGTACTTTAAAAAAATGTAATAATAAAAATTCCCGGTTATGGTAAGGCTTAGATGAAACCTATAACCATCTTTCCATTGCAGTTTTTTATAATCTCGAACCTAACATTTTGTTTGGCGAGAATAATCGTCGATTTTTTTTTCATACGGCTTTGGTAAGTTGTTTTGATTTGAAAACAATTTTTAATGACAAATTCATGGATGTATCACAATTAGAAATTTACGCATTGCTTTAACTTTTGATTGCGTTTTCTTATTATTTTTTAAACATAAACATTAGAGGATTTCCATACCTTCGATGTGACGAACATAAAATTTCGAAAAGTTCAACAGATTATTTAGTTTTCATAATTGATATGACGTATCTGGATTTATCGCATCTGTGACTGGTATCCAGAATTAAAGTGGCCTTTTTTTTTAAATAGAACACCATGCCTATTTTTTGCCATTTTAATTAGAGTTTTTTACGAGTTTTAAAAAATATTTAATATTCCACAGTTGATAAATCAAAGCTTCATTTTAATTTTTTTAAATTGTTCAGTTAGGTACTGACCAGGTTGTGATTTCGAATAATAATTTTAATAGTAAGCCGTGACTCATTAAAAACAGGATAATAAAAAAAGCAGTAATAAAATCAGTTGTTAAAAGCTCACTAAAGCATTTCCATTTATGTTTGCGCGTGTTATTATTACTTATAATTTTAATACTAAAAGAGAGCTGCGAATTACTTAACATTTGAAAATTTAGAATAATGCTATGATATACTTGTGTATTTTATGGAGTATGGCGACAGTATAGTTACTGCATCTGAACATGTGCAATAACCTCCAAAGGCACCCGATCTATTCATAGTGGACTTCTTTGGGTGGAGATGTTTAAAAAAATATATTTATCATACTAAGCACAGCACAATAGAAGACACGCACGATTTCACTCAACAAGCATTTATAAAACTGCAGAAATGCAATACAGGAATTTTAAATGCACTAAGCAGAATTATAGTAGGATGCGGTAGATATGTAAAAGAAAGTGACAACCAATTTGAATGTCTCTTTTGTTGTTTTTATATATCTTATATCTATTTTTATATAATGTTCTAGGTTTGATCGTAGTTTACTATAGGAATTACTAAATAACTTAAAACCAAATTTCGTTTTTTTTTTACTTTCTATTATTAAATTGCAGTTCTGTTCTTGAAAGAAATTGGGCACTAATAGAGATTTTTCAAAGGCCACGGAAGCCCAATTCTGATGAGAATATACAGGGTGTCCAAACGAACATTGAATATAGGAGATTAACATGGGAAATTGGTTTTTATTTTTTTGCGCCTGTACGGATTATCCAATTGAAACATTTTTATATGGAGGTCATAGTATGCAAGACCGGCTATCTTTCAGTATTTTTTTCAGTCTTCTAGTTACAGCCGTTTTGGCTCAAAACGCCTCCAAAATTAAAAAATTTGAATGTCCCGCGTAACCGTTCGGCGCCATGATTGGTCAGAATTAATGTCAAAACACAATGTCGCCAACAACGTAAGCGTAAACACCCCATTTCAAATTAATTTTCCCTTTTTGCTGATTTCTAACTTATTTAAGAATTAATTCAGGGAAAAATCAATGGAAAACCTGAGGATAATTATTATGTGGTCTGCTTTGATGTCCCTACGGTAAATACGCAAGTTTCTTATTACCCCATAATGATAACACAAAGACATAACCTAACCTTTTATCTCACTTACTAGACAGAATCTTCGCGGGCAATTTTAAATTTAATTCAAAACAAAACTTGCGTATTTACCGTAGGGACATCAAAGCAGACCACATAATAATTATCCTCAGGTTTTCCATTGATTTTTCCCTGAATTAATTCTTAAATAAGTTAGAAATCAGCAAAAAGGGAAAATTAATTTGAAATGGGGTGTTTACGCTTACGTTGTTGGCGACATTGTGTTTTGACATTAATTCTGACCAATCATGGCGCCGAACGGTTACGCGGGACATTCAAATTTTTTAATTTTGGAGGCGTTTTGAGCCAAAACGGCTGTAACTAGAAGACTGAAAAAAATACTGAAAGATAGCCGGTCTTGCATACTATGACCTCCATATAAAAATGTTTCAATTGGATAATCCGTACAGGCGCAAAAAAATAAAAACCAATTTCCCATGTTAATCTCCTATATTCAATGTTCGCTTGGACACCCTGTATATACAGGTTGTTACGTTTGAAAACATGAATCTGTAGTTTGTGCAATCCGCTTTTACTTTTTAAAATCTTGTTGGGTAAACGAAATACAGCGAGTGTCTCAAAATGCAGAACTTCAAAAAAATATTCCGTATCTAGAAACCTCGAATAGCTACGATTTATTGTTATCTTCGTTTCACAAAATCGTATTGGGAAAACCATTTTTTTTTCACTTCGATAATAACTGATATTTTCGACATTTACAACGAAGAATGGATACTCTGCACATTGTGTTACTTCGTAATATTACTTGCATCCATTTCATCATTGCACATCGTTACTGAAACATCGCCTTAGGAGTTTGTTTTCTCCAGATTGCCTCTCACACTGAATCATCTAGACCTCGTAATCACTCTCTAATGCCACATTCCTCTCGTTTTTAGTTTATGGTTCATTATATCAGTATCTAAACTAGTTAGTGTAGGTTTTCAAGATGTCTTAATTAATATGATTTTATTTTTAATAGCACTTCAGCCAATCGTTGGTAAGCTACTTTCCATTTTATTTTTGTCGGTGGTAATCCATATCATCAGTTACTACATTTGTAAATTACTAACGACAATGTTTTCAACATCAACCATATTGCATGATCAATGACTCCGTATCAGACTTATCTTACTCTCATTAATTTAGGCGACTTCAGAGGCTTCTTGTAGTCACTGTAAACATGCAGATAAATCTATTAGCTCTCATATCAAAGAGTTGAAAATCTGTATCTACCAGCCCATTCCGGAAAACATTGTCCGTCTATAACTAAGTTACATCGAAACCGAGAGATGTAAATTCTATTTACAAGTTTTCCAGAGAGAGAAGCTTTTAAAAATAAATCAGATAGCATGTACCCTGGAGACTTAACACAGTGAAATACGCGATGCTATCACTGGGACTTCAATTTGATTAGAGAGAATCCTGCCTATACGTTTTATTTGCCTTTTTGGTAGTTTGATTAGACTTTACCTGGATAGAGCAAACAAATGGCTGCCGACATTTCGAAGCGAATTCGATTTTCAGCAGAAACTCATCCAGTTTTATTTTTGGCCCATATTTTGACGCCACATATTTTTCCCTTAATTTTCCATTGTAGTTATTTTATACAAGGTGTTTCAGAACTGTGGAGCCATAGTTCTAGGCGTCGCTCAATGGAACAACAGAAGACATCTGAGTATAAGAACCCGTGTCCTCAAATATTTCCCTAAGGCCTGATGATGCTTAAAGGCTGCTACGTGCAAAATCGTATTTCATCGAGTTTTAGTATGTTTTCTTTTAATTTGCTTTGATGCGTATTGAGCGAATTTTTTTCAACCTTCCATAGCGTCCTTAGAGAGTCAAATTATTAATATGCTATCGCTAATTTAATAATATGTTATAGTTTAACTGCAGGCCAACTTCCATAGAAGTACTGAAATGGAGCTTAGATATTGCGCGGTTTCTTTGGAAAACAGCTTCATGTTAAAATTAACAGCAAATTAATAGTTCGACTTTTAAACAACCATCTAAAATAATGGGTTCTGTATCAAAATTTTAAATATGACAAAGTCACATGTTGGAAGTTAGGTTTTGTCCAGAAGGTGCTTGCTTAACGGCTGACCCCACTTTTCACTCATAATCCTTATTAATTGTAACTACCAGACTAGGGACTTTTTCCATGTCACGCAAAAACAGCATTCCAATTAAAAAAGTGCATGTAAATGCCTAATGGAAAAATACGAACGGTGACATAAAATTTAACGAGAGATTCGAAAAATTAAACTTTCATGGCGATGAGGGAATGGAGATTTTTAATCCCGTTTTAAAGGCCCGGCTTACTAAAACGACCCTGGTATTTGAATAATAGATCCTACCGCTACTTTTTTTAGATAAGTAATTTAATTTCCCCATTGTGCGTCTGCCATTCTGGTGTAACCCTGACAGTTAAAATTTAATCTTTATTTAAAACCATCGAGACCAGAGGTATTCTTCGCGGATTTAATACTATAATATCTGTTATACGGTACCTGTACATGTAATGAAGAATAGTATATTAGAAAATATCATAAACCAGATTTTACGCTCGCCCCATGAGTGCCTGCCATAAAAATATCCCAAATGCTTTGGTAGGTTTAGGGAAAAATCCGCTTTTACATGCCGGTTTTATAACGAATCGCGAGTCCTATTTTTACGATTCAGTAATTTAGATTTGATAACTCTTAAATGGGTCGCATCATTTAAGGCCCTATTGTTTGACACCTGAGCGGACGAGGTATTCGGATATGTTAAGGGGCGCTTGTACTTATAAATTATTCTGCACCTCCAGACTAAGCCAAACGTTGGAGTAATGAAAAGGGGAGAGGAATGAGATAATATCGGATTGGTGTCACCAATATGAAGGGGGTTACTAAAACTTTTTAATTTAGCAGACAAACTAATCCTCAAATTTACACACTTCAACATTGTTCGTCTCTCCCTCGTGTATTCATTTCAACGTTCGAAAATTAAGCGACCGCAGGAAAAACAAGTCCAAAGTTCGCAAAAACATTTTGAGTTTTCGCTTCATTTGAAATTAGCATTGCGTTACAAAAAGTTCGTTTTATTAAATTTAAGTTAAATTTTGTCTCCAAGCTGAACTTTTAGAATACCCAAGAGTTGCCATATATCAACTCATCCTCAGACTCAGTTTCAGCTTTTTGTTCGTGTAGTTAAACTTGAGAGTTTTGGAATTACTCATATCATGCAGATTATAGAATGGCCGACAAGGTAGAGAGACTCGAACCCATTTGATTTTGTTTTTTAGGTTGCATTAAGAACGAAGTGTACTTAAACTTGTCAAAAGTATTAGCTTGGACGGCACTGAATCTACATAGTCGTTTTCCCATAGATTGTCCTAAGTCTCTTTAAACTTGGCATTCACTAAAACTAAAAAAATTAAACGTGGAAACTAACACCACCAGAACTTTCACTTTTTTCAAATTAGCAGTTTCAGTGCTTCCATATCCAATGTCTTCGGAAAGAAATTATATGAAACTGAGAACGAGATAATGGGAAACGCGTTACGTGGAACAATGAGATATATCACTTCTGTAACAGGTTTTATTGCCATACAACCTCTTCCTTTCCCCAGGCTTCGGTTAATGCTCCGTGAAAGTTAAATGCCGACGAATAGCTTTTTGCCGATTTTCGAATCGTCGGTTCCGAATTTCGGTAATTTCGTGCCGATATAAATTGTTGGCTCGGAAAAGTTGAAAAGAGAACATAAAGCTCTACATCGAAGTTCAGGCAATTCTGGATATTGTCTGAACATTCTGTGGGCATGAGTAAGTCGAGAATTCGCTGTGTTATGTACCTATAGACAATGGATTTTAATTTTAAATCCATTTGAGTAGTGATATATTATAGACCTAGTCGATTAAGCAGAAAAACTTTTTCCTTCCTATTGAAGTTGTCGTTTTTGAAGATCGCGATGGCGTCTGTGGGTGATTTAAGGTAGTACCGTTTAGATTGGTCTATGATGTCCACTTCACAGAAAGAAACTCATGACCTAAAAATGCATGCTCAAATCAAATGGGAAACCAAATCAAAAGCTAGGCTCTGGTGAACCTTCGGAATCGGTTTAAAGACGATTTTGACCTTGTGTTTTCCAGTACTCTTTGTGATTCTGTATTTATTATATAGACAAGTTCGATATAGTTTTTCTTCGTCAGTTACTTTTTATTATTCTCATCGATCAGTTTCACTGTTTCTTTCGAAATCTTGTGGTTCCATTTCCAGTTCGGACAGATCTTTTTGGGTCGTTTAAGCAGGAGCAGGATTTTTATGTCCTCTTCTTTGGCTGAGATGATCATTTTTAAGGTGTCGGTTGGTGTGCATCGGTTCCCTGCACACTCCATGAGCCAGTTCTCAAATTGATTTTTTGGGTTCAAGGAGATCCAGAAATGGTATTTGTTCTTTTTTTCCTTTTCTTTAATGACCTTGACTTTTGAATGATGGTCGGAATGGAAGTATTCAGTAATTATTTACCATCCATTTTATTCGGGATAAAAATTCGCGATCATCCTGCAGATTTGCTTCCAAAAACGCTTCATCAACACGTATTCACAAAACAACAACATCAGGGCTAATGGCAGAATGAAATAAATCAAAACAATATTCCTGATGACTGTTTCAAATAAACTCTAAACGAATTCCCTAATTGCCATTAATTCAATCTCTTTTTAGAGATTATTTAACCTTGTCAGTCAAAAACATCCGGCAACCCCAACGTTCCGGGCTCCGGTTACTGTAAATGGAATCCTTTGGAAATCCTACTTTTATTCAGGGCTAAACATGAAGATTGAATTATTATGTTTTGTCTTCTACTATTACCCTACTTACATGTTTTTGTGCTTTTATTCGGATAAACTACCTATTTCTCTTTAAGTCAATATGTTTTCATTAATTAGAGACATGAAAATATATGCTGATAAGAACTCTACTTTGAACTATTTTTTTTACTAATATTTTTGAAATTTATTAATTAAGTTATTTATTTCTAAAGAGAAGTAGGTAAACTACATATCTATGTACGCTTGAAGCATTGGTGTTGTGGCGCCTCCGAGCATGTAGGACTCCGGCGAAAACTGATCCATCTCTTTCTTCCCGAAGCCGCCGCAAGGCATTAAATCGAGAACTATCTGTTCGAACTTCGGTCCTGAAACTCCGTATTACTCTTAACTTCTTTTTCTCATGGGTAAGGTTTTTTCCATTATATCCATAATAATTTAGTTAATCTCATTCCACTTGTCCTACGATTCCAGCACACAGGCCACAATAGTTCTGCGACTATCACCTTCCCACATGAATCGGCAGCACTTCCCATTGTGCTCTGAAACTTCCGACAGTGAAAAATTGTGTTAATGGCGATGTCAACTTCTTCACAAAACCAACAGGAGTGGTTTGCTTTTTTAGTGGGAATAACTATAAACCGAACGCTGTATATCTTGGGATTTCTTGAGCCAGGAGGCCTTAATTGATTCTCTACAATTCCTGCTGTTCCATTTTTTAACGTCGGCTGTGAAGATTTTATTCCATCTGTTTCCCACTTCGATTACCACTCCCCCACTAGTTGTGTCTTGTATGTCTGTTTTTTTTTAATTTCATCCTGCTTGTAATCTGAACTAACCTACTGAATTATTGGGCCCATTGGAAAAGAACGAAAGTACAGTAAAGAAAAAACTCGAACTTAATAATTAAACTCTGACAAATTTATTTAAGGTGACATGTTAGCGTTCTTATACATGACCAGCATTACATCAAATTGGTGACCTGTAAATACCACTTAACTATTCCAGAAATAATTTCCAGATTGACATTGCGAAACTTTATCGCATTCGACGAGTTTCTTTTTAACAGTAAACTCTTATAACGGAGGGATTTTTAATTAACTCTCTTTTGGAAAGGGGAAACTCATTAAAGAACACCACTGAAAGGTAAATTTGCCGGCCTGCCTTAGCAATTTTAATTAATTGTAAATTTTCATTTACAATAGTGGAACATTGCGGATATCGTAATGTTTGATTTAACGAAATGAGCAAATAATAGTCACGGTACCCGAAGATTAATTTATTTATAAAGATAATGAATGTACAAAACGAACTCATAATATAGTCAAACAACACGTAATTACTAATGTAGATTGTTCGTCAATATTCCCGATTGCAAAGAAATGATATGGATGTATACAGGGTGGCTTTTATTTCTTTCGTTGTATAGATAACTTCTTATATTAATGTACATACCAAATCGGTTAGAGCATTTGGAATGTTGTGCTTAATATTCAATTTAATTTAACAGATACATTTCAACATTCAGGTTGATTCAAATTGTCTCCCTTGATGTTTATCGTAAATAGAATTCACTGCAGCATTCATATTTTCTCAATTAAGTCTGACCACAACAACAGCTTTATTGTCGAAATCTATGAAGCTGGCGGAGTTTACTCGAACCGTATGGAATTGAACTATGCATACCTGCCACTTATGCAGATACATCTTGCATTAAAGATATTTTACGGATTTGCGTTTACTAAACACAGCATGAGTTGCTGTTAATGCATGAAAGCTTCTACCTAGAACTCCTTGGGGGTGTTCGAATTTTAACCATTAGAAGGCAATACAGTAAGTGTATCGGATTATTCCATCTATGTAACTCTGGTGTGCGAGATTGTTAAAACTAATTAATATACAGAAAGTGCAGTTAACATCCCTCGGACTACTACGAGTTTGTGATTTTATAAAAAAATTAATTATGAAGATGTATATGAGGTTAATGAAACAAAATTTTAAGATTAGTGACAACCTTACAGAGTGTCCCCAAAAAGCGGGGCGTTACAGAGTGCAATTTTTTCAAATGGGACCATTTTCATTTTATTTCACGTGATAAAATCCCCTCTTGATCTTGTGTTAGTTCCTAGAGTTTTTTACCTTCGAATGTAGTGACTCGATGCTATGATGTTTTACAAGAAATTATACACATTTGCAGTGCCTCAAAAAAATTATTTAAATTTTTGATAATATTACGATAAATTCTTATGTAAGATCACCTTAGGAGACATGAGTAGTTATTTAGACAAAAATACATACAGGGCGTTCTTAATAAAAACTTTAGTTTTTGCGTTTTCAACTTCAATTTCCTTGACTTTTTTCAAATCAGATGGTGTGTTTCTTTAGAACATAGAATAAAAAAAATATATATTTTTTAATTTTGTCATAAAATACCGTCATATTTATCTTAAAAGTTAATGCAATTGTTAATTATTTTGGGAAAACCTACATTAATAATTAATTGCCTAAGTTTTTAACATGCGTTGCCGTAGTTTCGATGTTTTTTTTTGTTTTAAGTTTTGAGTTTTAAAAAATTGTATTTTTAAAATTTTAAAAATTTACACTTTATAAAGCTCCGCTTTTATGGGACATCCTGCAGGGTTGTTATTAATTGTTAAATTTACCCCTGTCAACCTCTTATACGTTCTCATAATTGATTTTTTTATAAAATTACAAATAAATTCCTGGGCGTCCGAGGGTCTGTTAAAGGGCACCCTGTAGTTCTCTCCGCATTCAATTATCCCCTTCCTAATGAACATTCCCAATTACGTAGTGTGTAAAAATCAACATCAGTGTCAAGGTGACGCAGTGCTTCCGAAGCATCTGTTAACACAATCTAAACAATTCAATGGCGCTCTTCCATTACATCAAACATCTCGCCACGCCTTCTTCGTCTCTGGCCTCCGGGTTGTTGTTGAGTACAAGTACTCGTCTCGAATGAAATAAAAAACAATAATTAGATTGCGACGAGCGCATCTGAAGTATAGTTTAATTCTAAAATGTTTAACGGAAATTGAAGCGAAAAATGTAAATTTCACTAATCGAGTCATAAATTATTTGGTAAAACAGGCAGAAAAAGCAAGAAATCTGTTATGATAAAAACTGGCAAAATGTTGGTAACTTATTTTATATTATCGAGGTAGAGCTGTCCTGCACTGTGCCAATTTGCGTGCGGTAAATCGAGCAGTACAGTACAGTACCTGATAGTATAACGTCTCTAAGCAACCTTGTCGAACTTTAATTAGGGCTCGATAGTTTGAAGAATTACAGTCGCTTAAATCAAACATTTTTCTCTCCGTGCGACCATAGAGTATACTACTATTAGGTCGTGTAGTATGAAATGAGTAGAATTGAATTGAAACTTTAGTCATTTTTTTTTCATATGAAATGTCTTTACTGTCAATCGAAATATGCACCACCATTATCAATACACTTCTGCCATTTAACGGGAAGTTCATTGATTCCTCCCCCGCTGTAAAAGCCTGCAGGCCGGGAGTCGATAAACTCGTGGAAGGTAGCTTTGACAGCCTCGTCGGAGTTGAATGTTTTCCCTACCAAGAAGTTATCCAAATTTTGAAAGAACTGGTAATCAGTGAGTGCTAAGTCGGGTGAATACGGTGGATGACGAAGAGTTTCCAATTCCAACTCCTGTAGCTTGGCCGAGGTGACTTGTGCGTTGTCGTGCAACAATAGCGGTGCGCTTCGATTGACTAATCTTGGCTGCTTAACCGTCAGTTGCCTCATCATTTCGGCCAGTTGTCGGCAGTGGACATAAGCCATAATCGATTCACCAGGTTTCATGAAGCTGCGATGGATGACACCTGAGTTGGACTACCAAACGGACACCATAAGCTTCTTTTGATGAAGATTTTTTTTCGCACAATGTTTTGGTGGTTCATCTTGATCCAACCACTGCGATGAACGTCTGGTATTGTCATATAGGATCCATTTCTCATCACAAGTAACAATCCTATTCAAAAATTGATCGTTATTATACCGGCACAACAAAGAAACACAAGCTTCGAGACGTCGTTCTTTCCGTATGTCGCTCAACTCATGAGGTACCCACTTGTCCAGCTTCTTCACCTCACCAATTTCAGCCAAATGAGTCAATATTGTTTTCTTGGTTACACTGAGTATTAACGAAAATTCGAACGCACTTTGACGTGGATTCGCTTCCACCACGGCTTTCAGATGATCGTGATCCACTTGAGTTTCAGGTCGTCCACGTGGTTCATTTGTTGGTCAAAATTGCCAGAACGAAATTTCATGAACCAACGAGATACTGTTTGCTGTGAAGCGACTTCAGTACCAAACACATCATTAATATTGCGAGCCGTCTGAGCTGTTGTGGTTCCACGGTGGAACTCATATTTCATTAACACACGAATTTCACTATGTTGCATGGCTGCACAAAAATTTTTATAAAAATAAAAGTTTTCAATAATTTTTAACACTTTAAACTCCGATCGAAAGAGGAAGAATGTGCCTTTTCCACATAAAAAAGTCATGTCCAAATATAGATTTAGAGTGAAGTTATTCGCAGTTGAATGTGGCATTTCGAGAATCTACTCATTTCATACTACACGACCTAATACTAATTCAAAGATAATTTTAAATTTGATTTTTTTGCACGTAAATAATGATACATTCATAAGAAAATTATAATTGCGTTTGGCACTACTAAAATTCGTTAAATACTTAAATGCGTTCGCCATGTTTTCAATTAACTTTATTTTGACCTAAATTGCAGATTTTTTGAGACTCACATGAATGATTCTACAATAAGGGGATAAATGCAAGTATCAGTCAGGGAAAGAACCAGGGTATTTAGAAGTAAGATTTTATTACTTTGCTGAAAAGGAAAAATTACATAAACGGGAGGACATGTGAAAATATATAAAAGTGGAAACGGCACAGTGGAGTGCGAACTTGATTATCAGCGGAAAACCTCTCAGAGAGAGATGGTTGACGAGATGGATCGAAGCAACCAAACGCTGTTAGTGGTCTTTCGTAGTGTTACCCGCAATTAATTCTAAATAACTTGTAAGTGATAGCATTGCCGCACTAGTGAGAAAATTAACGCCCTGTCGGCCTTAATCAGTGATATTAATTATCAATAAATTAAGAAGAGTAACTATACTAAATCAATGATAGTAATGACTAGTATGGCCATATTTATTTTCCCTACGACGGTTTATAAGTTTTGCCTAACAAAGTGTGCTTCTCGCCACCCACCTGAATCTGAAAGACCCGCTTGAACCGAAAATATTGCTCATACATATACAACAACCATCGTTATAATCGTTATTTTCCCCTTTCGTCCTTTTGCAGCATAAATCCTTTTCCTCAGAATACAAACAGTTTCATGAATTATAAATTAATGCCAAGTTAAATAAATTTCAATGAACAAAATTGTTTGTCGAGCGATCGACCGCCGTTCGAGTCGAACACACATATTGGGTCATCAATAAGTGAGGCTAAAATATGCCATCTGTTCGAGCTGAAATCTTTATAAAATCTCTTTGGCGCCCTTCAGTCGAAAAAGGACTAAAACGATATGTCCCGGTCGATATTAGAAAACAACCATCCCAAGCAGAACTGTGATGTACTGCCTCAGGTTGGACAATGAAAACTATTTTTCGGAATGTTTTATCTCTTTTTTTACTTGACGAAAGATTTGTCTGTTTAGATAGCAGTTTATTGGATGACAATTAGAGAAACTTTTTTTTTTTTAGAGTAAATTACGGTTAATTTAGTAGCTTGCAAATTGGCTCGCAACGACAACTGCAAATTACCTGTGAAAATTCTGCGGAAAATAATTTCCGATTTCCCAATAATTCAGTTATCCAGCTGTCACTAGAGATTTACGAGTGCGAATTCGGAGATGATCTGGAAAGTTGGGGTCTTTAATGGCTGCCGTGTTATAATTAGATTAGAGACATTCTTTTATCTGGGTCAATTAGTTCCACCCGGAGGTCACACTTTCTCATTACGTTTCAATTTGGGGACTAGCAAATACCCCATTCCGATAAAATCTGTAGAGAGGTAATGAACTTTCCAATGGCAGGTAAGAAAAATGACGTGATAACCACATCAAAATTCAAGAAATAACACGAAACGTTCTTTAAAGAATTATTTTTACCAATAAACATAATAAAAATTTAAGTTCTGATATTTTAGTCTCGTACTTAATTACTTCGGCGTAGATGTGTCTTGGTAACAGATTACCGCTTTAAAAAGTTCGTTTAAAAGTTCAATTCTAGTCCGTAAAAGTTATACATAATAACGAAGAGAAGATTAATTTGAAAAAGTTAAAGTTGGTCTCTTAAAAAACACTTAATTTCTGTCCCGCCTGAGGGATTTAATGATCCTTGAGTTATGGCCTATGGTTTTAAAGCGGTGTCAATGAGGTCTGGAAAGTTTGCGTAGCAAATTCTAGAAGTATAAAAATTTGACTGTGGAATTTTTAACGTCAATCTAGATATACTTTTTGCCTTATAATAATCAATTTATGCGAAGCTCTTTTGTACAATTCTACGGGATATCAAGCTGAACGTGTAAAATAACCTTTTTTTTGTCACACCTTGAACAGGGTTTCGTTATTCTTTCTATTTGTGTAGTATATACACTTTCTGAAATATAGGTCTATAGCCCCACTCTGACATTCAGTACGGCTTTGTATACTAATAATTTTTATAACATGTCCCCAAAATATAAGTCCAATGAGTTTAAATCGGGTATTTCTGGTGGCCACAGACAAGCACTGTCCCCACAAATCCTTCAATATGAAAAATTTATATTTAAAAACTCTCTTAGATGTAATTTACATATACATTTACATATAGATATCGTATATATTTTAATCTTAAAGCTAAACGAACGCCCTCCAAAACGGAAGGTAAGTCATCTCTCACGAACGTTAAATACCGTACACCATTCGGTGTTGCCGAAAATTCAAGCTATCCCTTCGCCCAGACAGGGCCAATTATTCAATATTGCAAAGTCTGCTAAAAATCAGGTAATGAGTTATGATGATGGTAAAATTTTCTTAATATATTGAAAAACTGAAATCAAAATATCTCGAAAATTCCCAGAAATACCAGTATTTTGACGGAATACATTTCTGATGCAGAACAGTATCATCAAAATTTATTTTAGCACAGTACGATTGAATGCATATTGGTTTAAACTGTGTAAAATTTTCCAAGCGTGATTTTTAGTGTGGAACAGGTGGTGAATAAAATTTTCCTTAATAATAGATTACATTGCGTAACGGAAGGCTCAACTTCCGTAATGAAAACCTAATCATATGCAATTAATCGGTCGAATTTCAGGTTAGTGGGATGCCAGTAAAATGGATTCTAATTATGATCATTTTTGTGGATCCACTTTAAACTTGATTAAGGAAAGATTGGAGCATCTGGGTTAAACTCATGAATTGTCAGTTCTAATTGGCTGATTTCTTACTTTAATCCTGAGATTTATTTTATCCGAGCCCGTAAAATTGGACGTTAGTAGTTGTAATTTCTCTTGTAGTCTTCCTATAAAGGACGCGAACAAAATGTCTGGAAGTAATCTTGTTACTGTCACTTATTATTTATATCAATAATGATGATACTAAGGAGGTGAGCTATAGGTTGTGGGTATGTGTTATTTTCTGAAGGACTTATCGTTGCTCGTCGAACTTTAGCCTATTCTTGGCTTTGTCCAGTCCATTAGAGAGAAGTTACCAGCAGCAATATTCAGTCGGGAACCTCATTTATTACTAGAACCCGTTTGTATGTGAATTTTGTTGCTTAGTAAAGTAATAAAATTTACTTTGCTTTATTATCCCCTCTTGCCACACTACCTCAGTATTTGATGTCCATATTTGGAGATTTTCAAAAATTAAAATTTGATGGGTCGATGCAATTATATAACGTCGTTTTTCTATTAAGGTAAGATAGAAATTTAGCATCTAAAACTGACAAATATTTCTCTATCACTTCCAGCCAATGTAGTCTAAAATTAAAAGTCAAGGAAAGTGGAAAATCCAATCTAAAATGATAAGGTAGCCCCCTCCTTATCTGTGACGATCTGTTTCCACATGACACACAATTTTTCACCGAATTTACTCCACCTTGTCGAATTAGCTTCCTCCATTGTGACGGTAAAAACTGCCGTCAATCATGGGGTGTTTTACAGGGGAGGCAGTATTTTTTTCGCGGGCCGCCATCTTGATAAATGAACATCACGCGTCACCTAGCGCGCTTAATCTTGACATATTGTTTACAAATGGGTTTCGTTTTTCTCCCTGGCAAATTTAAACATGCCGAAAAACAGCTGACGATCGTCGCGCATCTCGGCTGGCTGGATGTTTTAAACTCGGGCGATGTGCCATTCTCACCCCCATTGTACGCCATCAGGCCTGAGTCTTCGTTTTGAATTTTTTTCTCAATATAAAGAATCATGCGAAGAAAGGAGGGTTCCAGAGAGTTCTGTTTTCGAAGAGATGAGCTTACACAAAATGCTAAATGATTTTTCTGCCTAATTGCATGCTTCCAAAGTCAACCATAGCAGCAGGTTTAGGGGTAGATTGGTCGTTTTTGTGGTGCCGAACACAAATTGATTCTATTACCTCAATAGCCCTGTTTGGTAGGTAGAACTAATGGATCAATTAGTTCTTTTTAGGGCAAACTCTTTTTCCTAGAGTGCTTCTTTTTTTAATTAGTGGTTAAACTGATCTAATTATTAAAGAAGGTCATTTTGCCCGCATAGTGTGCCAGTTGAAAGCAAAATCTGTGCAAATCCGATATTTGATGCCCTTTATGGTGCTGTAATGCGTATTTCTATTTTGAATATTGATTGTCACTTACGAACATCAGGCTTCACTATATTATCAAGATGCTCATGTAAACGGATCATGATAGTAGACGATTTTCCTAATAAAATTCAATAATCTCTAATTAAAACCTTTGACGCTGTATACACGATGTGAGCAATATCCCAGAATAGAGGAAACGACTTCTACTGATGTGTGCCGCAATATCCTCAAAAAATAATATCTATCCATTCTTAAAAAATAACAGGTGGTATGAACAATCCGCCTCAGGCATATAAAATATATTTATCAAGAGATTTTTCGCTCTAGAAACTTCTGGCAAATTCGAAAAACCAGCTAATTCTCACCAAGTATGTCTAAATGGCCGAAATTTTCCACTGCCTCCATTAGGGCATTATGTCATGTTTCCGACTGACGTAAAAGTCCTAAGAGGGCCGTTTTGTCATATTTTGCTACACGAAACATCAACTAAGTCGCTTTTTTGGTCACTTCAGATTATTTTTATTTAACTTTAAATTTGAATTTTTTATTTAAAAATCCAGTCTGCATTGATACTTAGAGAGATCAGGGACGCGAATTTTCTAATACATAAATCTGGATTTCCATTGTATCGTAGGTAACTTGCAGTATCCCAACTTGAATTAATTTGGTGGATATGTGAAATGTGTCAACCGATACAATTAAGGTAAGAGATGCCAAATACAATTGTCTATTAGTACCTCACATTGTTCAGTGATGTTAACAAGAATGGGATCGATATCCTCGGTTATCAGAGTTTTTCACCTCGTGGACAATACTGACGTTCAAAAAGTAAACGTCAGTAGTGAGGCCTTGTCGGTTCCTCCGCACCTTTACCATTGTAACAATTTGATACAAATCTTGTCCTGAAATCGCTTTTTAGAAACTCCTACACCCAATGAAATTGACCAGGTCCAGTAAGACCACACTATTTTTACAGCTTCTTCTCTATTTTCTGTCTCCAACTGTCTTTTTATGTTATGTCGATTTTGGCGAAGCAATGTACTTCTTATCCTCCTTTGAGCAATTCAACGGACCTTCTCGAAGATTTCCTACCTCCCCTTGCTCGATTTATGTCTTTTTAAGCAATACAGGCAACACCACTTTTTCTCTTTGCAATCATTTTGTTTCCGAGGTACTTAAGTCAAAGCTAAAATTGGTCTGGTTCCTTGCAGTCATTTTTTAGCTTGATCTAATTCTTTTTTCCATTTAGTATCATACATATTCAATCCTAACATGAGAATACGACAAAGCTGTTTTTACTTTTTCTTCGACCATAGAAATTATTACTGCCTCTGTGTCATCATCATTCAATATTTTTCCTTTAGACTCACCGCTGTCTTGGCCACTGTCTCAATTACCTCTTCTCTTGGCATTGTTGCACTCATATCTCTTTTGTTTATGACCGTTTGTGTGGTGTTCGGCTCTTTCATTTTTTTCTTTGACCTTTATTTTCCTTTCTATGAGTTTTCTGATTCCTCTGCCATTTTTCAGTTAGATTATATCCTACTTCTTGATGAAGGCCCGAAGGGGCTCGTCTCTGATGTTGCAATAAAGCATTCCTTCGACAGAGCAAAGCTCACATTACCTCGGCGGTCTTAACGCCAGGAATTCCCCAGTTTTACGCGTTACTCGTCCATCAGTCTTCCGCACCAGTCACTTTTCTCCCCCTCCATGGGGGTTAGTTACACGGACTCGAGAGAGAGGGCATCGTAAGGTCACTACGTGGAAGTGTGGATAAATCTTTGATTTCAAACCTGAACTAACCCGAAACGAGGAATATTTCACATCGAGGATTTCCTTTGAATTTCCATGTCACGAAGCGTCAAATAATTCATTTGATTTAAATTCTAAATTCCTACGTCTTATTGTAAAACATACACAAATACATATTTTGCACGTAACGTGAACTCATGTTATTTGTAGAAGTTTTCATCGCAGGGGAAATTTATCATCCGTGCTGTACAAATTACCCACTTTCGTTGTTATAATTCGCTCGACACCTATAACTATGCGTATTTCGTATAGGGGATGCAAATTCAATTTTCGTCAAACATCCCGGAATCAAAACCGGCATATTATAAGCGGGGAACGTCTCTGAGGTATTACTATTAATCACATCAGACTGTCAACATTTCTAACGATTAATTATGTTAGACCCTCCCAGAATACCGGAAGACCCTCATCATAATATGTAATTTTTGATATATGCTCCTTACCTAATAAGCAGGTTGTTACTTTCTTCACGGATGGTATATAAAAATAATTTCAATTTCTATACTTCTCAGATGCGCCGTATACAAATCCAATGCAAATTTATTAAATATGTGTCCTGGCAAATAACATTATGCCCCACGATTACGCCTCCGCGAATTTGAGGTTAAAGCTTAAGCAGAAAGCACTTAGCTTACAGGGAAGATTATGGCTGTGTTCGCTGTAAGGAGATTTCTCAACGGCGCTGCATGAATATAGCTTGATTGATAGTTTGCAAAATTAATCAAACACATAATCCCTCTGCAGCCTCTGTTAACTAAATAGTTTGTCAAATATAGCAGCTTAATTAGTTATAGCTTGCAGCCGCTGTGGAAATATCTACCTGGTTAAAGGTAATTAACTCAATTATTGCGATGGACAAGTTCGGGGTAAATTATCGGATTTTGAGTGTGCAATTTGCCATTGTTTTTTCTATAAAATGATCGCTGAGATAAAATGAGCTTTAAGGCCTAAATTTGAATTGTATTACTGTCGTTTAGGTAAACAGTTAAAACACGAATTTAAATGGGTTAGGTAAATGCGTCAGTAATCGCATTTAAATTTATATTTTAAATAGTCTTATGACTCACACTTTAGCCTCCGGACATCTGTGACGTGATCATTGTGTTGCATCAAAATCGCCTTTTCTCTCACTTTTCACAAACTTATGCATCTACATTCATGTGTTATTCGACTCCCCAATATTATTCAGTTAAGTGTTAGAAACTAGTGTGTTTACATGGTTTAAAGGAAAAAGGCCGTTGGTGTCAAATCGGGAGATCTTACCGATCATTCAATTGTACTTCTTTTTCCCAGTGGATCTTGCTGGAGACTTCTGATCTAAATACTATCTCGCTAGTAAGTTGGCTGACCATGTTATCGAAAAAATAGGGATACTTTTCATTTAGACGATTTCCAGCTTGAACCCATTGCCGTTTTTGACAATGCGACATAAGTTAAGTCATAGATTTTTTTTACAGACAAATAGGCCCCAATCGTGATTTCTACTTGTAGTACATGAAGAGCTTTCGATGTTTGAATAAAAATAGAAAAATCATCAATACTTCAGATATTCATAATTTGCTAGTTGAGACGACATGAAAGCGGCAAAGCCGATTTCAGGGTACAAAAGAGATGTGGTAAAGTGACATTTTCACATTTCTTCTAAGTTATATTTATGAACTTCGGAATAAATTTGATTTTCACTCGTTTCGTGGGCAAAAAAATATGAAAAGCATAGGAAATATAAAGAAATGTTAAGAGAAATTTAAATTGATTTTTAAAAGGATTGTTTCAATATTTGCAAGAATAAGTGAGTAAGTACTAAATCTAAATAAAATCAGCGATAAATCTGACTTAAAACAGAATTCTCTTGAAATATATAGCCTGAAAACCGTCTCTAACAGAATTACTTACCTCTCTCAAATGAAATCCCTTACAATATAGTACAGTTCCCTGTTGCAACGTTGTACAAATGTCTTATTTTCTGTCTCCCGTCGTCTAATAATGTTATGAAGCGTGCTCGCAATACGGATTTCACTCCCTGAGAAACAGCGACCGTTCATCACTTGGTTCACGTTGAATGGAATAGTAAAAAATGTAAATAATGTGATTCCCTTTTATATGGATTTTGGATGATGGATGGTAATGTCCAACTATTGAAAACAAATATCCTACCAGTTATCTTCTGTTTACTGTGAATATGATTTCGCATTTCAATTTGCCCCTTGATGAGGCCAGTTTTGTGTGCTTTGACCAATCAAAGCATTAGGGGATGTTTGTTAATCGATAACTGCTGATCCTGCAGGGGTCCACTCTACCACATAGATTAATATGACCCTAAAACATTGTTATTCGTGTAGATTTCCATAACTTTAGGATGTTTTTGGTCAACTATTGTAAACTAGTAATTTGCAGTTAACTCTGTATGCGCAATTAAGCCTCAGCTTGTCAGCCACAGATCCTGCTTCAATCTCGGGTTTATTATGCTCGTTCAGCTCATTGGGACGCCATTAACACAATTTAAAGGCGTGAAAGTTGTTAATGGAATTCAGTTGATTGATGCATTAAAGAAATGAAACGGCCAAATTTTCTTTGTCCTAATGAAAAAGTGTAATTGTGATGGCAAAATTATACAGCTAGGGTGTAAATTAGTTATGTCCTAGTGTCCATTAATTGTGAAATCGATTTGCGGTGAAACAAATGGAACTAAATAATACCACATAATGAATGATATAGTGTGTCTACGAAAGGATATCCAGCATGAAGATTTTGTGAACGGTAATAGATACAAAATTGTTGAAATAAAAACGAAATTCAAGAACTTTGATTTTTTAGAACTAATTAAAGCACCAAAACATTTTGTGTACACCATAAAATTACTCAAGGAATGCGCAATTTTACTTCAATTTAACCAAGTCTATTGCCGTCTATGAAATTCCTGATGATGAACATCTTTACTTTAACCACCTTGCCATGTAGAAACAATTTTACAAGCAAAACTTGGGAGTTGTTCGTTTCATCCAGCTTATTGCGGCATTGCCAATGATTACGTCCAAATCGTAACTTCACTTCTAAGGTCGTTTTTGCTTACTGTTTTTGAATGAGACTCAAAATATGGAAAACATTCACAGGATTTTCCATTTTTCTTGCGTACTTTGGTATTTAAATAAAATGTTTTATGGGCTGAGAGTAATTCCATTCGTCAGTTTTATGCATGTGATATTGAATGGTGACATCAATAAACAAAGTATTGTGGATAGAATTTGGGATCTGGGTGCCATTTTTTAAATAATAAAAAACTGGTCTGTGATCTCAGGAGATTGGATCTTGGAGATTTTAATTTTAGTTCGCAATCCAGCTCAGATTGTAAAATTTCGCATTGTCTCCCCTTTTTGGGTCCACTGACTTCGAGTCATCAACAGTTATTGGAGAGCCAGTTTCTACATATTACAGAAACATCAAAATATACAATACCCAAAATAATAGTTGATCATTGTACATGAGTGTATGAGAGTAGTAAATGAAGGATACCAATTTGACCTGGAGGAGAAAAAAATTGTAAAGTAAATTGATTAAAAAAAACAATTAGCAGATATACAGAATGTAAAAAATTTTAATTTTATATCGTCTTTTCGCGGCAGCTCTCCCAATTTTTATTATAGATACTTACTTCACTTATTAACTTCCTTATAATGTCACAAGCTATATTTTTCCTGAAGAGCTTCGGTAAAGGTTATTATATTCTTCTACGACAATAAAGGGAGTACACTATAAATAGATAATTCGTTGAAAAGCCATTAGTGTCATACATGCAACAGATGGATTATCGCAAACAGTGAATAAATCAAGCTGACCAATCTATTTACGTGCACTTACTGAAAAGGTTTTACTTTAATTTTTTAAAAGTTTTTTACTTAATTTAATTTAAATTAATAAAGGCAAATACAGTGTGACCCACATAAGAGCGGAACACCCCTGTAAAATTTTTATTTGTGGTCCGATTTTGATTATTTTTTTTTATATGTTGTGAAGCATCAAAAACTCTAGTTTGTGAGAAGTTCTTGTTGTGCTCATTTAAAATCCAAGGCCCACTTTGCTTCTTTTTCATGTCGAAAATTCAAGAAAAGACATCAGGGATTTTTTTATTTTAAACTTAACTAGAATAATATCTTTAAAATATTTCAAAATAGTTGTATCTCAAATTTCGTTGAAAAATATTGATTAATAAAAAAGTTATTGAACAATCAAATTTTAAATTTACTAAATTGTCCACATCTTTATTAATAAAGATTTCGTTTTGAAGTTGGCTGAGAAATCTCTCCTCTTTTTGATTGAAGAAATAGTTCAAATATGAATAATCAATTAACTGTAAGGGAACAAATTGAAATAGTGCGTCTTTCTGGTGATAATGACCGAAGTGTGCGGGAAGTAATTAGAATATTCAACATAAAATATTCTAATCGACGTCCTATTACTAAAAGTACAGTGAATCGAATAAATCGTACATTTAATGAAACTGGAGCCGTTGACAGATATTTACTAAAAACCAAACGTCCAGGAAATAGAAATCAAAATGATACAGAAATCGCAATTTCAAATTATTTTACTGACAACCCATATGCTACATTAAGAACAGCAAGTTTGGATTTAAATGTACCCAGGGAAAATATTCGAAGATACCTTAAAAAGAATAAAATTAAGCCATATAAACCAAAATTTCTGCATACTTTAGAAGGAGACCAGAACAGAAGGTTGGAATTATGTTTGTGAACGCAAGGGGAGTATCAAGATACCAATTTCCTAAAACGTATTCTCTTTAGTGACGAAGCTACATTTACTACTAACGGGATAGTTTCCTCACAGAATTGTAGATTTTGGTCTCGCGAAAATCCACGCTGGATTATTAATTGTAAAAGTCAATATTCCCAAAAAGTAAATGTTTGGTGCGGAATAATCCACGACAAAATTATCGGTCCATTCTTTCTTAAAGGCAATATGAATTCTGCAAGTTTTTTAGAACTATTAAAAAATGAATTAACCGATGCAATTGATGATCTTCCACTATTATACGCGCATAACATGTATTTTCAACTTGATGGAAGTCCTATTTATAACGCGAGAATTGTTCGGGAATGGTTAAATACAAACTTTCCTAACCAATAGATCGGACGGAATAGTCCATTGGCCAAGTCCAATGGCCTCCCAGATCGCCCGATCTGACCCCATTAGATTTTTTTTGTGGGGTACTCTCGAGCAAAAATTATATAAAAACCGCCCGAGAAATAGAGAAGAACTGTGCATGAGGGTGAGACGCGCCTGTGAAGAGATAACTCCCCTATCTCTTAGGAAAGTAATGCGGAATACTAGAAGAAGATACGAGAAATGTATCCAGTTGAACGGTGGCTTAATCGAAGCAAACTCTTTTTAAAATCAAGTAAATATCTTTTTGTTATAATTTTTTCCACATTAAATGATTCAATATTTTACAGGGCTCTCCTGCTCTAAAGTGGCTCAAATTTAATTGTGCAATAACTGTTTCATTAATCAATATTTTTCAATGAAATTTGAGATACAACCATTTTGAAATATTCTAAAGATATTATTATAATTAAGTTTAAAAAAAAAATCCCTGATGTCTTTTCTTGAATTTTCGGCATGAAAAAGAAGCAAAGTGGGCCTTGGATTTTAAATGAGCACAACAAGAACTTCTCACAAACTAGAGTTTTTGATGCTTCACAACATATAAAAAAATAATCCAAATCGGACCACAAATAAAAATTTTACAGGGGTGTCCCGCTCTTATGTGGGTCACACTGTATATGCAAACATTCTTTACAAACAATAGAATTTCCGTAGTACTGAACAATAACTAAAAGCAACATCTTAATTTACTATTAACCTTCGAGAGGGTCAATTCCTCCTTATATTCTCGAATTATAACAATATAGACAAAAACCTCAATTATTCCCTCATGTTTGTGCAGCAATTAAGTGGCAGTGTCTTGTACAACCCAAAATTCAATTATAATGAAAATTAATTTTAAACTGGAGCTTCTGGAATTCAAGCCAAACATTACACAACTTCGCCAAGCAGATTTCACAGGTAAGTTACAACTTAATCAGGGCGCCTTATGGGACAAGTTAACTATAGCGAAGCTCCCCACGTGCTTCGGACTAATTTTGCAAACTATTATTTGAAGAAAGTTAGAAACTGTATTACAACTACTTCAGAGAGATAAAATACCGCTTTTATATTGTATTATATAGGGTGTTTGAAACATTGTGATTTTACTTTTAAAGGTTTATTATTATACGCAATAAGCGAAGTCGATAAACCTAAAATCAGTATATTAAAAATTGCCTAATGACAGAGATTTGATTTTTGAAACAACTTAACAATTAATAGTTTCTTTATCTTCAAATATTATCGAATTGTTCAGGAGAAACTTTGCGTGTCCCTGTACTTCAGATTTTCTTCGACAAATGCATTCACACCCCTTCACTTTAATCGTTTCGTTCGCGAGCATTTGGATAGTACCTTTAGAAGTCTATGGATTAATCATCGTGGCCCTATTTTATGAGCTCTTCGGGTACCCGATTTGACACTATCTCATTTTAATTTATGGGACTTTACGTGGAATACACTAATAACAATATACACACAACAAATAAACAGAAATATCTGATGTTCAAGGTTTTTCTTTATTCGGTTTTTTAAGCAAGTTCAGCGAGACTTCGTGTTTAGTAATAGATAAATGCTATAATGATAAATATAAAATTCTCATTGTAGTATTCATGGTTAAATCAATTTCTCTTAAAATGTTTAATGAGGCCTTAAGAATAAAGTTACAAGACTTCAAACGTCCTGTATTGTTCTATAGTTATGCATAATGTTAGTTTTACTCCGTCTACTCGAGAAACGAGGGTTCTCTATCAAAACTATTCAAATCTGACTACCCTATTTCTACTTAGATATCTCTGTTTAAACAGTTATCACAGGTTATAATATCAACGTTTCAGATCTCTCTAGACACTTTACTAGAGAAAACCAACCTGAGATTTATTTTCTAACACACTGCGTCTCAACTTGTACTGACCCGATATTGGTACATCTGATATACAAATGTCCAAGTGCCTCTCCCTCCATATACCAGTGGTTTAAAAAAATATACCCACCATGGTTAAGAAAAGCAAAACCATTTTTTGCTCGATTCCTTTTATTTTTGAAACATTTAAAAATAAATGTTTCAAAAACAAAGACTCAAATTTAATTTTGTGATACACCCGTTAGTTCATGAACTTGTCCGAATTCCAAATGCGCCATTTCAATTAATACGGAATTTATATTTAGTTAAATTTAGAGTTGCGGTCATCTTCACTTTTTCATCAGCACTAATATGACACTTAACATTTAGCAGGTGTGTTAAACACTACGAAAACAAGTTTGTGTTAAATCTGTTTTTCGGATTTCAATATTTTCACGGCGCCTGCTTGTAGCTCAACTATAAATTTAGTATAATAGAGACCTCAGACCCGATACTCAACACAAATTAATTGTTCATTTTGTATTTAATCTAAGCAGTGAAACAAACTGTCAACCGCAGCATTTCCTGTTCGCTTTGACTTAATAATCTGCTGTCAGCTTGTTGCAAGTTTATTAACGCCTTTTTGTGAGCAATGGTTCCATTCCAACAAGGATTGATTAATTCATTAGGCAAGAGATTTTGATAAAGTGCGCTGCTGGTGTGTATCTATCCAAGTTTTCGACTAAAAATATGCAAAATGTTTATATGTATAAAGGCCTAATTCGAAAGTCACATAAGCTTAACCCAATTGGGCGAGCGAATCGGTTTGCATTTGCTCGACAAAAGCTTCGAACTCCCGAGCTTCGAGGTCTACTTTTCGTTCCAGAACTTTTGTGGCACTCCAAACTTTGCACTTCTTAACTTTAGAATGCACATACTATGGAGCAAAGCGCATGCAAAGTTAAGTTTACAAACATTTCTAGAACTTTAAACGTATTCCTCTTGTAGGCGACAGTTTTGAATACGTATAAACCTTGCGAGTAGGGTAGTTTTTTCATTAGAAAAGCTATTAGGGGTACAATTCTGGGATTTACAGCGGCGTACTGTTGAGGATTTACTGCATTCGCTTTTACCGAAGAAAAGCGAAACGATTTCCTTGCAAAATGTATGTACTCGAGCTTTCACATGGGCTTGTTAGTTAGTGGTAATTAATTGGAGCAGCAATTAGGAAAGGAGTTTAACGTTCTTTAATGACCGTTATTTATTGATGCAGAAACGTGGCTGGTTAATTGGGCGGATTTTTCATGAATATATATGAAAATGTTGTGAAAATGTTGAGCATTTCAATGTTTTACAAACAGAAACTTAATTAGATGGTTTTCGATCGGTTTCATTTTTCCTAGAACCATGTTCATGTTGCCAGTATCTCCAAAGTAAAAATCATCATTTGATAACTTTACAAATTATTGTAAACTTACCAACATTTGCCTTTCAATCATTTTTTCACGACTTAATAATGGAGTTTTTTTTTATTTAAATGACTTAATTATAAACTGACAATTACTGAAATCTCACGTGGTGTATACCTTTACGCGTAATAATTCTTCCAAATTTTCTCAAAATATCTCTTGGACTCTAGGAGCTATAAAGGAAAGATCCGGGAACCATTTTCAAAATTTGACACGTAATTTCTGCATGTATGTTGATAGGAACTTTTTCCGTCTTAGGAATTTACCCTTAAAAGTTTAAGTTTACTTTTGAACCACTGTATATTGAACATGTTTTGCAACAATTACTACGAAAATTGTAGATTAGTGTTATTTCACCTTCAACCGAAAAACCAGCTAAAAATTCGGGTGTTTTTACTCATTTACATTCATTCGAAGAAGAAATGTATAGACTTTCCCGTGATGCCCAAGTGAAGTTGATCCCATGAGGGGGACAGTGGCGTGAAAGAAATTTGTAGAATTAGAAAGTTGGTGGTGTTGCGGAGACAAACGAGTGTCAAAAATCGATTAAATAAGAAAATTATTGTAAGAAACTCCCAAAGCTTGAAAAATTTTGCATTTGGACGGCTCACTTCTAGTTTCGAAATAGTTGCGCTAATAAAAATACCTTGATTGTTTGCAAAACATTTCTGGAAGACATGGAACTTCGTATATTGGATCATTTAATTTTAGCAATTTTTATTATATCATAAAATATCTAATTTTTAAGATATCATCTTGAACTTACCGGGCGGTAGATCGCTAAGGAATTTTTCTATACCAGACAACCTTGGAAATGGATTAAAAATAGCTTAAAATACCTAGGAAATACCTTCAGCGTTTATACGGCACTCAGTGTACACTAAAATATCTCGTCGATATGGTCTTCGACTAATTATTTCAGCAAGAGTGCTTCCGAGAGTACTTATTGTAGGTCATAGCAGAGATATTTTTAAATCAAAAGTTGTAGAGTTGCTTATGATTTTCTTATCTTAATCTTTCTAGCCATAAGGCTGCTAAATATATTAGGGTTTACACTAAAGCCTGAGATACACATAAATTCACAACAAATATAAAGATGCCTATGTAATAGCTATACTAATAGCTGTATCTGAATTGAGAGAGATCCCGCAAGTGCGGAAAATGTAGGAAATTTGAAATTGAGGGCATTTGATGACGTTTCCGTTGCAGATATCGTAGTGTGTCCGGTTCGCAAAAAAAAGGGAATTTCCTCTACAGTTTATCTCTCTATTAAATGCCATCGAAAATATCTAAAAATTTCTTTCAATTCAAGTGAAAGGAAGAAAGTTTATAAATTTTGCCGCAGTAAATAAATATTGTTTAGCAATAAGTACTGGTTCTTTAATATCCAACGAAAATTATATGTGAAATAACATACAGTCAAGGGAGAGCATTAGTCAAAGTGTCTGAATTGATTGCGGAGGAGTCTCATGTGAAATCTCTCGGAGATGGAAAAAATTTCGGGAAAAGCAAAAGTTTGAACCGAAATACTATAACATTAATCGTTGTCCATAGTTCCATTTGTTAACTAAGTTGCAAAAATAAAACTCATTGAAGAACTTATTTAGATTACGAAAATGATCTATACATGTGTGGTGTGTGAAAAGATTTGTTTTAGAATACTAAATTTAATAGTCTTGAAACAAAACAGCGGCTTTAACGCCTTATAAACAGGCTTCTTGTTAAATATTAAAAAATGTTACTCATATTTCTGCAACCAGTTAGGAAATGCATTGTTTTGTGCAACGATTCAGAGAGGCCAGCAGGGCGAGGTGGGGCTATATAATACACCCGGCATAATCCTCCTAGTGGCAGAAAATTATGCTTCTCTTACTTTATTTTAGATAAATGGTAGCTGTTGTCGGATTAGTGCGAAAAAGTGTATCTGTCTTGAGAACCTTGGTTTGGAGGGCATCTGTATTCGAAAAATACAGATTTCTGCATACAAGTAGTAATACTATAAAATAATAACAATATTGTTGACGGATTGCCTAATTATAATTACTAAAAAGTATTTGGCTGGATAGACATTAGAAGATACCTACGACCGATTAGTGTAGATTGCTATAAAATTTTTGAACCATTTGTTCTGGTTGTGTCCTCGATTTCAGGTTAGTGATTCAGCTGTTTAAAACGAGATCACTCCCTTAAAGACCTGTCTTGGTTCTTCGTAAATGAGAAATTCAGCACAATTTTTTGAACACATGTTTCCAATTACAAAATTACAACTGTAATCTTTTTCTCGCATTATGGCATGTTTCTCCCGGCCTATAATACCTGCACTGCGATAGAAAAACGAATTGCACCAATTTAAGACGTCAGAGGGTTTTATGGCCTTTATGACACATCATTGCAGTAAATCTCTTAGTTTTCTATAAGAAATTACGACAATTACTGCAAAACTTCTATTACGCTTTAAATCAGCAGGTACACGACAACTTCTTACGGTAGGCTGCTTCCAATATTACTTGAAGAAATTCGAGTTTGTAACAGCGTTTATAACAAACAATCATAAATCCAACTGATTCATTAGATAAACCCTAAAGGACCATCAATTGAAAATCAGTATAAATGCCTGGTGCCACATGAATAATTCGAGCATATTCATTTCATGTAACATTAGCTACACCGCAGAAATTTCATTATATTAGAAATCCAATCTATCAATGTAATCGAGCGTCCCTCTATATCTGGAATTTTATTGGATGGCGTAGTACTTTAATTTGGCAATAGTGAAATAAGAAACGTATTTTCTAAGAAATAGATATTTAATGAATGTTTTTATTGGTTTCAGAAATTGCAATGCTGTTGCCAGGAGCATTGTCTCAAAGCAGAATAGCCAACGCTACGAGTGATATTCGGAAAAACTTGAGGGTGAGAGATCCAACTGAGTACCCTCAATATGACCCTAAGAAGACGTAAGTAATCATTTATGATCAGGATTGAACCCAGGGCATATTTTAGTTTTTGCTTATAACAGGGAAATTGGGTCGCTAAAATTAAATCATACCAAGGGAATAAAACTTTAAACTTAAATCTTACAAGTCGGCCAGATACCTATAACGAAATTGGAAAAGTTACAGGAAAGTTTTATTAGGTGTCTTTATGTTTCTAATTTCCAGAACGATTGGAATATATGGCGGATTTGAATTGAATTCGGTGAAATTCACTAAGGGGATGAAATGAATGCAAGATTTTGCGGGAAAGTTCTATTTATGTTTAAATATTTTAATACGGTACTGATAAACTTCGATATCTAGTTCAGCACAAATCAATAAGTGAATTTGAAGGGCAAGCAGAGTTTAGAGCTCTAATTAGCTGGAACTAATTTTGAAATGAGTTAAAGTTAAATGGAAATTGTCTTTCGGACCATTCAGATTCCTTCCCATTTTCAAATACAATTTCATATAGTAATAAATTTCGTGCAAATAAGCAACATGTTTCAAATTAATTATATAATTATTAAACAATTATTAAAAGATAACTATACAGTATGTTGGACATTTTGAATAATTGCTTGATAATCTAGCTGCACCTGAACGAGTAAATCATGCAACATTATCATGTGATATGTATTTAATTATTACGGTAATGTATGTATATTAACATTTAACCGGATATTATTAATTTAGGTAGGAAAGATCAAATTAATTTACAAGTATTTCGCAAATTACTTGCAAGGTTAATGAGACATGTATCTCTGCTATTTGCATATGGAGACAGGCATTTGATAATTGGCTTTCAAGGATACGTTTGCTTCTGGTTCTAGTTGAAATTTCACTACTATTAATGTTTTCAACGTAAACCAGAAATGGTAATAAAGGTAAAATTTTTAGTTTCACACCTTGTATATTTTCCAATATCTTAAGTCTGCGGGTGACTCCTCACAAGTATTCCATAAATTTTTTACACGTAATTTTGATCCAATTTTTGGGAAATAATTGCTATTTATATAACCAATGAAGAACCATCTGATTTTATATAATAAATTTGAAGAAAAAGTAGAAATTTTTACTTATTAAGACTGGCTTTGTTCGTTTACAATATATACATAATACGAGAACACCAAATATAATTAAAATTGTACTCTGTGTTTTGATAACGTTGCATTAAAACCCACGAGTTCATGTGAATATGTGTACCTTACTTTTTTGGAGTTTTATCGACTATTAAATTTATCTGTACCATCTTGAACATAAAAAAATTGAACTAATGGCACCACCCACAAATTTGTCTTCGGTGCCTTAAAGAAATTCTAAATTTTGAACAAATTATAGGCGAGTTAATAGGTAAATTTTATTGCGAATGCATTACATTCAATATATAAATTTTAATAAATCAGGAAAGGATCTCCTAAATCAGATTAAATTTCTTGGAAAGAAAGCAAGGTCTAAAGATATTTTCGAATCAAAAGGAAATAAATATGCCAACCCGAACTAGCAAGGCGGCAATACTTTTCAACAAAGACCAAGTTTATCTACGGGTCCCCCGGGCATTTTGTTTAATTCACTTCCGAAATCTGCGTTACTCCAGGTAAACTACGACCCCCGAGAGAGTCCATTTTCAGATATTTATTTCGAGAAACCGCTAAAAGTGAGAAAATACTCCCACTCTACTTATGTTAAGCCTCAGATATTGAAAGTTAGAGGAGACTCTCAAAGACTTTTATGATCATTACCTTCATTTAACAAATTTAAGACTAGGTATAGTAATATTATTGTTAGAGTCAAAACCATATCTGCAACGAACCTTTTGAACTTTATCTGTCAGCACTTCAGCACATTGAAGTTTATCCCATTCATAACTTTTCCATTTAACGAAATTCTCTTCTATGTGGCTAAAGTGTATTCAGTTTGTTCTAGCTGGAATAAATTGAATCACAATCAAGGAAATACCCGGAAATGACCGAATCCTTTCAAATGACTGAAAATCCTTTATCCCAAAACTCCATCCAGAAAATATCCCGATTTACTTCAGGATACGGATACGGTGTTTTTTGAAATTGCGACCGTCATACTTGAGTTCGTTAGTCTCTTTGAAGACATCTCACGTTGATTAGTTGAAATCCTAAAGTACAATTCAATCCTTTAAGCTATAGAATTACCTTTGTCCTATTATGGGATTGATTTCTTGAAATACGAACTATGTATGCCATCTCATTTACATGGCACTGTAACGAGGGATTAGGACCTTTTATGTAAGAGTATTTCCTTGCTAGTTGCAATGCTAGGTATTAAACTTCCATACTATCGAAATTAAACAAGAATTCTTGTGAGTAATGTCAAACCTTGGCCAATCCCATGTTTTGTGAAATATTTTCCTTACGTGCGCGTGGAAAACATTTACACACGCTTCAGCAAACAGGTGTGTCTATGACGTCGATTAATAATCAGGATGTTTTAATATATGAACGTAATAAATTAATAGGAGTCGAACTTATTAATAACTCATTAATATTCGCGTTAGTTCGGGTTAGTCCATATATTTCCGTCGAGTTCATCGAGAGAAAACAAGAAAAATTATTAACGTATTAAATTCAAAAAAACTGTATACTTCTTCTAAAGTCGAGTTGTTCAATTATGGCTTAAGCTTGGTTCGTGTAAACTCGATCCTCCTCAATTTTGACGTCATAAAAAATAAAAAACAATTTTAGTGCCTTTATAGATAAATGTGACATAAATAAATTCCTTACATGTTTTCTGATACACGAGGTTCGACAGTAGCAAAACCAACCTGTAAGCAAGACAGTTACGTCATCCAATCAAGCTTTCTAAATCATACATTAAATGGTAGTTATTAATGAATGAGTTTGAATGATTTAATGTATCAACTAATTTAAAGTTAATAAAGTTAATTGTGGAATCTCCACAGAAAGAATGGACAAAATTTGTGTATGGCCTATAAAACAAATTTTTATTTATAGCCCAATAAATCCTGCATGTTTTCTATGAATGCACCTCGTGGCAAATTTTACACATTTATTCAAAATTTGATCCGCATTTTACATAGTGTATCCGGAGTTTATTTTCAAAAAGAGTCCAGATAAATCTGATAATATCGACAATTTATTCTCTGCACGTAAAATGGGGCGGACATAAATAACGTAATGCAATTTCGTAACATGATAAAATAATACCCTGTTTTGATTTAATATATAGCCCATTGTTTTTATTGGATTATAACCTTTGAGGTGTTTCTATATTGGATTTATAGTCTGTAATGTCTTTAATTGTTTAACAAAAAGTTCGGCACTTAGATGAAAGAAATTTGAAAACTTAATGTAGTTCAGATAAGTTCAAACACGCTGAAGTTTAGGATCCTGGCAATGGTCGATAATTGTCTTTGTTAGAAAAAAGAAACAAAATCTTTGATGTATACTATCAAGCAGAAGATGGCTTTTCCAAGTAACACTTTGAGTGTCAGAATATGGATAAATAAAAAAAGATAATCTCTTTTTGAAATAAATTAAATACTAAAAATTACAAAATAAAGCGGGGATTTGAGTAAACAAAACAAAAATGAAATTTAATTCAGAATTGTCACTCAAAGTCAATATATAAAATTAATGGGTAAAAAACGTATTTTCTTAAATAAATTTGAATCGTTTAAAAATTTATTTTAAAATTGTAATTGCTTGCCTTTAGTTCACCTTTCAAAATTGTCAAAAATACCGTAGAAGAAGGTTAGAAAAAAAAAGATTAAAAAGATTTTAAGAAAAAAGTAATGCCATGGTCTTATTTGTTCGGAATCCAACTTCCAACCAACGCCATTTTCGAAAAGTCTCATGCTCACTTAACTTAATATAATCTATTTTAAAATTATATCAATTCCTGTAGGCTCAAAAAGCTTAAATGAGAAGAATAACATAAGAATAAACATAGACGACAACGACTGTGATTCGAAGTCCTTGTAAAGACCAAACAGAAACATTAATGATTCATATAATAAAGCAATGAGGATCGCGAGTTTTACAATACACCAAAGTAAAGCTTCACGGATATGAGAAATATCTAACATCAAAGTCTACTAGAAATATGATTTGTCGCACTGAGGATGTTAGATATCGGACACATGACACTATGCCTTTAATTATAAATTTGACATATAAAGTTTTCGTATGTTTTGCGAAAATTGCACTCAGGTTTATGAAAACTGCAATTCTTCAATTTTCATATTAACTGAAATATTCATCAGGACATCGAAATTCGAAAACATTCTAACCTTCTGATTTTTATTTCTTTATGTTTTTTTATTCATTTTATTTCCTTTAACTTAATTCACAAATCTCCTTTAGCGTTTTGTTCTAATTACACAAAAGCTTCGACAATCTGAAGTTCACTTCCTTTATTCGCCTAGTTAACTAATGATGCTACGCACCGTAAGCTGACAACGAAGAAATTAGTTTTTCTATATTTAAATATTTAAAAATATAATCTACTTTAGAAATAAGCAATAAATGAGACTTGAAACTAGTTTAATTAGCATAATGAGGGATAAACAGGAGTTCAAAATTTTCTTACCTCAGAAAAAATTGCGAGTTCGTCCATATTATAAAGTCGATATTCTTCAATGTCGTTTTCCTAATGTTTTTTGGACATGTATGCATTGAAGATTCATTAATTTACGAATAGAATGTCAAATATGGCTGAAACGGGTCGTAGTAAGTGTATATAATCACTATATTAAACAGGCGGGAGTGATCCAAATATCTGTCAATAATGAACCGGAGCAATAGAATAAAACAAAAGTTAAAAGTTTATCTTTGAAACACTTAAGGGCTCGCCAGTTGGGAGTGCTTTTGCCTATATCTACATCCAAAACAATACTCCTAAACTTTATTATTTATAAAAATATAGTAGTACATATGTAAGTGAGACACACAATAGCGAAGGCAAGAACTTTGCAAAAACGAGTAAAAACTAATAGGAAGTTCAAGGAAGTTCCGAATAACCTGAAAACTTACGTTTATCCTTTTTGGAGTCCGTTTCCTTTGACGAACAAAGAATTTAATTCCCGCTATTTCTTGGCCATTTTCCATTTATGAAGCTCGCCTTATCGTTACGTTTGCCCTTTCATTAATTATAGTTGGAAGAATTTAATTTTACTTGAAGTAATTAGGAAAGTTGAACAAACAACAATGGTCTAAGAATTGCAGGAGATCAACCCGAGTGGTGGTAGAATAGCTAAATGAAAGATTAATGGATTTTAGAGGTTGTTTCACTTAACAATTTTGCCAAGTAAGAAATAAGTGATAATTAATAATATTTTAGAAGTTTTCGGACAACTCTTTATTTGCTAATAGCGATTTAGGTATTAAGAGCGAAAACTTGTATTTTGTGGTTCGATAAGTCGTGATAAACACAAAATCTTGTGAAAGCGACATGTCTTTGCTCTCAAATCACACATTTCTTGTCTGTTTCTAAGAATGAAAAGAGACACGACAGGTTTTAACGAGTAAGTAAGTAAGAAGACACATTTCTAAGCTGGGGCAGACACTTTTCGTTATACTCTCGTACAAACATGTTATTTTCTAGAACTATCTAAATGAAAATCGAGTAAAAGACGGTTTAACTTAAATAATTATACAAATCATAACGATTTTCATGTCAGTATATTTATATTTTGTATTGTTTTACCAAGAGCCAACTTTGCCATACAAAATATTTTGCGAAGGGCTTGATAAAAAACTATCCTGAGCTCCAGAACAATGGTCTGCCCAGAATGAATAATATGTCGACCTGCTTCTTGTTCTATTTCCGTCCAGTCTTTTGAACTGAACTGGAACCGGTCCCGCAGGTCATAGTATAAAGTTGGGAAATATCAAAATCTGTTAGTTTGGAAAGTAGCAGAGATATATCTTTGCAGCCACCTTGCAATTTTGTTATTATAGATAGTGTAATATGTCTGGTTTCATAAAATTATGTGAAATTGTTTCTATCGATTATGTAACTATCTTATCTTCTTGCAAAATTCTGAGAAATTACTCTAATTTCAAGATTAAAGAAAAAAGCCAAACAATTTAATCATTTTTTCACTCGGAAAAATGACGGGTGGCATAACAAACGCCTTTGGGTAAAATACAAATTTTTCGTATAAACAACTAAATTTACCTATCGTTAAATATCAGTTTGTTTATATTTTTATCTCATTTAAAAATTTTATTTTTACTGGAGTTATCACATTTTATTTAATCGAGCATTTCGATTGTTTGTGTTGTTTATTTTTGTTTTTTTTTGGGACAAAAGTAAAAATACTATATCGAACTGAATTATGAATCCAACACCTGACAGAACTATTTTGATTGGTCAAAGTAAGGAAATTTGCAAACTTATCTGTGTTTTCTGTTGGGAACACTAATTGCGTTATGAAATGTGTATGCTGTTCCTCGTATTAAGGTTGAACAATCATTATAAAATCTCAAAAATAACTACAAATTTCAACCCTATAGTAATTTTAAAAGTCTCCAAAGTTAGGCTTACAGCACTGTAGAAAAATAGTTTACGTTTCCTAACTCCATTATCGGGCATTTCCAATTGAAATTATTTACAACAATCATAGCCAATAGAATAGAAGACGAATAACTATAGCACTAGGATAATGTAGTTTATAACCAAACTACTAGCAATGTAGAAAAGTGGCCAAAACCGTTCCTAATTAACAAAAATTATTTATATCATCAAAAAAGGATAAAAATGGGAAGTTTGCATTGTAACACGGAAAAAGAGATATCCCAAAGCCCTAAAATAAACTACGTATCTCCCGGGGAAAATATTTATACATTTTCTTTCTTTCTCTGACCCTGCGTGATCCCACTTCTGACACGGGTCAGTGCCTGGATGGGATTTTATCAGATGTTTAACTAATACCTACTTGTTTAAGAGTGTCAGGAACACGTGAATTGTTTTTTTTTTTGCTTTGCATTTCCCCTCAGACCGTTTTATGGTTACACAGTGCTTAAATTATTTCAAAGCCGAATCGGTTTACTTATTATTTACATTAAACTCGAAACCTTTATGAAAGTTACTCATAAGTTAAAACTTGAAAGTAGATTCGAAGAATTACTAATAACAAACGTTATTACCGGGAGTTGTACATCGTAGACAGGTAAATGTAATCAAATTATTCAAACCGAGTTCACGTTACCTACCTGTTTTTAATGTAACTGAATCCAAGCGCATATTATTTGCATCACCCGGTAATTGTAGTCGGCAAACTAGCTGTGCATCCACGTGATCCCACGGGAACTACCAGAGGCGCGTTTCAGGTTTCCCCAGTTTAAACCGATAAATCTTTCCCTATGTCACCCCTGAAGGAGATATGCTGTCAGTTTGTAGGATTTTTATCTTTAAGGAATTTTGAGAGAACCAGGTGTCGATGAACTCGTGTATTTGTGACAAGGATTTATAATGAAATACACCTTCGTTCTGTAATCGAATTCTTGAAATTGGCACAATGAAAAACAGGTTCTTTTTTGTTCTGGTACATTAGTTCGGTTCAGAAATTCTATTATTTTGTTCTCGAAGCTTGAAGACGTGTCACATAAGTTTATAAATCGATTGAAAAATTGACCTATAACTTCACTGGTCTTAAAATAAGGAAAAAATGGAATATTCCATTGCCATGAGGGAATTAAATGTGTTCCAACCGTGCGGGATAGATTGTTAATTATTTATGTTATTTTGTTTGGAGAAAATGCCTCACACACAAATCGTGGTTGTGGGACCGGTGGAATTGCAGTGGAACGAAAACCCTTATTTATTAACATTTCGGTAACAAACCTTTTTTTTATTTTATAACAATTTCCCTTTTGGTTCTGAACACGGTCACAGTTTTACGGATTTTCATCCGAGCCCTTAAAACTAGGATGATTGTTACTCTCAGTTAGTTCTACTTGAGAATAATGCGCAATTTCACCATTCCAACAATTCCTACTTGTGGGCGAATCATTATTTTCGAACAAAATTTAAAGAAAAAGCAATTAAAGATATCGAGTAAAATATTGACTTTCAGTTGGAAATACTTTTAATGTCTTATCCATTATATGATGAATATGAAGGAACGAAACAAATAGGAATAAAAATTTTGAAAACCTAGTAAATATTTTACATAAAGCATCATATGTCTTATTGAATATTAGTAATATACTGATCATTAAGACCAACAGATTCCCACACATAACGAAAATTTTTTCTTGGTTTAAAGGATGGAAATAGACCGAAAAGAAATTCAATTTATTTACCTGGAGATCATGTTATTTGCTTAGAACCTCATATGTTTAGGAAATACCTCAAATCTTCTGTTCATACGGAAAATTTCGATATTGAGATTCTTATATCTAATATTATTGATAATTTTCTCGTTATCGTTGCTTTAAAATTCAATCATTTTCCAAGCTTGAATCGAAATAAATTCCGCTTTTTTATTCTCAAAGTGTTCATTTAGCACTCACCTGGAAATCGAGTGTTTTTTCGCAGAGTGCCTCATACATATTCTGAGTACTCAAACAAGTTTTGATTGAGAATTAATCCAACATAATGCACATTAGTTTAATATTTCTGGGGAATAAAAAATTACGAAATTTATTTCTAATTTACTAAATAATAAAATTATTTAAATATTCTGTAGAATGAAAAAAATCTGAACTAATTCAATATTAATATTTGACTTTAATATTTCTATACTTTCGGTAATTTTTTTCTAGTTCCGCTTGATAGTTAATCTATAGAGAGTCAAAAGAAAATCAAATTTTGGGAAATTTTACTTCTTTTCTGATAACTTTCAAACATATTTTTTACTTACCCTTGACA
The DNA here is from genome assembly GCF_040115645.1 of Euwallacea fornicatus. Classification (NCBI taxonomy): domain Eukaryota; kingdom Metazoa; phylum Arthropoda; class Insecta; order Coleoptera; family Curculionidae; genus Euwallacea; species Euwallacea fornicatus. The sequence continues at coordinate 4,914,194 of NC_089552.1, forward strand.
AAAGCTGTAACTAAAAGGGCGTCTACAATATTATGGACCCCTTCATCTACTGGAACTTCTGAGGCTACACAAACTGCCTCAGCTTTGGTAAATAATTGAGGAGGATCCTCCCTCGGTGCTATTTCTGTGAAAGTTTTCAGAGTTTCGATTGCTAGAGTTTTAGCTGCAGGTGCCGGTTCGGTTACAGATGTGTTGCTCCCTTCGGGGACCGAAGCTGCCTCTGTTGGTGCTAGAGGAGTTTCACCTCCAGTTGTTACGATAAATTTATCTTCTGCTGAGGACTGTACTTCTATAGGCAACTGTACTGAAGGTTGACTATATACTTCGGATCCTTCACTTACGGTAGCTCCCTTTGCTTAAACAAAAAGAACCATTAGGACAATTTTTGCAGTTTAATTGGTAAATCAAAATTTATATGCTTATAGTAGTACAGTCAGAGTATTCTTTTCATAACTTTTTTATAAATCATATTTAGCTGAATCGCTCTATTCTTTCATACGTTAGCACATTATACTCAATTGACTCAGTATTTCTAGGACATCCTATATATTTAAAGAGTCAAGGCATTTGATCTCGGTCTCATTGAGTAGGTTTCTATTTTTCCTACACTTTCCTATAATTTCTCACTAATCATTAACTCAGGGAGTCTATTACAAGGCCATTACCCTATATCGATCAAAGATCATCACTTCTTATATCTTCATACACAAGACAGGAAATCGATGTGCCCGAAACCCGGAAACTATGCAAAATAACGGCAACCCCTAGAAAATTTGATTTAATGCCAAATCTGTCAGGCAGCCAATAAGAAAATTGGGATATTAATCATCGAAGTTTGGGCAAATGATGATGGCGCAATATTGCCAATGCGCCGACCTCCGGAATGGCAATAAAAACGATATTTTTTGCCATGTGCTAAAAACGAGGAGATGATAATAAAACCATCATTATGATACTTGATAAGGCATATTTAGATTTCCAGATGGGCTGCAGTTAGAGGCTTAACTGGACACTGAATGGAGTCTTCCAATTTCGATTGGGATAATTGGTCACGTAATCATTAAACAGTAACGCGCTTTGAGACCACAGGAAATTGTTTCGGGAATGCATTACAGGCAACCTCATAACGAGAATTGCTTGGCTAGAATGGAAGTGAAACGGCATTTGCATATAAGCTGTAATTTACATTAAGAACGATTAAATTTTTCCTTAAAGTAAGCCATTATGAGAATATGGTATTGTGTTGTATCTAAAAAAATAAAATCAATAAAAATTTTATTATGAAAACTAAATAAAAATTTACTTTCTCAGATATCTTTAAAGTATTGGAAATTTGCAATGTGTTAAAATTAGATATTAATAACCACTGAAAACCACAACTTTGCCTCCATTTAACTGATTCTACATTTCTTATAGTTTCCTAGGCTTTCATATTGCTAGTCGACTTAGGGACACCGTACTCATAAGAAAAAAACACCACTCTATACGCTGTTGCTATTCGGACTAAAACGAAGTTTTATAAGGAAAGAAAAGAATCATATTATTTTTGGCAACGATAAATTAATCGGTCAAAGCAATGGAAATAATTTAAAATTCAATTTTTGAAATTTCCTGGTAGAGTAAACGTACCAGGCAATTTCCACTCCTAAAACAATTGCAGTGGTATGAAGAAATTACGAACTCCTTTCTAATGGTAACTTCGACTGGTAAATTCGGTTCACACAAAAATTTTCCTTTTTCTAAACAACAAAAACCTTCAGGTTTACTCACACCGTACAAAGAAAAATAGCATTTTCAGCGCTTTACCGAAAACGATCGTCTTTAATGAACATCTCTCTTGACTTATACAATAAATTGCCCCCAGGTGTACGTGCGTGATCCTTCTTTGTCTGAGGCGAGAATTTGTCCGTGAAAATCTTACTGTGAAAATCTCATTAAAGCAGTCCGGAAAATGTAGCGAGCTCTGGGCTAGCAAATTAATATCATTAACGAGGGAAATATTTTTCATCCTAAAAAAACGGAAAAGCTAAATTTAAACTGTCTGCTTCAACTCAACAATTTTTCGTAGAAGTAAAGAATGTAGGTAGGAGAGAAAAAGCGGATTTCTTTTGCTTAGGCTGTTTGGGGTCCGTTTGTTTATTTTTTTTTAGTATTATATATCAGCTTGTACATATATATACGATAGAACTGCGGGTTATTACATATGTGCAAATAATGTTATTTTTTCATAACAAGTTCTTAGTTTAATCCCAATTGTCTCACACAAACTGTCAGAATTTGTGTCCTTTAAGACAATAACTTATAATGAAGCTAAGTCAACATGACTTACCTTTTTACCTTTATTTGCATTTTACTGCATAGAGTTGGAAAATTTGCGGCTAGGGACCATGTCAGCACTTTCTTATTCAATTTATCAACGTCAGGTCCTCCAACGAACAACGTCTCGGAACATGAAGCGGAAATTGTTCGTTTTCCGTCTGCGATAGCAGCTCCCAAGTTTACTTCGAACTCTTAGGCTCATGGCCACTCTTTTGGAAACTTCGTACATATAGATTTATTCTCAAGAGCGTGTGGTTGGAAATGGAAGAACGGTTTTCAGTCATCTGTTAAATATTTGACATTTTGGCTCACAAGTTAATTCGCAATAAAGTGTTCGAAACTCTAGTGGCTACTACTATACCGAAACCGAGATTATACATGTATGAGTAAGCCTCGGTTTTGATCCCAATATACAATACCGCGACTTAATTCTAATTACCAAGGCCGAAACCATATAAGTCTCGGTCTCACAACGATCTAATTTCAAATCAAGCCACATCGCACAACATTAAGCATCCCCAATTCCAGGATCGTATAACTAAAATTTGCATTGCATAATTCTAGCTTGCAATACATTGAAAATTGTGGATAATAAAAAATCTTTACGGGATATATTGTTTTTTCACATCAAAAATATCTGAAAATCAAATTCTGTGTCAAAAATCTAATTTGAATCTGACATCACAGCAAATCAAAGACGTCACTAGTCATTTGAATAATATCCACGAATATAACAGATGTTGAGAATTTCTAATAAGATCCCAATGTAACACTCCATATTTTTTGTACTAAGGAAACTGGAAAATCACTCTATGAAAGTTCTTATAGTATTCATATAATTAAGGACCCAGTAGAAGTTGACGACGTACAATGAGTCTGCCAGTAAAAGATGTGGATAACTAAAATTTCTTTTCCAGATTTAGTGCAGAGCTGTAACAGTTCATGTTATAAGTTTTTAAACAAAGTTCAACTAACACAAGGTATTAACTTTCCAATTGTAATTTATGGGGAACACGTGCAAAAATGATTTGTACAACCTGTGTGATTAAACATGATAAAAAATAGGACCTGTTTTCAGAAGAGGACCATTTCCCGGTTATTAAAGTTAACAAGCTGGGAAGCCGAGAAAAAAATAAATGAGCAAAAGTTGCATTTAGAGGGTTCATATTCACGAACTTCTTGTTAATTTCTGCGTAACGAATTTGTTCTTCGTTTTTGTTAGTTAATGTAAATGTACTCTGAATGTTGATTTTAGTATGTAGAATTTTCACAACCATCTTCATTTTCTATCCCACTGAAACGTATTAGGGGTACAAATAAGTTTCCGCCGTTTAACAAAGCATGGTCCCACCAGAAGGTTATGCTGAAATTGCTAGATGTAAATCTTACTATCGCAAGTTTGATCAACTAGTAACAACATAACCTAGAAGTATTAGTGGTTTCGTATCAGCATCACATTTTTTTTTCTTGCAAAAATGTCAAGTTTTGTGCCGAATAAGCGTCATTTGCGGGAACTTTTGATTTACTTCTTTAATTTGAAGAAATCTGCAGCTGAGGCGCATCGATTGCTTGTAGAAGCATATGGTGAGGCTGCTTTGAGTGAGAGAAGTTGTCGTGAGTGGTTTCACAAGTTTAAAAACGGTGAGTTTAACGTGGAAGACAAAGGACGCAGTGGAAGGCCGAAAACGTACGAAGATACGGAATTGGAAGTGTTATTGGAGGAAGATTCGTCTCAAACACAAAAAGAACTTGCACTTACATTAGAAGTGACGCAACAAGCAATTTCACATCGTTTAAAAATGTTGGGAATGATTCAAAAACAAGGAAATTGGGTTCCTTATGAACTGAAACCCAGAGACGTCGAACGCCGATTTTGCATGAGTGAAATGCTGCTTGCCAGGCATAAAACAAAGGGTTTTTTGCATCGTGTAGTCACTGGGGATGAAAAATGGATCCATTATGATAACCCAAAGAAGAAATCATGGGGTCCACCTGGCCATGTTTCAACATCAGTAGCCAAATCAAATATTCATGGAAAAAAACTCATGTTGTGTATTTGGTGGGATCAACTTGGTGTTGTATATTATGAGTTGCTCAAATCGAACGAAACTATTACTGGAACTCTCTACCGAACACAATTAATGAGATTGAGCCGAGCACTCAAGGAAAAACGCGCTCATTACTACTCTAGACATGACAAGATTATTCTCCTACATGATAATGCTCGTCCGCATGTTGCGGCACCGGTTAAAACCTATTTGGAAACACTTAATTGGGAAGTCCTACCCCACCCGCCATATTCACCAGACCTTGCCCCATCCGACTACCACTTGTTTCGATCAATGGCACACGGTCTGTCTGAGCAGCGCTTTACATCATATGAAGATACCAAAAATTGGGTCGATTCATGGATAGCTTCAAAAGATGAAGAGTTTTTTCGCCGTGGTATCCGAATGCTGCCAGAAAGATGGGAAAAAGTAGTGGCCGTTGATGGGCAATACTTTGAATAAAACGTAATATCCCGTTCTTTCACAATTAATTCCAATTTTTTTATAGAAAACGGCGGAAACTTATTTGTACCCCTAATATTTTATAGAGATGTTCTTGTTAAGTGGCTCGTGATATCCTCAAAATCACTGGAAAAAAACTTAAAAAACAAAACTATTATAATTCACAAAGAAAATCAAATTATAGGACAAATATGTAATTTACCATATGAATCAGAAGTGTTTTAACTCTAGCTCCATTAAGGAATTTAATCATGTTATCTATAGTGAAGATAAATCAATTATTTCGGTCTATATTTTATAGTCTAGTGTAAGGAAACACTAATTTTCCAATAATAAATGCGTATTTTAAGTATTTTTCCACGGTTTTTTGAGTTAATCAACAAATTAGAGTAAAGATGGAACTACGAATCTCACTTTCGTTAAGTTTTATAGCTGATATTCATAACGGAATAGAGTTAAACATGTTAAAAGCCTAAAACATAAAATCCTATATTCGCCGTAAAATAACGTACCGTATACGCCATAAAAAATTCAATAAGATGAACAGGGAGGTGGGCAATCTTGTACTTGCATAATAGAAAATTGCCAAATTTCGTTGAATTTACTCAAACTATTTAGTGGTAATTTAAAACTTTAACTAAAACTTAAAGTTCTTAAATAAAAATTAGGTTTAATAAAAAAAAACCGATATTTTATAGCACTCGACACAAGACTGCAATGCATTGTATCACGTGCGCTCCTTACTTACCTTTTGCTTAAATTCACTTTGTTCTTCAAATTGCCACTGCGTGATCGTGCGCCTTCGTTTCGACAATCCGCGACCCGAAGGTAAACGACACAATATTCTCGGTATTGTCAAACCAAATCGATATTGAAACGTGAAATTTTTACCAGTTTTCAGACAGACACAATACCGTACGAACACTCATTAAATTTATATGAATTTAACCTTTAACTCCGCACAAACTTTTCTATTTTTTAAAAATATTTTCACTGAAAATTTTATGTATTCCGCGAACGAAACGGATGAAAACTCGGAGAAGCCATCAACAATGACAACCGAAACGTTATCGTTTTGTTTTAAATTCCTCTTTAGCCTTGGCAAGCCACCTTATCAAGAATTAGTAAATTTACTGCAGAACGCCTTATCTAATACGCATGTGTAACATCTGATTCTTCTAAGTAGCAAATTTCTAATTTCGATAATTAACTTGAATTGACAAGCTTTATTCCTTAAGAAAATTTTACTTTGACATCAATAATCATGAACATATCATCTGAAGTTATTTATTATATATATGTTCCTTAGATATAATCATTATGCAAAGATACTTAGTAAATAATCACATCGACAGGAATCAGTTTTTTTGGTCTCAAACAAATTAGATTGCCACATCTTCATTTCGATCGGATCATCTGCAAGCTTCGTTGCTTTTCTTGAACTTAATATAATATTATTGCCTGCCCTCCACTTCATCTTAAGGTATGTTTTTTCACCTATATTTTCACAAACATGACATTTCATATCGGTAAAAATTTCATTTCTGTATCATGACTTAAAAAAAAACGAAATTTATCTTTCAGTTCACGGTTATGATAAATTTCACAGCCCTGAAACTAAATGCTAAACTTTCCCCGCATTTTCAGCTGAAATTAAATTAAAGCAATGAGTTCATCCACAAAATTCTTTCTTCATTGTGTTAGATTCTCAACCGAACGTTTACATATCCTTCGTGATCGGGTTTCGGAAAGATTATTTTTGTTAAGAATCTTAATCAGATTTACTGTAGATTACATAATTTAATCTAAATTCACATACAGCTTTGTCCGCTATCTTTAGCCAAACGTGCAAATTTTTAAAATTTCAACATATTATCTTATGTCACAATTATGCAGTTTTCTTAATCTAGTCTACGGCATCAGGTTAATATGCTACTTTAGACCAATTTACGGCTTAAAAATGTTTATTAAAATTGCAGCAATTCTTGTAAAAATTTGCAAGCTATAAAGTGCGCATACTCGTTTACTAAAAATGATTTTTTGCTACTTTTACTGTCACTTGCGGCTCTGGGCCTAAACTTTTTCTCAGATACGCATAGTTAAAAGTTAAATTCAATATTTCATTATTCTTATTAAGTGAGCACCTTTAGACTTGCGATAGCCAAACTATAGTCATTTCAGAAACTAACTAGACCTACTAGTACGGGAATAAAGTTCTAGTATAGTATTTCTATTAATATATTTTTCACTTTTTATTTCACCATTTTGATGGATTATGTAAATTTGAATCAATTTGGTAGGGAATTACTCCGGAATAAACCTCAAACGCATGTAATGGGAGCATTTTCCTATGGACACCGTAATCAACATTCAAGCCTCGAGAAGAGCGCACCGATGTTAATCTGAAAAGGTGCTTTGTCGTGGTAAAAAAACATAAAATATTCATAGATATACAGTGTCACAATATTCCGTTTTCTCAATTCACATCTTCAGGTATCTAAATATTTTTTTAACGTCTCTAAAAACTTTTGGATCACAAATCCTGTTTACACACCACCAGCTTATCTCCATAAGACCAGACTTACACACACTTAATTGTAAATTCGAAATTGATTAACTAGACCATTTTTAGAGTTTTTTATTTACATCCGTATCCGTGACTCTAATGTCATAATCATTAGCGTTTACCAGTCTTATTAACTTAAGTATATCGGAACTCCAATCCAAATACTCATTTAAAAACATCTCTAACGGGTTTGCATACTTGATAACTGTTTTTCTCCTTTTTTCTTAATACTTATTTTTATTTTGCGCTTTTTTTATTTTAGATTTTTTGGAAGTAAATAATGTGCAATTTGCTTTGCCGTTACTTACCATCAGCTTATGTTCAGAAAACTAGCTATTTATTGATCGTAATATTTCCCCTACTATGACTAAAAGATTTTTCCATTTTTTCTACCTCCAATCAATAAATTTGAGTCATCTGCATAATTAATTATAACTGTATTTGGTAAATTTAACAACAGTGTTATTAACAAACGCTATGAATAGAAGCGTGTCCAGAATGCTACCTGGAGGAATTCAGCATAATTAAAAAGTGTTTCATTTTGTGTGCTTTTTTGTTTTGAAGACAACAGACTATTTTGACTGACTTTTTTGGAATATTTCAAAAATTAACTACTGTGCTGTGAATAAACTAGATTTTTTTAGCAATATTGTTGTTATCGCTTATTAATATCAGTCCTTTTGTTGTTTATTTGTGGCTTTTACCGGGTAAAATTATTTCTCAAAAAGTTAGTCAAAAAATTGCAAATTCAAAATTTTAGAGAAGAAATCAAGCATATTGTAAAACACCTTTGCAGTTATGATTTATGTTGGAAATACGTCACTGATAAATTTTTAAAACTATTTTTAGATTTCTTCTTTCTAAGGTTGCCCTTAAATTTTCGAGTTTGACCTATAAGGAATATTCATCTTCCCAAAAAAAATCTTGGGAAATAAGAAGTAAATTATGGCTTTAAATTAAACCTGCAGGTAATAGAATATACGACTACATTATTTCCGGTTTCTGGTAAGCCGTACGTATAAGAAGAAGCCACACTGAGGAAATAAACTTTTCAGGAGAATCGGTTCATGAATTTTAACTACTTCATTTGAATGTAGGGCTCTTGTCTCTGTTGCGTGCCCCCGAACCATTTTCCAAGCCGGCAGTGAGCCTTTAAGTTATTTGTTTATGTGACTGCCGACTTTCATTAACTGCCTTATGAACTGGTTCTCTAATACGCTGGTTATGTTTAAATGCGTACTTAATTTTAGTTCAACCATTTTCGGACAGAGTAAACGCTAGAAACACGATTTATTGTATATCTAAGTCTTAATTTTATTTCTAAAGCCGCTAAACAAATATAGATATTACTTCCCCTCAGAATTCAAAAATTCAAATTAGTTCTCGAGGCAAATTCTGCATTTAGTTTTCATATTCTTGCAGAAGAGGCTTAGCTTCAATTACTCTAGATCTAGCAATACGACCCAGTATATATGAACACATTAATAACAAATTTACTACAATCCATGTTGAATTTACCTGCAATTCAAAGATTGTTTATTTTTTATTCTGTAGCAACACGTTGCTCTGCGTAGGGCTAAATTCGGTTAGGTTAGGTTAGATAAGAAATGTATATTCTTATCAAATGAATATGTACAAACGATCAAAAAAAGATTTGACTGAAATATTAAAGCAGTCATGAAATTTGATCTTATCAATAATCCCTGGATTTCCACTTTCAGATGCGCTTGTAAAAGGTAATTCAACACGTTTATAACTTTAATAAATCCGACATAAAAAAAACTAAATTTTTATTTTCAAATCGAATGGTACTTATTATAGTATGTCAAATGAAAGGCAATTTTATAATCGATACAGTGATATATCTAGAAGTACAATTGCATTTACAGTTTCTTAAAAAAAAATAGAACTAAGTTCATATCTTAAAATATTAAAAGTTTTACTCTTTATTGCCTAGATAGATAATCCGTTGTTTGGATGTGTATAATCGTCCAACAATCGGGTGTACAATCGATCGACTTTTTATAGAGGCGAACTTAAAGAACGCATCATATTTACACTAATTACAAAACGAAATAGTTCCATCATTCGCCGCAATTTTTCCTGGAGAAAATGGGTAACAAGTAGCCAATAATATTTGATCCCAATAAGATGGTGCATCACCACATTATACTATGGCTGCGAGAGAGTATCTTGGAAAGATTTTTCTAAAGAGATTGATCAGTAGGAAAGATGCCATAGAATGGCCGCCATGACCCGCAGATCTTATGCACTTCGATTTTTATTATGAGGTCATTTAAAAGGTTCCATTTTCATGAATATATCTTAAAATTGAGATGATTTACGACATAGAATTCAAATAGGATTAGAATTAACACTAGAAGCCACATCAGATAATTGCATAAAAGAGTTCGAGGAACGACTGAGTCATTGCCAAATTGTTACTGGTGCTTAAATTGAGCAGTTATAGTAAGAATTTGAACTTTGATATAATAGTCACTTACTTTATTTTGTATCAAATAGTTTTTCGTCTTAAGGAGACTGTAGATCCAAATTGTAGTTCTGAGTATACCATTGTATCCCTTATTGAATTACCTCTTATTTGACATACGACAATGGGTACCTTTCCATTTGAAAATAAACAGTTAGTATAAATAGTGAAAAATCTGAACACCGAAAATAAGTGCTTTTATTAGAATGACACTACAGGTGTTTAAGCATTTCAAAAAAATATCAGATTAGCGAAAGTTATAAACGTGTTACAATGTTTTTTTAAAATAGATGTAGTATGTGTTTTTTTTAAGAAAAAACCCTTTTATTTTCTACTGCATTTTCTCCTGGAATGGCAGCAATTCCTATTTATCATGCCACATCAGTTCACCCAAAGTTTTAATAGAAACGCATCTACGTCACAGACACATGGTGCAGCATAAAAATGTGTTTCTTATGCAATGAACATAAATTCAATTTAAGCTAAGTGCTATGATGGTTTTTTTCCTAAAGCCTACTCTGTTAATCAGTGTCAATCATCTTCAAATGCTTATGCTGAGCTAATAAGGCCCATAACGCAATTATAAAATTCATAATACAATGCATAAGAATTGTACCGAAAATTAAAGATATGGACTTTCTATGTTGTTATGATATTAATTCCATAAGATTTGCTGTTTTTTTAAAGTTGGGAGAAATATTAATAAGATAAAAAGTTACATTTTAGTGACACAAAGCAGGCTATAAAAAACCACTTGCAATGTCTACACTAACAAATGACATTTCCTTCCTTTGCCTAAGCCTTAATTGTTATTTAAATTTGAGAAAAAATATTAATTTTTTTCACTTTTCCTCTGTTCAAAAATTTAATCGTATGTTCATTAAAGCTATAGTGTCCCATATAAAAAATGTAAATTAAAGTTAGATCTCAAAACCAAAGAATCTATGATTTTGCTATGATTTTGCTCAAACACGCTTTAAGGAAGTATTAATCCTTTCCTGGTGCAAATTCGACTTGCCAAGTTAGAGGATTTCATCATATAAACGTCAAGTTTGCGAAAATTCCTGTCGCCAGAAAACTATAGACGATAGAAAAATGCTGCTTGCAGCCATCACCATTGCTTCAAAGATTACCTCAAGAAACGTAAATTATTTCTTCATATCCCCACCAGTTTCTGACAAAACCCTCAATGAAATCGAGTTTTGACCACCCTGCATACGCTATGCGACGTATGAATGGTAATTGCTATCGCATAAAACCAACTTTCAATGTCATGTACTATTGTCATATAAAACCAGTGTTACATTACCTCCTACGTACAAAGTATTGCGAAAAACTATTACTATCATTCCAGAGGTACAAAGGTTTTCCAATATAAGTTTCGCATCAAAAAAGCTGCAGTCCTTTGGTTCATTCCTTTGGGCAATCGAACTTTAAGCACGATTGGGAATTGGTTGAAATTTTATAGAAAGGGTCGTTTGACAGCAAGGAACATTACCCGAGCAAAAAGATGAGCACCTGGAGATTTCTAAGTAAATTTTCTAACTTCTGACCTTTATTCACACTATAGGATTACACTGTGTTGATGTGACTTATGGTTGTATAATGGATATTTTTGGCGTTTATGAAATTCTTGTTATAGACGTGTTTCGGCACGATTATAGCAAGAATAGTCTATCGGACTAATCTGTCGGATAACTAACAAAATGAATTAATTAGTCAATAATAATAATAATATGTTTAAAGTACATGAATATCTTTAAGGAGATTGACCGCATCTGACTCCGCATAGGCTATATTAACCTATCCCCTGAACAAGGACCTCTAACACGTTAGTACAACTTAATTTATACAAACGTTTCATGAGCATGTACCTATAACATCACATTTTTGTAACAATTATTATATTTAAATTTTTTTACGACTCGAAAAGGTCATTTCAAGGGAGCAGGGACATATACAGGGTGTTTCATAAAAGTATATACAAAGTTCAGAGGGTGAATCGCGCCACCAATTTAGATCGTTTTACTACTTTTGGTTTATTTAGACCATATTTATTGCTTTTTTTAATTTAAATTTAGACAAATATTAAGACTTCTGAATTGTTAGAGCTAGATCAGTGTACTAAATGCGCTGCCTGTCGCCTATTTGAACAATTTTATTTCGTTGGTTTTTTTATTGGAGTTTAACTAAAGGAAGAGAATCCTTTAAGCGATACTTAGCTAGCATCACTTATATGATGTAGTGGCTCCTTGCCGGCTTTCTCACCCTTTTTTAGTATTTTATCGATATTATTTAGCACTCAGCTGTCATCATCAGTTTTTGTACCAATAAACGTAAACTAAATTAGGGGAGGCTGTTGGTAATTATATTCATCAGTGTCTCTGATTCTACGAACTCCGGGTGGTCCGAACATGAAACATCCGGTTCGTAACTATCTTAGCGGTCACTTTGTTGAAGCGCCTCATTTCGGCCAAGGAGAAGGATCAAATACTTTCAGTCCCTTACAGCGGACCAATCCATTAATATACATTTTAGTCCTTCGAGCCGGATAAGACATTTTGGTTTTTTAACCGGACAAAACAGAAACTATAGATAATTTTAAGAAAAAAAATTGGTAGGAGCATGGGCGTATTTTTACTTCCTTTCTGAAATACAGAGTGATAAAATATTGGAAATGAAAAACGTTGGTTTTATCTTAAAACATACACCTATTTTACGTTCCACGATTTTCATAATTTTTTTTTTCTTAAAACCATCGAAAATTTACTCCCCGAATGTTTGATACACTATTACGAAACACTATGTATAGTAAGAGGAATAAGTATACAGTCAACTAAAAACATGTATTTTTCGAAAAAACTTAGAGCACTAATTCAAAGAACTTTAATTTTTTTAGTTCCTCTGTACGAATTCAAATTTATCACGATCTAAAATTAATAATTTCTAACTGATTTGTGGTGACGCTACCCCCCTCAGATGATCGATGGTGTAATTCAGCATACCGACCACAGTAAATCACAAAACTGCACATAATACAAAATACTCGCATTAATTACTGTCAATAAATGCCGCAATTTCAGGTTTCCAAATTATTATTTATGTTAATTGAGTTAAATAATAATTAAATTTACGAAGAGAAAGTATGCTAAAATTGCATTGAGTCGATGTCTATTTGATCGAAACCAAATCCCCATAGAGTGTTTGATTATTTCTGTTAATGACGGTTTAATTATGAATTACGTTAGTACGTAAATATAATGAAATTCAGTTTTTTTACAGTAATAGAATGCAATTGAATAGTTACGCAACCTTTACCAGAGATTCATGTTTAAAATAATTTCAATTAAATTCAGTCCTGCTTTTTTCAGGTACTGCGTGGAGTTCGAGGTATTGAAAGCGTCGAAGGCATGCAGGAAAGAAAGCAATTATAAGGCACTTAAAGAAGGTAAGCGAATAATAATTATTCTTTGAGCGAATAAAAATAAAAAACATTTTTCTTTAGTATTTAGCTAAGTATGGTAAGCTAGTAAATAATAAGCTACACGCGTGTCATTATTTACCTATTATTCAACTGTTGTTAAAATGTACTTTACATTTCACTGGTAGTTGGTATTTTTATTGACCTGCTGCACCTCTCGTGAACTTGCACTAACGGTGCAATAATAGCAGTACGCAACTGCCCAATAACTACTCGCATTTTCATTGACAATTTCATTAGTTAACAAACAAAATTTGAAATGTGTATCTGCGTTAATGTTTATGTTTTAACAATGCCGCCAGTTTAGATATTGAATATCAATTTTATTTATTATTTTAAGAGGCAGTCATGAAAAAATAAACTCGTTTGGATTGTCCATATTATTCTCTGATGATTGAGCAGATGGCTGTCAGAATTGCATTTGAAACTTGGTTCGAGTGGTATCGCCGTCATATCCGTCCTTGTCGTACATTACATCATTTGCCACTCGCATGTGCAAAATTTTGTTTCTTCGCACTCACTTTAGTGCCCAAAATTGTACTTTTTCGCACTTGCGCGAAAAGTTTGATTCAGTATGCAATTTTTGTCTTCACGCAATTTTATCAGGTCCTTCATCAAATAATATTATTCCTGCCGGTGTTTGTCACGTGCGCTAACTTTTCACAACTTTACTACTTAATTTATTAATATTTAATTTAATCACCAATGTGTTATTAAATTAATTTTATTAGTATGATAATAAATAAAACTTGTATCTTAAAATATTTCCTCCGCACTTGAGACACGCTTTAATGTTAAGAGTCATTCGAAATTCTATTCATATGCCAGGAGCAAGTGAAAAACTTTGATGTCGGAAATACTACCAAAGTACCCCAAAATTACCTTTGCAGCGACCCATTACATTAAAAGAGGCACTTCCAGCTTCTTTTGAGCCATTAGTCACTTTCTCCTTTACTCACTTTTTGTCGATCGGAGAACAATTGGAGAAAAAAAAATTCCATTTTACTCGGCGAAAGCCCAAATTTGCTGCCTTGCTTACTTCATAGCCTCGTCTTCAACTGGGGCATGAATATCACTGCGGCAGTAAATTGACTCGTTTTTCGCCACGTAAAGGAACTAACAATATTTACCTTCTTGTTTTCGAATATAAAGCGGCTTCAAATAAATATGTAAATAAGTCGATTTTGTTCGTATTACGTGGGCATCTCATCCCTCCAACAGGAGCATAAATAACGACATGTCAAACGCGCTATTCTCGATCGCATGTCCCGATCAAATCAACAACCTAATTTAAAATGCATGAAAGCAATATGACTTCCAATACTTGGCAAATCCTTATTATTCCTTCAGAACTTCTCAGAAAATGTCGTGAGGGTGAAGATTTTCGATCGAGGAGTAAAAACAGAAAAACAAACCTTCATTTCAACTGCTGTGAACTTCATATCGGCCATGCTCCCCTGATTGATCGGTAGATATCACGTGAAAACAATGCGGAAATGTTCAAACTCATCGATAACGCGATTTTTTAGGGTTCGCTTTTACAATCGATCAAGCGAAAAATGCGGAAAATGTAATATAGATATCGGTTAATCATATACTGGGTCGACCAAATAAAGTGTGCAGCATTGTTAATTTTGTTATTAGTAGAGATGGAACCCTAGCTTAAATTGCAAAGAGTATTGTCTTGAGCTAGTTGCAATGGTAACAATAGAAAAACAATCGAACATCGCGCGTTGTACAGATAATTAAAAAAAAACACTTTTTTTAAATGGAACACTGGCTGTATTTATGAACAAAATTAAATATAGTTTAATTTTATGCAAACAACTTCAGTAACTTTTTTGTCAACCGAATATTTTTTGTTAAATTTTATGTACGATTCTAACATATCACATTTTTATTCATACTAAAACGGAAAGCAAAAAAATAAAAAGTCAAAAATCAACTGGTTGGAACCATCAGTGGAACAATATCGTCTTCGGTTTCGAGTGGCGATTTTTTTTTGTGGATCCATGATGATCGTAGAAGGATCAGACAACGAGGTAAAAGAAGAAATTCGCAGTTTTGTGAAAAACTCCATTCAGAGTTAACTAACACCTGGTGTTATGGTTGGAGGTGTGATATGTGTTGGTGGAAGATCTCCTCTTGTGTTCGTTCCAGACACTTTAAACGCACATCGCTACATTACCACTACCTTGAGGCTAATATTAGTACTCTTCATGCAGACTTTACCAAATGACACTTTCGAATAAGATAATGTCAGACCACATATTTCCAACATTACTCGAAGGTATCTGGAACAAGCACAATTGGAAATGCGGCTTTGGCCTGCAGATTCGCCAGACCTATCGCCTGTCGAACATCTTTGGGACATAATGAGTCGCCATCTTCAAAATCTACTGAGGCCTCTAAACAATTTGGATGACCTACGACACCGTCTTAAGGTAAGATGGAATGAAACACGCCAGGAGGATATTAACCATTTGTTGCAAAGCATTCCAAGAAGAGTACGCGCTTGCACTGCTGTACAAGGCAATGCCACTCATTATTAACTTATTAATTAATAAATGTGGTTTTTTAGTGAAACTCTGATTGTTTGATAATTTCTCATGAAGCATTATTTTACCAATATTACAAGATTAGTAATAATAATAATAACTATCTTTATTCACCCGGTGAATGGGCTATCGACCCCTTGGCCTTTCTGCCCAATTGACATGTATAATCTACAGAATGAGAAAAAAAAAACCACGAGGCAACCATAAGTGTGATAAGGATGAGAGAGGAATGATTGTTCGCTATTGTCGTCCGTCCGCAGTCCGTTCATGGTTGTTGGTAGTGTTCGAGTACAAGATTAGTATTATTACTGAATGGTGCATTTCATATAAATGTGAGTGTAATATTTTAACTCATTTGCTATAAATTTACAAATACCATGGATTTGATATTATATCAAGCCAATGCATTATATTTGACATTTTTTTTTTATTTTTAGCCACTAAGCACTTGCAAGATTAAATTAATTTGATTGATTGCCACTTGTACCATTAGAAATAAAAATAGCTCAATATGTTAAAAAATATTTATTTTAGAAAAAAAAGTGTTTTTTAGAATTATTTTTAAAACGCGATGATCAATTGATTTTCTAGCATCATTATCGCGACCAACCCAAGAAAATACAACTGTTTGCGATTTAAACTACGATTATATCTCTACCAATAACAATGGTGCGCACTTAATTGAGCACACTCCATACAGCAGGATTTATATAGGGTGTAATATATTTGCGACACGCGGCGAAATATTTTCTCTCCTTATTTTTCTCATGTCTGGAAAAGTCTTAGCGACGTGTAACGGATGTTTGTCCTATCTTGATCAGCTTAAATGTCTACTTTGTTTTTTGTCCCCGGCCTGTTATTAAACGGAGCAAATAAAGTAAGTTTCATAGTAGCACAGATAACAAGAAAAGATTAAACTGATTAGAAGGACTATTTAATAAGGAATAGTCGGTTGAAAATAAAAATCCAAAAGATCGATAGAAGAAGAAGTTTGATTCTCACTGGAAAGAACATCAATTCCATAGCCCATGTAATAAAAATCCCTATTTGATAGGTACATTTTTCCTGTAATAATGGAAGTTTCTTTCGAGAGCGTGCCAAAGTGGAACAAAAGACTTAACTTTAAGTGGCTCACTTAGAACTCCCTCGATGAGCTCTAAGTTCCGGAAAGAACAGAGTTCCTAGACTAGTACAAGTAGGTGGTTAAAAACGCGGATCCAGCAAATCCTCAATCTTTTCATGAATGGCATTAGAATTCGTTTTCTGGTTCAAAAGCGTAGAGGTAGATGCATCTCTAGGCTGATAATGGAAGTATTAAAAACAAATTTTCCTATCTCGAGTAATATCACTTTTTCCCAGTACTTTGCCCGAGTTGAAGTTTAATGATCTGTAAACATGCATTTCATTCGGTCAAATGGGCTGTAAATTTTAATTCCGCTTTCATTGGCTTGCTTTTCAGTGAAAATAACTCTATTGGAAATAGTTTGGTTGATGGTAAATACAGTCTGAAACTGTTTCAAGTGGTCTAATATTCACTAAGTGGTAGTGTAAACATTAATCTAGACCCACAATATTCGCTTTAATGTTTACCCGAATTCTCGTACATCGGTCGGAAGGTTTGCATAATATTTTGTAAATCCATGAAAGCAATGTGCAATTTCCTATTTTACTGAAGTTGAAAATGAGAGTTGTATAGGGTGTCCCAAATTCGATTATTTTGTCATATGGGGAATCTCCGTTGTTATTGAAGTTGGAAAAAAGTCATGGTCATCTTGATTGCGTACACAGGACCATTTAAAAAACTTTAAATTTTGGGTTACCCCCTGTATTTATTGTGACCAGCAAGATATGGAGAAACTAAAATCGGATTTTCATAGAGGTTTTGCCTCAAAGTCTGGTGGGATGTAGTTCGTTCAGCCCCAATCTACTATAATGATAATTTGTCAAGGAAAAGCTCTAAGAATAAAATAAGTAACGAATAAAGAATTTTTTAATGGGAAATGCTATACTATTATTATATTCTACATTAAAAATATACTGACCAAGGTTTTTACTTTTCTTTGGACTTTTAAGGCAACGAAATTTCGAAAGTGACAAATATTAATAATCACGGCTGTAAATGTAAATAAAACAGCAATTCATCCGAGTGCAAAATAAACAGAGGAGAATACATAGAAGACAATAAACAATCTCTGTACAAAATAGAATAATATTCGTTCTATAGAGCGATAAGATGTGAGAATATATTTTTTTTAATTATACTCTTCTTTTTGCCTGTGTTTTCAACTTATTTTCGTCTCCTTATATTTTTGGTTATCACGTTTCAGTATCTTTTTTTGTACAGTAGATGTCGCCTATATTTACGATTCCCTGATATTCCATAACGTTTGGTTATTTAGAACTAATGGAAGAAATCGAAAATGCTTTAAATGAACGTCTTTATCGAAAATTACATTAAAATAACTCATTTGCTTCCTAATAAAACCTTCTACTCAAAATGTAATTCGCAGACGTCCTGTATAAAATTTCGCATAATAGCATATTTTTTCTTCTACTGTTACATTATTTTACAAATCCCGACGACTTCAAAACTCATAAATACGACGAGTTCATTATACGAAGCAACGAGGATTGAGAATGTTTAAAAAAATACAGTTTTACTCCAAATGGCATCAAAAATGCTTTTTATCCGTTTCTGTAATCCTTTGAAGTTTTTTTACGGGAAGAAAAATGTTTAATTAGGTCAAGCGATAATGTATTTTTTCAAATATCAGATATCGGAATTCAAATTTGTCCAGCTCATGAGTCCAGTAGCTTGAACAGAAGCAAGGGCTCTTAGTGCGGTTGCTTCAAGTTCTTGCGTCAGGAGCTTTTAGCTACTCCTAACTAGATTTAACAACGTTTGCGATTAATGCACTACTGTTATCTTCGAAATGGTGAGAGTTACAATGTTAGTTATACTAAATGAAAGGTTGTCCATTGCGAGGCTCATTAAAGAACCCCGATGTTATCTCATTTTCAATACATCAGAGATGTTTGGGAAAATATGAAAATTGCATACATCTTTAAACTCTAATGTTTTGTGAACTTGTTATGATATCGTAAAATATTGAATTAGACAGATTTTTATCTTTTTTAACCACTGTAAAGGGGTGTCGCGTGTGTTACACAACTTGTTTTAACCCTGCTGAGTTATCGTTATGAATTTAATGATTTAAAATTCGAACGTAGAGATGTATTTCATACGTCAAAAATGGTTTTTATTCCTGAATGATCTGGTATCAGCTGCATTCTACTAAACTTACACACTAAAAATTCGACCCACAAAAAGCACAGTTGTTGTGTATGTACGCTTTTAACTACTAATTCCTACGCAGGTTTATAATACCTCCCCGCTCAATTCCCTTTAAATATTTAAAAGTTTTTCTCAACTGTAATTTTATTTATTTGTGTCAATATTTCCTGATGCGAATTGGAAAACTTCCTCCTTAATAATTCTCCAAGTAGAAAAATCCATTGGCGTGATATCGGGAGAATGAGTTTGCCACAATATTGGGCCGTAATTTCCTATCCAGTGGTTAGGTTTAAGCGAAACTTTTTAAAGTGGGAATTGATTGGTTGGTTGTTGGAAAATGATGTTGGAAAGAACATTTCTTTTTATAAATCTCTTTTTTAGAGCAGATACATTTTCTTGTAGCTGCGGCTCTCAAGCTACTGCTTTTAGTCTCAAAATTTTAAATTTATTATAAAACGGAATGTACGTTCGTAATTTGCGTCCTTCAAAATCACGTAGAACTAAATCTATTCTTGGATTAAGGCGTGTTGCTTCCCAGTCAACGACAATGGCCGATCGTTGACAATGGAAAGGGCAATTGTAACCTGTCTCCCACGCACTTATCAATCGCCTAATTATCTTTTGCTTACATTCACTAATACTCCATATGCACAGCAGCTGAAAAAATACTGTACATACTAATAATACATCTTTCACACATAAAAGACATCCTCCAAGTATAAAATAGAGGTCCGAAATTCTATAAAAATGAAATATTCCTATTTGACCAACTAAACAAAATTGAAATTTTGAGCACTTTTAATATTCTTACAAATATTTGGGAAAATAATCCAACAAACAAATTTAACCCTTTCTGACAAAAATGTCCGACATTTCTAACACAAACCGCTGACAAAATCGATTCTGTAAACATTAAACCCAAGTCCTGGAAAATGTCGCCTCCATCTGCTAACACCACAACGAATTCCGAAAGTCTATTGACGATGCGGAAAACTCTTTTTTTTCATAAATGCCAATAATACATCTTTTTCGTGTTAGCAGAACATTATAGAAGACGAGGGTATTTCAATGCAGATTTTGCAAAGGAAGAGGTCCCGTTAACAACGGCTTCGATAAATCATGCTCGCAGAAAGGACGAATATACCGGATTTATGTCGGAATTGAATTAGAACTAGAACCTTCATAATATGAGAGTTTTCCTTCGTCATGTGAATAAAAAATCTTGACAAATACTGAACTCAATCAATGAATCTTTTCAGGCGAACGGGTCTGCGTGCGATGTGAATCTGAAGCCCTCCACGAGAGTCTCGGATGGAGATGTCAAGGACACGGTGTTGCAGGTCGGATCACCAGATGGTCTGCATTATCTGCTCCTCATTGCCATGGAAAATGGCTCAGAGCAAGTGCCGAACCCGACAGAACATGCGAAGACAGGACATGCAAAGACACCAGCACCTGGTTCATTTTCGTTTAAATGAACAGTCAATTTTACAAACAAATACGCGCCTGATACAAACCATTGTGAAAAAAAATATATAAATAATAAAGCGCGATGGGATTGAATAAGGAAACTGGATAACATATGATTAATTGATCCGTCAGGCGCATTTCTCGTCTGGTTTTCGTACACATCTATGTTTACAGATCAAATTAATGTGCAAAATAGGTTTGTTTGTTCGATACTGAATATTTTGGTAGGGGAAAGCGGTTCACAGTGAGACGAAAATTTTAAATATCCCGCATTTTTATTGTTTTTAAACCAAAAAATTGAAATTCACATAATTCCGGAATTTAATATAAAAGATATCTGTACTCTTTAAGGTAAAAAGTTGTTTTCATCACGAACAAGTTGGCATATTTGGAAATTATGATTTTGTCCCATTGTGCTCTACCTGATGGGTACAGGTATAGTACAATGAGAAACTGGGAAAATTGAAGATTTATTTCACAATTATTTTACATTTATTTTCTTTACTACATTAAAAGGATATTGCCAAACATAGATATCCGGTCAGTCTGTTCGTTTTCATCTCGTTTGATGGTGACAAAATCACATAACTATCACCTCGATTAATGTAAGCTAAATTAAGAGTATCAGGGTGCGGAAAGCAGTTAACTTTTTCACGTTTTCCAAAATATGATCTTCCATAGTCGACTTTATCATCGTTTTCTTTAATTATTTTTACTACGTATTAAATGTTGTTCGGAAAGTAGACTATCACCTAATCATCAACTAATGGTTCTTCGTTAACAACTCCCTCTACCAAATCACTAAAGACTTCTTCGTCTTATGAATCATTGCACCACCACATAAACTATATTAAAAAGCAACTTTGTAAACTTTCTCTTTATTTCAGAGCCAATTTCATTATCCGATGAGTAATTACTGCCATGTGGCCCATGTGGAAAATATATTTCCCCTAGCTCTCCTTTTGGCCTGTGCTTGCTCCTTTGAAAATTCTTTAGCCTTCATATTCTCGACGTTTTCGGTGATTAGATCTCTTTCCAGCTTGTCCGTTAATACAGTAATTTTACCATTTAGAAGTTCAAATGAGTTTGTCGTAGGAGCTTTCGAAAATGTTTGTAATAGTTTTGGCGATTTACTAGATCCAGGTTCTTCCTTAGCTTTGGGCGCAGTTTCCAAGCACAAGGCCAAACCTGCACTTAGTGTTATACCTCTGTGCCAGATGACGATCCCTCGGAAGACGCAGAACGTTCGAGCCCCTTGATCTATTACAGAAGAGGAAACAAGTTGACATCAGCAAAAATATTTGGGATAAAAATAAAATCTCGGATTTCATGAAACCAGATGTTATATGCTCCAATGGCCATGTGTTGCTTAAAGTTCTTGCTTGGAAAATCCATAACGAGTGGAATAAACGCTCCTAACACCGGAATGGTAAACCAATAAAGTGAAAAGCTCCCCTCTTTCACCGCTCCTGCACAGATTTAATCGTTTTGATCTCTTTTATGCTACAACTTTCTTTGCTTTTTTATGAGGCTTTTTTCGTCCAAATGAATTTACTCAAGCGATGAGCAAATTCTGGAAACTTCCTTAAAATGTTTTCTAGAATAAGTAAAAAAAATACATTCGCCGTTATGCCAATTGAAAAACATCTGGATAGAAATCTGGAAATACTATACAAGATGTTATTTAAATGCATGGCCAAACTTTAAGAGGAGCTTCTTTGAGTGATTCTCAGACGAAAAGTTTATGTAAACATAAATACGGTAATGCTTCGTTTTCAAGATGCAGTATATTCAAATTTTTTCAAAAAACTTGTTTTTCGTAAAAATCGTAATAATTCTTTAGAAGATTTTGTCGAAAATTGGCAGTGTTATTTATGATTATTGTTGTTATTTAGGTGCCACTGACTTTTGCAAAACCTTTATATCGTTTTCGCCTTAAGCAACTAAATATATAACATTGGCTAAAGGATTATCAAGATTTTTACCAAAAAACGAATTAAAAAAATTTAACGCCCTAGATCTTGAAAATGAAGCAATACCAAACCTATGTTTATAGAAACTTTTTGTTTTGGAATCAGTTAAAGAATCACGCTTTCGAAGCTTCGCCACGTACCTAAAAAACATCCCTTATAGTTCGGGCTTATAGGGCTTCAACTGAAGCAAGTCCCTTTTCTTGAAATGGAGTGAACATATTTTGAACATGATAAGGAGAAGTTTTTAATTGCAGATATTTTTTTAATTTAATTTGTTCACATAACGGTGTAAGGATTGATGGGCCATTAAAGGGCTGCTGACCTCTTCTCTTAAAGACATATTGTGAATTATAACAATATGTATTAATTTAGTCCTGAATTATCTAGATGTATTCCACATTTTTCTGGAATGTTTCTTAGGCTTTGGTATTTACAGAATCATAAAAAAAAACGGGGCACGTCAACGCAATTCTGTAACAAGTGAGATCCCCATCGTCTCACTGTACCCCACTCTCCCCTGTGTTGCTAAAATTAAACTACACATAATTTAAAATGCCCACATTGATTGAATTGAAAAATATGAAAATGGAATTACACATATGGACGTGCCCATTATCACGTGCTTATAGAATCGTATTGTTTTGAGTATGTTCGCGATTTTATACTTTTATATTTGCTTATTAACTAACGTTATTTGAGTTCGATTATAGTTTTAAGTGCCTACTTAATTTAATAGTGTCAAAATAACTCTAAGTGTTGAATGAGCCTCTAAAAACCCATCACGACTCATGTTCAAGGCAAATTTTGAGATACAAGTAGGCTGAGGTTTTTACAAACCCTTTTGATTTTTGCATTAATCAGAAACTAGTTTTGTATTTACTAACCGAATATTTATAAATAAATGTACCATTTAAATAATAGTATTAGGGAATAAAATGAAAAGATATTTAGTAGACTGTGTGGTAGCTAGATTTGATAAATCTTTTCACAAGACAGCAATCTGGTTACATTATCTTACTAGTAGTTATTGGAATTTTTGTATGCAAAATGACTTAATTTTCGCACAATGGTTTTTTTGCATAATATTGTTAACTTAAATGTTGTCGTCTTAACAAAGGAAAACTAGTAAACTGATCTTGTTGCTGTGTAGTGTTAACTGTAATTAATGTTTTTACTAACTGACGGTGTACATAATATGCTAAAGTATTTTTTTCGATAGTTTCGATAATCTCTATTTTGTCAACACATATCAAAGTATTGATCAAATTGCGTATTTGTTGTATGAAATTTTCCTTATTAATTATAATTAAATTTGAAAGTATAACGTTTTTTTTTACAATTTCTGTTCAATTTTTATGTATAGAATGATTCCAAATTCACTGCAAAGAACTTGGAGTCGTTTTTATTAAGTCAAAATTATTCAAGTCAAGTATTTTTCCTATGTATACAGGGTGTTTCCTAAATATGGTACGTAACTTCCGGAGCATGTTCTGTTGCTAAAATAAAGGTAATTTTGTCATATAAACTATATCCCAAAAATACTTCGTTACGGAAGTACAGAATGTGAAAGTTTCATTAAAAAATTACGTGGTTAACGTGGTATCCCACTGTTCTTTTTAATATATATTTTTTTAAATTCTTTTTTTGATTTGGAAGGAAATTTTTTTTTTATTTGTTGCCATTTGAACTGATGACATTTTACTAGCTGGATTGGAGGCAGCGGTCCCCAAACTTGGCCAGCTCGCAGTCCCGAAATTAATCCTTTAGACTTTTATTTATGAAGTCACCTTAAGTCACTCGTTTACAAGAAGCCTGCATTAGATGAAAATGAATTAAGAAATTGAATGATTCAAAGTTGCAAAGCCATAAAAATATTCAAAAGGTTTTGAACAAGTGAGTCAATCAATGATGAGAATATTGAAACCGTGCGTTTTTTCAGAAAGTGGTTATTTTCGAAATTTGCTTTGATTCTGTGTCACAAATTATTATTTTCATAATTTCTATTTGTCGTTAAACAATACAACAAAGGCACGCTATTCGTTCATAAATAATGATTATTACATTATGGCGCACTACAATGTCTTTTTTTTCATCGGAAACGGTACCCCCTACGGAAAAACGTCAAGAGACCTTTTACCTTCTAATTCGAAAAACAATCAAAAAAGAAATAAATATATTGAGAAAGAACACTGGCGTACCATATTTATCAAGTAATTTTTTAATGAAACTTTCACACCTTGTATTTTCGTAGTACCCTTATTTTAGCAACAAAATACGCTCCCAAAGATGTGTTCCCTACTTAGCAAACACTTTGTATATATATATATGTCCTCGTAATGTTGAACACTGTCGACATACTTATATGTTGATGTAAGATTTAAACCAAATAAGTAGGTGCAGCCTGTATTGTTAGAAAAAGCCTTCTCACATTATTTCAACTCGTACAAGACCAATACTTTCAATTGTCGAATCTTTGATTGACTTAGGGGCTTCTAACTTCTGACTGTGTTATTAATGTGTAAAAAGAATAGGAGGTTTTAATCATCTGAAAAATTAGAAATCGATAAATTCTCATAGTAGTTAGTTTTAAGTTCCATCTTACAGTTATAAAAACCGTCATATCCAAGACGACATCCAACCCCATAGTGAAGTAAAAAGGTTTCTGAATGCGAGCTATAAGAAAAACAAGTATTTTTCTCATTTTAGTGTTGTAGTTCAACCAGTCTAATTCATAAATTGTGGGCAGTAATCTAAAGATCTATAAGAGAAATATATTTCTGTATACTAAAGTTTCCTAAAGATACAGTAAGTGACTAATAATAGTTTCAATTCGATATGAAATCAAATAAGTATGTAATAGGTTTTGAGAAAATCCTCAAGTTGGACAATTTTTATTTTCAATTCCGCACTTTTTGATTCAAACTCAAGATAGATGGTGCTCATTTTCGGCACTCAGGCATGAGAATCTTGAGAACTATAACAGATAAGAGGTCGATGAAATTAAGGAAAAGTTGCGCATAATAATGCTTATTTAGATTCTTCTTTAAAATTAGTAACATTTCGAGTACCTTCTGAGATATCTGTGAAAAACCAAATGTTCCTAGGAAATTTAAAAAGGGTACATTTTTTTCAAATTTGCATATGTTATAGATTTTTTGTTGTGACGACCATAGCATTTTTCTTGATTTTTTTCTTCAGAGAACCTATCAGAATAAACTGCACTACCAAGAGATTTTAACTTATTTAAGAGAAAAACTTTATTTGTATTACTTTTGAAATTTTAAGAGATTATGATACGCCAAGTCCTCTTTGACTCCTTATTCTTCTAATTTTGATCATTCTCATCATTCATTGTCGCAAATATTTAATATTGGTAGTTTTGACAATAACGCATCTTTTCAAAACTTATTCGCATTCTCGACTTATTTCAATCGGCCAATTCGAGAACAATCGATGGGGATTCACATATTCGATTTAAAAGGTTAATTATTGACAATTCCTGTGGCGTTTTCCATTTTTTTTTATTACATGATTTTAATTCGTTCATTTACCGAAGGAAAACATGTATTTGTATTATTGTTCATAATTATGGTGATCACGACCCACCAATTCCACTTTCAATCTTTCTTTTTAAAATTTTGGTCATTGCGATCATAAATTGCTACAAACATCTAACTACGAGCATTTTATATCAAATTTATTCTATGATTTAGCCACTCACTGTATAACACTGTAGACAAACATACTTCCAAAGTAAATCCTTGGTTGAACCAAGAGACTGTAAATAGCTCCACGAAAGCTGCAGCCACCATCGATGATAAGTAACCAGCTTCAACTCTTTCTTTCTCCTAAATTAATAAACTTTATTCCACAAGGACTATTGGCTAAACCAATTATTTTCTATCAAATTTTATTTAGGTCAAAAAATAATAACAAACTATTACAAAAAAGATAAAAGTAAACTGACAATCGAAATTCGCTGTATCTGGCAAATATGAGTACATGTTATGTTTCTTTCACAGCGCAAAGAGTTGTTACTATCGAAAAATATCCTTTCGAGCCCAAAAAGTTCCTGCTCCAGAAAAATATTTGTCGAGCGATAATATGGCACTTTGCGCAGTTAATAAACCAATCACTATTACCAATAGCCTATACTAAAATCCAATTTCCTTAAAACATAATTCTTTAAACTCTATTGTTCTAACACAGCGATGTGGACAGAATAGATTTAGTCAAATGCCTACTCCATTGATTTAAAATGTGTTTTTCTTCATACAGGTTGACCATTTCAAAGAGAAACACGCGCAGTTTGTTCAACAGCTAAGAAAATTTAGAAAAAAACACTCGGACAAGTAAAATTTATTTTTGAAAGAAAAACGTTTCAACATTATCTGCGACCTCATAAGCGGGAGAGTGTTCACTCCCTAAAATTTTCTCCATGCGCAGTGTCAACAAAAATTGAATATTAAGGAAATAATATTATATATTAACATATCTTGAGTTTGCCGGGAGACTCTATTTATCCAGTATTAATAGAAATAATTGCAAACGATGACCAATACAACAAAATTCATTGGGCATTCCAGCAAGACAATGCGGCATTTCATTATGCACTGTCCGTTCGTCGTAATTACATTAAAAGTTTCCTGGGCAACGAATTGGAAGGAAAGGGTCCACGGAGTGGCCTCCACGTTCTCCAGGCTTAAATGTATTGGATTTCTTTTTATGAGGCCACTTTAAAAGTAGAACCCACGTCACCAAACCAACATCTTTAAACAACTTCCGGAAACGGATTGCTAATGAATGTAATCAAATCACTCCACAGATGCTTTAAAATGTTCGTCGGCAGTTTCGACAAAATGTTTTGTATTTTATGGAGGTCGAAGATGAACATTTCATCTAGTTACTCAATTGACTTGTAGTCACTTGACTTTTATTTAAAACATAATCTCTAGTATTGATCCGTCTATTTTTTGTAACTGTAGTAAATTAGAACAGGTAAAATAACTGAACGAAAATAACTCAATTTGCGCATCATTGAGACGCTGCCATCTTAGTGGTATTGACAACAGAGACTTGAAACTCGAGCGTTATAACGTATATTAAATTATCTTCAAAATGAGATGTCACTCGACCTCCTTTTCCATTTAAGATTTTAGGAGTTAACACCAACTCCGCTTAGGAAGTGCAGGTAGGGCAATCCGAATCAACTTAAAATGTTTCCCCCTCAGAAATAAGTTTTACGTGTCCCAGCATTTTTTTGTCAATTCTCTTAACTGTTCAGAACTGAGCGTGTTTCGTTTTCACACAGCCATCCTATATATTTGCCTCGTGATATTCAACGACCATCCTTAATTATATGAAAGATTACCCCTAATTAATCACTAACCCTAACTTACCGAAGTGACCCTATACAAGCAACAACAAACGACCCCAGTCATACAGAGTTCCTGAATGAGGAGTTGAGATGAAAAAACTTTGTTGAGCTCTGACGCACATCTGTGGCAAAATAACACAAAGTGACACGAAAGAAACGGTAATCAAATGTTGCTCACTCGTATATATCTTTCAGTTGATCAATGCATATTATTAGTCGCCTTTTCTTCACTTTTAATACCTCAACCTCGTTCAGGCTTTGGTCAAAATTTCTATCAATACTATCGAAAGCATAACGCAACACATCAACAAAACTGGTCAAGTGGATTATCGTGCAGATGCACAGCCAATCCACGCCTGGAGGTTCTCTGACTGTTAGAGACCCAAATGAAAATAAAAAATTTTACTTACAGAAAAATCCGTTAATGAGAAAGTAAAATGCGTAGGGCTGATAGAGAAAGCCGCACCAATAGTATCCATCAGACAAAGACGTATCGAACGGGTACCACAATGGATAGGGATATTCTCTGTACAATGAGGTTTTGTTTAGAGAAGGGTTCCATTTTTCCACAGTGGGAGACAAATAATTCATAGTGTACGCAACCAACAAATTTAAAGGAACGAAAATCAAATATGTTTTTATTATTCTCTGGCAACGAAGTCTTGTCCGCAGCATGGTGGTTTTATAATGATTTTTTATAAGCAACCTAAAAATAATCAAACTCATCATCATTAAACGACCCTTAATTACTCTCCGACATTTTCAAAAGTCGAAAATCTTTTTGGGGTGTAAGAAACGCCTCATCGAAATTAGAGAAATGGAAGCCGATGCGTCTGATTTTAACCAACACTTTTCTATAATCTCCGTAAACAAAGAGAAATCTGACGACCCTAAAACAGTAATGAAATTATTTAGTTTCAATGGACTGTAAGAGTTAAAAGACAGTTAAACAGACACTAATTAATAATAATTATTATAAGAAATGAATAATAAATAATTTAAAAAAAAATTAAATATCTTGTTTTAAAATTGGAAAAACTCTGATGACTTCCGAAGATATACGAAAAGGCTTGAAATTTGGGAAAAATGTGTTTAATTTTCTTTTATTAATTAAAAATGATTGACTCTTAATTATTGCAACTTTCCCACTCTTACAAGGAGGCACTGGTATTTTTTGAATCCAACATTACGATTTTCGGCAATCATCATTAAACTAATTTTTCTTATCGGCGCCATATTGTAAATTGCCACTTTTTAATTCAGTTTTTTCATATAATTATAAAGATGATATATAATACGTCAAGAACATTTGAAAATCCTGTTTTTGCAAAATATACCTTGAAAACAACAAAATAAGGAACAATTGAAGACCTTCTAAATGAGGAAAATTATAACAAATTCAATGAAGACCTTGCAGAAACAGAGAAGAAAGAAACCAACAAATAGATTGTACAATTTACAATAAATCGTATAAATTTTTTGAATTTATACTCTTCCATAATGATAGCGATAGATAAGTTTTAATAATGAAATCCATTATTACCTGTTTAAAGCCATTACATGTAGAATCACTATTCCGAAATTAAGGACATTCAAGCTAAAATCTTGATTTCCACCAACTAAAATGAGATTTGTCCCTTCCATGAATGCCGACATACTAATTAGAGTAAAATGCGGTAACGCCACAATCCAATATGGGATTTTCAGGATTAACTTTTGAGGAGGTATCATTAGTAAATACCTTAAAATTTTCAAGTGAAATGTGAAGAAATCATCATTGTCAGCACTATGAGGCATGATGCGGGTCAGCAGTTTGTACCGAATTGGGAGGTGATCCTATGAGTTTGGCTTTAAAAGAAGAAAGAGGGATAACATGTCGAAACAGACATTTAATCATGGCTTTAAGCCACGAAATATTTAATGTCTCAGGTCACATATGACTCGAAAACAACAAAAATTACAGAGTTAAACGGGTAATTGATTATTGTATATTGTGAATACGTGATATCTCCGATAGGCCAAAATATTTAGTAATTTATAAGTCCATATGTGGACAAAAATAATTCGTATCCGTTGTTGGAAATTAGTGACAGGAAAAAAAATCTAAAATTCACATTATTTTATTTTACCAGAACCGGACAAAGGCATAAATAAAAGTCAAAAAGAGAGCAAACAAGACACAAGACTGCAAAACATGACAAACTCAAAACAAAATTACCATGCGCAATGCGCCGCCGCTTTGCCTAGCTTTCTCCTGTCCGTCCTCCCTCACTAATAGATCTAGTTTGTTAATTCAGGTTAGTTTAGGTTCTAGTTTAACAGTTCAAGTATCGCAAACTGAGTAGCGCAGACGCTATTGTTGGAATGATAGTGAGAAATATTCGAAAAGAAAATATGTAAAATATGAATATACAGGGTGTCCTCGAATTACGTGGCCAAAATAATACCGCAGATTGTTTGAGTGAAAATAAGTCGATTTAACTAAACTTCCCTCAGTCCAAAAGTTGATAATTATGGAGCTACAGGGTGTTAAAGTTGAAAAAAAAAATCACATTTTCTTTAATATCTTTCGATTTCTTTGAGTTAATTTCACGAAATTTCATATTTGAGGGTGTTTTAGGATACGAAATTCAAATTTATTAACGATTTAGTTGTTTCTTCCAGGGGACGCCACAAGCGACCATTAGGACACATTTAAATCTCTGTAACTTTTTCGTGCCACGGTGTATATTATTTTGGTATTTAAAAACCTTTTTCCTTACCTTTTATACTTAGAAAAGGTATACTTTATTGACGTCGCTAGAAGCAACGGTTTTGGAGAAAAATGCATTTAAGCCTGATGATGCATGCAAATTACTTTAAAATTATTTTCCGTTAAAAAAAATTAAGTTTTTCAAAAATAATTATTAGTAAAGATATAACAATAAGTTTTCAAAATCAGATATTATTAAATAGAAAACAAAAATAATAATTAACAAAGAAACAACAACAAGCGAGAATAACGCTTACTAATTAATTAAATTAACTTATGTAAATTGTTGGTTTAATTTTTTTTTCATTTAATCTGCTATCATAACAAATGTTCAAAGTGTTTACCATTTTCCTGTATGCATAAGTTCATCCTTTTTAAGAAATTACATTGTACTCTAAACAATATTTCAGGGGTATTCTTCAATAATTCCACTTCATGAATTATTCTTGCTTCCAATTCTTGTCGCGTATGAACTGGAGATGCATAAACTTTTGATTTCAAGGCACCCCATAAAAAAAATCACAGGGTGTCAAGTCTGATGATCGAGCCGGCCAATTCACAGGTGCATCACCTCCTCTTCCAATCCAACGTTGTGGGTATTCCTCATTTAAATGTTGCCTTACATTTAAAGTAAAATGAGGAGGTGCGCCATCATGCATAAACCAAAGATCACGACGAAGGAGTAAAGGCAAATCTTCTAATAAGATAGGTAGAGTTTGTACTAAAAAGTTCAAGTAGTTATCACCATTCAGCGTATCTGGCATTACAAAGGGATCAACAATAAAATTATCTACTATTCCAGCCCAGACATTTACTTTAAATCGATGCTGATAATGAGTCACTGTTGTCTCGTGAGGATTTTCATAAGCATAAACATGTTCATTATGCATATTAAAAATACCGTATCTAGTAAAAACAGCTTCATCTGCGAACAAAATTTTCTTACTAAAATTTGGATTTTCGATTCTTTTGTGGATTATAAACCGACAAAAATTTAAACGTTGAGCAGAATCCACGGGCAATTGTAGGTCTTGAACTTTTTGAATATGATAGGGGTGCAACAATTGTTCTTGAAAAACTTTATGAACTAGTGATTTCGAAACTCCCAATTGCAGTCCTACACCTCGTGTACTGGCCTTTGGATTTCTTTGAACAGCATCCAAAACCTCTTCTTCCATTTCTACTGTACTTATTGTTCGTCCGCGTCCAGAATCTGCATGCCCAGGTTCAAACTTGCCATTTTCGCGGAGACGCCTTTCAATATTAACAAAAGTTTTCCGATTTGGAATTCTACGGAAAGGATATTTTTCCTTGTAAACTCGTACACTTTTTTGACTATTACAACGGCAAAGTCCATAAACTAACAGCATATCCACCATTTCAGAATAAGTGAATTTATTGGCCATACTTATGGATATTTACAGGAACAAGAAGCGAAACTGACAAGAAAAACTGAGGGCTAAATAAAAAAACTGACATTTGAGAAACAAATTCAAGTGTTAAAATGTCAATTAAAAACATAGCCAACTGAGTTATTTACTTAAAAGCGCTAACGCAAATATGCAGCGCATTAGAAGTATGCGTTTTTCTCCAAAACCGTTGCTTCTAGCGACGTCAATAAAGTATACCTTTTCTAAGTATAAAAGGTAGGGAAAAAGGTTTTTAAATACCAAAATAATATACACCGTGGCACGAAAAAGTTACAGAGATTTAAATGTGTCCTAATGGTCGCTTGTGGCGCCCCCTAGAATAAACAACTAAATCGTTAATAAATTTGAATTTCGTATCCTAAAACACCCTCAAATATGAAATTTCGTGAAATTAACTCAAAGAAATCGAAAGATATTAAAGAAAATGTGATTTTTTTTTTCAACTTTAACACCCTGTAGCTCCATAATTATCAACTTTTGGACTGAGGGAAGTTTAGTTAAATCGACTTATTTTCACTCAAACAATCTGCGGTATTATTTTGGCCACGTAATTCGAGGACACCCTGTATATATATATATATATATATATATATATATATAATGTCGGAGATTTATTAGTCCTTAAGTGATAAAGTGTAACATTACGAGCTGATAATATGACGAAGAGCATGCTGACAGGGCCACCTTAAGGAAAAGCACTGTCGAACGAGGTCGCTACCACCAAGAGCGAAATCGAGAGGCCAAGTGTGCGAGCCTTTGTGGGAAACAGGGACTAGCAGGTACCTTATCCTTCGGATTTGAAGGACCCGCGAGATCTGGAAAACCAGAAACCAAAAAGGGACAGGCAGATTATATTGGGAAATGACGAGAAGCGCTCGTGTGGTAGCGAATTCGTTGGTTTTGCCCTTTTCTATTCTTGCTGTTAAAAGTGAACTAAATACTTTATATCATCATGGAAAACCTTCCTATTGATGATTCGACATATATACAGGGTGAGGCACCAAGAGCGCCTCGGGGTATTACGTCCCTATTAATAATTTGATCGAAAATCGTTTTTAAAAGTGTATGTAGAACCTTACAAGATACATTTAAAAAATATTTTCATTTATACAGGGTGTATATAAAAAAAGATACATCTCAAACATCTGTTTTTTTTAATGGAACACCCTATATTTTATTACATATTTGGAATTATAAGAAGAAAATAGTATAAGTTTATATAACATACATTGGGTTTAAAACAATCACTTCTCGAGAAATTTTAGAAAATATAAAAATGCAAGAGCTAAGAAAAATTTTTTTTGCTAGGTGAAATGAGTTACTTGGCTATTATTTTTTTACTATTACTTCTTAAGTACAAACTAATCTTCAAACTAGAATGAATTATTTACTAAACTGATATACAGGGTAAGCAAAAAGAGTGGTCAAATTTTACTTCCTTATAATTTAGCATAACTTTCTTATTTCAAATGGAATATATACATTTTTATGCATTACTTAGAATCACTAATTAATTCCCTTTCAATTGATACTACAGTGTTCTATACCTATCTTTTACCGTTTTCCCATAATATGAAATTTTATTAAATGCCGTTTCAGTTGGATGGAGCACCCGCACATTTTCATAGGGATGCGAGAGAAGTTCTCAACACTATGTTTCCCCAAAGATGAATTGGGCGAAGTGGTCCTCAGTTGTGGCCCGCAAGATCACCCGATCTTACCAGTATGGATTTTTTTATGTGGGGCTACATTAAAGATGTAGTGTACAAATTACCACTAACAACAAAGGAGGACATGAAAATTCGAATTCAAAATGCATGCACCAGACATGTTATCAAAAGTGAAATTTTCTTTTCAAAAACGTATTCAATTATGTATTGAAAATGATGGCCATCATTTTGAATATTTACTGTAAATTTAAAATTTTTTTGAGAATCTGTTAAACTGTAATAAATACTTTTAAAATTCGTCCTTTATAATTAGCTTTCTTTAATAACCATAGCAACCAATCCAAGCCATAACCTGACAAAAATTTGTATTATTTAATGTTATTATTGAAAACTAAATAAAATTTCATATTATGGGAAAACGGTAAAAGATAGGTATAGAACACTGTAGTATCAATTGAAAGGGAATTAATTAGTGATTCTAAGTAATACATAAAAATGTACATATTCCATTTGAAATAAGAAAGTTATGCTAAATTATAAGGGAGTAAAATTTGACCACTCTTTTTGCTTACCCTGTATATCAGTTTAGTAAATAATTTATTCTAGTTTGAAGATTAGTTTGTACTTAAGAAGTAATAGTAAAAAAATAATAGCCAAGTAACTCATTTCACCTAGCAAAAAAATTTTTTCTTAGCTCTTGCATTTTTATATTTTCTAAAATTTCTCGAGAAGTGATTGTTTTAAACCCAATGTATGTTATACAAACTTGTACTATTTTCTTCTTATAATTCCAAATATGTAATAAAATATAGGGTGTTCCATTAAAAAAAACAGATGTTTGAGATGTATCTTTTTTTATATACACCCTGTATAAATGAAAATATTTTTAAAATGTACCTTGTAAGGTTCTACATACACTTTTAAAAACGATTTTCGATAAAATTATTAATAAGACGTAATACCCCGAGGCGCTCTTGGTGCCCCACCCTGTATATACAGGGTGAGTCGGGAGGATCGTGCCAAACTTCAGGAGCGGGTTGTACATGAAAAATAAATGTAAAAAAACTCAAATGTTATTATCCGATTTTCTTTTGTTTATAAGTTATAGCGTAAATAAAATTAAACATAAAATTTAAAAAAATTATAAATTTCATAAGAAATTCCATAAATTAACGTTTGAATATCATAGTAAATGTTCAAAAATATTGCCATTAACTTCTAAACATTTTCGGCTTCGTCTATGAAGAGCATTCGTTGCGCTCCTGATTGTATCATGTCTTTCTTTAATAGCAGCTGCAGCATTTCTAATGCGTTGAATTAGTGCATCTTGAGTGTCCACATTTACTCTGTGCACTTCAGTTTTAAACCAACCCCACAAACAATAGTCTAGTGGTGTGAGGTCTGGAGACCTTGGAGGCCAACTAATAGGGCCATCACGACCAATCCAACGTCCAGCAAAAGTACGTTTATGGTAAATAGAATCCTAGTTAAAAAAATTTATTTACGCTATAACTTGTAAACAAATGAAAATCGGATAACAACATTTGAGTTTTTTTACATTTATTTTTCATGTACAACACGCTCCTGAAGTTTGGCACGATCCTCCCGACTCACCCTGTATAAATGTATAATGATGTGTAATGAAGGATTCATAAAATTTTAAGGAAAATCCAACAATTAAAAAATATTCCAAGCGACCAATTTAAATCTTAAAATTTTGGCCACTTTACCTTAGAAGTGACTATAGTGTCTCTTTTGAAATTTTCAAACTCCTTTAGAAATATACGAGTAGTGCTTTGATTGTCCTATATGATCAAATTTGCACAGAAACTTCTCTAAACGGGTCTCGAAAAAGCCTAATATTAATGAATAGAATTTAAGATGTAAAATTCCCAATTTTAGCTCGAATTTTAAAGCACAAGCCAGATTTGTTGAGCTTTTCGAGTCAGTTACCGTGGTGACTAAAATATACGACAACAAAAATCCGAAAATGAGAGACAGGAACACCGCCATTTCATCCCACGTTGCCATTTCACTGTTTGTGTGTTAATTGCCACATTACATTGATTTAAGGCTTTTTGAGACTTAGTTAGCCTTAGTTTGAGGTTATGTGGTTTGTTTTGCTTTTTGTTTACCACAGCAGCATCACTTCCCGATTCATCACTCAAATTAAAGATTTTTAAAAGTGTTCCGCATACTACATAGTCATAATCTATATTGGGTGACGAATTCGATAACGTGCCTCTAGGAATTTCTCATCAACAATCAATATTTCAACCTCCAAACGGAGAACCCATTAAATAGTATCGTTATGACAAACTATTAAAAAACGACCCCAAATATTCATTTTGAACCCCAAAATGAAAGTATCTCATGAGTATGAGAGTTTGTGCGATACTCCCAAACAAAGATGCTTCAGACTGCGCTCTTCCCTGTATTTTCTTTCAATTGGAAGGCTACTAGCAATAGTTTTTACAGTTGTGGTAATAGTGTTTGTCCTAGTATTCTGTAAAGCTTATATTAAGCTCATTTTACTGTGGTTGGAGAAACAGGATAGTTTCATTGTAGCAGCCACTATATGTGTGTTATTTGTAATTGTTTCGTTACCCATAAGTGTTGGGTATATAGTTTTAGTCTTAGCCTCAGGATATTTGTTTGGAGTTACACATGGGTTGTTGTTGGGTAAGTATATTGTTTTATTTTGACAAGCATCTTGTGCAAGTGCCTTTATTTCACATGAAATTAAGACATTTGAATATTCAATAAGAATACACCTGGAAAATAGATTTATGATTTTTTTATCAGGGAATCCAAAGAAGGGCAAAATAAACATATAATGTAAAAGTGTAACACTAATATGTAAGATATGTTGTTTCTTGTCACTTAGAATGTCATATAGAATTTCTTATTATTATATATTAAATATCCTGTTTTGCTATCAGTCCACTCTGCAGAAACACCCAGTATTTTACAAGACAAACTTACCCCACCTATTTAATTTCAGTGGTGTGTGGAGCTAATGTAGGACTCTTTGTAGCCCATAATATATTGAAATTATTAGGACATCATCCATCCATATTTAAATTAACTCGTAATGATATGGCGGCAGCTATAATGCAAGTGATCTCTGGACCTTTATGTTTTAAGATTGTTTTCTGCTCAAGACTGACACCTATCCCTTTTGGACTGCAAAACGCCATATTTGCTGTAAGTATATAACACTTATATATTGATGGGTTATATAGATGAGAAATATGAGATAATAATAAATTATCTTTTTCTCTATTTTTGTAGTTAAGTAATGTGAGTGCCAAAGTGTATCATGTAGCATCATTCATTGGGCTCTTCCCGGCGCAATTTGTAGCTGTTTATGTCGGGTCCACTCTCCGATCTATGCAAGATGTTTTAGAAAATAATCATATATCCTCTACCACATATTTTTTGGCTGCTGTTCAGGTGAGAGCACTCAAAGAAAAACGTTCAGCAAATTAAAAATCAACATTTCAATTAACATGTTTTGAAAAGTAATGACACTGTGTTAGTTCTTTATTTCTGCTAAGACTAAAGCTTTCTTTATACCTGTTACACATAATTAATGCAGTGTTTCTATATTTTCCAGTTATTTTGTGGAGTAGCATTAATTTGGTGGATAGGAAGTAAAGCACGAAGTGAATTACTGAAAGTGCTAGCTGCAGCTGAAAACGCTTCCACTAAGTCATCTTCCTACTCTTTAGTGTGATAAATCTAGTCAGGATTTCAGTATCGACCAAAAAAAAAGGTTCACCAGATAAAGAACCACATACAAAGTGTAAGAATGTATTTTTAATAAGTCTCCAGAATCTTTAATAAATGACACAGAAATGAGAAGTGATGGTAGATGTTAGATATTATTTAATATTTTCACAGATTTTTCATTTTCAGTACAAATATCTTCCATTATTTATTTTAAATTTATTATTTATTAATTTATGTCAATAAACAGACCTAGAAGATTTCAATTAATGCAGATTTGCTTTGTTGAAAGATTGTACAATTTGCTGTCGCATTGGCACACCCCTTTCGACTCGCAAATTTAGTGTCTGGTCGAAGTCATCAAATTTGTGTTTTCGCCGAGTAAAATAAATAATTTCATCCCTACTTGTTACCCATTAAAATCTATCTATATCTGATTTTTATATATTAGAACGAACAGCAAATAAATGCGCATTTTTCACACATGCAAAATAGAAGACATGTTCACTTATAAAATTAGTATACGACGACCAAATATTCCATGTCTAAGTCAGAGATCTGTCTCCTAGTAAGCATAAAATAAGTTTTATTGTTTTTTCTTTCTTTTAATTCAATAAAATTAATTATGAATCATAATGTATCGTACTTTATAATTTCCCTTCAACACCGCCTCAACACGAACTTGACTGAACTTTTTGACATACCGCTAGTTGTGAGAAATTAAAATCATGTTG
The DNA here is from genome assembly GCF_040115645.1 of Euwallacea fornicatus. NCBI lineage: Eukaryota > Metazoa > Arthropoda > Insecta > Coleoptera > Curculionidae > Euwallacea > Euwallacea fornicatus. The sequence goes on from NC_089552.1 coordinate 4,952,552, forward strand.
ATGGCTTATATATTTGTAATAAGGCGTAAGCTGCAGCTCTAAAGTAAATTCATATTATTTATCTGTGTATGATGTGAGGCAAGTAAGAAAAATACACTGCAAGATATCACCAAATTTGTCGCAACGGCAAATAGATAATTATTAAATAAATTTTTAGTTCATTTACAAAATCGTCCACCATGCGGACATAGAATATATATACATAGTGAGGTCTATATTGCACGGACAGTACTTGTGCTGAAAATAGTTACGTAACAACACTAATTATAAGATAGATATTCTTCTATCGAAGTTCTGATAATTACTTTTGTTCCATATAATGATATTATCCATTAGAACTTTTAATTAATTAAATCGTTATATTATTATTCTATATACCGATAATTATTCATATCATTTCAATAGTTCATAATTTGTTTGAATTCAAATTCGAGTGATACAGCCTGATAACAAATTATACGTTAGTTGCAAGGGCAATATACAAATGTTTAGATTACTATTACATTCATTTGCATTCTGCTGCACAAAAAAGCCCTTAGAATTTTTTTTCTAAGTGTTGTGGATCAAATAATTATCTTCAAGAGAAAATATGGCCCTTTCGTCAACCCGATTGTAGATTTCTTGCGCAAAAGTATTACACTTCAAATACCCCGAGATAGACAAGATGTCGGTCTGTCCCATACGATCTCACTTAATCCTTCGAACCATTTTCAACATACGGGGGTTTTAAATCTAGTAGCTATTAAAATTCGCTTGCCAAATTACTGAAGTCTTTACTAAATAAATGGAAGATAGTCATCACAAATAATCAATACGGCCCTTTAGTAGATGTAATCAGCATAGATTTCGGTAGATGTAAATCTGATTTTGGATAAAACTGGATGGAATCCCTCTTGGGGTTTAATTTTACAAAAGCCGCATTTTCACCTTCATTACCGTAACGTAAAATAACCTCTATCCAAAAAAAGTTTTCACAATGTAAAACGATAATGGTAATAGCGTTAACTTTTTTGAAACTTAAAGGACAATAGCAAGTTTGTTCAATGCAGGAAATAGTTACTTTCCTAACAAGTGTAAAAAGTGATGATTTTCTAACGAATGCGGAAAGTAATACTTTGTCGTACGTGCCTGCAGCTCAGTATTTTAATATGCAGTTGCCTGTGGGAAGGACACTTTCCACAACTAGAATTTTTTTTTTCTACGGGCATTTTGTGACCTCTGTTAACTGAACAAATGATCAAATGTAAATGAACTGAACTGATCGGAAGACCCGAAACAAGTCTAAGAATGTTCCACTTGGTCATACATAGATAAGAACATATTACACTTTATCCAGCGTTCTTGAGTTTTCTGTTGACCTCTTTCAATAAGCCAAAAACTTTGATTTGTAATATACCCGCTATAGTGAATTTATAAATTGGCTTCCAACATACATGAACATCTTCACATTTATACCGGGCCGGCTGCGCATGACTTGATTGACATGTCACTTATCAAGCTCCAGTAATGGAATAATAGGTGACGGCTCTCTAAGAATTTGCTGCAGTGCCTAACCCAACATCATTTACGTACTGTTTCTCACGTATGTACGGTCTAAACTATATAAACTGGAGATGAACTGAACTAATGAGAATTAATGGCTTCATTGGAGTAAAGTAAGGTTTGCGGCATGGTGCATATATTCTCAAAAAAATAGTTTTCAGTTAATTTTAGTCCTTTTGAAAACTGTGTTCTTAATGATGTGAGCGTGTTTAATTTTCATTCGAAGTTTTGTATCAAGTTGGGTAGTATTTTAAAGGCTCTCCTGGAAAGTAGACGGTAAAGTCAATATGTATTTCTCTCGTCCACCAGTATTAATTCAAGCATATAGTTCGGGTAGACAGAAAACGGAAACTATAATGATTGGGAATTATTTTCAACGAGATGTCAAAAGCTGCGTTTCCTCCGAGTTTTAACTTTGATGATTTTTTCTATTAATTATTAAGAAGGTCTAGAGTTGACTTAATATTAGAGTCTCCATAAAGCCGCCTTTAAGATAATTACGATACAATCTGAATATTGGCATTTATGTTTTAGAAAGCAATTTCTCCTTATACAACGCTTGTAAAAAGTATTGAAACAGGCTTATATCGTTAAGAAATCCATTATTTAAAAAAATGCATACGCAACATCTGCAAAAACTCAATGCATCGATGACTATAATCGGTCCATTCTTCATAGAGGGGAACTTAAACAACGTATCATATTAGCACTAATTATAAAACGAAGTAGTTCCATCAATCATCGCAATTTTTCCTAGAGAAAATGGGGAATAATTAACCAATAACATTTGATTCCAACAAGGTGGTGCCCCACCACATTATGTTATGACAAGAAGAGAGTATCTTGATGACATTTCCCCTAGGAGATGAATGGCCAGAAGAGGCGTAATACTGTTGCAATACTTTTTACAACCACTGTATAAATTATTATACACTTAAATACAGTTACTACGTTAGGTACCTATTGAGCGTGGAGAAGTAACTGTTTGAAGATCAATTTGAATAACTAGATCTCTATATGGCTCTTTGTCATTTAACTCAAATACTTACACTTAATGAAATATGTGTAAGCTTACCTTAAGCATTACAAAACTAATTAAAAATTTTGTTTAGCGCATATAAACACTATATTTTGGTGTTCCTTTCGACTTCCATAAGAAACATGTATCACCTACCATTAATATTGAGTTCAAAAATGTGTTGTATTAAAAAAAAAGTCCAATCACTTTTAAAGGTATTCGAAAAAAAACTTAAATTTTATAAAATTTGACATTTAAATTGTATAAATCCATGCTAACAATTCATCGGAAGAGAAAAAATGACTATAATAGTACGGTAATATCCCTTAAAATTAAACTACAAGAAGGGTGCAAAAGAAACCACAATCGATTCGAATTAGAAAAAATGAAAATGAGCCAATAACCAATACACTTTGATCAATACCCACCCCTGTAACTTTCTGCCATGAAGCCAAATTATTAATTTCTTAACCACAAGCTAATTTAAATAGTTGACCGAAATTACAGTGTAGGTATTGGTCAACTTCTTTCTTATTCGGTAACTAGCTTGAATTCAAGTCAACAGCACATTAATAATTCGGCCCTAAATCGCCTTAATTGAAGGAATGATTTTTGATAAAGAGAGGTTTTTCAGATTTCATGAACACGCTTAAAAAATCATTAAATAAAATATGTAGGCTTCAATACATTTACATGCCGTGACTCAGAGTTAAGTTGAGTTTCCATTAACATTGTCTGCCAGACAATAACTATGATGCCTGACTATTTTGATTTTCACTACGATGTAATGCGATTCTTCTTGTTGATTCCTCCTGAGAGGTACTGGTTGCGAATCTTGTATTACATAATCGCTATTCCCCATTTTACATTACTAAGCTTGTCTGTCGTACTTGAGTCTAAAGCACTTATTTCTGGTGGAACTAGAAACTTGAATGCTCATAATATATTAACATTGGGCATAATATTTATGCATGGTCTAGGGCTGAACAGGTAAGTGTTTAACAATCGAATTAGTGTGTTACCACCAAGAGCTAAAATTATGGAAACATATACCTATTTATTATTATGCTGTGTAGCTCTATATTCTACTAGCAGTTAACCCTTTCAAAAGTTATTGTTTTTTAAAAAAATTCAAAAGCAGTATTAAATAGAACACAAAATACTATCTTTTGGCGTTTATTCGTTTTTTTTTAATGTTACTTAGGTCACCAGTACCACAAAATGCCTGATTTTTTCAAATTGAAACGTTGATTAAGTTAAACCTATTTTTCTCAAAAACTACTTGATAAATTTTGAATCTCAATACACCATTAAACGTAGTTTTAAAAGACTTTTAATTTGAGGTATCACTTTATCCATATTTCTGTATGAAAAAATCGACCATTTCATCTTACCGGTGACGTAAGTAATATAAGTAAAAAAACAAACAAAAGTTAAAAGACATTATTTTTTTCAGTAGACATTAGTTTTTCAGCATTTAAAGTTGTACGCTACATTTAAACATCATGTAATGAGAATCATGTTGAATATCTGCAAAATCATGTTGTGAGGCGTCATAAGTATAAAAAAATAAAAAGGATTGAACCAAAATAACTTTCAACATTTCGAAACTTTCGGTTTTCGAATCCAAAATGGTTTCAATCTTAAAGGAGACTTAAAATGAACATTAAATTGTTCAGTGTTCGGAAAATTTATGCTTTAAAAATAAAAATAATATTTGATGTAAAAAATTTTATCATCTGATAAGACAAAAATTAAGAAAACTGGGATATATGTTTATATGAACATCCAATTTTAAATAGTTTTTTTTGAGCATTTCTGAGGGCCTAATCAATAACTTGGGATACTCTATACTATAAACAAAATGTAACGAAGAATAAAAAATGAAAATTTTCGAAATTGGAAAAAACGAAAAAATTAGTCTAAAAATGGAGCCCTTAATATATCTCTTAAATTTTTATTATTTATAATTATTTGACCTCCAAACAAAACAACCAAAATCGACAAAAATTGGTGACCATGTACGGTACGAACACAATTCATTTATTAAGTAATAGTTATCTACTGTAATAAATAAATAATAAGCAATTACATTTTAAATTTAATAAAAGTTATTCAGGAAATTATTTAAGTAATGGTATTTAGGTAGGTGCCCATCACATTCTAATTAAATACACTTTTTAGGGTCATCAGATGGCTCATTATCAAACCAGATTATGAGCAAGTGTTGACATATATAAGAAAAATTCATTTAAGTCTTTTGCACTTCGACTATGATGATATGTCGTATTCACGAGAGCATCAATTGAACTTCCAGAAACCTGAAAGGTACACTAGCTAGATTAGAACAGTTCGTTGAAATGTTATCTCTCGTATTTTCCATGTGATTAAATGAGATGGAATTTGATTTATAGAGATCACAGTCAATAGAAATTTCGCAAATTTTAAGATTTCAGTGCCTGGACAACGGGAAAACTTTTTAGAAGTAAGAGGAAATAGTGTATTAAGATACAAGTTCCATAAGACAGTATATTATCGTACTAATTCAATTTAAGAAACGAAGAGCGAAGCGATGAGTACGACAATGTGTCTTATAAATCATGCATATTATACTATGTTTTTTCTATTGACCAAGGTTACTATCAGAACGAAAGAGTAGAATATTGTCGAAATGAGCTTCACTTCAATGTTGTTTGAACATAAAGGCACGGAAAAGATGCATCTTTACTTATACCAGGATCCGAAGGGTATATCCTTAATAGTTACAAGGGCTTCGGATCATACAAAGAGTTAATTTAACCCTTAATTCAATCAAAATCATCTGAAATATACTTATACGAGTTCTATTTTTTTCAGACTCCCAATACGAGAATTCCTTGAGGAAAACTTATACGTCCTCCGAAAGACATGGAAATTTCGCTTATTAGCCATTGTGTCGTACGTTTTCATAAACATGATTATAGTTTCACCAACGTTGAGTTATTTCAACCCCACGTATGAAAAATGGAACCCAAAATTTAACAAAACGTTCTTGTACAAAGACTATACTTACCATTTATGGTACCCATTTGATGTATCTATTTCGAATGGGTATTATTTGTTAGGTCTCTGTTATCAATCTTACGCTTTTTTCTTTCTTATGGCTGGATTTTTTTGTAAGTATTATCGACGTTAAAATTGGAAATTATTATTTTTAAAAAAAGACGTTTTTTGGCGATATACATAATATGATCGAATTTTTCTTAATCGAAACCAGTGACCAAATGGTTTGCATTTTCATTTCTCAACTATACACATGGGAAAATTTTCTGATCTTCAACCAGTAACCATAAAAAGTTTATTATGATACATAGAATATTCCCCTGCAAGTTCATCCAAAAAAGGTCTACTCACACAGAAGAGGAGAAAATCACGTTCTCTGTTGTTTGGAAAGATCGATATTATGCACTTCAATACTCTAGCTCATTCTTCAGCCGCTTTAAATATGTAATAGACATCAGTTTAACGAAGAGCAATAAGATTTCATGCTATTTCAACGTATACACTAATGCACACTAAATCGACTTTAACTAGTCGACACAGTCGACATGATTTTTCAAGCCCTGAATTAACCGCGAGGTCAAGTGGCACTGAACACCAATTCGGATCGTGCCAATCAGTGCTCGAACCTGGATTTTTTATTTCCTTGCCTAAAAATATGCCAATAGTGCATCATATCGATTGATGATATAATAGTAGTAAAAACATTTTTTTGTTTAAGTCCTTTCTGGACATATAGCACGTTTTTAAAATGATCCGTACATTTTAGGTGTGGATTGGTTAGGTCTTGTCACAGTTATCCACATCAAAGTTTTTGTCAAAACTCTGGGACACGCTTTTCATTTTATTGATAAAAATGATGACAACATTCAAGAAAATCAAGCGTTGCTTAAGTTAAAAATTAAAAGGATTACTAAGTGCGTTGAACAACTCCGAGAAATATATCAGTGAGTAGTTTGGTCCGTTGGTACAGATTATTTCAGGTCAGATAAATGTGAAATGATATGCAAGAAAACAGCAAGACCTGTGGATTACAAAATTCAAGGGAAAAGACGACATTAAAATATAGCAAAATTAACAAAGAACTACATGAAGATCGGTCCCATGGAGCGTTTATTGATCAGAGAACAATCTATTCCATGTTTCCTTAATTCATTCACAGCTTCTGTATTGTGACAGCAAAACTTTGATTGATATTATTGATTATTGATATTGATTAACCGCCGCTGGTTATTTCAAACTGATTTTGATTGATTTTTGTTGATTGAACAAGACTAAAAGATATGGGGGTTCTTCGAAAAGTTTCAATTTTTTATTTGTCCCATTGTTATTATTGTTTATTGATAAACGTTTAAAGTCATTAAATCTAAACTTAATGAAGTTTTCAATTCATTTTACCTTAATAAAATCGGGTACCTAGCTTTCGCAGTACCAAGCAACAAATACAAAGTACAAACTTCCTGGAAACAATCCGTAATTGTTTTTGTACTTGAATTAACCAAAAAAAGAAAATTAACCAAATACCTCTAGAGTTTTCATCCAAAGCTTTCAATTTTGTTCAAATTGTCTTTTGAATCAAAGCTTTGATGCTGAAACTAAAATGCGAACCCGTTAAGAGTCTTTGCAGTATTCTCAGGTTCAGAATTTTCAGTTATTCATAAATCACTTTGCATAGAGAGCTCCAAAAATGTAAAATGCAACTTTTTCTCAATCGCCTTGTTATATTTACGATTAACGTTAATTTATGCTCCTACATTCCTACAACTGTTGCATTTAATATTTTGCGAAATTTTTGAATAGGTTTTGAAATATTTACTGTTAACAAAAACCTAAAAAACTCTTTGACTCTAAAAGTACTTCGATAATTGTTCCCGAATGTTCTCAAAACTTCTCGAGCGTTTAGTTAACGCTACTATAAATTACTGCGACCCGTCCCCGCCGCTCACTGGTCTACCGGCCTAATCTAGCGTTTTCGTCCAGTGGCGTCCTGTACATTCTTAACAACTGTATAATACAAATGTCCTTCTGCAGTCCCTCTAGTGTTTGCTGTTTTCTTGTGATTTATAAATAACGCATAATCTATAGAGGCACTCAGAAATATGAACAGTTAATTTGGTTTTAGATGTGCAGATATGGTGGACAACTTTCTTTCTTCCCAACTTTTAATCCAAGAATTTTTCTTCACTGGTTTGATTTGCTGCTGTATCTACAAGGCGACTTCAGTACGTAACACTGTGTATTCACAGGATAATCATGATTTGTGCATCTCGTTGTGTTGGTCATTGACAACTTTTATTGAGACATATTCAGTAAATATTCAGATTCAGACCTACGAGAAATTTTCGACTGTTACCACGCCATTTTACTTAAATAACATCCTGTACAATCAATAGCTCATTGAACTCCCCACGATTACTTTACACCACCTACTGCAATTTTTTTTTAATAATCACATTCTCCGATCACAAAAAGCAAGACTGATTAGATTTTTGATTTAAAGTATTTGATCTCTTATTTTAGGACATCAGCTCATTTTATGAAATGTCCTATATTTTCTCAATGGTGATAATAACCGTAAGCGAAGTACTGCTGGTCTGCTACAATTATCAAACCGTTACCTTTGAGGTATTCCTTTTGGTCGATGTTATGAATATATGTGCATAAAAATGCTCATTGTAGATGTCTGAGTTGCCCAATGATATTTACGCTATGGAGTGGATCAACTATAATACTCAGATGAAAAAAAATTTAATTTTTTTAATAAGACGTGTGCAGAAACCTTATTACTTTACTCTGGGACTTGGCTTTCCTTTAGATATTGGAGTTTTTATAAATGTAGGTGTCTCTGAAAATGTTTTCATAATACCTTCATTTGACTGAACATTATATTCAATTGATAAACATTTTTAATCATTTTAGATTATGAAGACTTCATACTCGCTATATACGTTGCTGAACCAATCTGCACAGAAGATTTCCGATAAGACTTAAAACAGGAATAATATTGTAACTTATTTTGCTAACCAACCTTAAAAATGCATTGAATTTGTATTAGTTTTGCACAACATGAACGAAATTGAATAATGACGGTAACCTTTTCATTATTTATTATACCTACTTAAGACCCATTTCGTAATAAATGCCTACAACTACATTAATGCAATATACAGGATGAGTCGGGAGGATCGTGCCAAACTTCAGGAGCGTGTTGTACATGAAAAATAAATGTAAAAAAACTCAAATGTTGTTATCCGATTTTCGTTTGTTTACAAGTTATAGCGTAAATAAAATTAAAACATAAAATTAAAAAAATTTATAAATTTCATAAGAAATTCCATAAATTAACGTTTGGATATCATAGTAAAGGTTCAAAAATATTTCATTAACTTCTAAACATTTTCGGCTTCGTCTATGAAGAGCATTCGTTGCGCTCCTGATTGTATCATGTCTTTCTTTAATAGCAGCTGCAGCATTTCTAATGCGTTGAATTAGTGCATCTTGAGTGTCCACTTTTACTCCGTACACTTCAGTTTTAAACCAACCCCACAAACAATAGTCTAGTGGTGTGAGATCTGGAGACCTTGGAGGCCAACTAATAGGGCCACCACGACCAATCCAACGTCCAGGAAAGGTACGTTTATGGTAAATAGAATCCTAGTTAAAAAATTTTATTTACGCTATAACTTGTAAACAAACGAAAATCGAATAACAACATTTGAGTTTTTTTACATTTATTTTTCATGTACAACACGCTCCTGAAGTTTTGGCACGATCCTCCCGACTCAACCTGTATACCAGGTATATCAGTATGAAGTGAGCGTCAGGATATAAATGTCTCGATATAGGGCATTTGTTGTAAACAAACCTTTTTTTTGTTTGCTTGGTTGGTATGCAAACTGACAAACATATTTAGTACAAATCAAGTCCTTAAACAAATAACAATATATTATTTCATTGTGCCAAAAATGTCGAATTTTGTACCACAAAATGATGATTTGCGGAAAGCATTAAATTTTTGCTTTCATTTGAAGAAAAATGCTGCAGTGTCGCATTGAATGCTTGTCGAGGCATATGGTTATTATGCTTTATCAGAAGCAACATGCAAAAAATGGTTTCAACGATTCAGAAATAACAATTTTGATGTACAAAATGAAGAACGTGGCAGACCACCAAAAACGTTTGAAGACGCCGAACTGCAATCAATATTGGATGAAGATGACACTTTGAGTCAAAAGCAAATGGCAGAAATGTTACATGTTGCACAACAAACAATTCCTGATCGTTTAAAAGCTATGGGAAAGATCCAAAAGTGTGGAAAATGGGTGTCGCATGAATTGAATGAAAGACAGATGGAGAATCGAAAAAACACCTGTGAAATTTTCCTTCGAAGGCACGAAAGAAAATCAGTTTTGCATCGAATTGTTACTGGATATGAAAAATCGATTTATTTTCAAAATCCTAAACGGAAAAAATCATGGGTTGATTCGAGACAACAATCAACATCGACTGTAAAACCTGATCGATTCGGCAAGAAGGCAATACTGTGTGTTTGGTGGGATCAGGAAGGTGTGGTGTACCACGAGCTTTGAAAACCTGGTGAAATCGTTAATACTGTTCGCTACCGACAACAATTGCTTAATTTAAACAATGCATTGATCGAAAAACGATTAGAATGGGCCAGAAGACACGAGAAGGTAATTTTGCTCCGTGACAACGCACATACACATAAAGCAACACCGGTTCAGGATTCCATCAAAACACTTGGCTGGGAGTTGCTACCCCATCCGCCGTATTCACCAGATTTGGCTCCTTCGGACTTCCATTTGTTTTCATCGATGGAACACGCATTGACTGAGCAGCACTTCGATTTCTACGAAGATGTAGAAAATTGGATGTCTAATTGGTTTGATGTCAAAGAAGCATATTTCTATTGGCGTGGTAACCATAAATTGCCAGAAAGGTGTTCAAAATGTGTAGAAAGCAATGGTTAATATTTTGAATAATTTTTTTTTCTTTTCTTAAAATTGGTGTTTTATTTTCACAAAATAGCGCTCATTGCATATCGATAGACCTGGTAGAATTACTTTAATATCGATTTTAACAGGGGGACTATTTCTTTTACAAATTTTAAGAGACACCCTAAAACGTTAAATTGCCTAATAAACTTTTTTTAGTAATGTTACCACGCTTATCGCTGTTTGATTAAAATTGCATTTATATCAAAATTTCAGATCTACTTTAAAGCGAAAGTGGTATAATAAATGACGTATAATTCGAGGGGCATGCTATCATTAGATTCATACAGGATGTCAATATAAAAAAATATTAAAAGAAATATCGTGAAAATTGCGAAAATTACAATAACTCTCCTGTTGAAAGGAGTTGGAACCTCAGTTATGAGGTAAGCTGCCCGATAGCGAGTATCCACAGTAATCCTCAACTTTCTCGTTAGGTAGTATTTGCAAAAAGAAAAATTTTTAAATTATCGTATAAATTTGTATTTATTACACGATGGTAATTATACCTAATAGCTTGAAAACCGCTAAAAAAATGCATTCAAATTTTTTTTTTGGTTTTTCCAATTGTATTTAACGCGTGCATAAGCCATATGTGTAGGACTCAATTCCGATACGTTTAGATATTTCTTTTCTAGTTCTCGTGCTGCACCTTTCGTCAATTTTTATAAAACTAAAAAAAGTTATATTGCTTGGTACTCTTTGATGAAACGAACGTATGAGCACAAAACTAACAGTAAATATTAAAAAAATACCCTCGTGATTTAGAAAAGAAATGAAAGGGGATATTATAAGCAAACCATCCCTAGACTCCCAATTAAAATCTAGCAAGATTATTTAGCAACAACATTATGATATCACGTACTGTAATGATCGATTTACCGATTCCGCAAATCAGCACAATGCAGGTCAGAGTAAATAGATCTACCCTGACAGTATGAGATAGAAATAATAATGTTTATTATAAATTATCAACCGTAATCAACATTATTTGTAATAAAATCTGACTGGCCAGGATACTTTATCAGGGTACTAATGTGGCAGGCTAGGATAGTAATATCCAGACCATTTTAAATGGTCCTTTTAAATTAGAGAACATTTTGAGACTCAGTAACATTTTTCAAATTTGCCTCTTAAAACTAACGTAAACCGCTTTTAAAAATGTTTTTACGTTTTCAAAAAAATGTATCTTTAAATTTAAAGTAAAAATTAGCATTGTGTCATAAATTTGGCCGGCAGTTTAGCATCGTCTATACGAGGTGAGTTCGAAAACAACAAATCTTTCGCAAATATAAAAAATCTCTACATGGCTTGAGAGCAAGCCATTGCGACTGTTCCCTATGTTTTTATTTTCATCTTAACAATTTAAGGACCATTGGCTTCCCATAGGTCCTTATCTAGAACGTACGTTCTATTCGCCACGTGAACAATAGTAGAAAACGAACATTAAACTAAATTGTCACGTGACTTGTGCGCAAAAAGGCCCTTCGATATCACGTGGTTGATTTCCGTGTCCAGATAAATAAGGAGCACAACGATTCAAAACTCGACCTAGGAAAAGGACTCGGTTTAGGAAAAGGACACGGCCAATGCGCAACTCGAATATCGATTTGTCCTATTAAAACCACTTGAAATACCCTCATTCGTCGCAGGAAAGCAAAAAGGATTCCTGCGGTTCGAAACATACTATACTTAATTTAATTTAGTTTGATTTGATTTATAACATAAATTTTAAGTGTTTTTATAAGCGTTTGCAACAGTGTATAATAGCACCGTGCATTCTTTCAATTGAGCGCTAACATATGCGTATGTTTTTCTAGTCGTCTTTATACAAATTGTTAATATACACAGAACTGTATTTTTAGTCGGTGATCATCCGTTTTACTTCAGATTGCCAGAAATGAGATATCGGAAGTATGCGATTATAGCCGTGTTCTTATGTGTGTGCTCCTTTGGAGTGGGACAAGATGAGAATAGGGACAATAAGCAGCACCCAGAACTTCTGAAATTGTGAGTAATTTCTCACCTAAATTAATCGGATTAATATGTTTGATTCGCAGGTTTAATGAAAGATCTTTAAAACCAACTTATTGCCAAACCTGCTAAATCTTCATAACTTTACCTTATTGTCCACAAAAAAGGAACATTGACGCAGTTGTACAATGCCTGCATCTGTCTTGTACAATGAACTACCTACCTTGGAAATAAATTTTAAAAGTATTTCTATGTAAAATTTTGGAGTATTCAACAGATTTTATATTAATTACTTCTCATATAGAATGCATCCCGAATATACTGAGTTCCATGAGCAAAATACTTAAAAAAACGGTAAAAGATACAGGGTGACTCAAATTAGTAAAAAAATGCGCGTTTTGTTCTGTTTTATATAACGACGACTGTCCATCATTTGTTAGAAAAAAATTTACAAAAAACTACAGGTAGAAAGCATTTATTTTACGGCGTTTTTACACAACTCATGGATCCACAATTCAAACGACGAAATCGTGGACGTCCAGCTATTAGATATGACAATTTTATAAAATGTCTAAAAAAATCCAATTTCTACCTAATATCTCAGACCTAACTACGTTCTTGGTAAGCTAAATTGGTTCCATTTCAAAAATCGTAGTAATTATCGAAAACCCATTAGTGTTATGAAATCAAATTTTATGTAAAAATTAATGATGCTTTTCAATTTTTTCTCAAACTGTTAGGTCGCGAAATACAGAGTTAAGCTAAAAATTGGCTGTTTCGATGTTTTTTTTTTGTGTTTTGGTATGTATATATGATCGAAATCTCGATCTTTTCTTTTCTATAGCCTTCTTCATAATTAATTGCTTTTACTGCTTGCAGGGTACAAATTTGGGCAAATAAACTTAGTGCAGAACTATGGATCTTCGGAGAAATGGTCTCCAGAAAGGATCAAGTTAAAAATGTAAGTCTATATAAAAGGCCAGCTAATCTTCTTGAGGAGATAAGGCGATACCAAACCGAAATAGCGCCAATAATACGCACAAAAATAGTGAAAGTTCATAATGTTCTTATCTCATGTAGTCCACTTCAATTTTATGATATTGTGTATGTGTAGAGGTATGAAAATTATATCCAAGAGTACCTCCTCTCATAATCAGGAGTTCTTTGATTCATGTTAATATTTATTCAAAGAGCTCATTAATGCAAAACCGCCCTTTTTGAAGATGCATATATGCAAATATTCTTAAAATTTATTTATGTTTAAAATGATTAATGTAGGTACACGGATAATAATTTGATACATATAAATTCTATATATCGTATGCATTTTTCACGCGATTTCATATAGTGCGGTCTTAAAGAACGCTCCCCTCCCCCCTTATTTTTTGAACCTATTTAGTATAGAAAGGTAGCACTTAGTATAGGATAAAACCAATATAAATGCTTGTGTTTTAACATAATATGTTGACATTATTTTTGGATTAGCCAAAAAATGTCTCTATTCTCTTAAAACAAATATGATCCTTTTTTAATTTATGAAGCTGCATTCTTAACTGTAAAACTGGAGCGAAATAGATTTCACAATCCTATTACAATTTTTCAAAACGAGTCTAAATGTTAAATTTGATTATTTTAGAAAATATCAAACATTTCCACAACTGTTAAATTATGGAAAAGATTGACTTAAAAAAGATAAAAAGTTGGAAAGTTATATGAAATGTTCTTCAAATTTGAAGGCAGAAAAAAATCTAGTAATACCATTGTTGTAATTTGATCACTTTTTTGTTTCAAGTCCAAGTCACTACATTTCAGGGTTTAAAGAATAAAAGGAGGGGGGGGGGATAAATTTATATTATACTATATGTGGATATTAGTAAATATTTTATTCATTTTTCTTCAAAAATGTACTTTTTTACGATCTCTCCAATAATGCCAAATCAGCATCTTCAAGCTACGTTCTTTCAGAGTTTTAAGGGCACCACTGTAATGTCCGAAGATGGAGATAAAATTTTATCAGATATTCACGAGCGTATATCAAAAATGATGAAATCGAAAGTCGAAGCAGTTAGAGTAAGTTCGTAATCGACAACAAAAAACTAAACGATACGTGAAAATGCGCATTTTAGAGGATAATGGATATAGCAGAAGAGGCAGCCAAAGCCCAAAAAGAAGAAGATATTGACTACAATTTCCAATTCTTTAATGCCAAAAATCTTACCAATTCCGCTCCAAATGTCTCTGGATCTGAAGAAAATGAGGTAACTCGGAGGAAAAAATTGGCTACCGGCTATAAAACACCCCACAACTTTCAGTTTAGTGATTTAGCGTCAACCCAAGACCAGAAATATGAAGATTCCTTGTCTAACAACATGGAATTTGAACCAAATTACGACAGTCTGGTGCATCGTGACGACATTAGATTTTCCCAGAGGGATCAATCATCGGAAGATGGAAGAAGTTCAATCAGCATGAATAATGCAGAAGAAGCCGAAGTAAGTTTTTAAGAAAAATCATTTAACGTGGTGATTATTGGCATTTGCATAGATAAGAGACGAAGAAGATTTAGAACATCCACAGGCCAGTCAAACTCATCCTGTGGATAAGACAAAGTTGCCACTCTATGTTAATAGGTATTTTTATAACATTCCTGTTAATACTAACTACAGTGCCGTCCACGTACCCAGTAATGTATACGAGCGATGTAAGGACAGAAATATTCGCTTTAATACTTAATTTTTTAATATTTTTTCTAATTCTCACAGCAAAAGACGTCATAGCTGGAATTAAATGGTCAGAAGAACTTGACAAAACGTTCAGAAATAATTATAAATTAGACCCCACCCTCTCTTGGCAATATTTCGGAAGTTCCACTGGATTTATGCGACAATTTCCAGGTATGTAGTTTTCAAGTGATCACTGCACCAGAAGCCAATAATGAAATGTTTGCAGCGATGATTTGGTCTCAAGAACCAGTGGATTTGTTTGATTGTCGGACTCGAAGTTGGTTCATTGAGGCAGCTTCCTCACCCAAAGATGTTGTGATATTAGTCGATAGATCGGGTTCGATGACTGGTCAGTAGGATACTGTAGAAGGAAAAGTTTGGATTAAGCCTAGGATTTTTAGGCATGCGGCGTGAAATAGCCCGTCACGTGGTTCACAATATCCTGGACACTTTGGGAAATAACGATTATGTCAATATTTTTACGTTTAGCAACACAACGGACCCTTTAATTGACTGTTTTAATGGGAAATTGGTTCAAGTAAGTTGTAGTAGCTTTACTTAGAACTGACTGATCAGTATTGAGGAATTAAAGGCGAACTTGGCAAATATAAGGACCCTCAAGGAAGGTATGAGCGATTTCAAAACTGAGCAGATTGCGAACTTCACACTGGCGCTCACTACAGCTTTTGAACTTCTTGAGCATTACCGAGAAACTAAATTGGGTAAGTTCCAAGAAGCAAAAATATGACAAGATATGCACACACAAGCGGCAATACTCAGAATTACCACCTGTGAATCTTATCATGGTAGCGTCTACACATCGTAGAATTTGCAGTCTATAGTACCAACAAATCCTTTGCTCTCGCATACAAAAATGCTTTCTCACCCATATTACATAGATAAATTTTCAAATTTATTAAGAATCTAATTATACAGAGTGTCCCTGTGTGAATCAGTATAGCGTCCTTGGGATTCAGTTAAATATTCCTATAAAAACGTTGCTTATTTTCAGTGTGCAGGGTGTCAAAGTGGTTTTTTTTCAGAAAATTAGGAATAAATGTCACAGTTTTAGATGTGTAAACTTGCAAATGCAGCTCAGGAGGTTTTGGATGACAGTTACCTATAGTATCTTTTTTAAGCTAGCTGAAATCTAATGGGTTTAAGTCGGGACTTCATAGGGGCTACAGATGTTAACTACCTCGACCAATCCGTCGATGTAAAATTCACATTCCAAAGTTGCCTTATGTGCATAGAGTATAAGCAGGAGCGCCATTTTAAATCAAAAACATTGTCTCAAATATCCATTGAGTTTAACTATTCATACATACTTGGCAGAGCACCGAAACAATTAATTGGAAATATCTCGAAAACGGTTAGAGATACGTTTTTTTTAATACCTGTTTCATGTAGAAGAGTTCAGAGTGTGATGTCATAACTGATAAAAATATATAATAAAAGTTAAGTCGATTTTTTGAGCCTGTGGCAGGTGACTTCAACTAGCTGTACCTAAAACTGTCCAAAATCCCCCTAAGAGCCATTACAAGCCGCTAAATCAAGTATCGAATACTCATTTGTACCAATGTTGTTGGGACACCCTGTATACAGGCAATATTACATGCGTCACATCATCAAATTGAAACAAGAACAATTAATTTCAGGAGCCGATTGTAGTCAAGCTATAATGCTCATAACTGACGGGTCTCAGGATAACTACAAAGATGTATTCGAAAAATACAACTGGCATGATCTCCCCATCGTTACTGTAAGACTATTTACATATCTAGTAGGAAGGGAAGTCAGTGATCCTCGTGAAGTGAAGTGGATGGCCTGTGCTAATCAAGGTAAAGAACATTTGCTTTCGTGTAGAGCTACACAGAGCCAATCATCTTGGGAATTATTTATAATCATTTCTACCAAACTGGTCAACATGAGCTAACAAAATACCGCAATTTTTGTGTATTTACAGGATATTATGTCCACTTGAGCACCTACGCCGAGGTACGAGAAGAAGTCTTACACTACATTCCGGTAATGGCCCGTCCCATGGTGTTGAACGCCAACGTGAAGCCCAATCCGACATGGTCACCTGTCTACGCGGATGTTACTGACCCCAAGTTGACCAATTGGTTGTGGGTAAATCGTCAAAGGAACACCCAGAGAGAGAGATATCAGATCTTCAGCAAATACAAAGATATGTTGACTTCTGATGACATAGATAGAAAGTTTGTGCACCAACAAAAACTGGTAGGTACTCTTCATGGATGCTTAGCTTATGTTGAAAAATTGTTTCGATATTTAGAAACAGGACAATTATGGGGAAACTCAGACATACCATATGATGACATCGGTATCTCTGCCTGTATACGACAAAAAACCGAGACAAGTAAGTGAAAGCCAATCGCAAAATATGACTTTCGATAAGCAAAAATTTGTTCACAATAAGCGATGTTTCATTTACATCGGATAATTAGGAATAATTAATGCCTGGGATCTTGCTTTCTGTGAAATATCTGTTAAGCTTTATGTAAAATCGTTTTTCGAGAGAAATGAAATTTCATTTCAATCTCATTGTTCTTCATTGACGAAGCTGGTCAGTGTTCCTAAAAACTGTCTTTGTATCGATTTAAAATAGAAAAAAAACTTCAAACCTTAGAAAGTCAACAGTCTCAATAGCTGCATTGGTGTTCTGGAAATATCAAAATTCATTCAGTTTTTTTTTTAGTGTAAAGATCTGATTCATATAAACCTTTATATATCACAACCGCAACTTGCGAAATGATTGCTAACAAGATATACACAGAAAAGCAAATTCTTGCATACTAATCTACACCACGTTTTTGTTCATGGTTAATACCATAACTTTAGAATATAACCGAAAAAATCCAAGTGAACGAGGAAGAATGGGTGACGGTCACCAGAGAGGTAACAGCAGGAAAGATCATCGTAGGCCAGTGGATTGTGTATTTTGGTTTTAGAGTTTTAGTACAGTCTTAGGCCAGAAGGTGTGATTGACTTAGTGGTGGTCCAGTTGATAGAATTCAACGTATCCATCTTACATAGAACACACATTAGACATTTCAATATTTAGGTATAGGATAATTAGATTTTTTCCTTACAGCTAGTTTTCATGTTATTTTAGAAACGTAGCATTAGTAGTGCCTACCTAACTGTAGAAAATCTTAAAGCTGTGATATCGACAGTCAACACCGTTGATTGAAGATTTTATAACAGCCTTGAAAATTAGATTGCCATAACGAAAATAGTACAATCTTATACAGGGTGTCCTCGAATTACGTGGCCAAAATAATACCGCAGATTGTTTGAGTGAAAATAAGTCGATTTAACTAAACTTCCCTCAGTTCAAAAGTTGATAATTATGGAGCTACAGGGTGTTAAAGTTGAAAAAAAAAATCACATTTTCTTTAATATCTTTCGATTTCTTTGAGTTAATTTCACGAAATTTCATATTTGAGGGTGTTTTAGGATACGAAATTCAAATTTATTAACGATTTAATTGTTTCTTCTAGGGGGCGCCACAAGCGACCATTAAGACACATTTAAATCTCTGTAACTTTTTCGTGCCACGGTGTATATTATTTTGGTATTTAAAAACCTTTTTCCCTACCTTTTATACTTAGAAAAGGTATACTTTATTGACGTCGCTAGAAGCAACGGTTTTGGAGAAAAATGCATCTAAGCCTGATGATGCATGCAAATTACCTTAAAATTATTTTCCGTTAAAAAAAATTAAGTTTTTCAAAAATAATTATTAGTAAAGGTATAACAATAAGTTTTCAAAATCTACACTTTTTTGACTATTACAACGGCAAAGTCCATAAACTAACAACATATCCACCATTTCAGAATAAGTGAATTTATTGGCCATACTTATGGATATTTACAGGAACAAGAAGCGAAACTGACAAGAAAAACTGAGGGCTAAATAAAAAAACTGACATTTGAGAAACAAATTCAAGTGTTAAAATGTCAATTAAAAACATAGCCAACTGAGTTATTTACTTAAAAGCGCTAACGCAAATATGCAGCGCATTAGAATTATGCGTTTTTCTCCAAAACCGTTGCTTCTAGCGACGTCAATAAAGTATACCTTTTCTAAGTATAAAAAGTAGGGAAAAAGGTTTTTAAATACCAAAATAATATACACCGTGGCACGAAAAAGTTACAGAGATTTAAATGTGTCCTAATGGTCGCTTGTGGCGCCCCCTAGAAGAAACAACTAAATCGTTAATAAATTTGAATTTCGTATCCTAAAACACCCTCAAATATGAAATTTCGTGAAATTAACTCAAAGAAATCGAAAGATATTAAAGAAAATGTGATTTTTTTTTTCACCTTTAACACCCTGTAGCTCCATAATTATCAACTTTTGGACTGAGGGAAGTTTAGTTAAATCGACTTATTTTCACTCAAACAATCTGCGGTATTATTTTGGCCACGTAATTCGAGGACACCCTGTATAAGGTATTTCAGAAACATGGATACAAGCGAATATAGGGTGCTAGCGGATAAAAAATAGAACCATTCAGCTAAATCCAGTGGACTTAAGTCGGGACTTCGTGGGGGCCATAGATGTGCACCATTCTGACCAATTTCTCGACGCACAAAATTCATATACAAGAGTTCTGTCAAATTTTTAGTGCAATGAGCTGGAAAGCGTCTATTATCGGGATAATATTTCGGGCATTTTATCGACAATAAAGTGTACCACATTAAAGTATTAAAACGCTCAGAACTTAAAACATACAAATTTAAGTAGGACGCAATTTACTTACTACATTAATGAAACAAAAGGTATTCTTACCATAGTTATATTAATATAAAAATGATATACTGATCATACCTATCATCCACCCTAAAAGCAATTTTAAGTCTGAAAGTCAAAAACTGTGAGATTTATTTTCAGTTTACAGAAATTAAGATTATTTTGATACCCTATAAAGTGAAAATGGGCATCTCTCCTATAAAACGAGTATAGATGAATTTTTTACCTTCTAGCACTCAATACTCATGTCTACCAGTATTTCTGGAACACCTTACATAGTCAGAACAGGTGGACAAATCCGAACAAAATCTGAACCATTTAAGATCTAAAACTAGGCATCAACAGATTTCTGACCATTTTATAAGAAGACCTGCGGCTCTACAAGGTGTTCGAAATTCCACTTTCAATATGGCTCTCTCGAAAACAAAAAGAGAGAGATTGTTGGTTAAATAAAGACAAAGTTGCGTTTTACACGTGTGGGGAGTATTCAGTCGTAACATTTCACAAATTCATACAACTTCCAAAAATATCAGAGAAAAGCTAACTTTCTTACAATATGGTGATGTCGTTTTTGAAACTCGATGTTTCGACTTTAAAATACCATCTTCAACTTGAAAATTGTAAAAATAAATCTGGAAAAAAACGCGATTTGGCGTTTTATTTATAAGTCAAAAGTTAAATTCGCACCGTTTTGATTGAATTGAGATTATTCTAATTTGAATTAGCTATATTAGTCCATCTTCCAGTCGCTCAATTGTAAACTTATCACACTTTTTGTGTTCGAAATAATAGATAAAAATCGGTTTTATGAATGTATCAAACTTTATCGTTTCAGCTCTGGAAAAACTGTTTCCTAAAAGGTATCCAAGGTGGTTCTTTTGAGTGGTTCAAATTTTAAAGGGATGATTTTGTAAAATATTAAATAGATTCGAATATTGGAGATTCAGATGCACATAAATTGAAGTGGCACCACCTGACATGGGTCTATGTCTCCCAAACTTTCCAACATTCGTCGATATTTTTAGGAAACTAATACAAACTAGATACTAGACATTACAGTATATTTTCTAACTAGGAGCTTTCAAGTTATAATTTCGGCATTTTATAGGAGAGAGTGGCCAACTTGCTCGGAGTTGCAGGTACTGACATTCCAGTCGAATATATTCAGCGGCTCATGCTTTCTTACAGAGTAAGGCAGTAACCCTCTAATTGAACATTTTATCTAATTCACTCTTGCTCACTTATTATAGTTGGGAGTCAATGGTTATGGCTTTATTGTTACGAACAATGGTTACATTCTTATCCATCCAGATCTCAGACCTGTGGTACGTTAATATTACGCTAAACCAACTGTTCATTCGTAACCATCAAGAATATCTTTTAAAACTCTTTAGTACCAAGGAATCCTAAAACCAGCTTACAACAGGGTGGATTTCATGGAAGTAGAGGTAATGGACGACGATAACGAACCTAGGAGTTTCAGTAATGATGTCAGAGACCTGCGACATCAGATCATCATGCAATTCAAAGGAAATATTACCTTAAAAGTCAAGACGCATTTGGATGGCATGGTATAATTATCCCATCAATGTGTTTAGAAAGCATCATTTGTATTGATTTAGAGGAGAATCTTCATTGGCAAGCGCCATTACTACTACACAGGCATAAATGGAACTCCTTTCAGCTTGGTGATAGCTTTACCTGACAGATACGGATTCTACCGCATCCTTCATCCAGTAGAAAATGATATTCACAGGATAAGAATTAACGACAAAGGTCAACACACTTTCACCCAATTTTTCGCGGGGAACTGGACGATCCATCCAGATTGGTAATGGACCAAAAAGCTCATGAATATTGAAGTGCTGAATATATTACTCTTTTTAAAGGCACTACTGCAGGTACCTGGATGATAAACAATATTTTAAGACGGCTGAAGAGGAATTCATGTACTTTCTGAAAAAAATGGAAGGACCAGGGTGGAAATGGATTGAGACAGAATGTGAGTGTCATCTCCAGTTAATAAGTGCTAAACTAATAAGTTGTGGAAATTTCTGTAGGCGATCGCAAGCTAATATCTAAAGTGGTTGCAGACGCTAAGATAACGCTGTGGTTTAATGATAATATTACTGACACTAAAGATACGAATGGGTAAGTTCAATGGCCAGCAGGGAATTTGTAGTATATGCAAAGCTCTAAGGGCACTTTTTACACTTTTTCAGAAAATGATTTAACTTTCAATATTTTAACACTACATCGTGCCCTAAATAGAGACTGCGTGTTTTGGATGCAATTTACTTACATTTATTTAACAATTTAATGCCTACTCCAGAACATGCAGACGTAGATATAAGTTGCACTTATAACCGAATTTTTGCACTAATAACCCTTTTGTTTATTATAAAGACCTATGTCAATATTGATGGCTTTAATATCCAGGTACAGTATGTAGATTTAAATATTTTGGTGTAAGGTTCCTAACCCCCCAAGCCATCCTTTAGTGTAATTAATCATTAATAACCGGGAAAGCCGTGAATACTATTATTTTTGAGATTCCTCTATCGACTTTTTTTGAGTTTAAACCCCTCCTGCAACAAACATTCTGAGGAATATCTTTAAGCTGAACGGAGTCAACGCAAGTGAAGCTGTAACGTTATTCTAAAGTTTAAAAAATATCGTTTCATCGTGAAATTTCCTGCTTACACACTTATTAAAATAATAACTCAATTTTGAAAGTATTCTGCTCAAACTATGAAAATAGTGATAATTAACATTGTGATGAACTTATAACATTGAGTTCTAAAATTTACATATAAAAAAATATTTTAAAAAGTATCGATAAAATGGTAGCACCGTACATGAATTACTAACGGCATGAGTGAACTTACAGGTCATACAGGATGTTTAATTTTAAAATCCTCAAGCTCGCGTTATTTTCTATCAAATCAGAAGTGCTCAAATTAAATTACAATTTTAAATTTAACTAACTTAGACTCCTCAACTTTCGTGAAACTAAATAAACAAAAATTGTATAGAGGTTTGTGTGACCACCCGGTATTAAAGTCTTACATAAACTTCATCTATCTAATAGCAGAACACAATTGTCGAAGTGCGCAGTTATTACTCTGTCTTGCCCCTTCTAACATGCTGCCTATTAAGGAAAGGTTTGTGATGACCGGGTTGATCCCCACTAATGGGCCAAACTTCATCCTTCAATCACATATTATTCCTGCAGAATTATAGCGATATGGTTGTCTTATACGAAAGTTAACAATATTTATACAGGGTGTCAAAGGGTTACTTTTTTGAAAATTTTACTTATTTTTATCTCAATTTTAACTGTGGCTCCAGCATTTTTTACAATATTTCCTACAAATTCTGATGCGATCATATGCATTTACTTTACTATAAGCCAATCAACTGATTACTAGAACGTACAAGACTTTCCATTGGAGAAATTAGTGGAATAAAGTAAATGTCATATATATGTGTTTACTGCAAAATTGACATAGAGTTCCGATATAAATTTCTTATAATCCCAGGTTCCTCCGATCGGAACTTGTTGGCCCAGGTCCCCCAGTCGAGCCTTTAACCCAAATAACTATTTCAAATACTGTCTCGATCTAGAGACAAAAATAAAAAAAAAACAATCCTTTTACCCTTCGTATATTGAAAATCGTTAACTTTCCTATATGTATATGAAAAAATTCAGCGACATAACAATATTTCTGCATAAACAATAAATGTGTAGGGGTAGTTTAGTCCATTATACTCCATTTCATTGGGGTCATATTTCCTATGCAGGGCAATCCCTGTGGAAACAACAGTTAGAAACATGTCATTTCCAAATAATTTAGAGTAAAATTATATCCCAGTATTGATTCGTTTCATTTTGTTTTCATGCAGAACCAAAATGATAAAAGATTATGGAATAATAGTGGCCTTCATGGCTACTCATAGCGGACTTACCAGGTGGCAAAATTTTCCCCAAAATATTGATAATACTGTTCACGAAAGGTAAGTTTGGTTAAGTTTTTTTTAATGAAAGATGGTTATTTATTCATGTGAGCATTTTGCAAACTGGAGTTTTTGGATCATGGTCCCTTGAAATTTACTAATTTTTAATCAATATGAATTGCAACATTTAAAAATTCTGCATATTTCAGGCACTTTCACCGTGTTCACAATAAAGCAATCGACGAAGTTTGGTATAAAAGAGCAGTAGAGCATTCTTACGTCGATTCCGTCTACGTGTATTCAGTACCAAAGGAGGCTGGTATGTCACCATTTCGTGTTGTCTTCCCTGACTTCTACAGACTTATGATTTCCTTCAATCGTTGCTTACAGGTGATGCAAATAACACTTTAGTTACGGTCAGTTCTGCTGTGTTTATAGAAAACTTAGACCGTAAAGTTCCCGTGGCAGCGGTCGGATACCAATCCTACCATTCAGCCTTATATAATTTCTTCAAAAATACCACAACAAATGTAGGGTAACTTAGTGTAATTCAACGAGACTAAAATTACTTTATATCAACATTGTAGTGTGGCGAATTTAAAAACGTCTGCAAGAAAACTTGCGAGTCGGATGAACTTCACTGCTTAATGCTGGATGATAATGGATATGTCATAGTTAGCGAGTACCTACAAGAAACAGGATTTTTCTTCGGTAAACTTAGGCCCGACATTATGAGCCAGCTAATTGAGGTTGGAGTATACAAAGCTCATCGCATGTTTGATTACCAGGGCTTGTGTCCTGAAGGACAGGAAACGGGAAGTTCTGGGTCCAGGCTTTTATCGGTAAAATTATTTCTATGAAAGTTGCTTTATATTCCTAACTAAACCGCTGAAACTTTGATATGAATATGTAGTTATGTGTTAAACAAGACAAAAAACAACACATCTACAGTCCCGTGAATAATGAGCCATTAAGTCGAAAATATAAAATCTTCAAAATTAGAGCATATTAAATTTCGTGTTAAGTTTCATTGTGAAATAAGAATTGGAAATGTAGTGAAAAAGATGGGGGGGTAAAATTTAATCACGAATCAAAAACACATTGTTACTAGTCCTGTAAATGAACTAAACATTGAAATCTCAGAATTCCCTTGAATACCTTTAACACGCACTAAAATAGGTAGAACCCAGTTTTAAAACGATTTTTTGCTAGTTTTGCGATAATTGGTAGGTTGCAGCACTATTTTTATAACCTACAACCACAGGATTATCGTTTTTCATGTCTAGAAGATCATTAAAGATGTTCAAACGAATTTCTGAAGAAAACCGAAAAAAAAAATGAATATTTTTTTAAAGTAAAATGCAATTGAAGATGCGGGGGTCCATATGAAAAATAAAAGTAGTGTCTCCTGACGCGTAGCCTCATAGCTCATGTGTTTTTATTTGTTTTTGCGAGGAGGAATGGTGTCCTAAATAATATTATTAATTTACAAAAACAAAAAATTTATTTTTTAAATATTTTTCCAATGATTTAAACCCCTTCACCTAATTGGAATTTCAACGCATACTATGGAAAAACACTAAATAATGCAAATTCTTTATCAACACTGAACTTATTGTTGTCTAGAAAATCCGAATGGTAGATAGTACAAAAACATTCTACCTTGTATATAATACTTGTGCCTCTTCAAGTATTCAATTTTAAATTATAAGGGAACCACATTTTATGGTAGCTACCTCACGAAAAATTATTCGTCTCTCTACATACTTGAATGCAGAAATTATGTCTGCTGTATACGAAAGCTGGCTTACATAATACATTTACCATAGACGGTTATTATTAATTTAGATAATTACGTTTTTTTTTCAGCCGTATTTCTACATAACAGCATTTCTCGAATGGGTGCTTTCGATTCTTACGGTTCTAACAGAAGCTGCAACCGAAAATCTATATTATGACCCTACATTATACCAACTGGACAGTGACCCCTCAGTTGACGATTCGTTGGATCACAGAGACCATAACGACGTAGAAGTCTCCGACCATGAGGAACTTGAGCCAAAGGATCAAGATTATGAACATGAAGGTATGAGAAAAGTTGATATCAGTATGTGCAGATATATTTGAAGCGGTTCTCAATTAATCATCAATCAGTATAAAATCGAACTATAGTTTTTAGAATAATAGAATAGAATGAAAAATAGAATAAGAGATCAATTGTGTCAAAAAGAAATTGCAAAAAACACCCAAGATGTCTTTAACAGCCAATTTTTTTAACTACATTTCGCAAAATAGAGGTTAAAATGTTAACAGGTGAAATGCTATGTTACCCGTTAAAAACTCACCATATGCAAACTTTTAGCCACCCATCAAAAAATTAACAATTCTGGTCAATAGGTATGTAAGTTTTTCAGGTATCGAACAAATGCACGATAAATCCTTTGATGAAAGCGCCACTATGCAGAAAACTAAACCAGAGCCTTGCGACAATGAAATGTATTTGTATACTCTGGTCCACACTGGAAGAAATGAATCCAATAGTGCCTACAATAAAACTATGGGCAATTGCTCAAGGTACCGTACAAAGATCGCTACAAGAATTTTATCCAAAGATTTCCTTAATTTTAACTAAATTGTACAAGATAGATACAATGTTGGGCTCCATCCTTTTCGTTAAAAACGTATTTCCCTTTTAAGACCATTTATCGTCCAGCGAGTGAGTGGCAGCAATATGATCCTACTGGTGATCAACAACTTATGTCAGGAACAAAAAGATAGATACCCGCCATCTCCAGATCCCCAACAAATCGATTACAACATGAGTTTGCCATGTTTTATGAACCAAGAACATCTTCCGAGACGTCATTACATGAGTTGCATTAGTCGCTCAATAAATGTAAGTTTCACATCAATTTTTGAATGATTTTCCAATGCATCGAGAAAAAGTCTTTGAAACAAGCTAAAAACATAACAGTCAATCATTCTTGTGATAAAACACTCATTGGCCTAATGATCATGTTACAGGTAAATTACATCTCACTAGTCGTAAACATACCTGTACTAGACCGGTTTCGTTAATACGCGAGTTTTATTATAAGAATTATTAATGTTAACTGTTAATTCGGTAACGATCGTTTTAAAAAACATCACCCTTTTTTGGAACTTGAAAGGGCGCGGGAGCCTTTAACTAAAGCTTACAGTTTCAAAATTGAAGTAAATTTGTAAAGTATAAATAGCATAAAATTAACATTACTTGCGTTTATACAGAGCGGTTTTTTGTTAAAAAGAAAACACGAGCATGCAATTTAAGTCCGCACTGTATAGGAGCTTCAAGAAAAAAGAAATGTTTACTTATTTTCCTTATAACCTCTACAGTTTTTCAGATATTTCATTCAAATTTGGGATGCACAATGTCATTATACGTTTTGTCCCTTAAAGTACCGGGCTTATTTCAAATAATATCAAAAACTTTTAAACTAAAGATATTTGGGTTTTAACTACATACATATATTTTTCTAAGAAAGTGTTCGGTCGAAGAAGTTATGGCAAATACACTCTGGTGCACATATGTACATGGCACTATATCGTTTGAGGAAGAACGAGAAATAAACTCTGAGTAATCGCAGTTTAAACATATTTTGTTAATTTTAACGTGACTTAAAATGTTTAAGTCGCGTTAGCTCTAAAGGCACATTACTTGTATGTAATTCACTTACATTACGTATACAAGTTTACATTATTAAAAGAACATCGGAATTTTCTGTTATTCCCACAAGAACCTTCAAAATAGTTAAGTTCATTTTCACATGCTGCAGATTAATTTAATCATTAATAAATTGCGACACATATATACGCAATAAAAATGTATAATATAAATCATTCTTTTTTTGGGTAGTATTAATACTCATTATTTTCCGTATAGGAGAGCGAGATTAAACTCTGCGGTTCAGGGACCAACATATCATCCGCCTACGTTGTACCTTTACTCTTAAGTTTTTATTCGTTTTTCCAGTTTATCCGTTATTTAATGTAAGTAGGTAGTTAGCTCAATTAATAATTGAATTTATTTGTTAATCTGTGATATATCGATATTAGCAATTTCGTTAATGAAAATACTTCTTTCATGACTTCAAATTGTTACGTATCTATAGAATGCGAAATGGTCAAAGGTGTGGGATTTTGTTTAACTTATTTTCAGATTGGTCTGACTGAATTAAGCTATTAAGTTATGAGAGTGTTGAAATTCATCATGGTGATTAAGAGAACGCCAGGTACCACTGACCTTGGAGACATTTTGGCAGAAATTTTTTATTGACTACTAATCGATATCAAAAACAACCGTTAAATTTTGTCCTATTTCCCCCTTTCAAACAAATAATTGATTGAAATTTCCATTCCATTTATATTAACACTTCCTCTTTAACAATAAAAACAGTAATTATGGTCGTAACGCGCCATATAAAACTTTTAGAACAAATCTAACGATTTCCTCTACATATCTATTAAATTTATAATTTTATTGTGATAATTTGTAAATCTTGGTTGTTTTCCTAATCAATATATTTAGTAGTAGGTAATACAGTGTAATTTTTACTCATTAAAACTGTTGATTTTGTGTAATTCGTTCCTATTTTATTGCTTGCGTTGAATATGGACACATTCGTCCATTTTCTTATTAACGCTCTACCTCTACGATTCACCACCTAGAGCGAGGTTTTACTTAATCACCCATTAAAAGATATGGCTGCAATTATCTCATTATGTAGTCAAGATTCTTGACTTTTTGTGTTTTGATAGTTTTTAACTGTCGTCTTAGTTTCCCTATCCTCCTGAATGTATTGTTGGACAAGAAACAATTTAATCAAGAGCAACTGGCATCACTACACCGTACACAGAAATTTTAGTCAAGGAGAATATGGGCTATGTACAAAAACCGTAAAAACGAAATGCATGATAATCGATGGAGCAGGTGAAAACAAATGTGTAAGAGCTGGCTGCGCCTAAAAAAATTTTTAATTTTACTTACATTGCTCTCTTCTGTTTCTTCACATTGCATATTCCATCTGGCAACAGCGACGTCAAAACTGGAAGACCTCTGGCTCCATAAAACCACCACACTAAAACTCGTACAAAATTATCACCTTCCTCTTCAAAACACGTCCAAACCAGCTGATGGCATGCTAGAAAGAACGAATTTTTGAAATACAGCCTATGAATCTACAGGGTTCATCAACGAGTTCGCGCACTAAAAACTCAACTATTTTATGCCTCAAACAATTCCGTTATAACCACTTCATAATCTTTTTAAAGAAAATCGTAGTGGGGCAAAGAGATCCTAGGAGGGGATGAGCTAGTATCGTAAATTATTGGGTGCTAATTTGTGCAGTTTCAAGGTGAATATCTTGAAAACTATTAAAGCTACAATAACACAATTTAGCACGAGTGGGTACTGGATTAATTATAACACAGGGCAGAAACTACAATGACAACAGTCACGGGGTATCCCCAATCAAAAATCATCGTTTTTTCTTCTTTTCTCAAACTAAGTTTTTTTAATTAAATCGATTGACTTTTCTGCACGAAACAACTTTACTTATAAATATATCTCGCAAGTATACGATGTAATCAATTCATCCTACTTACCTTTTAACCTTAACACTAAATTAATTATAATGGTGATTGTATTGAATTGTACTTGCCTTATTAATAATATTCTTCAATCACTTTTTTATTTTTAGAACTATATCCGTACGATGCGAATTTGCACGGAATTCCAGAACTTACCACATCTAATATAGCGTGAACAAAAAAAAGGTTATTGATAATGCGGTTCATGAAAATTTTCAATGTTTTATTTCAGAATTTTTATAAAATCCGAAGTTTCATGACTTCTACAGGTAGAAAATGAATTCGGTGAAAAGCGTTAATTCTTTAGGAATGTTGCCAAAAACTACTATGATTTCCAAAATCACAATACATAGAAGAATCATCAAAAATGTCAAACCTGTATACTGGTAACAACCTTTTATTTGGATAAGTGACAACACTAATAATATAAAACACATTTTTTATTCGTATTTAGAGATTAAACATACTCGAACAGAACCAGAATTTATATTCTGTTCAAGAAAAATATCTAATAGAGATATTACGTTATAAAAATAAGTCTAATATGGCCTTAAATTTAGAATTGCAGAATTTTCGCAGAAGTAGGTACAGTACATGTGAAATAATAAAATTGCCAAATTAAAATTCGCATGTCTTTATACCGTAAGTTGCATTTAAACTATTTCTAATAAAAAATAAATATTCTATGCAAATAATATGGCCTTAGCTCTAAAGTATCTATGTTATCTGAAATGTAAAAAAATAGGAATATACTTCTTAATTCTCTAATAATCTTTGCAAAGTCTTTAGGAATAAATACGTTTGATATGAGAATGAGTTTTGCCGCCCCAGTACGGCGCAAGCGATTATAGTGCAAAGTGGTTTCAGTATGAAATGCATCTATCTGAGCAAATAAAGTATATATAATAAAGCAAGAAGTATGATATGTTGACAAACATAGTCGGGTAACTGAATATATCCATTTTTACATGGAAAACCCCATTTTGTCATTTTAGATTCACCGAAACATTAAACAAATACCGTAAAAAGATTTAAATGATAATAGAAAAACCGTTACTTTTGACACATTCGAAATCCGCTATTTATTTTGATAATATAATTTTCATATATCTAAAAGAAGACGCAATACTTAAAATATATTTTTACGAATATGATTTACACCCCAAATCTTTACAGTCAATAATGCGCTTGTTACACTAAGCGTATCAGAAAGCCATCTACTGTTGCTGCGTTTGCATTTTGGCTTGCAGTTGAGCGATCATTTCCTGCATCCTCTTCAGTTCGGCTTCTTTTTCTTGTAGTATCCTGTCTTTTTCACCAGATGTTGCCACTTTCTCTTCAGTAATGCTATAACACAAAGGGTTGCGTAAAAATTATTTTTATTAAATGGAAAAAGTAAGATATTCTATAAATACTAGGGACCAACATACGTTAGTCAACCACGCCATTAGTTTCTACTGCCAATATAAGCCGCGGAGAAGAAAGCAACCGGAAGCACGTCGAGCCCAATATATGTTCACAATCACCAAATTTAGACTCACAGTATAAAGTACTTGAATTGTTAACTATATCTGCCAACTCTACTTCTTTGTAAACGTTTTATGAATACTACCCAGAATTGAATATCGTGAAATCGCAATTTTAATTTTTTAATCATTGACATTCATCGGGTTCCTTTCATGTGGAACACCTTATACCATGTCTCCAGATTTAATTTAAATCAGTTAACAATCTGCGTAAAACTATTGAAAACATCAAACTGTAGAACAAAAATATGTAATACATGCTGATGAATCCTGTGTTGTTTTTAGAAAATAGTTACCCTATATAATACAGGTATTGATTATATGCTGATTTAATATCTAAGACAGAAAACTATATGTTTCTATATATTCAAATATAATATTGAAAACTAGCGCAATACGTCCTGAAGTGTTTCGTTTTTTACACATGGCTTGATAATATCTTCTACCGTTCAACATAATCAATCAAATTTAATGAAACATGCACAAAAATCAACTTATGTCCGATTCACTCACACATATAAAATAGATGCATTGCAACGTACGTGTTTCTCTTTGGCGGTGGAACACCTTTAGCTAACCTTTCGCTCCGATAATTCTCATAATGTTCCCTTTGAGTAATATCCTGAAGATCTTGCATGTGAGTAATGAGCATTGTCCGCAATTTAATGAAATCGCAATGTTCTGGGTTTTCTACTTCTACCACTCCCCAAGGATATAATCTGCCTCGAACCTAAAGAAAACTAATAATAATGTGTTGCCTGTAAAATATAGTGGAAATTACATACCTGGCGTCCTCGAACTTCTAAAAGCGTATTAGCACCACACACAGCAAAGGGCACAGCCTGTTTTAATTGACGAACCTAGGTAGGTAATATAAATTTTCTATGTGTTAGAAATGATTTCTTATCAGTTATTCAAGTAAACATCATGCAGTTCGTGGCTATCCTCACCTGTTCCTTATATTCTTCATCTTCGTCAGAATCACATTCGGGCAAAGAAAATATTTTAATACCATTCTCAGCAATTTCATATAATACTTTAGATTTTAGCTTTTGCATCTCTTTCTTGGTTAATACATCGGCTTTGGCAATCACAGGAACTATGTTTACTTTGTTATGTAACTGTTTCATGAATTCAATATCCAAAGGTTTTAAACTAAAACCAATTCACATGGTATACCGAGACTCGGTCAATATTAGTAATTGCAAGTGAATCGAAAAAAGACTTGGAAGCCCAAGACTACGATGTATATATTACTCCATCATTTAGGTAACTATTCGATTTACATATATAAAAATTCGTGTGTTAACAATGCATTTTGTACCGCCGAGGTGTGCAGAAGCAGGAATAACCTTAAGTTCCAACCAACTTAAAAATGTTAAATTATGAAAATTTTGGAGAATTGGGAGTGTTGAACAGATTTAATTGAACTTCAATGCACGTTTATACTCATAATACGCTTTTCGAATGTTACTTTATCTTTTGTTAGATATTAGTCAAGCAAATAATGGATAGGTATAGATCACGGCACGATATGGATATTAAGATAAATAAAAAATTTATTATTATTTTATCACTTATTATATTTCGCTAAACATTTTCAAGAAAGATATTTCATTTAGTTCTTAATCATATTTTATATTTAAATGATGTTGGAACCGAACACATAGCTCGAGTGGGTTCATGTAGATGCACAAATAACACAACAAAGACCCTGCGAATTTCAGTCAGCTTATTTGTCATAGGAATTAATCCACACTTTACGGTTTGCCGATCCTCAATATTTTCTGCACCTATTTGAATCCGTGGTTTATCTGCTATGACTTCGAGGCACGTTGACTTTTAAAGTCATCAAATCGACACTTCTCTAACACATCTGGCTCTTTAAATTTTCTAATACTTTTTGTAGGTATTTTGCCTTTAAAAAATGTCATTCATACAATTAGGAAACCTGGTTTCAGTATGGCAGCACCACCTACCACACTTTAAATCTGGCTTTTCCCGTTATTTAAGCTCTTTTCTTAGATAAATTGATTTATTCGGGGAAAGATTAATATTTCGCGACCAGTCCCCCCTAAACCTGACTTCTGGCGAGTTTTTAAGGTTACTTTAAAAGTTATGTCTATCGCCACCATCACCATGCTCTCGAAGCTTTCAAAATCAAAATTTATTCAGAAATTAAAGCCATAGTGAAGAATTATCACAACTTTAGAAATAAATGTGTTCCAATTGGATAGGTACATTTTTATTTCATTTCTCTTTAAAAAGTTTATAATGTTTTGAAACATCCTGCATAAAATGAATTAGGGACAATCAAATAATGTATGGTACGATTAACGTAACATAAAAAGTTGCTAATTTTTTCGTCACTTTTAGTAATAATGGGTTTTTTACAACCACTTTTGGACAATTTACACAAAATCCTGACATTTTTGCACTTACCCTGTTTTTATATCGAACATAGTAGACCTTATAAGACCCAGAAAAAATCTAAACAGAAACCCTACCGATATAGGTACAAAATAAATTTTAAAAAGTGCCGTTCAGTAGTCAAATATTTTAAATTCAATACCACTGTTACCGTGCATACAATTAATCATCCATATTAAGTTACAATCGATTAGAAATCCGAAACCTCTATGTAAATGAGTAAACCTCAATAGGGAAACGAGTTCATACACCTTAACTACGCTGACGAATTTTATCGCAATACCATAAGTATTTAAAAACACAGAAAACAACTTCGTCATACTGCTTACACGCATCCAGTTCTTTTTGCTTCAGTCTTCAATTCACTTGATAAGATTATAATACGTATTAATGGAGTTACAATGAACTGATAACGTCTCAGTTCATGCAACTTCCTGTTTAACAGAAACATTACTTACCCATGTCCAAATGGAGATATAAAATAGAAACAGCAATGAATTCTGTTGTCGACAATATTCTTCCTATTCAAACCGCTTTCATCACGTAGAAACCTTTCAAATTGTTCGTCAATGTATCTAATAATTTCAGAAAAACTGTCTGTGTTGTCAATCGCATCTCCATACCCTGGAGTATCAACTACTGTGAGTCTTAACTTTATGCCTCTTTCCTCAATTTCAACAGTCGTTGGTTCCAATTTTACAGTTTGTTTGTGCTTTTCTATCATTGAGAGTAAAAATAGTAATTTGTAAAGCAGTATCTTCAAAACTACCCTAATTAAAATAACAAAATAGTAAAAATACAGATTAACTTCCAGCCATCATATCAGCTGTATAAATGGATTGTTTATTTGACTCCATGTGAAGAAAGCAATAACCCTGCCAGATGTTAAAACTGGTAAAGAAACTTGGAATTGTTAACATTTTGTCTCACATGTTAGCTAAAATGCTAAAACCTATGTTCTCAAAGAGGATAAATGCAAAATATACTTTTAGATGATTTAACTATATACATGTGAAGGTGGAGAAAAAATGTTATGTTCAAATTTGATCATAATAATTTGCATTCAGGTAATTCAAAAGTGTGGAACTAATATTTAACATAATATAACTAGATAATTGATGTGGACTCACCCACAGCACCGGGAACTACCCTTTCAGGGTATAAATCAGCCAAAAAGAGAGCATTAACCAAGGTGGACTTTCCTAGACCACTTTCTCCAACTACCATAAGTGTAAATTCAAAACCCTTTTTGACTGATTTTCTATGAACCTGGTTTGGCAAGTTTGCAAAACCTACATACCCAGGAGTTTCCAGACTTGAAAACTGAAAAAGAAACTGTTCTGAACATCATGTTTATGCTTATTACAGAAGTTCAGTTTTTTGTTTTTATCAATATACATATGGCTTATTAACAACAATGCCAACAAATTTTTCATAGCCTAAAAACAATTAAA
The DNA here is from genome assembly GCF_040115645.1 of Euwallacea fornicatus. NCBI lineage: Eukaryota > Metazoa > Arthropoda > Insecta > Coleoptera > Curculionidae > Euwallacea > Euwallacea fornicatus. The sequence goes on from NC_089552.1 coordinate 4,987,641, forward strand.
AAAAAAACTTTCTTTAACATGAAAGAAATCTGGTAGTTTTGTCGAGAAATCCAAAAATCCTTCATTATCAGAGATGTCAAAATGAACTAAAAAGTTAAATGTTAACAAGAAGTAGAAGACAAATTATAGGATAAGTGTAATTTAGTTAAAATATAAAATGTTTGAAATACTACAATTAATAATTTGTGATCTTTGATATTTTGGAAAAGAGCACTATAGGTTGGTTTGTTACATCCAGTATGTATAGATAACATTGAAAATAGAGTTCTTACAGAACGGGACTATCTAGGCTAAAAAAAAACTCTAATTAGAGAATAGATTTAGTTATTTAGTGTCAAACAATTAGTATATTTCAGTACTGAGATACTTCTGTTGAGAAATTTACTGCTATGATAAAACAATGAGTGAAACACTATTATAATGATAGTCATTATAAAAATGAATTATAAAAATATGTGAATTGAAGATAAGAAGTACTTAAAGTTCATCTTCCTTACTATATTGGTTATATTCCATTGGTACCTTCCCCCCATTAATTGGGGTTTGGGGTTATGTATATTTTGTTTTCAAAAAAGCAAAAATATGGGAGGAATTTATAAATTTGTGCAATAATTCTTACCGATTTTACTGATTCGTTGGACATCTTGAAGCACCTTAAAACCAAATCAAACCAAGCTTGTAATTAAACGAGGCGAGTTGTAAACAAATGTCGAGACGATTATTCTATACTAAGCCACAGTGAAATTTAGCTTTTGACTGAGAAATGGAACTACTGAGTTGCCTGACCAGCGCCTCCGGCTTTTATATTTATGATTTCTGAATAAGTCTGTTGATGAGTTGCCGTTGAATAGTTGATTTGATATGAAAAAGAAAATAAACAAAAAAGCCAAACTGCCTTCCTTTTTGAGCTTCAGTGGCCGCACGCCGTGTTAGCAACATTGAGCCACATCGGTATTTTTTTATTCAATATGGCGGATAAAGGCAAGTTTGGCCTTTTACGAGTTAGCAAGGCAACCTCTTCATTAGCAAACTTTTAACTTCCCATTATTATAACCCAAGGAAATTTGATTTGCAACCAAAATGAACCAAATGGTACATTTCAAGTTAAATATTTTTAAAATGGGGGCAGTTCTGGTTATACCGAAAGTAGCTGTGTACTTCGTTATTTTAAATGAAACACTAAAATGTTTTTGTCATATTTAGATTTTTCTGCAAATTTTAAAACCAGGTTATGTAAAGTATGTTATGTCAAAAATTTGGAAATTCTGACAGTTACGAGATCCCATGGGAATCTTTATTGATCGATCTTCTTACAAAATTCGGTGATTTCCCTTGCGACCGCCCGAAGTAATTATCGCGATATATAATCAGAGATTTTTTCTATTATTCGGATAGTTTCAGAAAATTTTCGAACCTCTTGAGGTAATATTTATTACTATAATCCACAGCTGTGGATCCTATATAGACCCTAGACAACTTTATTAAGGCTCCGGCACCTCAAAAATTCATCTTAAGAAACTTCATTATGAGAGATTTAAAAAGTCGTAAAAATCGGTATTAAAATAATTCAGTATCTTAGAAAATACTTTAAAAAAGCGTCCGATTTAATATACGCAGATAGAGCTCGTGGAGGCGATTAAATAGATCTTTATTGTCTAGTATGAATATTAAGTGTCATATTTCCTCACAAGGAAGCTCATGAGCGTGCTTATCCCCAAAGGGTTCCGCTTTCAAAAATTAGTTGAACTCTTTTGAAGCTCCAAGTTTGTAGGGAAATCAGGTGCATTATTTGAATTGATACTCAGTTTATTACATGACATACTCATAGTATTTTTGAACAATTTCACTACAAGTTATATTATTTAATTGTCATCCTCCCTTGAAACTTGTTCAATAATTTACAGATCACTTAATCTTCACTGCGAACTAGAAAATGTGATTTTTTTCAGGCTTAAAAATTATACATCAGCAATGACTCTCGCGATCATCCCTTCTTTAACAATGGTAAATTCTCCGCCGGTCTAATTTCACCCCCCTTGTTGGCTTCATCAGCTTCGACAGGGAAAATTCCACTATTGGCATCAGAGATGGCCTTTCTTAACTCTTTACCGCCCACTACACCCACCAGTTTTCCCATGGCAGTAACATAGGCAGTGTTGAGGTTCATCATAGAAAAGAGGGAATGAACTTTTAGAAGAGACGTGCGTTCTACTAATTGGAAAGGAGCTGGATCAATCTGGCAGGAGGCAAAGTCCACTTCTTGGCTCAGTTGATTCTCTTCCCATGAAGTCTGATCTGCAGACGGTAAGTCGCAAATTCGTATAACTTTCAGCTGAAGATATGTGAATTACGGCACTCAAGCTGTTGATATCTTTCAGTAGTAAATACCTTTTCTTTTATAGCTTCCTTTTTTCTCTGGGCTGATCCAGGGAAGCCCATTCTATTTAAGTTATATTTGCTAAAAATCCGTAGCCTTAATTGCTCTTTCTCCTGAAAACGTCCAACAAGTCAGATAAGAAATATAGGCAATAAACATTTTTATACCTCAGTTTCTCCTTTTTCGTCTAATTCCGCAATGTTAGTTTCACTTTCCGTCTCTTCCAGACGTCGAACGATTTGCAACCTTTTCCTGAAGCCTATCTGACACTCTACTAAGTCAATCAGCTCCATCCTGGAGACGCTTCCCAGCAAAATCATATTATGGACGTTATCAACCAAAGGAAATACTTTTAATTGTTTATGCTCTTTAAGCATATTTTTGAGTTCCCCGTGTGTTATGCCTAGATAGACATGCTTTACGTTTTTTACCATAAAGTCCTCCACGAAGATCTGATAAACAGCTGAAAGGAGATGGGTATGCATGATGTTCCAAGAAGATTGGTGCGAATACCTGCAGTGTGCCAGAGGATGAATGAATAAAGTGATTCAGCTGGATTCTCTTTATACACAGGTATATATTCGATTTACCGAGTGTGAAAGTAATTTTTAAATTTAAAAATTGAGAAAAGAACTCATAGTTTCTAATTTATTATTTGGTTTCGATGTCTCATTTTACATATTTACAGCTTTTTGAATATTATCCACTAACTCCTTTCTAAGTTTATGCACAAATTTGTATACCAGCGATTTAAAAAAGCCTCACGGATATGAGTCGGGACTTTGTGATGACCACAGAGTTTTATTATTTTCACCAATCTATCAATATGAAATAAGATGGCGTTGAGGCTAGACAAACACCCTACAAAACTAACCCCAAATTATTTTTCAAGAAATACAAATCCCATTCCTCATTTAGTTTTACTAGAAGTTCAAGTGGTCTCAAAATCATATCGATCGGTTGACGATCTGATTGTCTATACAACCTGTCGAAACAATGACTTGTGGTTATGACTAATTACGGATGTGGCACATGTCAGTACAAAGGCAGTAGCTGTTAATGATTTGATGGTATTCAGGGTTTTCGCAGTGCATAATTAAAAAAACCTTGAAAACACTAGGAAACACGAGTTTTTTACACAATACTTTTTTAATATAGAAGAGTTCAACCTATCAGAATTTGTAAACATGTTGAAATTTTCTGCACTGGTAAAAGAATTAAGCCAATGTTTTACCTTTTCGGTAAAGTACAGCTGGCGCTATCTATCAACTTGCTTGAAATAAAAATTTTGAATGAATTCATCGTACCCAAAAAACTCCTAGAAACAATGTCAATTCTCTGAATCAAAAACTATAACATTTATTTTCAATTTACTGCATTAATTAATTTTAGACATCCTGTAGAATGAAGATAATAGCTTTTAGCTGTTTTATACAAAAGATAATAACTTTTGTATAAGACAAGTGTAGCTGAATCGCTCTATTTTTTCTTTATCCTCTAACACCAAATACTAATTTGTATCAGTGTTGCTGGGGCACCCTCTATATAACAACAAATTTATTTAATTAGTCTGAGAAGGCGCCTATAGCTACTTTTAACTTTTTAATTTTGTTTGTTGCCTGAAAATTTATCTCAGGCACATAAATTTAATATGATATTAAACACCTCAAGCCAAAATAGCACCTCTCAGGCATATTTATTCTAAAATATTACCGCTACTGCTGGGCAGCAGATCTGGCAGATAAGGTAGCTTTCCCGCTTTAATTGCCAAGTCATATATGCTGGGAGTGAAAAACCTGGCAATTCCATTAGCTATAAGATTGGAAATCAGGACTGGAATTACGTGACTGATTTGGGAGGTCATTTCGAACATGATGACCGCAGTGGAGAGAGTGTGAGTTACAGCGCCGCTCCACGCGACTGCGCCAACTGTGGCATAAGCTCCAGGCATGATTCGAGTTACTTTCCCTCCGTAGCGCACTCCTAAAATTATGTGATGGGACTATTTTTAGTATAGTTTCAACTTTAACAATCACCATTTGGAAACCAGAGAGCCAGCAATTCTCCTGCAATTCTTCCAAGAGCGGCGCCTGATCTAAAGTTTGGGATGAAACATCCGGAGGGAATTGGCATTGAGGATGCAAAAATAGAAGCTAGAAACTTTCATTCAAATCATTGGTAACATCGTCATGCGTAAATATTGAGCAAACATACTTGATAGAAAATGAATACGACCAAATTGGTATAGATCCCAGACCATTTCGTCGTCCAGTGATTTAAGACTTCTTGTTGAGCCACCGTGTGATTTCCCTGAGTCCACGTGAAGTTACTAAACAAGGTAACCACTTGGTCCTTTGGAGTCAAGTCCGACGCAATGAACTGTCCGATACCTGGTGGCCATGTCACCGTAGATATAATCATGACCACGAAAAAGGGGTAAATAAAGCGACTGAAAGAGTAATTTTTTCTTTAGAGAAATGAGAAAAATAAGGATAACGCACTTTTGTTTTTTAATCCAGTTAATCCTTTTACTGCCGTTAATAAACCTGTTGAAGGCTCTTAAAATACAAATGTAGAAGCATCCTCCCACACCACAAATCACCCTGAAAATCTTTAAGGGTTAGGTGTTGATGGAAATACAGGGAAACTTATATTATACCCTAAAATTGCAAAAGAAATTAGCTCCAGAGGGTCATAAGGGAAGTCGTTGATAAAACTAGTGGGGAATACCACACGGATGGTGTCTACCCCGTCTATCCACACGTATAACAATCTAAAAATGGGAAATTGTATTACCATGTGCGGGCAAAGGGTGAATAAAAAATTCCTGAGGAATAGTGTTGTGAAAAAATTTGCAAAAATGATCCCTGGATTGTTGCCACAGAACGATTCAGAGATGATGGGAAAAGAATTTCGATTTCTGCTGATTTTTAATATGCCATAAACACTGTTGTCAAAGTTTTCTTAGATTCCGAAAAAAAACGAAAAATCTAACACTCGTCAAAATATTTTATCAAAAATATTTCAAAAATCATCAATTCAATAGAAAAACGTTTAGTATATTTTTTTGTTCGTTTCTCATCCCTACAAAAAAAGCGTATCATTGTTCCAAGTCGATATGGGATACTCAAAATATAGATACCAACTAACTTTTTTTTTAATATGGATTTAGCTTTTTGTTCCATATTGTAAAGACGCCTATTATCTCTAAATGATCATTTGGGTACTTTTTTTAGGTGGCTTCCTAGTTGTCCCGATTTAACTTACATTTATTTTTCATTTGAGGAAATAAAGAAGTATCAAAGACTTATTTTAACATATTTTCAATTGAAATGTTCTTCAATTTTTAAATTTTTGTAAACTATTGGAAGTCAACAGTAATTGGAAAACGATATTTAGAGCATATTAAATCCCCGAGAATTCCAGCTCTTTTAACTGATTTCCTTACCTCCACGTTTTGGAGATAGGCGCTCCTGAGTAAGATATAATGTGTATTCAGATACTTTACATTATCTTTTTCCTTTTTAAATTTTACACTTCTGACATATATCACCTTGGTGGACTCATTACCTATAAACTGTGGCACCCCACACCGCAGCAAAAAATCCTCTCCAATAGTTTCTAACCGCGAAATACGCGGTGGAAATCTCGACACTGAAAAGAACCCCCCCAATAGGGGAATTGAAAGTACAGGCGACTCCCACGGCATAAGCAGCCCCAATAAGCTCCATCTTTTTATTCTCGTTCAGATACACACTCTTGAAACTGGACATAAACTTGCTCATCTTAGTCACTATTATGCTAGACATCTGAATGAGAGGGCCCTCCTTGCCCAACGGCATTCCACTACCCAATGTTGCCGTGATCCCCATCCATTTGGCTATTAACACTCTAAGTGTGAGGAACTCTTTGAGGTATACTCCACGGAGACAAGTTTTGATTTGAGGAACTCCGGAACCTTGAAGAGGATTTGACGTGTATTTGTGATTATTATTATTTGGTCCCACTAAGCATACCTACTGCTTTTGGAGCTATCAGCGACGTAATGCCGACATCCCATAGTATTAATACCACTGGTAAGCATACCCATGCTATCCATTTGGAGAAGTAACGATCCGCTAACCCATTTGACAGCATGGAACGTGCTGTAAAAAAGAATGATAAGAAGGGACGAAACATTTTTAGAAATTGTGACACAGGACGATAGAAATAATTTCCTGTTACGTGCGGAGAGTTTTCGCAAACAAACCCCATTTTTGTAATTTTTGTTGGCAATATGTTATGTTAGATTTAACCTCATTAATAATTAGTAGGTAAACACAAATGAACCTTTCGGCAGATTTTAATGTATTCTCTAAACTGTTTATTAAGTCTCTTTGTGGAGCTCAACTAGGATCTGAGTAACGATAACAGACGGGAGTTCGGTTAAATAGGGTTAAAGCTGGGCCATTTTGAAGATGCGATTTCAAAATTTTGAAAATTTCCATGATTTTTAAACATATTAAAAAAAAATTAATTTTGAAAAAAAGTTTAAGTTTTTCCTCAGCTGATGATTCACACCTAGGCCATTACAACTTTTCCTTTTCTATAACGCGGCAGTGTCATATTTCAAATCCGGCGTTTCCGTTTTTGACATGTAACACCACCGCCATTACAATAAAGTCTTAATAACTTTGAATTATTTTAGCAAATAAACTGACAATAAATAATAACGTTTTTATCAAAAATTATGTTTTTTTCAAATTTTTTTAAATCTTGAACGGTATATTCTTGAACTCCAAATTGCATAACTTGGTTTCAATTTGAGAGAACTCATATATTTTATGATTACCGATATTCTTACGGCTAAGCTCCATAAACGAAGACGCTGTATAGGAACTTCCAAAAAATGAGGACAGCATTTTTCAGATTTCCATTCTCCTATAACAATCTGCTAATCATAAAATAATCAAAAGGCATTTTTTCATAAAAATTATCAGTGTCTGTCTTAATTTTTACATAATTGCCATCAAAACGCGAAATTCCTTCTAAGCAAACACCCTGTCAATCGTCTGAATATTTCAGACTTAAATGGCACTTTTGTGTTTGTTTTTAATTAACACAACATAAACTTTCAACGTCGACAGAGATATTTTGGTGAGCACAGTTAAACAGATTTGTAAATTATAAATTAGCAAATTTTATTAAAACAATGGCGACAAGTTTAATGTTTAAATTAGTAAGCAATCAGTGTTATATGTAATATCACATTTGCGCATGACATGATTTTTGTTTTGTCTAAGTAATGAAAAATCATAACAATGCGTAAATTGCTATGTGTGATACGTCAATTAATTAGTATTAAAAAGTTGTCTTAATAAAAAAAAGTTCTAGGGCCGTATTTAGGAAAAGAAGTTCCTTATTCTTGACAAATAAAATGTCATATAATGGCATGAAAACTGTGGTATTGAAGCATATTAGAAACTGCAATGTAAATTGCACATATTAATCGTAGCCAGTATAACAAGAAAAAAGTAACGTTAATATACGTACGGTAATATAGCTTATAACCAAATTGCTTGAACTGGAATTGCAAAATATGAAAACTGTTGTTTTTACAGTATTAATAGAGATAAAAAACTGGATTAAAAAAGAAATTGCTGGCAAAAAAGATTGCTAAGGCTTAACTGAAATTCTAAGATACAATTGGAACTGCTGTCTAGCTCTACAAGGTGGTACAAATTTTATTTAAAAAAACACGATATGTTTACTGTTGCCCCCGGTATAATTTCTGTAAATTTTTTTAACGAAAATACTTTAGTCTGATGAATTACTAAAAAATAAAATTTGTTATAAAAAAAACAAAATCAATTTGACCGAGCGATTTAACAATAATTTTAGTTATTCAATTTTGATCTTTGCTAGTGCCTTCATGTATCGGAACACGTAAGATACTTACATACCTACTGGTACATCAAATAACCTAATCCTAACGCAAAATCTCCACAAATAATACAAAACAAAGCAAGCATAGATATCTCAAATGTTCGTCATTAATTATTATTTTTTAGAAAACGTGATTTGAGTTTGTCAGGCTCATTGTCATCTGATTATTCTGAATCATCATCATCTGACTGTTTTTAGCTCATGTTCTTTTACCGTATGATTATCCCACTTGATTTAGTTTGTTAATCCGCATTTTTAGCGAGAATTTCTCAATTGGGGCATACAGAAATTAACGTATGAACGAGATGTCATATGTCAAAGATTTAGTATGTCATAAGTTTTAATTATATAGTATCAGAGTTAGCTACAAGATGAAGATAAGAAAACTGACAGAGCTATCTAAGTATGAGGCGTTCTCGAACGAGATTATTACCACCACTGGTACTAAATAGTGTAGTGTCGGGGAATCCCATTTTGGACTGGGATATCTCCTGGGAACTGAGAAGGAAAGACAATAGCAAAGAAATAGCTAATTAGAACATAAAAAGACAGACGTGAAATTGAGTAGTAGTAAATTTGCTAATTTGTCTTTCTATAGTTTGATGATACATTAAAATTTCTCAATCATGGAAAATGCTCATAATGTTATTTCAACATATACAAAATAGGTTCCGATCTACAGTCCATTATTAAAACCATTTTTTATTGTATGCAAATCAATTAATAGGCGGACATGCGAAAAAGTAGATAAAAACAAGTTAAACGTGAAGTTTTCGGTTAGGTTTGAATGTGATTAGTCAGGTTTGATGTAGGTACAGGGTGATGCATTATAATGGATCTGATGGATGTTTTGTGTCGTTGTCAACCTTACGAAAATATTTAAACACATTTTTTTTAAATCCCATATTTTTCTCAAGTTGTCAGGATCTAGTGTTAAATTTAAGAAATGAGCATCGCAGATCTGTCAAAATAACACCAATCTCTTTTTTTTGTGAGTCAGATAAAAAATATAGGATGAACTATAAGAAAAAATTAAAGTGATGTCACTAATAGATTTACGATGCTCATCTGTTTAATTTCACAGTAAATTCTTATGAAATGTAGAAACATTTAAAAGTTTCTTAATTTAAAAATTTCCATAGTATTGATAATAATAGAAATATCTGAATAAGAATCTTGATTTGTAAATTTTTACTTTTACGTAGCTATTTTGGGAAATTAAGGTATGAATCTATTCAAAATAGCCGTAATAAATAGTAGAAGTCAATCAACAAACAATATATGGGGTGTTTCATTTGAAAAATTTGAGTTATAAATCCTTGAACATCTAACTCAGAAATAGCTACATGCCGATTAAAAAGTAGTAAAGAATAGTAAGGAAAATGAACATAAGAAAGCATTGTTGTCCTTATTTGCTTAATGTTTGTGATCCTAAAGTAGACAAATAAAGGATAAATCTAGAATCAGGTCACTCACACCTGAAACACACATTAAGTGCTAAATAATTAAAGAAAAAAAAACGCCAATCCGTATTGAATAAAAGCAAAATCATATCATCATCTCGAGATGAGGTATTTAATTATCGACTGAAATTTTTTGAATCGTTATCATTTTGGTATTGATATTCGTATTTTATTCCTTTTAAATTGATTGAATTTGAATTGTGCACGTTAATTAGAAATATATCACTTATACCATACAAATCATGGATATCATACATAGAAATTTAGTCATAGAGACGCTTTAACGTTCCAGCCATTGAAAAATTAATGTCGTTTTTTAATAATTTCTGAGACGTTCTTAAAGAACTTGGAACACCTTGTATTTACCTTTACCGCACATTCCAGCGCCTTGATCTATGGAATAGCTTATGATGGCTACGAATATGCCCAATACAGCCAAAAAGAGCCATTCTTCGCCGAAGTATCCGAAGGTATTCCTCCACACTTTAGCACATATCCTGTAAACTTTCCCTGCATAGTAAATGCCACGGTTAACTTCACTAAGGGCACACGTTATAAGAGCACGAACCTTGGTAGGCCTCAAATTCTTTTCGTCGAGCTTTCTCTATTTCTTTCAGCCTCCTCTTATCCGCCAAAGTTTTTTCCCTTAAAGTCTCGTATAGATCTTCTAAGGACTTATTGTAGTACTTCAAAGAAAAGTGCAATTAGAGGCGGTTATTCAGAATCCTGTCAACTTTAACTATTAGATGTACTTGTTTTCTTCAGAAAAACTGCTGATTTTGAAATTGAAAAGAAATACCTGAACAGAGGAAAATGTGGAATCGTACACTTGCGAGCTGGGCAAGTATTTACTCCTGCCACCCATTTTCAACTAACTGAACTAATTTATTAATCGTTCTTTAAGAACAGTAAATCCAGGTATTTGCACAATCCGTATTTGACTTCTAATTACGCTAATTTGCATGTGGTACCACTTCGGATACCAACAATAAAATCCACTACCTCAAGGGAATCCGTTGCTTATGTACTCGTGACAAATAATACACATAAAGTTGGCTCTTTATGGAGCAATAAAGGTGTAAAATCGGTATGGCTAAATATTTGGTGGAGTAGGTACCAAGTGAAATTTAGCAAAGACTGGAGGCCTCCTGAAGCTAATTGTGTTTGGTACACTTATGGCCGATGATGCTCGGGTTGGGTACATATAGTAGGTACATAAAGAATTAGGTGGGAAAATATTGGCGAAGATTCCCAAATAGGTTCTCCATGAAAATTTATACTGGCTGCCCCTCTGATAGCTAACAGAGATTATTAGGGAACGAATAAATAATATTTATTTTCATTGCTGTATATGATAACCCCAGGATCTCGGCCATCCGTCTGTTTACCGCAATTCAACAAATTAATCTCTTTTTAGTATATTTTGATTTCGGGTAATAAGGGGGTCGAAATTTGTTTTGAGGTAGCGTTTTTTAAGAGTGGTTATTGCAAACTGTCCACTTACTGTTGGTCAATGAACATATTTGTGTTTCCACAGTGTTTTAATCGTATGGAACGGTGGTTTATCATCTTAGTACGGAGGGATAGATGCCTTTTAAGTAGTTAGTAAGTGATGTAAAATCCATGTCAGTTGTTATTAGAGGTTTCGTATTCGAGGTGACGCCCTGAAACCTAAACAATTGATTATAGAATATTATACTACCATTAGTGATAATCTGAAAATTTTGCATGATGAAAAAATTCATAGAATTACACCTAAAATATTTTCAAGATGGCGCCACTTCCGGTTTGACCAGAAGTACTTTTATCTCGTAAGTTGCCAATCACTTACAGGTCCACCGGAAGTGGCTTACAATTTGGTTGTTTACATTTACACGCATAAATTATAGCACTTTTGGATTTACCTCAAATCCTAAGGCTTTTTTATACATTACTAAGAGCATATAAATGACTAGATCCCCATGATTCCCAACATCTAGAAATCACAGAACCATTTAACATAATAAAAGTTTCCTGTGATCCGTATCTGGAGAGAGCTGATTGGTTATTAATCTCAGTATGTGACGGAGAAAAGGGAAATGTTGTGGAAAGCTGACAAATTTTTCGAGTAAAAATTTTTCTTACATGTATGAAAACTTGATAATCAATTATCAAAAATCAGAAAACTTTAATTTTTAAGTCCGAAAAGTACCATAGACTATCATCGTGGGTATTTATGATGCAAAAAAGCAAGTGGCGCCATTTATACACCACGTAAGGAACTAACTGCTAAATAAAAACAAATTCTTTTTAATGCATTATGACACGGCAAATAAATTATAGATATCTTTTCTCGAAAAAGATTTATCTGCTATTGTGGTGTACAGATAACGCTACGTCAAAGCATTTTCATTCAAATGATGAAGGTGTTAAGAGGTCATTCTCAGAAATTTAAGTTCGTACAAATTTCACTCGATAACTGAGGGAAATACTCCGCGCGACGCACCCTTACACCATTCAATAATAAAGGCTAAATATTTCTATTTGATAAAGAAGACAATTTTAACTTTTTTTAAGTCAAAATTAATAAATTGGAAACACTTCACATAATTTGTCAACGAAAAACCAGGGGCGCATTTGACTGATTCGAGTGTCCATCGAGATATGACAAAGTTGTATGGTACGTGTATTGCAGAACCAAAACTGGTTAAAATTGGAGTATTGAATTTTCACTTAATATTTTGCAGCAAAACTGTTATGTACGTCACTAATTTGACGATGACCAAATTACGATACAAAAATTTTATGTGCAAAATTTTAGGCAATCGAAATTTCATAATGTGCACTTCATTTTAAAATTTAGCCTTCAGAAAACCAGTGGCGGATTTTACTATTTTAGGTAAAGAAAAATACAAATTGAACTGCTCCGATTTTGAATATATTTCGTTGCCAAATAGGTACATCGAAGATACTTTTCTGTACCAAATATTTTCCAAATTAGTGTAAGTTGATTTTTTGACAAAAATTTTTCCTGCTCTATAATCAGGTCATGATATTTTTCAGACCCAAAATTCGAAGTTGTCCGAGTTTTGACTGTGGCATATTGATGCCATCTACTGCGAAACTAAGTCTCGTCAAAATCGAAGCATTTATTTTTCAATTAATTTTTTTAGGGACAAAACTGACCAATTTTTCGGCAAGGCATCAGTTGTAGATTTCAGAGCCCCAACAAACAGAAAAATGTCAACAGTTTCTGCTTAAAATAGTGTACGATGGGGGCCTTAAAGTTTATTTTAAAAAAATGAAATTTCAGTTGAAATCTAATTAAATCGATTGGATTTATAGGCACTACGTCTGGAATTCTATCACACGAGTTGTGTCAATGTGTGAAAATGAGACACGGGTTCCAGTATCTATTTGTTTATGTTGCGTTATTCCTTTATAACAGAGTGGGTTTACTGTGTCATTATCTGTCAATTTCTTTTAATAGCCGATTAACTTTTAGACCGTGTATGTAGTACGTACGTAACGAGATTTTATTCGGCTCGTCCATTAATGCACACGCGTGCAAAACTCGCTCGGCCATAATCTGATTGGCCTCATAAAACCGCATATTACGTACTTATTACATCAATAACAGTTGTAATTTTAGTATTTTGTATTAAAGTAACTCTCTAGAGATTCCATAAATTTATCTATAGTATCTTCAGTGAATATGCACAAGATCGGAAAGATTAATTGGGAGGGAAATAAGGAATTATTTCACAGGCTATAACACCTAATTCGATTTTTTGGATTAAATGGGTACGACGTGGCATATTCTCATACTCCTAGAATAACATGATGATCAGTCATATGATCATTTTCTTAAACCCCCTTTAATTGAATTAAAAAATCATTCAAATAAAAAAAACTCTCCGGGTCACCACTCTCAGGTAGGTAAGCTCAGATAGTGCGAGAGCGCCATACCTGCATACCAACGTCCACGAATTCCCCTTTTACCCTTTTACGTTGCTGATCCAACCTCGTCATACAATACGAACACAAGTACGATAAACGGACTTAGTTCGGTCAGACTGCGCAACAGTATCTTCCACACAAAATCGCGTACATATCTGCTTTTTAGCACACGTCTGTATAGCTGTGCTCCAACTTACAACATGGTGTAATGTTTGTTTACAAATATCATTATAATGTTTATCCAAATAATAGTAGCCGTATTCATACTAGTTTAACAAGAATTATTGATATCGAAAAATGACCGCAAATTGTAAATGAGATTCAGTATCGAATATCAAGTCATTCAGACGTCTTAACACGGGGCTATAAAAAAAGGCACGCCAGTCTTAACGAGGAATCTTATAAATTCTTGACTTAAGTATAGGTATAAGATACTTTTGATATGAGATCTGGGTGAACATGATAACGAGTACGCTATCTGTAAAACATTTTGCTGTTTGATTATTTACAATAATGAGATTGTCTGATAACCAGTTGTGATTGCAGTTCGGTGCGAAAACTTTTGATTATTTAAGTTAGGTGGTCAACAACCAACGGAGGAAGCTTCTACTAGTCCGTCCAATAATATTTTTTGCATCGAGTAAGTTTTTAATCACTTTTTGTTTTACGCTTAAGAAACGTTAGAATTTTATAAATATAATTTACAATTTTATAGATTTTAATCTTTTTTACATATTTTTTTAGTGAAAATTAAGTTCATCGAAATCACCGTAGATACATTTTATTTGCAAAATGGGTTTAAAAATTTCATTCTGTTACCTAAAGTACCTAAAAAACGGAGCTCTACGAAAGAAGGTGGAAAAGGCCTCCCAAATGTATTTTTGAAAAAAAGTCGGAAGAATTTATATACTTTTTTTATTAAATTGAACGTTGTCGCAGAGAGTGGAAAGTTTTGCACGCAAAGGAACGAGAAAGGCTCTGCTCTGAGATAAATTGAGTAGAGTGCATCTAAAATACAGGATCCTGCAATTACTCCTTTAACATCCTATAAGCCAAAATATAACTTAAATAGTAAAATAACAAAGGTAACTGTACCACAATTTAGTTGGGGGGATTATTATTTTCGTCATTAAGTAAATTTGCAAATTGGGCTAAATATTTTATGGGTCGCGTGATATACGCAACCGCAGTCGGTCGTAAAAAGTATTTTACGACCAACTTTAGCGAATGTTTTATACTTTTTTCATATTTCATTTTCAATGACATACACATTTTTTCAAATAAATTAATATTTTTTCGATGTTTTACAATATACAGAGTGTTCCAGAACAAAATGATCGCCAACACATCACTAAATTTAATACCCTACTTGCCAGTTACTAAATTACCAAGGGAAATGTAAACATACACACATAAGGACAAAAAGGCACTGCACTACTGTACAAGTGTCCCAAAAATATTAAATATTCTTAGGTACATTCTGAAAACAGTAAAATAGATGAACAGACTGGGTAAAATCGCATTCGTAACCCCTTATGTTACAAGAGGAAGTATAAGGGGGATTAGGGGTTTACGACGGCCCGATGAAGACAAACGTGCATACCCCCCATCCAGGTGATGTTAATATTAATACGATCATTTACTGTAAGTGAAAGGCTTTCTTAACGACATTTCGGTAAATCTGTCATCTTTTTCAAAATCTTGGAAAAATTTATTTAAAAAAAACCAAGTCTACAGTTAACTAAAATATAAGGAAGGTGAATATCCAAAATATGAGAAACGCTCTCAAATTCTTTTTATCAACCCCGAAGATGAGCTTTTTCTATTCGAAATTGGGAAAACATTTATAATAACTCTCAATTTGGTATAACCAAACCGACACATGAGTTCCCAAAGGTTTTAATACGTCACATGAAAGCAACGTCTTTTTGCTAAGAAAGCTTTGAAAACAAAGGAATAACGTTTCGTTTGTTAGCGGTAATGGCGACTCCAAATTTTCTTTCGTCTTGTTCACGAAAAGTATCAAATTTCCAGTGAAAATGTGGAAAAAATTTGAAAACTTTTGCACGAAATTACAGGTGAATTTCATAGAAACGTAATTTGTGTTCATACGAGACGGAGCCTCGCTGAAAATAGATAAAAACACACTTTTAAAACTCGAATTTGTTTTGATAGTGTATAAAAAATTTATAAAAAATCGAATCTCCGAAAACGCACGAAGACTCAAAAGTAAACCTCGGAAAAGCGCCAATTCTATCTAAATAATGGTTTTTAAACATTACCAAATACAAATTTTTAATTAAACTTTGTTACTACGTCAATTTTAAAATTCACATATTCATTTTTTTTAATAACGGTTCCTATCCAGGAGAGACTGTTGGAGTGGTGGAATTGCATACTATTCTTAGTGAATGTATAGTAATTTTCCCTATAGTTAACTGATAACTACTCACTTTTTACCTGTTCTACTGAAATTGATAAAACAAGTACATCAGATTGATTAAGGTCAAGGAATTTCCAACTAATTTTCGGTCTACTCTTAGCTGCGGGACCACATCATTAAGATGATTATAATTTAAATGCGTACTGCATATATTTACATCTATGGCCACTGGATTAGGCTTGGGAACGTTAATGATCAACGTTAAAGATTTTAAGATTTTTGCATATTTATGAAAATCATTTTTATTTTCATGTGTTTCAAAGAATATTTTATTTTTTAAAACACAATCGATGTGTTGTATTTACGTTGTGAAACCGATCGTCAATACCGTAAGAATATTATTTCGGTCGACGTTCATCTATAATATCTGTATTAAATATGCCTTCAAAAAAATTATATTGCGTGGAGTTTATGTATTTAAATGAACTGATATTAACGATTACTTTAGATAAAACGATTCCTGCACTAATATCTTAGTGTTACATTAATTTTTGGTGTTACATTATTAACTGGTGATGAGTTTTTAATCAATCATTTCTTCTTCATCATTGAGATAATCAGTCGTTAATACATTGAATTCATGTTTCGTTACTTCCGTGATTATCATGTTAACGTTGCACTCTCCGTTTGATCTGAAAGTTGCTAAGAACTTATTTTAATGAGATAAACTATCTAAATTCATAGAAGCAAAATATTTATAATGTTTTTGAAATTTCACAATAGTGTTTCCATCAGATGTTTCACATTTCTGTCCACTAATGACTTTAATTTTAAATCACAATATCTGAATGAGTATCGTTTCTATGAGCGCAATTTCGGTCTCAGTTTAAAATAATTTTCATGTTTTAATAATGTGGGAATAATATCAAAACGCTTGTGTCTGCCGATATGATTTATTAGTAAAATCTATGTCTGTATTACATTCGACCAATTGTATTCATAATTCTTGATTCGAGATTCGAGAAAATTGATTGCTTATTTTATCCACTTGAAATGCTAGGAAGCGATTCATATCAACAAACGTTTGTTTCATTTCTGTTGAATGACAGTACTACAACCAAAAAACCAAAATAAATAGCCCAACAGAAAAAAACTCCTTTAAATACAATCAATTAAGTGAAACTTAAGAATAAAATGTTAAAGGAAAAACAAAAACTAAAAATAAAGACAAATAGCGTAACCAAATATTGATTCTTCAATTATTTAACTTTCCACGTATAAGATGAAGTCCCAAAAAGGAAATAAGATAGTATTCATAATAAAACAAAATCTGAAAATTTTTAATAGTAAGTGATAATAACATATTAACAACATGGAGCTGAACAAGGTTTACGGAAATCAAAACTAAGTGATGTTAGAAGCTGAGTTTAGTAACGAATTGCAAACAATAATTTATATTAATTACATTTCTAATAATTATAGAAAAAACTAGATAAATTATTAAACAATTTAATAACTATTAACATCAAGGGTGCACATTTTACTGTATATACCATATACACAAAAGAGCAATAACAGATTAATATTTAATTTCATCGCTAAATAATATAACATCACTGTATTGGTTTCCTATTTGATGCTTATGCGACAGACAAGAATAAGCTATAAAACATTTAGTTTTTGACATCTGTCATTCTACTTCATATCATGGATTAGGCACTCTCATCGAGTTTGATTTTTTGACCTACTTGCATACTTCTAACAATATTCCTGTACACTGTTAAATTTTTATCTCTAGAAACAAATGTTAACGTTATGGGATATTAAAGATTTCTCAAATATTCGCATTTTTTCCTGTTACGATTAACTAAATTACTGCCATTTAATAGAACAAACGATTGTTTTCATCGGCCATTAAATTCCCCTAGAACTACGATTGCAATAACGAAGAATTTGCTCATACCATATGAACATAACGATCAAAACATCTTAGGAATCGATCCTTGAAAAACAAGATTTTTCTTGTTTTTGTGTTAATCTAAAGTTGGTGTTGCTTAGATGAAATTCAGTCATCCTGTACTAATCTAAAAATAAATTAACTGACAGTTAATAATGTTAATTGACAAAACGTTAACTGACATTTGGTATGTTAGAGTTCTTACGTAACTTTAACCGGAGTAACCTCTAGCTGATCTTTCAAACTCTCCAGTCTCTAGAAATGATAACGATGATTTCGTATAGTTCGGGTTAGATATGTGTTTATATTTATAGTAAAAATAAACACACCCCAAATCAAAGGCGATAACATGATTTCAAGGAAGTGTGAATACCTTCAAGAATAATATAATTATCATACTACCACTGTCGTCACTGACGTCTCTAATATTTTATGATTAAAATCAAATATTTATGTGCAATATCACGTGAATATAAGATCACGATCGCTTACGTTATTATTGGATATTTGACTGGTCATAATGCTGAAACAGGTTGAACATACATAGATAGAAATCTAATTTAATCTCATGTGGTTAGTGGTACCCACCAAAACGAATATTTAGTTTTTATTTGTTCTTAGTGACTAATCATAATTTTGTTATAATCTATTGATTAATTAGACTTTTTGTTTATTACTATGAAAAAAGTATGAATTCAACGCAACGAAGCTTTTCCGTGCGAAAACAATGAATAGGTCCGATCTAATACCAATATCTTTTGAAAACTTACTCGGACGGGAGTTACGTATAAAACTTCTATTTAGTATTTTATTTCAGACACAATGGATCTGCTTGTACATTTATTTATTGTATATGATTAACCACGTTTACAAACTGAAAACAATTCTCCTTGGAGTCAGTCCAAGAAACAACAAACAGTCCTTGCTCCTATATTTTAACATGCCCCGAGGGTCTGCGGGCATTGAGTCCGGCCAGCGCGGTGGCCAAGCCATCATCCAGCTTTGTTTTGTGTTTTTGATAACATTTGCTAACCGCCGTAAATTTTGTTTAAAATTATTTAACAGTGCTTCTTTATTTAATAATTCTTTACACAATTAGTACCTCTACTATATTTCATTTAACACCAAGTGCGGTTCACTGATCCAAGAGTCTTCGTAAAATTGGGTTTTGACTTCCGCTTTGATTGCAGTTGCTATAAATATTTGCTTCTGGTGTTTTTGCGTAAATTTCGTAAGTTTCAAGTGGAAGAAAGTCGTCTATAAATAGCTGTCTGTTTGGAACACCTACATCACAGCACGCCAATGCACAAACAAAACAGTAAGTTCCCAGAGACTTAAGCTAATTAGTGACTAAAATGTAAAACCTAGAGTAAATAATCACGAAAAGCTCAACTGATATATGTCAAGTACATGATAAAAAATCAGATGAATGCTGATAATCGTTTCAGTTAAAACTTTTAATCCAGGGGGATTAGTGTTAAATTATTTTACAACTTGTCTGGAAAACGACAGTAAATCGTAGGCAAAGCTTTTATGAGTGCAATTATTTTTATTCGCATAATTAAGATTGGAATTGTTGAGAACGTTCATACACATGAATTTAATTAATTCCTATACTTCAACAAACTGTTTTCTTTAATCCTCCAGAAGTAATAATAAATTATTTCCTCCTTATACTACACGCCTTAGGATATGATTGGAGAACCAACTGTGATAACTTATCATTAGTAAATGAACTTTACTCTTCTATATATATATATATTTTGGTTTCAATAATTGATGGTTTGATTTCACAAATCGCACACCAGACTATGTCACTGCCGATTTTTCTTTGCAGCACTGAATCCATCTAAACAGGTCAGCATATCTTTGTTTTGTCTAGATCCAATAGATCAAGCTCTTGATACATATAACGTACAGGGGGTCCATTTTTCTCTGGTTTTACGCGGTTCGGAAGAAATGGTGATACAACAAGTATACAAAAAATGTTACGACCTCGATTTTTGAGCTTAACTCAGGTTCTCAAGTCAGTTTAAGTGACCTGATCCACAGACATTTAGCTTATTTTCATTGTTTTCCATATGCGGAGGATTTTTGAAAATGGTCTATGGATGATTCTTCGTTGCATTTTCGATTATTGCGCTAATAAAAAACCGATAATGATTTTTCGCGTAGAATTTAGTGGTGTGCTCAGTTTTTAGTCAAACTTTTAGTTTTTCAACTAATAAATGAAATAATATATGTGACGTGTGGTCTAGTGAATGACTATTTTTGTTTAGACAAAATGGGCATCGTTCTTCCTAATGTCTGAACATTTGTTTGTTTTTGTTTTATGTTTATTAAGGCGAGCCTGCGAGCTCGGATTATGATTTCAATGTGCCAGAATCAATTGGTCACTCGTAGAGTTAACAGGTTTAATAAACTGTTCTTTTTCCTTCAATATACCATTTTTATTAATTCGTTGTCGAATTATAACTTATATTTATGTGGAACACCTTATACATCTAAGTCGGCATCATTAAAGGACATTTCTATTGCTATTTTTATTGTTTTAGTTACAATTTTTGTTAATAAAATATTTTTTATTACTTAACAATATATAAAAATTATTTTTTATGCCGTTATACGTTTTCTGCCTCATAAACCATGTTTTTACAATTGCAGATCAGCAATAAACGGAATTATGAGAGCATTAAAAAACTGTGCATAAATTTTCCAACTAGATGTGTGTTAAAAATTCATTTTTAAATTAACAAACTTAATTAAATTAATAAACAAGGAAACTAAAATTTTTTTCAAAAAATGTTCTCCGTTAGATTTCTCTCAAAAAACTGAATAAAATTCCGTTTTCAGTTTTTCATTAGTTTAAATAATAGTTGAAATGAAACGAAACATATAAACTGATCAATTTTCAAAAAATCCTTGTATCTTGGAAATAAATGAAGGTAGATCAATTCCCTTTTCTTTTATTTTGAAAAATTTGTAGTTGAATATCTTTATAGGTCATAGCACATGAAATGATATTAGATACTAAAGACAAATCAAAAACATTACTTTCCTTTTAAAAGATGCGTCTCTACAACTATTTTACGCTCCCTGATTAGCATTAAAATATTTAATAGTGGAACAGAGTTATTAGGAAAAAACTTCAAAAAATTATCGCCCTGTATATCAGGAAGGAAGCGAGAACACACCCATTTTCAAATGAATTTATTTTCTTAAAATCATCCACCGATTTATTTCCTGAATTTTTAATACACTACTACAAGACACCCTGCAGGTAATTCATTTAACTCATAAAAAAATAATATAAATTTAATAATCGAAGAAATAAATGAAAAATAAAAATATTTATAATAATTTGTATAAGCATCCTTTAGGAGGAATCATAATAACTGATCTCGAATCAATTCTTTAAGACTAATAAAAGTTGTTTTCAGTCTCCAAGCGACTTTATTTTTGTCGAGATTGCTGGCAAATTAAAAGAAAAGTTCATTCTACATGAAAATATCGTAATATGTACTCTGTATGTGTCGACGTATTGTTCCATAAAAAAAACAACCATTAAATGAAATATTTCCTAGAACGTTGCATAATGGGTGTAGAGGCACGAACTGTGAAAAATTGCATTTTAATAAACTTGCACTCATAATTTGGTATTGACCAGATTTCATAACAAGTGCATAATAACATCTCTTACTACAGACAATTTAATTGCTCCTCTAACAACTACTGCAACGTTTAGTTTAAAAACCATAAATGATTGAAAATATTTATTTTCAGATTTGAGGGGCACTTCGTGTATACTCGGCTAATCTTATTAGAATTAGTCGTAAAATTAAACCTAAATGGCCCATCAAACGACGGTAGGTACCATCGATGGTCTCAATAGTTTGGATGGCAAGAACAACGAGAGATATGGCTTGGGATACCAAAATACGTTGGTAAGCATTTAGTGAAAATTACTTTAATTTCCTTTACCACAATTTAAACTTGTAAAAACTTTGTAACAAAAATCATGAGACCGGATGGTACGTAATGATTTAAGTAATTACTATTAAACACCTATTACATTAAAATTTTAATTCGACGTAATACGGTATCACGAATATATTTTTTGCCATAAATAATTGACTACAAAAATACATTTTTGTCTATTCACTACATATTTCATTAGAGACTTAACTACGCAAATCCCGGATACGAGCTTATAGAAACCCCTGGTGGGTCTGCCTACTTATTATCCAATTAATCTACTGAGCTTCTGGAATACCATTAAGCGTGGAAATAGCTTTTTAAATCTGTGATCACCATAAACTACCATACCGTAACAATTCTGTTAAAGCAATTTTATCCTAACTATACGTGGTTACGAATAAATGAATAATAAGTGGAAGTGGTGTGATTGGACATTGTTGCTTCGACTTCAGGGCCACTCAAGGTCGTTAGAAAAAGTCAAAAAAGTAGTTGCACGTGTAACATAATAAGCTTTATTGTGTAATCGGAGTATGTTTGATCACATGATCATCTTAATGGCTCTTACCTTAACCTAAAACGTATCTACTCACGTAAATTTCAAGATCATTGTTTAATACGCATTATAATTTCCATTTTTATTATATATTTTAAAAACGAAATATTAATGTTGATTATCTGGCTTGAAACAGCATGAATTTCATTAACATGGTTATAATCAGATGATACTTAGCGTTGATCACAAAAATGCTTTGACTGATATCTTACTGGAAGGATTATTATTCACATATTTGTTTAAATTAAATTAACAATTTTTTGCACGTGTGGAATAATAACTGGTCTTACCAGAGTATTCTATCCTCAGCGCAAATGCTTTATAATAATGTCAATCCAAGCCCAATTTGACCTAAATAAAACCTTGACATTGTTAGTATTTTTATCTGCAACGGTGCTGTAAGCAACATTTACCACACTGAGTTGAGTATGTTAAGAAGCACATTAACGTCACGCCGTGTGGCATTGAAGAATGTGGGGTTGCGATGATGTTACCTTATCGCCCGCTATTTTATTTTACAAATTAATGTGGCGCCCACACCAAGCTAAAAAAAGATATAAATACTTCACGTGTTCCCATTTCGATTTCTAGAAACATGCTTAGTTAAGGTAAAAATATTCTGGTTTTTTTAATTTCATTATATGTCCTTCTTTCTACGCTCCTTTGATTTACCTCCATCATCACTCTCGTCTGTCTCAAAATGATATTTTTCACGTAAGTCTGTAAGTTCTGTCCTTCACATTCCTCCCTATCTTGCAGGTTTTCAGGCTCTGAAGCCTCCTAGACATCGAAACTGCTTTTGCTGCGGCTTCTAGACCTGATGCTTATTTGGGATGGGGAGACCCTTTTTTTACGAGAGAAATCTCTATTCATCTGAAAATTACAAACAATGGGATTAACTCCCCCTCCCGGATTAAAATATTTATTCCTACATTTTCACCTATCCTATGACCGCTCAGCGCCTGCGTCGAGAATTAGTTCGTCCGTCTATCTTTGTTCATCTATCTATATTGTCCATTGTGCCGTACTGTGTTTTGCATCCCTTCTCTCATCATCATTTTCGCATTTTTTCCCTGATACCCGAAGATAACTCTATCTTCGCCTTTGTGTAAAAACCCTCTTTTTTGTATTAGGAATGAAGAGACTTAGTATTGCCACAGTGGGACCGTGAGTGACTTATATTAACGGAGAGAGTATATAGAAATCCCGATCTACTATTATACACAGACCTTACACTTTCTCTGGAGCCCTACCATTGTCATAATAGTCATTTGCCACTGAATTGAATATATTGAAGTTTTAGTTATTAGGGCCAAAGGTCTAAGATTGTAGGAATGTTGGTTTATGCCCTTGGGCTATTATTTACATGTTAAAACCTGAAACATAACTTAAAATGAAATTGATAACTGATAAAGTGAAAATCATTTCAAAAGAACATTTATTTTAGTTTGGCAAGAAAGGATATTGGAATTCGGTCTTTTTGTGAAAGTTTATGTTATTAATATTATCATTGCCAGATGGAGGTGTCATTGACCACCAATTGACTAGCGTCCATACATACCAGGGCCTTCCGTATAGTTATCAAATGGTTACTATGCAGATAGGACTGATAATTAATAACTTATATTTTGATTTTCTCTATTTAATCCTTACGCAAAATATATAAATTTGGATAGCTGTGAATCTGTCTATTTTCTCTAATTTCGTGAATCGTACGCTTATTTTCTAATATAATATTACAGAAACGGTAGGACACAATTATCAAAATGCCAGGCATTGAACGATATTATTATCTTTATCATAACATACTATTTATGATCCATTCTGGTTTAATACAAAGGTTTAATAGTTACTCGAAGATTCAAGACAGTCTAAAAAAGGTTAACTTCGAGGTGAATGACCTAAAACGTTCATTTTTGGAAGACATCACTGAAAATAAAAAGTCCACTCCAAACTTCAAAAAAGTTTGGAAATTTGTAATTTCGAAATGAAGGATCTTAAAATTTTCTATTTTAGTAGACGTCAGTTTCCATATCCACCCGTAAAAATTGCCCCTTCAAATGGCAAACGTTTGTCCATTTAAAGATTTTCTTACTCAGAGAAATACGGAGAACTTTATACTGGCCATCGAAGAAAATTGACCCTGTATAGTTATATAAAAGATCGTTAGACGAATTGGTGGCCTCTCGTTATAAATAGGTACCTAAATATATCAACAGATACAAAATATCAGGGCCCTCTGGAAAGTAAGCAAATGGGTACTTTGTAGAAGGCCCTGGTAATGAATTATTTATGTTTAGTTTTTATACATTTTATTCTTATATATAATTAATAGATTTGAATACTGCTAAATCTGAATAATTTCATTGATTTTTCACTTAGGTTTTTACGAGCTTCGCCGCACTAATATTTTCTCAATTTTCGCGAGTGGTAAACGTATCTTACTATATACTGAAATATAATGAAAACAATCGGAAACCATTATCGAAGGATCAACCGTTACAGGATATTACGATCTTTATTATACAGTCCTATTTATGGTAATTTCTAGTTAAATGAATAGGTTTAATAGTTCTAGTTATATCCAGTTCGTTGTCCCAAGTTCTTATATGTCAACACTAATTTTTTATGACCAAAGAAATGTTTATTTCTGGGTCATAAAATTTTCTTCCATTAAAGAAGCAATTGAAAAATTACGTGTGCCTTTATTTTAAACGGATTAATATTACTTAGAACAATTGGCTCCCTTCACCATGAAGCGGAGGCCGATGATCTTCATAGTCCATTTCCTAATTTCCTACTTAACTAATTTGACTGACAATATAATATACTTCAATATTATTTCTCCAAATAAGGCAAAAACCCATTTCGCTTGCCAAATAATCTATGAGCTGGTGTTCAAGTTCAATGTAAATCCCAAGTTCAAGAGTACTTTGGGAAGGTTACAAATATTTACAGGTAAATGTCTTTCAATGTTGAATTGTACTGCATAATGATGATATAATTGCCGTGGAAACACGCATATAACATAATTGATTGTAAGCAAAAAACATTAGGAATTACCTTTATCAATGTAGATATTTTGTTTAAGATAACAGAATAATAATGTGCCAGGAAGTTTTATTTGGCCCGGAACATTAAGTGTATTATTAGATTTAAATCTGCTATACGAAAATATTTTTTGCCCTATGTACTCCTATGTAGTCCCAAGGAAGATCGCACTATGAGTCTTAAGGACGAAGTGTAGGGCCGAAAGCAAGCTTAAACAGATATTGACTATTATTTCAGCCGCGTATAGCCGCTTAGGCCTTCTTTAAATTCAACTGGACATGAGACATATGTAGAATTATTTTTGAATGTCCTAATAGTAACACCGAAGTCCACTTACTCTTTGATCCACCACTATACCACCTATAGTCGTGATACCCGTCGCTCAAGCGGTTCTTTTGCCAATATGCTCTTAGACTTGACAGAACACTTCGGTCTAATAATGGTATCATTATGATATTTTCTATTAAAAAAAAAAATACTTTTCTCAAACCCCAAGTTCCTTCCTCGAGTTCACACAAGGTCGAAGCAATTTAAAAATCAGCTTGTTTAATTTAATCTAAGGTTGACCCACCTTTTAATAAGAAAATGAGACAATTTACCATGATCTATCTTAGTTGAAGCAATTCGCCAACCTTCCTTTAAGGTTTGCAGAAAGCGGAACAGTCTGCGTGAAGTTTTTACAAGTTCAAGAACCGCCTGAAACTACTTAAGAATTATACCTAATAATTGTGACGTATCTTAGTGCCCTCATATAGCCAGACAAAAGTGGGTGTGGGTTCAAAATGGATAAACCGTCAGACGGTTTCTTGGATGAACATGAAGTCGCTGCAACTGATCAGGATTGGGATGATTTTGAAAAATTTTTGCGAAAAAAGAAAAAAAGTGGTTCTGGTCAAGTGGCTTTTTATCCTTTACCTGCCCCGGAAGAAGAATATCAAAATACATTAGTAAGGAGTTTTTATAATTTGTCAATTTCGTTTTTCCAAGTGGGGTTTCAAGCTAAATCTCCATATAAGTTTGTCAAAACCAAAACCCGTAATCACATATGAGGTGATATAATAATGGCAATGAGAAGAAATTTGTTACCTTCGATACCTTCAATATTATAATCAGTTAAGAAGGAACTATCGAATGAACCAATAATATACAGGATGACCCGTCTCAAAAATCCCAGTTCTCTGTCAATCACTCTAAAAATATTGCTTTTTACAAAAAGAATATGTTTGATTGAATACGTTGTTATATGGGCTAACAGAACATCACAATTTTGAACAAGAAAAGCTACTAGACAACTTTAAAGTGCGTGTTTCCAAAGAATATTTTCACCATTAAATTTAGCATAAAAACGGTCCTTCAGATATTATCAGTTTTCTTCAATCTCCGTTAAACATAAAAATTTCGGCTACCCTGTACACAAAATATAAGCATGGCTTACCCCGTCATTTTTTGGTTTTAGACCCGGATTTTCTAAATTAACGTCCGTGTATACAAGATGACTTATAAATAACTTATGATAACCCATATGAGAAACAGTTAAGAAACAGGCAAGCAGCAACAACAACTCCTAGGACCGATAGCCCTCCCGTCATTGAATACTATTTTTTCTGGTAACTTCCTACAGGAAATACTTGAAATCAAAGAAGTTCACTGGAAATTACATTATCTTCTTGAGAAACGTTCCACATTGCAGTAGACAACAAAATCCGAGGTCAAATCTTTCTCTATTTCGGGCCACTTGGCACTCCTCAGATGGCTGCATGCAAATACCTCCGTCATCGGTACAACGCTAATAGGAGATCTAAAGCCGATGGGGTACTAGCCCTCTGATCAAACTGTAATCCGTTTCTATTAAAAGTTTAATCTTTTTAATTCACACACGCTTAAATAAACTTGGAACTAAAAATTTTCGAATTTTCTGTCATGATCAACGGTTGAAAGTTAACTAAAAACTAAAATTTAGCAAAAATAAAGTTCTCGTGGTCGGATTTGGCCTTGTTTTTATATAGAGCATCTTGATCTTGCATTCTTGATTTTGGACCAATGCCAAGACTGTTAAAGCAATACTTTAAGTATTTAAGTATTTCAACTTTTTGACTTCACTGTATAATAATTAACTGCTATTATTATTTTATAGATGTCTCGCTTTAATATTGATGAAAAATAAGTATCATTGTGTTGTATCTTTAAAGTTAATGAAGTGCAGTTCTGCGGTTACATGACCGCTTCGTTATCTAAGAAATGTAACCTTGATTACGCATATATTTTTTTGATGATTTGCACGTCACTAGTCTGGAGTATTAGACTGCATTATTGGCAAGCAATATACAAGGCGCAAATATTACTATAAATTGCCCTGTTTTCTTTAATCGATTTATTAGTTGATGTCTTTAGATACCATGTTTATTAAATCACCTCGTGGTGTGTTCATAAAAATTAGTAGCCTTATCTTTTCTCATTATCACTTCATTAGCAGTTTATCCGTTAACCTTGAGATAATTTGATTTCGGTAAAGAACCTCCTAAGTTAATTTTTAAATGAAATAGGCAAAAAAAAATGAAAAAATGTCGAATAATATATAAAACAATTACGGTAGTGAATTTTAAGAAATTAGTTGTAATTTTATTGAAGGAGTATGTTTGAAATGGAATAAATGATGCCATATTTTCAGGTAAATATTTTATCTACGATAATGTCACATGTATAGGTACCTAAAAATATATTTACAATGTAATGTCTCAATCTACAGGATGTCTCAAATTCGATTCTCAATATGAAGATCTCGAAAACCATTAATGATACACAGTCGATTGAATGAATTGGAGTCTGAAAAGACAACCGAACGCCGAAGGGAATCATAAAATGGAATTTTTTCAAAAACTACCCTAATGCTAATTATTTAGTTAATTATTTGAAAATTCGAACTCGAATTTGTCTGAAGACATGATGAGGTGAGATGAAGAGAAGATTAATGTAGTTGACCAAACCATGCAAAGCGGAGCTGCGTATGTGTTAGGTTTAATATTTTTCCTATCAGCACATGTGTTATAACTGTAAAACCGTTGTAAGTTGAATGAAATATTAGCGTGCTGTAAATTCTTTATACACACACACATGCGTTAAAAAATTTCACTACAATGTCAAACTCATCAAAATGTTTGACACTGATTACGTGCGCTTAAACTCTTCGCCGTACACATGCGCACATGTATATTCTGTTGTTTTCAACTCACAAATGCGTACACGACAGCCACTTTAACACAAGCTCGTAAGTAAATTATGCAAAAATATTTCGAAGTTACGCGTCTGCGGTAGAGACTGGACCCTACCATTTAGAGATACCCCGTATAAGAAATGATAAGACATATCGTGTTAATATTTTTCCACATTTACTGAACGCAAATCGTTAAATTGCCTTGGAATTTTTTTATAAAGTAGATCGTTCTTAATATAATAATCCAATTACAAAATAATAGTTCAGATGTCCAGTCCCCCCCTTTGCGAATTCTGGCTATTTTCAAATACTAATTAAAATCTCAATTAAATACACAACTACTTTTTCAGATGTATGGCCGGTATAGCCGACAGCTCGGAGAATTCGCGAAACTTGAAGGATTGAAAGCACAAGAGAAGAGGAGGCTGAAAGAGGAAAAAGCTAGGAAAAAAGAGCTTAGAGGATATCAGGGTAAGTCATCGGCCATATGTGAGACCAAATTCTGAATGTACTGCTAACTTCAACATGACGCAAGTTTCCATAAAAACAAATAATCTGGCCAATTAGCTTGCAATTAAAATTGACAGCACATTAAAAATTTGGCCCTTAAATAGGTTAATTTAAAAGTAATTAATAGTTACATTAAATTATTTCCGCATGAAAATATTTGAATAAGCAATATATAATAGCTTGTGAACTGGCAGCTGCATTTTATTCATGAATGAGTCTTACTTTTAATTATCTAAATCAATATTTTAAATTGCCATCTATGAACTAGATTTTATTCGCATGATCTTACTGATACCGGAAAAAATGTGTGTGCGAAATTATTAGTTTGTCAATGCAAACACAGTTTTTTCTGGCAAATTTAATTTATGTCATATCATAAGTTGTGAAGTAGAAATAATCTTTTCTCCCTTCATAAGTATGCGTCTTTAAATTAGAAGTTAACTCAATGCTCGATTGTGTGACTATGATCGTTTTCGCCCATTATGGATAGTTA
This sequence comes from Euwallacea fornicatus, assembly GCF_040115645.1. Lineage (NCBI taxonomy): Eukaryota > Metazoa > Arthropoda > Insecta > Coleoptera > Curculionidae > Euwallacea > Euwallacea fornicatus. The sequence continues at coordinate 5,017,481 of NC_089552.1, forward strand.
TTGTGCATCTTCGATATTATCGGCAAGTCGTGTACAATCACTATTAAATTAATCAGTTTTAATTCAAAAAGGTGCACATTTGAATCTAACAAATATAAGGTAAATTTATCTCCACCGATAGTTGAATATATACACAGTGTCCAAGATGGCTCAGGCCCCACCTCCTTGCTTATTCAAAAGAATTTCGAAAAAATGTTAAATGTAAAAGTCGTAGAGCTTATGTTAATTAATTTCAAATGTTTATGCATAGACTTCTCATATACTTGTAACTCGAAACCGGACAAATTTTAAATCGTTTCCATAATGCCATTGAACTTATCATTAAATTCTTGTTAACTACCTCCCTCCCATATATTCAAGTTCTACAATTTTTAAAACACCCTTATTCTCTTATTAACACTCTCTGCATGTAAAATGTTAATTTCATGATACAAAATAAATCGAAAAATACAGATAAAGGTGTTGAACTTGTTGTACAAAATAAAACTAATATTTTATTAGCAGGTAGCGTAGTGCCTGATTAACGAACTTAAAACGATCGTCATTTTACGTCACACCGATCTATCGTGAGCTTTAAACGGAAAAGCTATTTGGAAAAGATTTAATCCATTAATCTTAATCTTGAATTTAATAATAGAGTTATAATATTCTGATAAGAAAAATTAATAATGCGGGGTTTAAATTACTACAATTTATTGAATGCTTTTTTTGAGAATGATCAGTTTTCATTCAGTTATCATTTAAAAAAAGCGAAATGGCCTTAAAGGAAAGTGTAATCTGTGATAATAAATGTGTCTGTAAGTTATTTATTGCGATTCGTGTTTGATTTATTGTTATTTTATATTTTCACAATGTAATGCACCTAAATTTAAAGGTTTGCTATAAAATAATCTAAGAAAATAACATTGAAACTCAATGAAACCCTGGGAAGGATCATATAGTAAACATCACCCATCTAGGAGAATAGGAAACAGCTCAATTGCAGGTATCACACGTACATGCCTTATTATTTACCTAGAAGGGTAATCAGGCACAACTTCATTATCATTCCTATTGTCGTTTGGTTATGGTTTCCATGGAAATAAATGTAAAAAAACATCACCGTTCAAGTTATAATTCAAGACGAGTTTTTTTTCGTTTGAGATTTAATTTATGCTTAATTTAATTTAAGTTTAATGTAATTTTATAAAATCCAATTAAATCTAGTAGTGAAAAAGTCGTATATACACCACATTTTTGAAATACTTATGACTCCCATGTATTAGATCCCTCAACGCTGCGCGCTTCGGTAACTTAACCTTCGAATCGTAATAACGTAGTTCACAACCTTGAGGTATAATATAGTATTATTTATTGCGGAATAATATTATGTAAGGCCGAATTGCACTGACAATTTCTTTCTAAATTAATTAATGAATTTCTTCTTGAAGACTGTTGATTTTACGATTATTGTGGAGATTCGTCAAAGTGGGATGTCCAATTACTAGTTCATTATCAGTTTTAGCAGCTACTGCTTTGTAGGGACTGAGTAAAACTATTAAGAACTTTTAAAACTACCATTGACAGTTTTGTTATATATCTTAAATTTGCTAGCATACTTATATTATTACCATACTTTTTCTCGATTTAGGTAAACTTGCAAAATCTATATCGTTTCTATGGAAGCACACTTTTGCAAGGTTAGGAGAAGATTGGGTCTTCCTGGCCCTGTTGGGCATAATTATGGCCCTTATAAGTTTTATTATGGATAGTGGCATATTCATATGTAATGCAGGTTAGTTCATTGCATACACTTTAATGCATATTTGATAAAAATCATCACAATCAACAGCTAGATTGTGGTTGTATAACGACCTCACTCGCCATCCAGCGGCCCAGTATGCAGCATGGGTCTTTTTACCAGTAACATTAATATTGTTTAGTGCAGGATTTGTACATCTGGTAGCACCTCAATCAATAGGTGGGTAGGTAAAAGATATAGTTATAGTAACTAGTTAGAAAATGTAGTTTTACGAAACGTGTGGGATTCTGTGGGAAAAATGGAGCTTCGGCTTCGGAAGTTCGGCAATATTACAAGTTACACAGAAAAGCATTTTATAATGAGTTTCGTACTCGGAGGGTTGGGATTTATCTAATTAATCTGGACAGTCAGGGTCTACTTAATCTATGATCCCAAATGATGGCTGTCGTCGTTGTTTTACATATTGAGTTATCCTAATTGAATTGAACCTTATTGTATACAGACACACATGAATGATGAAAAATCTTTGGAAATTTCTTTAAGGTTCTGGAATTCCTGAAATGAAAACGATCCTACGAGGAGTGGCTCTTAAGGAATATCTTACTTTCAAAACTTTAGTTGCCAAAGTTATTGGATTGACTACCACTTTAGGTAGGTATGAGTCTTTGAAACCAAAATGCAAACCTGAGGAAACATTTGTCTTTCTTTCAAGGCAGCGGAATACCTCTAGGAAAGGAAGGTCCTTTTGTCCACATTGCCAGTATCTCAGCTACATTGCTCAGTAAGCTGGTTACTGGTTTTCAAGGAATTTACGAAAATGAAAGTAGAACTACTGAGATGTTGGCTGCAGCGTCCGCAGTAGGAGTTGCCAGCTGCTTTGCTGCCCCTGTTGGAGGTAAAATAGTTCTCAACCTCTTTAATGCTGATAATCATGAGTCATTGAAAGTTTAGGAGTGCTCTTCAGTATAGAAGTAACAACCACATATTTTGCCGTAAGGAACTATTGGAGAGGGTTCTTCGCAGCAGTTTGTGGAGCTACCATGTTTCGGCTCTTGGCTGTTTGGTTTCAGAGTGCTGATACAGTGACAGCGGTATTTAAAACTAGCTTCTACATGGATTTTCCGTTTGATCCACAGGAATTGTTTGTTTTTGCTTTAATAGGGTAAGTTTCATGTGTAATTCAATAGATGCCAATATTTGAAACAGGGAATGTGACCTATTCTCAAGTTCAAATTTTATAGATAAAAAACACAGTACAGAAAACTGCTTTCTCTTCATTTCCAGAGCATTCTGTGGATTGGGAGGAGCCTTTTACGTGTGGATGCATAGACAATATGTAATGTTTATGAGAAAGAGTAAAGCAATCAATGCATTTTTACAGAAAAAGTGAGCACACATTTGTCACATTTCTTATACGTTTAAAAATACGCAGTAAGAAGTCTTGATATCTTTTCAGTCGTTTCTTGTATCCTGGAATTGTTGCCCTTGCTGTGTCCACTTTAACTTTTCCCTTGGGAACTGGTCAATTCATAGCGGGTACGTAAGCTTTGCACCAATTTCATATTCATATTGGGCAATGGTCGAATATAGATTAACGTAAAATTCAGTTTAAAGATCACATACACTAATAGGACCGAACGCAGCACACCTGGCATGTTTTGCTATACCTTTCACTACAGAGGGTGTTCCAGATTTTTTCTTTTAAATATATTACAAAAGAGTATTTATTATGAAGAATTATTAACTGACGCTAGCACAACAACCATATTCAGTAAAAATATTTTTTTCTCAAAATGGTTCACTTTTGCGATAGCGAACAAGAATATCTTTTGTTTAGTCTAAGGTAAAAGTAGTCTAAAAAAGTTATTTTGATGTTTTTATTAATACAAGTTGTCGAAAAATTATGATTTTCATATTAAAGCTGTTCCGTTTCTGACAACCTAAACAATTCAAATGCGTTTAAATAATATAACTTCAAGGAAGCCTATCTAACATGCATCATACTAAAAAATTATTTATTCCCAGACTTGTCCATGAGGAGCTTGTATATTCGTAAGAAGGGTCTGTAGAAAAAACTTTTATACGAACTTATCATATTATCTTAATGCATTATCTATGAATCGTAGAGATTGCCCACATATTCTGAGAAAGTTTGTATATTATATGAATTTAAATCGCTACCACGCATTGACGAAACGAAAACCAATTTTTGATCGCGACAATTTAATGCGTGGCAAGTGACCGATCCAAATTTATCCAGTACCAAACGGACGGCACGCACTAAATGGACACGGGTCTGTCTACATAGACCACATGTTTTGCTATGAATGAAATTAAATCGCCGTCACTCACTGAATCAGCGGAAACCGATTTGGATCGTGCAAATCGAGTGTGTGGCAAGTGGCCGATACGAATTTATTCAGTACAAAAGGTCCTTCAAGAATGGCACGCACTGAATACTCGGCATCTTTTAAAAGCTCTTAATATAGCCAGCAGTACATTTATGGTTTCATTTTCTCGAAACCCAGCTGAAATAGATTTAAAATATTTTGTTTTTGGAAAATTCTCAATTCCTTTAAGATCACGATATCACTCTTAATATTTTAATTTCTTTACTTGTTTCAATGTTATAGTTTGTGTTATGGCTCGTAGGTGACCTTACAACGCACAATCAAGTTGTTGCTCTCTTCAGTAATTTCACATGGACCAAATCAAATCACACTCCCTTCGAAGAGAGCATAATCAAACATTGGAAGACTGACTATACTGGTGTGATATTTTGTCTCAACTGTTACATTATTTTTAATGTAAGTATTAACTGGTGCAATTCTCCCGGTGTTGAGCATGATGCTTTGATAAACTAATGCCTACTACAAGCTATGCTTAAATTAAATTAAAGTTCTTTCAATTATTGTTCATTGCTCATAACATTCCTTCCAAAACATTTATAGATATTGTTCTATTCTGACAGTTTATAGCATCTATAATATGTTCGACAATCCCAGTTCCAGCTGGAGCTTTCATTCCCGTGTTCAAAATTGGAGCAGCCATCGGAAGAATAGTTGGAGAACTTATGCACATGTGGTTTCCTCATGGTAAATGCTTTCCTACATTTTCCCTCCATAAAATAGTCAATTTGCGAATCCTAACAGGAATGAGATATGGGGGTAACACATCATTTATAATACCAGGTGGCTACGCCACTGTCGGAGCAGCTGCGTTCTCAGGTTCTGTGACCCATACAATTTCAGTCTCTGTGATAGTTTTCGAAATGACTGGCCAAATATCTCATATTATCCCTATTATGATAGCTGTCCTTATATCGAATGCCATAGCCAGTTTACTAGCTCCTAGTATGTATGACAGTATTATCTTGATTAAGAAACTGCCGTATCTGCCTGACTTGTTACCTAGTAGTAGTGGTAAGTACTTTAGAAGAGCATAGGAGTTAAGCTAATATATGAAATTTTGCTTAAAATAGGAATGTATAACGTGTATGTGGAAGATTTTATGGTGAGAGACGTAAAATATATATTCCATGGAATGACCTATGAGGAACTGAAGCAGTTACTGAAGGAAAATAGGAAACTACAGAGTTTCCCTCTTGTAGATAAGCCTGACAGTATGATCTTGTTGGGAAGTATACAGAGACTTCAACTGATTCAGGTTAGTACCCAAAATACTTGCATATAAAGCTGTAGTTATCACTTTGACATATTGCTATATAGTTGCTATATATATGCTATATAGTTGATAGAGAAACATATTGGAAGGGAAAGAAGATTGCAAGTGGCAGCCATACGGAAGAGAGAAGCCGAAGAAAAAGCCAGGGAAGAAGCTCTCCGCCAAATTGAAGAAAGAAAACGACGCCCATCCCGGTTTCAAGTTACACCTGCTCCTGATACATTGGAAAGACAACTTCCTGAGAACAATTTGGAACCTCATCAGGTAGAAATTGATCCTACGAAAGTATTCGCAGTACTATAAATACGTGCAATTCCGGTTTAATAAGAGAAAGGGAGCGAAATTAGATGACGGCAGGCCAAGGACAGCGGAATTTCCTGGGCGGCGGTTTTTCTTGGGGGGTAAGGGAAAGATGATTAAAAATTTCGCCCAGGGAATCAGATATGACAAAGCTCGAGTTGAATACATAAGTTAACTCGTTTATAATAACCCGAATTTAAAATCACAGACAACCTAAATAAAAAACGAACTTACTAAACTCACAGTCAAAACATAGCTCGATACCACAAACATCGCGTTGAGCATCTATATAGGCTAATTCAACTAGAACTCTTTCTTTGTCTATCTAATATAGGCGACAGAGAGTTTTATATACTTTTTTATTTCTATTTCTCAATAGTTTTTGCAAATTATATCTTAATAAACTAGAAATTAAGTTTTCATGGCTCAATTTGTATAGCAAGTAAAGAATATAATCACTCGGTTGTAACACTAAAAAGAAGCACAATTATAATTCACTTGCGTTAAGTTTGCAACGATTATGAAGTTCTCCGTTATTCATCCGTAAATTACTAATTCGGTTAAAACTTAATAACTGCAGGTGTGCCGAAAAGGAGATCTCCGCATGTGCAGAATAAAGATACCCATAACGGGGATTAACGATAATAATTTAAAGATAACGTTTGATTGATAACCTGAACTCTTGATCACGAGATCTAGAACACACTGTATATTTTTTGTGTTGCAGCACACTTACACACCAAACTTTGGTACGCAACCAAGAAAATCTATTCTCAAGAAGACCAACTCTTTTACTTTAAAAGGGTTTTCTCCCTTTATGAATACCAGCCCAGGAAGCACTCCTTATACCACAGTAACAGGAGCTGAAAGTAGGATTCGACATGCGTTTGAGGCCATTTTCAGGTAGTTTCAAACATTATCTAATATCCCAATATTTGGTTTATCTTGGGCTTTTTGAATTTGAGAATTAAGATGTAAATTTATGTGGTTTATGTGTTTGATAATTATTGTTTAGAATTAATGATTTTTGAGCCAATCTAGCCGACTAAGCTTTCGAGCCAACTAATAAATTTATATCGTTTCAGAAAATCTGCCCAACTGCAAGACGTCTCAAACGGCGAAAGTCAGCAAGTATTGGACAATCCCAGTAGCTTCGACAGTAAACCCCGAATCGTACCCACAAGTCCTACAACTTCTAAGAAAGTTCAGCTGGTAAATATTTTGTGAAGTCTATTTTCACAACGTTACACTATTAATGATTACTTACTCAAGCCCCGGGAACGAGTTTGCGATATGAGCACTGAAGACCAAAAGAATTGGGAGGACGAGGAAATGCGTCAGCCAGTGGACTTCACTTTCTGCCACATCGATCCTGCTCCTTTCCAGCTAGTCGAAAGGACTTCACTTTTAAAGGTTCATTCCCTCTTTTCTATGGTCGGCGTCAATCATGCCTACGTTACAGCCATTGGTGAGAATGTCCCAGTTTTCCATAAACAATTTTAGGAAAGAAGCACTGTAATTTAACATTTTAGGGAAATTGGTGGGTGTAGTGGGGCTGAAAGAACTTAGGAAAGCTATTGAAGACGCGAACAGTGGAAACTTGCCTCAGCACGCAGAAGCAAATGAGACTGGAACGGTTACTGTTAATGATATTAAAGAACCTTTAGAAGAAGTAGATGCCAGTACGCAGTTGGTGTCGAAAGTTTGAAGAAATATCACTTAAATTTAAGGAACTATTTTTATATATTATGTACTCTATTTATTCAGAGAACTTCATATTAATTGTTAAGGGAGGGAGAAAATCCTTATGAAACGTGAAAATGAGAATATATGTAAGTGCTGAGATATTAAGGATCGTTACTTTTAGATTTTTTTGTCGCAAATAATGCAAAATGCAGTGAAGAAAAGCATCTTCACCAAGTTAAATTAAATTTATTTCCCTTAAACCTAATTTAGCCAGTTAAGACTCAATTTAAATGTAAAGATTAAACCACATTAAAAGACCTTACAATACAGCTGAATTTCTCAGCAACATACAAACTTGCGGCTCTATGAAGATCCTTTACAGCGAAATAACAGCCTTATATTTAGCTACAAAAGGCCTTCATTGTATCATACGTTTGTATTTGCGGGGATATTGTGGTACCAAGTTGTGCGATTATCTATATAACATTCAAGTCCTATGTATAGGAATTGTATGTACTGTATTGCGATCTACTATGTCACAATTCATTGTGTTCTTATATCTAGATTCGTGAGCTTTACTCAGATTAGTTTTTAATGCTTTTGGCTCCTATTGGTCCGATACTGGTGATATTGCATTACCTACATATATTGTCACACATAGTTGTAAAATTATCAAAAAAGCAGTAATGAAATTTAATTACTGAAAAAAGTAGGCAACCTTACGCCATAAAAATTACCTATGAGATTTAATCACGATTTGCATAAATTGTTCAACAACATATATTACATTCCAAATAAAAGGCAATAAAATACGTATATAAAATTGTTAACAAATTTAGATAAGTAGGTAGGTAGGTATTTCTATATCTGTAGTTCAGGAAGTTAATAACCCGTAACTATATCCAAAACTCAGTTCATTCAGTCGGGTTGGGTACGGTGGGCACGAAAATGTCTTAACAAAAATTAAAGGTAATTAATATCGTCACCAAGTTAGGATACTTAGGGGTTGGTTCCAGCGGTACAATACACGGTACTTTACCTATAGGAACGGGCACCATATTTCGTATCCTGTGTAAGAGATCTTAGGTCGCTTTGCTACTTTATTGAGTTTTTAACCTTTGGACAATCAGTGCAGAATAAATACTTATTACTTAGGTCCTGGAACAGTATTTATATAAACCGAAAAAAAATATATGGCAAAAGCGTCTTACATGTTGCGCCCTCTATGTGCAGAATTGAGTACTGAAACGCTGTATTTTTTTTTGATGGGGACGCGACCCCGGGGATATAAAATCTTGCTAGAAGACGATACTGGTACCCGTACAACCAGCCTGTGTGGGGTTTCACCCACTAAAAAACCCCGTAATTTCAGAGAATATTGAGTGAGCTCGAAAATTCTCAATCGTGCTTTTTGGGTCGCTTTTGTTTTGAGTTGTTCAATTATCAGAGTCAAATGGTACATCTGCTCTTTGCTCTGTAAAATGAAACGCTGTAAGCCGCTGCCACGCTATTTATACAGCGTTAACACTATTTACAAGCATATGTATAGGGAGTCCCAAATTAATGATACACAATTTCTCCGCAACCCGCCTCCGTAAAAATAATTAACAAATAATCAAATCTACTGAATCGAAACGCAGAGTGGTAAAGTCTAAAATCATTTTTCAATTCTTTAAAACCTAAAAATACATATAATTTTGTTAATTTACCGAACAAACATATTTGAGAATGCCTACGAAAAATATATGAGTTTTACTCTAAAAAGTGTGAGAAAATCTTTTTTTTGACTCGCAATTTCTATACAAAACGGCATAAAAAATTATGAGCTTTAAAATTGAACGAAAATGTTGCCGATAACGCTCTTTTCAATCTACCTCGAAGTTTCAATATTCTAACTCTCCACTTGACAAAAACCCCAAGATTTATGTCTTGTAAAAAAAAGCTGTTTTCCATTTTTATCCTTATTAAAAAATTTTTAATTAATTTTAAAATTTCAACCCCTGTATCTCGGTTATTATCAATTTTTGGAAATAGATAAATGACGTTATTCTTTATTATCTTCACACATGAAGACTGCTATGATTGGACACTATTAACTATGGGGCATCCAGTAAGCTGTAATACTGGTTGCATATCAGCGCGTATTGGCTCTATCAGCAACTTTCCTAACAATTCGGTATTGAAGGAAATCTCGATTATCTTATCTCTTTCTGATATGTGACGCTCCTGTTAATCTGTTTCTCTTTTGTCAGCTGGGTCCCTAGTACGTTCGTTATAACTTGACGAGGTATCTTATATGTGGTTTTTCTTTTTTATATCTAATAATTTAAAAAATTACAACATCAATCAATTGTTTGCAATCAATATAACTAAAATGAACTAAAATAAAAAACTAATAATAAATATAAACTAGAACTAAAACTTCCGAAAATTACTAAGTGACTCTAGAATCAAGAAAACCGAACGATACAAACAAATGAATTTAAATTCAAAATCCAATATGGCCGTATTTGTGTGCTAACCTTCAGCTGTGAAAAGTGTTTCGTGTTTTGTGTGTTTTTAAACTGTCTAAGGAAACTTAAGGAAATTGAGCACTTCTCAAACTAGGTATGTTTATTTTCATAATTTTCAACAATTTGTTATATATTTTTACATTTACTAAACTCTATAAATCCGTCACTAAATTAGAAAAAAATCGATTGAGGTTAGGTGCAAGTCTGCCTAGAATCTGGAATATTTACCTATTTATTTGAGTCGCCAATCTAAACTTTTAATTGAACTAAAAAGTAAGATTGAACGAAAATTCATTTTTTAACTAATGGTTAATATGTAATTCTTGCTAACTCGATTAGAAACAAGGCTGAGAGCCAAGTTAGGATCTTTGTTAGAATCCCAGTTTTTTGAAAACTACGGAACATAAATCTTGTGTTTTGATATTGAGCCCAATACATGCTTACAGGAATATTTATCTTGTGATTTACCTCATTTAATTGGTACTAAATTAAACAGTATATACCTATTTTTTAAGTAAAGGGTTCATCAAGTACTTCTTGGTCAAAGGTGCTATGGGTTGTAAACATTACTTGTGTATCTTAACTTAAGTCATTGTTAACAGGTTGACAAGAGACATGTCAAAGCCAATGCCAAATTTAATGCGAAACTTAGTTACTACATACACCTACTAAACAAAATTTGTTTAAATACAAACACTATTGACCAGGAATTTCTTTATACATTTCTTACTGATTCATACCTTATATGATTATGTGCAGGATTGCCAAATTTGTATTCTTTTGTTTTTTGGAAAGATTTGAAAAAGTTTGACGTTTATTATTTTTGATGACATCTCATATCTTTGTTGAAACTAAGAACTAACAATTTGTACTATCTTAAAACTTTTTTTTAAACGCTTTGATTAGTGTGACATAATATGAACATTTTTGATAATAAATTATTATTCCGCTTATAACACAGTTCTGTGTTTTTAACTTTATCTTCATTCACAGATGAGGAGTAATCCTTAAAATATACATAGATACTTCGAGACATTCAGAGGTATTACAAGTTTTTTGAGGTATGTCTGAAGTTCATAGTGTTTGGTGTTCTCAAACAATTTTGCAGTATTTTCAAGATAGTTACAAAGTATTTCAGCATAAAAAAATTTCATCAGCAATCTACCCCTTGGTTTTAGATGACACTTTTTTTTATTAGAAATGGGGTCAGTTGGATTATAGGTCACAAAAAAAATTGGAATTAATGCTATGACCTGTGAAAATGCTATTAAAAAATAGCTCAGAATTTTGTAGCTCTATTTGGTGTTTATTTTGACCAATAATAATAATTTTAATAAATTCTACTGGACATGCCAACATTCTATTAAATACTTTTTCTATGATTTCCTACAAATTTTGACCCATCATGAAACAACACATTCCATAACATGCCACCTCTAAATGTAAACATACAACTTATTTGAGTTTTGATTAAATGTAAATTTTATGAGAAAAATATTTGTATTAGCCAATTAGGCAAGATATGTCTATACTAGTAACTCAGCTTTTATATATTTTAAATGTTTTCAAAACAGCTAAAAGTTGTTAATGTGGGAAGTAAACATACAGCAAAACGTCAGGCTATTATATGTCAAAAGTAAGGTCAAAAATCATGGCCTAATTGGCTATTATGATGATAGATCCTCAACAACGGCCAATATGACAACATAACTGTCATTTTATAAAAATAAATAATAACTTAATTGGCATTGAAACAATACAAATAGCCACAAAGAGTTAATTAGTTGGGTGGTTTGTGTAACGGGTTTTCGGGGTAACTTATTTTTGTAATTAGTGTAACGTGTTCTGTTATTTGGTTAAAAGTAATAAACTTTAACATTTGAAATTTGTAGCTATAATACTGCTTTTCCACTTTAAAAATCGGCTCTCTTTTGGAACTAAGCAACATTGGATATCTCCCAAGTAGTAAATAATATCTTGTGCAGTTTTATTATTTCATATGTTGGGTCCTTTTCAAAAAAATTTGAATTATTTTGTGTGGGCGAAGATCAGTTGGACTTGGTATCCATTGATATTTCAAGTATGTAGTAATTACCATTTGTAGAAAAGAAGCTGAACTAAAAAATATCATGGTTAAAAAAAAACATCATCTTTTAAAAATTAATGATTTACAAAATTTAATATATATACAATGTGCTCCAAAGTGGGAATGAATGTTTTGGGAACATATATACACAATTAAATGGACAATGCAGAAAATGTTAAAAATTCTATAGTAGCTAGAAGGTTCTGGAGGACACAATTAAGTTAAAATATGGCCATAAGCGTCTAGAGTTTAAGCCCTGCCCCAGTAACATCCATTTATTTTCCATTTTTAATATTTATTGTAAACTATTAAATCTTACATGTCAATAAATTGTTTACATCACAATTTCATAAAGGTCTCTGCGCTTAATGTTATTAGGAAAATTTAAAGAAAAAGTAATATTATGTAATCAATACATGAGTCGTTTTTGCGATATGACACTGTGTTTAGCATTGCACTTATACGACGCCAGCAGTGAATGGCCAAATCGATTTTTACTCTAACCCTTAAAGTAACATCTTATGCGCATATTTATATATAAAAAATTTTAAACTTTATTGACGATTCAAAGTGGATAGAACATTTTTTACCCAACTTGGACAACCACTTTACCTTGTGGACGGAATAAATGAGTATTATGCTTGGTTATAGAAGTATAAGTATTTTGCAGTATGTGCGCTAAAGGGGTACACATATTTACCGTCGGAATATAGGTCGAAGTCTTTGTATATCCAAAAATAGGCTTAATCCTTTAATACAATATGAGAGTATAGTTCCTTGCAAAACACATATAATAGGAATATATATGTGAGCATTCTTTGTCCATGTTGAAACAATTAATCAATTATCCGAAAATATCATGGTGTTCTGGCTCTAAATTCCTCCCAAGATAAGTGCGAGAAAATGGTAAAAGGGCTGTCATGAATCTCTTTGCATTTCTTGTTTATATTAAGACCATTAATTGGCATTATCTGAAAGTGGTACAGGCCTTTGGTATCAAACTCTTCCCCAGATTAACGTGGGAAGAGAGGGTTGTTTATAAATTCCTTTCGCGTAGGTGAGAATGACGTTTAGGGGTTTGGTACCCGTGCGAAAAAAGGTGGACAGCCCTTCCATTTTATCGGTTCTCAAAAAAGAGGGGATATATTCTGTGTATGGATACCGGGTGGTATCGGGATTCCATTTTTGGTTCACGGAGAATAAAGAAGTGCTCTGGAAATTGTGTTTTTCTCTCCGCCCTTGAACCTCGAATCTTACATATATGTATATAAACCTTATTAAACCCTGTCAATATCAGATCTTGCCGTAAAGCCTCGTTAAAGTATTTTAAAACTGGGTTTAAATAATATTTATCTATTATAAATCAAGTTACACCTTGAATTTGCCTGAACCTTTTTTCTCGGATTTCATCTAATTAAGTAATACACTTTTTTAATATCTTATGTTTTAATTTAAAATAAATAAGTCCTGTAAAATTCTGGCAAAACCAGGTCTGGTATCATTAAAAATAGGAGTGGGTTCGCTTAAAAAAATCACATTTTCCTAACGGCATTAATGGACAAATTTAGGTTGGAATTTTGGAATAAACTTGGGAACAATAAGACTCACAAAGGAAACTCTCTTGTTGTGCGAAGGCTTCTTTCAAACTGCTTTCATAAGATAATTAAGAACTTATTATTAAAGATATTTCAATAAAAATACGTATATGCGAAAGGTTTTTCGAATTTTTGGCCACCGCTGATTTCACTAGAGCAACATTAATTATTAAGTAAAATTTGCTGTAATATTCATTTGCTTAACGTCAACATCATCGCTAGTAAGTAATATGCTCTTAAATAGACGCTTTGTCAGGAAAATATTATAAATTGCATGAATAATAGTTTCTTCAAGATTTATCTTACAATCAGTAAATAACACATATATAATAAATGATCATTCCTTAATGCTCGCAAATCGAAGTTAACTGTAAAATTAGCATTCCACGGCAATCATCAGGATATAAATGATGCAAATTGTTTTTAAGAGAGATGTAAGGTTCAACTTCAAGTTACGTGTAATACTTAATTATAAGGAAATTAATTGTTTACAAATATTCTCACAAATATGTTTTATGCTTTTAATTTAACTCTGCCTATAAAAACAAATAAAGGTCCAATCCAACAATGCAACAAATATTTATTGTTTTTATGGTTACTGCAATGGAATATGTCGGCAATGCATACGAGGAATCAAGAAAGATACCTACTATGGCATTAGCAGCATTATTCAGCTTTTGCCAAATATTTTACAAGATTGCGAAAAGCAGGCAATGCTGGTGCAGTTGTCGATTTAAATTTGATGTTAAAATCTACAACGTGATTTTTTTTTCAGTAGCAACCTCCTTTTAACAAAGGTCATGGAAATTTCAAGGCACTGTGTTTCGCTCTTTTTTCCCCCAGGCATGCCAAGTCATGAACAGAGTGATATCTTTTCCAGGGCTCCGTTTTATTCTGGCGAATTTTTTTGGCGCAGCACTATTGCACAATCTTTGAAAAAAGAAATAATTCCTTCTGCACTATAGAACCTGTTTTGTCACGAGCACTTTTTTTGCATTTAACAGTTTTCTAAAGATTTTCGAAAATGCATGAGTAGTTTCAATAAAAGATGTTCTATACCTAGCTCCAACCATTGAATCCTTTGTTTCTACTGTGTTTTTACTGCTTTCTTACAACTTTTTTTGTAGAAACGCTAAAATGTGACGAGTTCCATATATCCATATTAGTATCTACAAAATGAAATTTAACATTATGAGATATTCTCTCTAGAAAGGTGAATACGATAAATTCCCTGGATTCCCTATAAAAGTAAACGTAAGCGATGTAATTAGTAGTTACGAAGACGAGTGCTAACACACGCGTGTGTTAGGAATCCCAAAATAGGTGTTAGGGAAAACAATTGAATCTCGGGCACATCATAATAAACTATCCGGGCGAATGCACTGGTAATATACCATTGTCGTATTACTGAATGAGGCAAAATATATCGCTACCAATAACTTAGATCGATTTTTTACTCGGCTATGCATCGTCAAAAAGATCGTCCTCACCACATCTACCAAAGTAGTATTTAGTGCACTTGAGCTAAATTCTTTACTGTTTGTTATTGCAGAAAAAAAAATCCATGCACACATGAACAACATGTTTTTCGAACTTCCATGAACCTTTCGAAAAATTTTACCAAACATTTAACAAGGATAGTGCATTAAGGCGAAGGCCGATAAACTGCAATGAACCACGATTATTTGCAGAATTTATCCACCTTTGAAACTTATCTATAATGATTAGGTGTGTATGTTGGCAGGCGTTATTAAAACAGGGTTATTGCCCCGCCATTCCTACTGGTTATTTCAACCTGCACTTTCGATTAATATAATTTGCAGGGGTGACCTGCTCCCTCGATTTTTCAACCCTTAGTGTCCACAATAGTTTGGCCCTGCCTAAATGTTGCATGTTTCCATTAACACGACTCGTCGCGTAGAACCTTATACTGATGTTTACGTTGTAAAAGGGTAAACGGCGCTGCATATTAGCTTTATTATCAATGACGCATTAGCTCTATTATCAATGATGTATTAGCTCTACTTTCATGGAAGCTACGTCCAGGGTAAATTTTATTTTCCTAATGCAGCTTTGGAGTATGTGCATATTAAGTTGAGGTTAGAGTTAAATAGAAAATATTTTATAAAGGACAATAATTTCTCTACATGGATTCGAATAAGCATTGAAACAATCTTAAGGCTTATTCCATGCAAATTGTGCATTACGCATAAGTTGTTCATATTTTTAGGTCACCGATAAAGCTATGGGTAGTAACAACAGCATGAGCAATTATGCACAGAGATAAATAAAACTTAATCCGAATTACCATTTGTAACCAAGGTTGCGAACACGATTCTATAGTATATGGAAATGTCGTTTGCTTTATTGTTTATTTATTTCCTTGGCTATTAAGTCTCGTGGTGAAAATCTTACTACCGACATTAATCATTTATGGTTTCATATCCAAAAGGGATATTTTAGAATTACCTAAGGGTATAAACCAATTGTATGATATAATGATGTTACAGTTAATTGACCAAAGCACATGGAGCCGGGTCATTAAATAGTAATGGGTAAAGTTAGAAGTTTCGGTATGGCCTTTTGCATAAACCGTGACTTTGCCTCCTGTTTAATCGTACAGACTACAGATATTTAAGATGTAAAATAACTACTTAAAACATGTTGCAAATCGCCATTATGGAATGATTTTCTGCAGTTCATCGACATTTGCTAGCCGCAAATGCCTATGTAGATTGAAATAGATCAGCGAAAATGTCAGGGACAAATCTGTATCAATGAGAATTGACATTTGTTGTATGACTGTAGGATTGCAGTGATTGTTACTATAAGTAAACTGTTAAATACATATAAAGCGACAGATATATTTTATATGGAATACAGATTTACTTAACGTTCGAATAAATAATTAAGTTTTTATTGTAGGTGAACTGTGTCAAGATAAAATTCTCAACGATTTCATATTAAAACATATAATTCTCTTATGATTCCAGAGTTATTTCATGAAAATTGGAATTTGGTCAACGATTAATCTATCAGATTATCATTATTTATTGGATTTCAGAAAATTATAACCATCATAATTGAAAAATAAAATCTACTTGTGTTCCGGTTGAGCAGAATGCAACTATACCGAGGGGCACGTTAATGACGATCCCTGCAGTATATCTGGACATATATTGATGAAGAAAAGCTATTGTTAGGAATTCTCCCACGAGAAATTATTAAAAATAGTTTTCATTTCTACTTTAACTATTGGCAAATTAAAAAAAAACACAAGATCTCCTAAAATGTCACAGTAAATATGCGTACATTTGTACCCTACACGATTCCTTGAAAAATTATCCATATTTTCACTATTTTGTATAAAAACTTTGTGTTCAAATACAAGTCTATTCACAAGTTTTCTCTGGAGGGGTATACTTGAAACGCAACTTGAAAAATAGCGGAGCGAAGACACTGTCCCTACTTGCAATCTCCTTATCTATGTCCTTCTGGTCTCGTATGGTGTTACCTATCCTGATATATACCTCTGAGAGAAATTTTTGCTTTTTCCTTTGGCAATGGAAATTATTCTTGCATGTTTGCGTTTTTTCCTTAGATGTTTCTCTTTGTGTTGTGGCATTCATACGTATATGGTCATTCTTGGGTATTCGGTCACTTCGTCATTTAGTCTTGACCTTCTATGGCCTTTCCTGTCGTGTTTCTCGCAAGGGCATTCAGGGGTCACCACGTGGAAGTGCAGATAGGTCTTTGAACCCCTTGTATCTTAACCACCAACCATATCTTATTGAAATGAGGATTCCTAAGGAGACTTTCTGATGTACCATCACCATTAATGTGTCAATGTCAATTTAAATTATTGACACGAAATGATAATACCTGACAAAGTTAAACTAAATTGGTAATGTTTGGTATTGTTGAAATGCAGTGATACGGGTTTTTTAGGAGTTTTGAAAGATGGTTAAAATTTGAAGAGGGTGGTACATGTAATACCATTATCCTCATGCGAGGACAAAAACGATTATGTAAACACATTCGTATAAAAACGAGTTTGATTATTAATTAACCTTATATTTTGCGCTATAATGAAATCCTTACGTTACTATGTTAATTCAGATAACACAAGAAACTACTCAACAAATATCGGAATCTGCTTAAGGTTAGTAACAAGCATGAAATCTGTTTAGTATTTCCATGAAGCATGAAACGAAACTGCATGGTACTTGTTACAAGATGGCTTTTGATTTACCCCATCCAAAAACCATGCAATGATGCCAAATATACGTTTTTCTCAGACGCGCCCAATGTAAATCTATACATTTAACGACTATTAATCCTACTTTTATTAAAAATAAACATTACATAAGGACTTTTGATTGTGTTTGTTTACTGCAACACCTATTAATGAGATGAAAATATATTCAGCAGATTCCAAAATCACTTTGTGTCAAGGTCGTTTAATACTCGTAATTTTTTGTTAATTTCCAAAGTGGACCTCAATCAAGGACTCATATGAGCACATGTTACAAATTCTATTAATTTTGGTACAAAGTTATTGAATTCTCCATTAGGGCAATACAACAAAGGTATTAATGCAAGCAAATCGTCATAATGGAGTTACCAATCTTTGATAATTTAGTGATTCATGACTGTTGCGAAAGGCTGACCTATGGAATTAGTGTATTATTTTTAATTAAAAATCTAACATATTTTTTTATCGCTTTATATGCCTTGCTCATGAAAGTGCTGTCTTTCTTCATTTGATTTTCTTGTTCGTTCCAATTGAAGTTGAAACGAGGAAGTTTAACCGAAGTTCCTCCATTCAATCATAGTAATGTCCAGTAAATATATATTAGAAACATATTTAAATTTGTCTTATTACCATCTGCCACTTCCTTCCATAGCATGCGTTAGAACTGGTATTCTTATGTGACACTGAAGACTCCGTTAAGGAAGACAACAGTATAATTATTGTCAATGTTGTATATATTATTGGTTTCATTTATACTGACATCAGAATACTTCATAGACAATGATTATTAAGTTATGCTCAATTGGGCGCAAAATTACTGCTTTCTTTCGTCATATCGCTAAAATAAACGGCCGTCACGCCTTAAACGTGCATTCCTCATGGGAGGAGAAGCGTATCCTGGGACGTTTGGAGAAAGGGGCACAGACATCGGAAAAAAATCAGTAATCTTTGACTTTCAGAGAAGTTCTCTTTCTTATGGCCACTCTGAAGTTTCTAAATGCATAAAATGTTGTGTTTTGACGGAGATTTTGACCTATATTGATGTGAAACATCCGGTACTGATTTGCATCAATAAGTACATTCCGCGTACTTTTTAATTATGTGTAACGTAAATATTTTCTTGAGTGCATGAACCGAAACGCATTGTTCAAAAATCAGCAATAAAATGGGTGTAGAAGACAATACCGACAGTGTGAGAAAGGAAACTGAGACATCGATAATTAGACTAATATTTTGAGGCCATAATGATCTTTTGTTTTTTAATACATTTAGTTTAACGCACGCTATCGCCTTCTCTATTGAATTGTTCTATTTTCTCCATTACTTTCAGTGCATTACAAATTTCCGCAATTAGTTCGAATTGTCACATACTTTTTCCAATTTCCTGTTCTTTATGAGAAACATTTTATCAAATAATCGTTTATTGATGGAACCTAGAATTCGCTGTTTTCGTTTGGGATTAAGATTAATTCCCATATTTGTACACACTGGATTATTTGAACCGTTCGCGTCCTCACAATAAATTTAATCAAAATTCGAACCCTAAAGTCTGAAGACATTTAATCTAAATCGTTAAATGAATTTAAGCGATTCTCTGAGTGTAACCTTTAGGGTAGAGAACTATAAAGAAAGTATCTCTGCATACGTAATGTAACGAGCCACTATTCCCTTTTATTAATAAGACTATCCGTCTACTCCGCTACTTCTATAAATTCCCTACGTCATTCAAGCTTCCTGGCTCATAAAAATTCTTATCATTTTATCCACAAGGCAAAAACATATTCACGTTTGTAATATGAAATACTTTTTACAGTTAACCGGAATAATATGTATAATGGAGAACTGGTATTACGGCTAAAACTACTGCCAGTACTGGTTTTGGAAAAAGTACTACTATACCTATTTTGTAACACTATACGCGGCCTACAGAACCAACTAGTGTAGTCACCCGTTATGTTTGTGTAGAGAGACAAGTTAAAACTAAATACTAATTTTATGGCAAAAAGATAGCTCGCCTAATATTTTTGTGCCATCATAATGGTTTTTGTGTAAAGAAAGCTATTGTGCCGAAGGCCAAATGATCAAAATACTTGTAACCATATTCTGAACATAATTTGTATGAGAACCAACCAATTAACCAAAGTTTGTATTATGGAAATTACCTCAGTAAAGTTACATGAGTTCTGATTTTTTGTCACTAAGGAAATATTAGTCAATCTCCAATACTTCACATGTCCACAGCTATAATACCATAATAATACCTTGCATTTACATGCGTTACTATAAATTATACTACTATTTACAGACAAAATAACAATAATTACGTAAAAAGCAAAGCAAACGAAATTTTAGGAAATGAATGTAGTGTCCATGGTTATTACATAATGCTGTTTGCCAAGTAAACTCCAGAGTATAAGTCAAGATTAATATATATTCTATTCTTTTGGTCTACAGGAACAAAAGATGTAGTTGTCACGTTGCATTGTCATTCAATAAGAAGGAATTGAAAAGTGGAATTGAACAACAAGTGCCGAAAACAATGGATGAGGTGGACGGCAGCCATGGAGGGATCATCAAAAGAGCGAAATCGTTGAAGAGAGGGAAACCCGAAGAGAGGATTACCGATAGAGTAAGTACTTAATTGCTTCACAGGCTCAATATTGTGTTAATTCAAAAATATGCTATATTGGATTACTGAGGTCGAGTAAGTAAAGATGATCGTGATGATGAATAATACTTAGTTTATAATCTCAATGATAAAGACATGAAATTCTCTATGACGATAGAATTATAAAAAGAGATATTTACTTGGAAAATCCAGAAAAACTAAATTCCTGTTACGCGACTAATGGATAACTTTTGACGTGTTGCCGAATGAAAAAATAAATGTTTGTTTATTAAAAACCATTGGAAGCAGACATCTCTTTGTGTAAAGTGACAGATATCGATACAAAAAGTCCATATACAACTAGACATTACAACCTGTACAAATTAAATGTATCTCATTCGCATTGAAATCTTCTTTTTTCTTTTATCTTGAAATATCTATCGAGCGCTTGCAACCACGATTTGATATACCACATTAGGGATTATTATACAGGGAGCGTCAAAAAGTACTCGTTCAATTGATGGTTATTTATAGGTGTTTACGTAAATGTTATATTTTCCTATATAATAATAACCGTCTAAATCCTAGTTTAAAGATAAGTAATGGTCTTAAGAATTACTTTTTCTTGCAATATTGTTAGAAATTAAAAAAATAATTTTTAAATTTATATGTAGACCGTCTGTATATGCTGAAAATGTTAAAGTTACTTTTTGAAATGTAACGAAATGGATTTAATAAACAAACAGCAAATAGGTACATATTCCCTTATTTCTCTTAAGAGACGAAGTCAAGTCCCAAACGATAAAGTTACACATTTTTATGATGTTTAGCGTAGCGGCACTTTCTGAGATAAACGAAAATGTCGGCGTTTTCGGCAACGGTGCGAGACTCTTCGCCCAGTTTGCAATAACTTTGAATCCATCATTTAATAAATAATTTACGTTTTAGAGCCTACAGATAACCAACCGTACCTTATCTACAGGAATTGTTGATTATTTCTGGAATGCCTGCACATCGGAAGTTGTTCATTCCGTAAATTAACCTTATAGGTACAATACATGTGCGCATGATTGTTAGTAATGTAAGAAGTACGTAATGTAAGGTTTTATGAGACAATTTTGTTGTATCCATATCTTTTTGATACGCGATTTGAATGAATTATTGAAATTTGAGGTTGCTGCAAGTTTTCGATATTCGTGTTAAACCCTAAAGTTGCATTATTAAACTCTGTCGTTCGTATTCCTCGTAATTCGTTTGTTGTGATTCGCGATGTTCGGAAAATGAACTTATTGAATGGTTCGCAATTTTCCGCATTGCAAATTTTCCGTTTCTGAACTCTTTTCCGTTTTTCCGTTTAACCAATTTTCATTTCTACTCTTCCTTGTGGTCAATTAATAAAAGGGCGAATTGAAAACTAGGTGATAGTTTTACGTTACTTGACTATACCTAAAGTTCTTTACTGCAACAGCATTTATTTATTGGTCAATGAAGGAATTTAAAGTACGTATATCGAGATAGTCGCATGTGAATGTGAACATACAAATGGATAATGGCATAGGAGTGAAAAAATAGGATACGCAGGTGATTTGATGTTGGATAGTTGGTACATTGCCATACTAAGAAATTTCAGATATTATATAATTATACTATATGCACCCACGGTTTGTCTAGTAGGCTTGCTAAATTCGTCCGAAATTTCTGTTTTTATATATATTATAATAACATTGTTTGTTTTACTTCTATTAACATTTAATAAACACAAACAAATTTTTATTTGAGTTTTCCACTTCTTTTATATTCACTGTGCAGCTTATGGAAGTCGCCAATATGGTCCCTATATTGTCGTTTCCAGTCCAGTCAAGATGTGCGTGTGCACATGGTCAACCATTCCATTTTGAGACTATATTTACGTGTTTTTTAAACGTCACGTAATACTTAACACAGGATATATACCGTTCCTTACATGTACACGCGTAAAGCAATTAAAACAATGGATTTATACGGAGCGAAAGAAAAAGGTGAGTCGAGTGTTTTTAACCGAAACATCCACAAATTACACTAAAGATTTTATGGTTTTTTCATGCACACATCAGAAATGACATGTCAATTAATTTATTTCTAAAATACAAGCCATATAGGGTGTCCTATACAACAATTAACTTTACAATCGCTTCTACCTCCAACAACGACCACTGTGTATATTAAAAAACAGTACCTTCTTCATGATATGCGAAGGCATAGGCAAGATTAATCTTTTACAGGACAATGAAGTGAGGAATGGAATGAATAAGCAAGGTACTCAGTACTTCGTACGTGCTGAAACAAAAGAACCGACTGGCAGTACTCTACGAGTACTGAGCATGACAGTGTCTACAATACTTTACAAAATTGCTGTGTGGTTCCTTTGCCGCTAAATAATTGTTTTCAATTGCTTAGTACAAGGCAAATGAATTGTCTAGTTGTAATGGAATTTTTGACACAGTTAACCGGTAATTAACAACAACGCCGCCTCCGCCGACATTCTAAGTACTGCCGCCGGCGGTATTTGACTTGACCATTTCTTTGGCGAGTCTTACCGCGATTTTTTATAACAATATTCGCTGCAACTAGTGTTCAGTTGTTATTCGATACGAGCGATATGAAGGTGTAGACGAGGCTTAACGTAAATTTTCCGGTTTCACCTTTTCGACGCGGATTTTGCACGAAATATAACTAATTTGTTATTTTACATTTTTGCTGAATAACTTCTTGATCACCGT
Organism: Euwallacea fornicatus; assembly: GCF_040115645.1. NCBI lineage: Eukaryota > Metazoa > Arthropoda > Insecta > Coleoptera > Curculionidae > Euwallacea > Euwallacea fornicatus. The sequence goes on from NC_089552.1 coordinate 5,040,708, forward strand.
ATGTATATTTCAATTTTGTCATTAATAAATGTGTGAGGGTTAATGTCCAGTGGAAGTATCCAACTACAAATCGTGCAGTGGTGTAGGAATTGTTGCATAGCTGAATATGTGAACCCAGTTAAAGTTTCTTTGGGATTTGATTATGGCATCACAGGTACGTTTATCAAACAGGTGGCACGCTAGGTGCAGGTGTATGAGTGATACATTCATGGTCAATATCATCTTCTACATAGAAAAGGCATATGGTCCCCACGGTATTAAAAATAACGTGTTTAAATTGAGAAATTTTAGAAGTTGCAAACGATTTTAATGTGATTTCATTTCAGTTGTTTCTATGACCGAACTTTCTCACGATATCGTGAAATATAATTTAAAACATTACTTTTAAAAGTATAGAATCATTCGATGGACACACCTAGAATTTTGCGTAATTTAAAGTTTATTAGGAAGTTTTAAGCCTGTTTCATTCCACCCTCACTATCGCTTATTTTTCAAACCTCACTCTATAGCATTTCATCTTTTGCAGTAAATTAAATTGTTACTGCAATAAGTTCTGCCTAAACAATTATCCTACAAAGTTCCTTTATGTGAGGATAGATCACTTTCCCGCCTCGTTAACAAATGCAACGGTTTAATCCTTGCATTTTAGAAATATGAGTTTAAATGAGAAAACTGTAGCAGTTTTATTCGTGTTTTAGGACTGAGTTATTCACATTCAGCGCATAAAATAGTACGTCTTAAAGTTTTACTAAAACTTGATCTTATACGGATCGCTTTTTTATTTTTTACTTATTTGAATTATATCGGGATACAATCAGTCTGTTTTCAGGACATTATTTGCTGAAAAACTGGAGTATTATTTGCTTTCAGGGACACTGTACTGAAGTAACTCTGAATTTCCCAAGACAGTAATTTTATGGCCTAATGGCATTAATGAGTATGATGGCATCTAAGAATTATCCACCAAGACCATATAACTTGGCTTCTTGTGATTTTTCCTTAATACCATACGCAAGATTTTATTTTTCTTTCACTTGTTCCAAATTTACTGAAAAAGTAACAGGAAAATACGTATGTATATGCTCTTGCTTATGCTGATGTAGCAGGCCTTGTGAACACAATAATCATAATTGGCAACACAATGAGGTAACATAATGCACATTGTTCGACACTCAAGTAAAATGTGTTACTATGTTTTTATAGAAAATGATAATTTTCAACACGAAAAGTGTTCCAGTCACTTATAAACAATGCACGTTTTTTATAAATAATCCCGTAGTTCCGAAGCAGTGATGGATATCAAAATGTGGTTTTCGCCATTAAGTTTCACATAAAAATTGAGCTACAAGCACCGCTATCAGCTTTTGTCAATGTCTCTTAGAAATAGGAAGATATCTTTAAAAGTGGTCAGTTTGACCCAATCTATAAAAGCATTTGAATAATCGAAAACGAACTCAATAAGAATTTTAAAAAATCTTATTTGGGTAAATACTTATAAATTTTAATGAAAGGTGAAATATCAATATATGATATGTATCTTCAATATTTTATTTAATATATTTTTAATTATATTTAACGTTTTATAATATTATATATAATATATTAATGTACGAATAGCTGGATGTGAGAAAATAATTACATCAGCATCTATTCGAATAAATGACAAAATAAGTATTAAAACAAATTTGTCTTTTTTTTAAGGTATAATAACGTTGGTGACTACAGTTTTAAATAGTCTTTATGGTATTTTTTGCCATTTGAACAAAATTTAGTAAAATAAATAATTATGGACATGTGAATCTTTGAAAGCAATGTAAAACTTCTTATTATTGAGTATAAATCAGTATCAAAATGAATCAATGAATTTGGAACGTTTTAGGTAGAACATGAAAGCTTCTTAGTTTTTATAGCATAATATGCAGTAATATTCATTGTCATAAAATTCTTTATTAACCCATTAACGCCCAGTGATCTATATATAGATCGCAGAAAATAAACAACCTTTATGACATAAATTTGTTTATTAAAACTATTTTTATTGGTACATAAGGTTAGCTTATGCAGGTGGTTAAGTATGCAGCGAGAACTGCATTCGTACGATGGTCTTCAGTTAACATTTTGTGACAAATGTAATGTTACCTTGTGTACTCTTTGCTTTCCTAATTGGCACAATAAGTAGACCTGTACTTACAATTTATTTAGTTTTTGTATTTTTTTTATTAAATAGTTTTTGTAAAAAATAAAATTTACGAATTTAACGCCTAAATAATTTAACCAAAAATAAAATTAAAAAATATACGACACATTCCAGTGATCTATATATAGATCACCTATTTTTTAAAAAACCGCTGAAAAAAAAAATACATTTCAAGATGAATTTTCAAATATGATGCTAAAAGACTAATTCGTGAAGAAAGCAGGACCTTTTTTCACGACAAAATAATTTGGGCGCTAACGGGTTAAACAACTAAGGACTACAGATATGGATTCACAGTTAACATCTATATACTTTCAGTCCCTTGTAATCTTTGCTTAATTAAATGTGTAATTCTATTTTTTGCAGCCACTATGAAAGCATATACGCTTTCGCAGAACACTCTGTAGTGTCGAAACGATGATAGATGTATATTAAAATATACTTTGCGCTTTTAATGCGCATTGCTCGACATTCCAGGGAAATGTGTTACTGTTCTTAAACTACGAAAGAAACTTTTGAACACGAAAGGAGTTACAGCTGCTTGTAAACAATTTACGTTTTCTAAAAGTACCGTGTATCACCGAAGCAGTGGTGGACATCACAATGCGATTTTCGCCCTTAAGCTTATTATAAAAATTTAACCAAAGTCACCGTTATCGGTTTTCTTCTATATCGACTAAAATACCCTTTAAAAGCATCCAATGAGAACATCTCGCCCATATAAAAAAATAAACAAGCCTTTCTAATATTTTTCCTTGGGAAACGTGCTATTAATGAGTGATGTACCAACAACGATTAATAACCACACGTTTATTTTGAGTAATGTGTAAGTAGATATGCAAATTATTATACATCAACATTACACAATGTTTTGATAATCTGGCCGCTATGTTTACTCGGATAAATCACATAAAATAAAACTTTGCATTACCTTGACGTATTAATACATAAATACGAATTTTGTGCTAATTTTACTTAAGCTGCATAAAGTATTTCATTATTAATCTATGAGAATTCACACGAGCGCTGCTCTAGAACATTGCAACATGTCTTCAATACTCAAGAATCAAGGGTTTTATTACCACTACGAGTTCTAATACTGTGTAACTTATTACCTCAGTAAACATAACACTTTCGTATTTTTGGTCTTACAGGAAACATGAGTTTTATCATCGTGATTGCTTGGTAACTTAAATGAGACACAGATCTCCTGACTCGGTTACGACTTTCACCACGCAAAAACGACTTCATACCAAACAGTAATAGTACCTAGTGGGTAAACTGCCGTTGGTGATGATTCTGTTACGTTACCTTCACATTCGTAACTTTTTAAGAATAACCGATTGTTGGTGAATTTCAGAGCCTACAGGTGTTTCGTGTGGAACTGAAATGGTAATGGCTATTATGGACATAAATGTCTTAAGCACAGATAACTCCCCAAGGCTCGCTAATGAAAACTGAGGTAGAAAGTTACTTTTTACGCCCACTTAATTGTCTAGGAGCTCGATGCAATTAGTTGCACAGCAACAAAACGTATATTGAAGGAAAAAGCTTGTATCCTTATTACCTGTACCTTCTTAGGAATGATCATGTCAGCTTCCATATACATAAATAAACCAACCGACCACTTTTACCTTTTAGAAGACGCCGCCATTACGGATGTTTTTTGTTCTTTGCGAATTTTTTCATTTTTACCTTAAAAGGATCGTCGAGTTTCTTAATAGGGCCACGATCTATAATAGTAGAATGATTGATGACAGCTCTGACGCAAATTCTTTATACGAACTGGAAAGACCTTGGTGTTGCAAATTAGAAGTAGCGAGAGATACATGATATGCAACGTTTCATTTTTATTGTCATTAATTTTAATAATCTTTCGAAACAATGATTTTGTTCTGATGTGAGTAGGTTAGCTCTGCTAAAGCGGGGCGGATACGTTTATTATCGTGGGTTGATCAGATTCTGGAGGTAACATTAATTACCAGTAGTGGAACTTCTGATAAAGACAGAATTTCAATTTAAAGGAGTGCAGCGTAAACTACGATTGCAAGTTTTTTTTATTTTTCATTTCAGGTTATTCAGTTCATGTTTTTTAATCCAAATATTTGTCAAATTTTTTACCGAAATACAGGATATTTAAGTTTCATATGAAAAAAAATCCTATTTCTTTCAGTTCTTGAGATTTGAAATTTCGTAGGCACACAAGTACGTTCTCTTTAGAATCTATTTTTAAAAAGAACAAAAAGTTCCTTGAAATATACGTCTCAGATTGAATTAAAAAAAATCGAAACCCTTTTGAAAGTGGGTCCTATAAATGGTATTTTCTAAATACCTCGAACGCTAATCGAGCCACATAGATATTTTTTGACCAACGAAGTTTTTACTACAAATCCATAGCCGGTATTAGAAAGTTTCAATCGCCGCCAATGACTAGAATCTGGGAGGAAAATCTTTAATAAATACGTACGAGTTACTTTTATTTTAATAAATACTGGCCGAAAACAATGAATCTCTGTACGTTTTGCATAATAAATGTCTTCTTACTCAAAACAAATAGGGTGCAACGTTTCCGAGACATTCACGAATTTGTATATAAGTCAATGCACGCTAGAGGTTGGGCTGATTTTCTCAAATGCAGAGTTGGTGTAACTCAGAAATGTTATTTCTACGACCGAATTTTTCTGAGGATTTTAAACACTCGATTTCATCTGCGTGGCTTCAATAGTGTGTGAGATTATTAGAAAACACTGTTTGTCGAGCGCCACTTTTCAAGGGATCTAGATAGAACAAAAAAGTACTCTTTAGAATCATGATTTCGATTCTCAGTTTATTGTAAAAATCTATAGGGTGGTACGAAACTACCCCTCTTTCAACATAATTTGTTATGCATCTGAAAATTTAAATAAAATCACATGAAACATACGCACCCCTTACGGAATAAACGTGTGCATTCCTAGATATTTTTGGAAATAACTGAATAAGGGTGATTGACAGAAAATTAGTTTGGGGAGGAAAAATTGCTCCTGACTCTCAAAAGAGCACCAAACTGTTGATTTTGACAATATATTGTGAATGGTAATTACGCAATTTTTAACAGCGATGTGCTTATACAGTGGTGTGCGTCAAAATTTTCTATTCGATATTTCAAGAACTGAAGGAGCACTGAAATAAAATTAAAAAAATAGAATGTGAACTAGCCGTACGTCGCTAACGGAAGATTATTGAAGAATAGCAAACTATTATTAATTTCGCTTGAAGACTTTTTAACTTTGTCCATTTAATTTCAAGACACCATATGTATTAATCAAAAATTACACTTAAATTACACTCGAGCACCAACATAACGAGATGACTTAGGATTCAAACTTGTTGTGCTTGAAGAAGCTTCATTCATTTATATTCATATTGCATTAAGAGAGGCCTCCTCCTTCAGAGTCGGGCTCTTTCGCCATATTATGAGAATAAAGTTTTCAGACAATAAGTTTTCACGGTAAATTACCGGTAATTGTTGGATACTTATTCAATTGCCCTCGACTATGTCATGAATAAATGGATTGAAATATATTATTTACTTCACATTTTTCATAAAAATGGTTTTCATGAATCAAAAAGAAAGTACAGTTTAGTTCGTCTCACCCAGTAAAAGTTAATTCCATAATTATATGAGGTCAAGATGTCATTTTATATTTATTAATACATACGCTGCAGGTGTGTTTACTTCAAGAATAAAAAACTTGCAGGGTATGGCTACAGTGCAATTATCGCTGTCGGAGTGCAATTACTCTGTAATTTTTCGAAAATTGAATTCCTCAAATAGACATACGAGGGAGATATTGGTTGTAATAAATGTAACAGCATTGATAACTACAGCCCAATCGAACAAATAATAAAGTTGACAATACACGCCTTAGCAGGAAATTGAAAAAAATGTTTCACTTCTCTGTATCTTAAAAAACAAGGTCATAATATTTCAGATCGCATTTTACTATTTCGCAACTAGTTGGGAGACTTCTTGTGGGTTTGCTGATTTATTGGATTCTGGTCGAGATTCTTATTGCTTAAAAAGCCAGTGCCAATAAAAATGTTTTTTGATGTCATAGAAATTAATATAAATGTACGTTACCTTTTATAAAAGGGTTTTAACGGTATTTATGTTATAAAAGATACCACATATAAGTAATGTGTAGGTAATTAATTACCACATGACTGAGAGCGTTTTAATAGTTTCAAAGAAGAAAGTGGTTTATTTATTTCTGCATTGTCAACATGATTGCAAGATTTGCTATCTTCGACGGACGATTATCGAGAAAGGACCGTTGTTTCAGGTGAAATGTGAAAGATAAATGACTTTTCGACCACCTAAGAAAGTAGTAACGGATTTTCAAGGAATTTCAAATGCAACTAATCAGTTTGCTCATGGTCATTTCCATTCTCCATAAATCAGTTCCAGGTGAAAAGAAAAGTTTTTTCAAAATTAGCTACATTTTCAAGTGTTGAACGAACGAAAGCGAAATCCCAATGTCCTTTCTCAAATGGACACTGCTCAGATCGATTTACTGCACTCGTAGATGTTTTCATGTTTCTGTGTAAAACTCGATTGCGTGATTTTGCAGATATCTAGGTCAACAGGTTCACTTATGGATGAGCATATGGTGGGTTTTATTGTTTGTTTTCAATATCGCACACGGCAGGCTTCGTCGATAACATCATAAAATTAAGTCGTCGTCTATTCTGCATCAAATGTGTCGCCAGTAGGCGTAAATCTCAGATTAAGTTGTTAAAGGAAAAATTTTAAGTTTATAATACGAAAGTAGACAGTGCATCACCTCAGCGCATGTGGGGTGTAAATCGCGTCATAATGTGGTAATACCATACTGCTCATTCGCTCAGATTTGCATAAATAAAATGGCATTTATTACGCCAAGGCTAGCAGAGCAAATATGATCTTCACACGATTTTTTTTCTTTCTAGGTGTTTAAGTGGTACTTATGGATGGACATTCTACACTGAAATCACGAGCATAACTGAAAAACTATACTGCGTAAAACTCGTCTGATTTTCCTGTTGTAAACGTACATTGCTTTTGAGATCTGTGTTAGTTAACGTATAAATATACGTTATTTTCAACACACAAAAATGATGCCGAGAAATTCCTCACCGCTCATTGAGAAGGAGATTATTTGCACCTATAAGGTACAATTTTCGACCTAGATCGAAAATAACCAATTAAAAAATTATTAACAGTATCGGATAAAATAATTAACACTTTGTATTAAGGAAGTCAAAAATTAATAAATTAAATCAAATCGTAACAACTAATGCCAGTGATCGTTATATACCAGAACACGTTTAACCATATTGAAGTTTTTCAGGTATTTCCTTTTTTAGGTATCTTTGAGAATTAATGTCGATATCACCATGACGTAAATTAGTCACACATTATAACTGAAACCGTCATTTGTGCCGCGTTTAAATCATTATTAGTGATCGACCAACATTTCATCTACGTTTACTGTTCAAAGCGCAATTCTTCTTTAATGAATAAACACCATTTAATCTGACTATAATCATCACTTTCATCGAAAACCATAACGATTTCTTTGCTCGTGCCGTACATTTGGCCGGGTTTTCCGTCTGCAGTCTAATTAACTTTATTAAAACGGTTAATAAAGAGTGTTTCGTTTGATTTCATTCTCATGATACACTTTAGTTCTTTTAACAAATTAGCGACATAATAAATAATGTATTTTTTATATTTAAATTGACTCCTTTGGCAAATCTCTTGATACGATAAGTATGGATACGCCACTGGTTAAGTAGGTTGGATGAAGATGAGCTTTCATATTCACGTGTTTGCTGGTAACAGAGTCATGCACGACTATGTATATTCAAATATACCCAGGATTGAATTTCTTTTGGACGATATTACGCAATTTTTTTCTCACGTAAAGCTCCAATTGGTTCCGCGTTTAGAACTGTGAGAATATAGAGTGTGCCATTTCATGGATAATTGTTTAAGTGTCTGTCAACTGTAAACATTATAAAAGCGAAATGGGAAGGTTTGGCGAATGGTGTGAGAGCCATTAAGTAAGAGTTTTAGTGAGAATTTCCTGGCTAAACTAGGCGACAAAGTTAAGAAAGAACGATCATTTTTACGATTGTTTACCTATGTCTTTGCTTTACAGCGTGTTACAAATATCGAAAATATGCAGCTGCCAAGTCACGTCGAATGCATAAGGCCTGCGAACTTTTCCCCAGACTTTTAACAATCTCACGAATGATTGACCTCAGTTTTTGAACATCCAAAAAGTACTCACATAAAGTTGGCATGGTCTCAAAAATACCTACTCAATTTTTAAATGCTGGACAACTCAAAATTTATATGAGACGCCCCTAATTGTTCCACTTGACTTAATTAACGACGGTGTTTTTAAATAAGGCCATAAACTTTGACACGCTGTTATGTAATGTTTTAGAAAGTACCCAAGTCATTTAACCACTTCATATACAAACACATACACGTGACGAGAATAACTGGAAGACTGCAACAAATTCAAGTAAGATGAAAAGGCAATCTTCACAGCTGAATGATCCTGAATTCTCTTTTAAGACAAAAAAGGCAATCTCGCTTCCTTTTCTCTTGAACGACATTTCTGAAATATTTGCAAATGTATTTGGTTTTCTGCACAATGAATTATTTACTGTTACTAAATTAGTAATTAATATGAAGGACAAATTTTATAATAGTAGTTATCGTTTATTTTTCTTTTCTTTTTATTTAACAACTGTTCTTGGTGACTTGGGGCGATTTCGGTTGGCGAGAGGTATGCGTTCTGTACCCCAAATTGGTATATTTAATCCTTATTTAAACTGACGAATGGCCCGCAGGGAAGATCACGTTAATTTGTGGTACCAGAAATCTACCAATCGCAAGTCGAACCTACTTTTGGCCTTTAACACGTACACTATTCTGGATAATAATTAAAATCTTCTGACTTGATTTATGTGCATCTTCCAACCATCACCATAAAAAATCGGACATTTACAACATATAACAGGTACTCGAGTTCTTTTTACTGGTCACCCTTCAAAAACTTTATATTCTTCACATTAACATTATAATGGAAAAAAAGGTATATTTAAGATATCTATGGTTGACTTAAATTGATTCACGAAAGATAAAACTCGAAACTTACAGGAAACAATGAAAAAGTGAAAACATTCACAAGAAAAGTGTACTCTCCACTTTGCGATGGTAATTTTTAAAATATCTCTTCTTGATCGCCTCGTACGGGTGCCCCCTTTTCTTAGGTGCGTTCAGTATGTGTTCTGACACCTTCTGGAGATGATTTATTGCACAATAAGAATTTCCGGATGATGTTAAGTTGCTTATGCCTTTCTAAATATTTGCACATTTCTCGTTATTATGTTGCTGCGTATTTGCTGTGATACTTTCAGGAAGCAGTTGAGCTGCAAGAGTCCAAACGGTTCGATTTGCAAGTGCAGTTATTAGTGAGTCAAAACGAGGAAAATATGAGCTTGTTTGTACAGTTACTTACAGCTCTTTTGTTTATAAATATTCATTAGCTTGTGATTATGTCAGGCTTAATCAACTATTATTAAACACCACCATAGTTAGAAGCAGTCACTTAAAAAAAATCGTACCGATATAATGGAAAACCTTGATCGGTGTGGCCTTATCAAACGAACAACATTTTTGCACTTGCATTACATCGGGATTATAAAATTTGTTGGGGAATCAAATCATAAAAGAAGAAACTAATTAGCAAGTGCCCATTTTAAGAAATGATTTAATCTCACGATAAGTCGTATCAATCTCTAAAGCGTTGATCAAACATTTCAGCAAATGATCTACGCTTTAGTTAATCCGTGTTTGTTTTACACTAAACCCTATTACTAATATCTCACACTATTGGGAAGGAATTAGTTGCAATTGCTTATGTCTTGTTGTTATATACGTTAATTATTTACAAATTATATTTATTGATAGGTAGATAATGGATCTATTTTAAGTGTTGAGGCAAAAAATACGGTTTATATAACATGTATAGTTTTGGGCATTAGAGTTTATTAACACCTAAATTCGTGCTTTCTCACACATTAAAACGTCCGATAGTAGTTCTACTTTTATTAACACGACTCCACACATAGGTTTTTTTAATTGCGGCAAATAAATCAGTAGTTTGTCATCGAAACTGGTCACAGAACAGGTTTGATGCACCAGGTAGAAATCCCCAAAGGTTTTCTGATAATTAATTAAAATTAATTGTAAGTATTATGTATGAAAGTTATTCAGAATTGCTATTCAGCTTTAACTCGTGTCATATTGTGGGATCTCGCTCATTTCAATCCGCAAAATTCCACAGGTTACACAAAGCTACATATTTCCTATTCAGTTCCATGAATTAAGTGAACCGAATCATAGTAATTCATCAACTGAGTCTTTTAAAAAGGAAAAAGGCCGTAAAAAGTTTTTTATAAAAAATTTTCTTCGCACTAGACGTCTAAGCCATGGCGATGTTCAAGTAGTATAAATCTTAAGTGTAGATAGTTACGTACGTATCATAAGTACAAAGACCGGAACTGACCTTTTTTCCTCATGAGGTGAACCTTGTAAAAACACCCCACCCAGTTTTCTGGAAGCCAGGTAATGTAGGATTCTCCCTAGTGTTCTCTCTCCCCCTCATCCAGCCAGAATATGGAGAAAATTGTCTCAGACGCCTAACAGTAATCACGTGAGTCTCACCGTGAGCCTCTCCTGGAACCGTATTAGCAATGCTTCGGAAGAGGGGGGAAAAAGGATCTTTGCAATTTTATTTTTGCTTTACATACTACTTCCGCATAATCTAATGATGTCTGGATACTTCCGCATTTCAGAGCTGCGTTGTTCCTGACTTCTTTAAACTTTTCTTATAAGGAGACTGAATTTTCTGGATTTTTTTTGCGACATATAATACCTGTATCCAATAGAATTCACCTTCCAATTGAAAGTAGAAAGTAGTTCACTTCTACCCTCCCTCCATCATGCCATCTTTTCGCATTCTCTGTGAAGATTTTAGTTTACACGTCATACGGATTTGACATGTCATGGCAATTCTGGAAAAACTGATCCTGTGTTTCCGTGTTCTTTCCTTAGCCTCTATGTAGAGTTTACGTGTGTCCTTCACTTACAAGGAGATTGGAAGTGTCCCTATATGTCCCCTAAATGCGGTGTTCAGGATTTGATCAGATTTTTTCAGAACCACTGCTATGCAATTCTCCTTTTTTTGCCACTGGATCACTTATTTTAGGCATAACCCGTGTCAGATATTGCAGGATTTTGAACTTCTCCACGATCTGTGTGACGTAGCGTGTGTGTCCAGGAATATCTTTAAATATTTTTCATTGTTTTGGTTTGAAATTTCTAATTTGTATATTTTTACTTTTGATAAATTTTATAGCCGCTAGTAGGTTCTATTCTATTAATTGCCACCTTCAAACCCATATTTTCCAGTTTCCGTGCAACGTTAATATTACGTAGAAAACCTTATTCTCCCCTGCCTCCTCATATTTTGCCTTAAGTAGAACGGCCAGAGGGGCCATATGCAATAAGATTTATACCTTTTCCTTTCTTATTTCCCACGATTTTGCCATAGAAAATATACCTGAATTAACTTTCCCCCCAAAATGTGTATGTTTCGGTTTACTCATTGGTGAACGCCATTATATTGATCATTTTTTACAACAACCTATCTTGCAAAATATCCTTGTTTCTCGGCTTTCCTACAAAGTTGTTTTACTTATATCTAATTGCTAAATTAATTGAGCATTGCCATTTGTGGTCAGCACTAATTTAGACCTAACAGTTGAGTGTTATTAAAGTAATTAAACTTGAGATATGCCCAATTTGCCACAGCTGTTAGTGTATAAGAAGTTTGAAAAGATCAATGAATAGTGAGTTTTGAAAACAAGATTAATTGCTGCAATTTGCAGCTGGAGAGACTCATTCATAATTAGTAATGGATTTTGTTACTTATAATTCATGGTAGATTCGGTAGAATGGAAAAGATACGATTAATGCCCTAGTTACCATATTGCTTCTGGTTAAATTCTCCCAGGAATTTCAATAAATTAAATCCCCTAGAGCGATACTAGAGAAGCAAATGCCGTACGTTGCTGAAAGTTGTTTCGCTATTATGTATTTTTTTCGATATTGTGCCAATTAAAACGAAATTTTCAGATTGGGTGTAGGACAGTAAAAAGTATATAAAGAAGTTGATCAGATTAAATGGATCACACTGTATATTTTCTAACTGGGTTTTTATGTTGATATCATATGTATATGTGAGTTGATTTCAAAAAGTCCATTTTGTTCAGAAACGGGTAAATAAACATAATATTTAAAATCTTTGCCGCAATCTTCCTTGAGAAATGAATTCTCTTAACTGATACCTGGTTCTAATAACACTCGGTACCCTACTTGAAATACCGTTCATAACACACTTTTTTTTTCTAATCAGAGTTCCTTTCTATTGCAGATTAAATTAGAACGAGTACTAGGAGTAACAGTACCAACTAATGCAGCATTAGCAAATGACAATAGAGGAACTGTGGCCTATCCAGCAGGGTAAGCAAACCTAATCATATTTCTTTTTTTTATGATCTGTATTGAATAAACGAATTTTCACTCAACTAAAAATTAAAAACCAACTGCTTCTCGCCATAATTTACCACTAAACACGATTCAGTATAGACGGAAACCTTGAATGACCTTTGCATAGAAATGTGTGGTCAAGCAAGGCCACTTGCTCGTCTTCGCATCGCAATGAACCATTATCTGATCCAGTGTCGTTGACATGACGCTTTGATTATAGGGATAAAAAATTCAGTTAGTCATAGTCTCGATGCCCACGAAGTTTCCCACACGACATTGTCCATTTTTCGTCGAAATCTCTATTCGGGCGGAAAATGCTGTCGTAATCGTTTAAAAATTCGTTGCACCGAAAAGAGGCATAATTTTGAATAAATTTTAATAATCCATTCAACGACTTCCATTGTTCGGTTTTTTTGTCTTCCCACTTGACAGTAAGTATCACAGAAGACATAAAAGTCGGCAATATTTGATATCTCTGTTAAAGAACCTACGGCGTAGCAAATCTCTATTTCCTGATCTTATTTCATCATTAAATTTCTCGTTTCTGTAGCAGTACATTATTACACACTTAGAGCTTCAACATGAGTTACATACGATCTGTTTATAAACAAGTACGGTATACAGAATATTTTAGAGCTGTACTCGACTGTGTCTAATTTTTGACGTTATATACAACAACTAAAATGCAGTTCGAATAATGTGTAAAATTAGCAATTTGATTATTATTAGATTCAGCATCATTGAGATAATAATTTCTCCTCGTAAAGGTCTTTTATCAAGTTTTCTGAAGATTTAAAAGTGGACAATAAGAGCTTAAACGTGATATAATTCCATTGAATAAGTGGTTCTAGCGAGCTTTTATAAATCGTTCCGGAAAATTTCCCTTCTAAGTAATCGATTTATTCGTATATTCTTTAAAACTAAAGGAACTGTCAAGAAAAATGTTCTTTGGGCGCTAAATTTCTTAAAGTGTGAGATATTTTACCTGGAAGTTTTATTAAAACTGGAGTTCGCTCGTAGTTTTCCACGTTCACGGAAGTTATACAGGGTGGTGCCGTTTCGATGGATTGATACAGAATAAGTAGATCGATGCACGTTCTCGAGACGGATTTCCAAAAGAAATTTTATGGCACGATTTTCTGATGGCTAACTTGACTCGTTTTCGATACACAGGGCGTTTTTGAAAAAGCTCTCTTTTGAGCACACCGCCATATCCGAGCTATCATTGAAAATAGAAGAAAACAGTTCAAATTACAAGATTTTTTCAAAACGCCCAGTATATCACAAGCCAATGAAGTTACCTTCTTAACCGACTAGCCAAAATAACATCACGATGCTGCCGTAGTATTCATCATATCTGTTTTGCAAACAACTCTATAAACTCAATAATTTGGCAACACTCTGTAGATTATGTTTAACTACATTCCAGCTTTATTCATAATATTCCATATTTCGAATACCAGTTTACGACGAGAATCAGTATATAACTACCATAAATCAGGTTAATAGGCAAAATTGGAAGATTAACTCCGGAGGAGCGCCGGAAAATTTGAGGAAATTTCCTGATAATGAAAAACTACTTTGCAGCTTTAGCTCGACTCGATTATTTAATGCAACGTCATTTCCGCTTATTCGTCAAATTTATTTTCCCAGTAATACCAACTTTATGGACAATATATTTGGATGTTTCGATTCATTTCCGGGGATTTGAAGATTTTTCTTAGTAAGAGCGGTATGTAACATAATATTCACTTCAGATATATCATAAAATAATAATTGAAAAGGATAGTTTAAAGTGAAAAGCTAATATTCATATTTTAAGGCTGATTTGTTGAGGAATCTGCTGTAAAGGTGCATTAGCATACTCAATGTAGATAAAGATTCATTCTGATTTAGGTAGTGACATGCCGGCGGATCTTTAATTTGCGGCAGTGTGACAAAAAATTAATACCAAACTGTCTTTTATAGAAACACCTTGTATATTCTCGAAGTTCAAATTGAAATATGTGTTTTATACCAGCGTCATTCCTAAATGAACAATCTACAATATAAAAATCGGGTTACTGGGCCGCAAAAAAAAACTGATCTTGAAACTGAGCGAAATTTTAATAATAGTTTTTATAGAGGAAATAGAGGAACATCCAGCTAATGGCAAATTCAAAGAAAAGCAAAATTTGTTACCAAGATTCTAATTTAATGTGCCATTTAAAAAAAATATTCCACCTATCTGCCGATTTCTGACTATTATTTTCCACAAGAGGATTTTAGTTACTCCATGGATGGGAGTAACTGCGACTTTCTTAATCGCCAACACTGGGATCTGCGGTTTTTACTGCATAGAAAAAAAATTACAGTAAAATAATTCCTGTTGCTTTTGATCAAATTTGTAGGGGCAAAATTTAAATTTAATGTCTAGGCAGTAAATGTGTCACTATGCAGCCTAGACGTCAAAAGTAACACTTGTTTTCTGTTAAGTATCATTAAAATATTATGTTTATGCCTATCTGCTAATAATTATAATTAAGTGTAAGATATCACATCTGTGCTAAAATATAGACAGTTTCGCAGTTTCATTTAAACTTTTTGCTCGTTAATTCAGCCGCTGTTAAGAAATTGGCCACAATTACTTGCGTTAGCCAATTTTCCAATTATTTCGGCCAAAATGTAGCTACTAATCGAACAATTAACTCAGTTAATGTAAAGGAGGTTTTAATTTCTGGCAATTTGTTGTAGATAACTCAAATATTTGAAATGGTTTTAGAGTAGGGTTTCAAAGGAGATTGGAAATTATTCGCATTAATGCCTAACGTTTTCAAATTACATATTTTCGAAAATTATTTTTAGTAATTACCGAACAGGATCCCTAAGTGTTATTCACGCCTTTTGCCATATTTTGCAACAGCTGTGAATAAGACCGCCATCTACATTTTATCCTTGTTCTTATCTTGGTTTAACGGCCACTGATTATACGATGAATTCTATTAATTTCCTGGCATAATTTTTGCTGTAAATTTGTTTTTATTATGGTTTACCCGACATAATCATTGTTTTCCTGCACTACAGGATGAAGGGAAATCGTTAACATGTAAATAATATGGCCTATAAGTTAAGTCGCTCCTAATTGGATGTAGGTTGTTCGTGAAGGCCGTTCAAGGCTGTTTTTATGCATGTGCTATAAAAATCTTCTGAGTTGATTTATTTATTGTAATTTCCTTTATCGTTGTTTTATTCAGGAAAAATATATTAATATTGGACTAGGTATAATGCACAACCAGGCAGGGACATGGTGATTTATTTAGAACTTTCGCAATGTCTTAATCTAAAAGTTTGCACATTTTCCGCTCAGCTGGGTAAAGCTGCACAAATTTTATTTAAAAAGAAATTGTTTAAATTGTGAATTGCCGCTTACATTGCTTGGTTAAGCGTAGGTAATTTTACATGTGTTTAATGGTTACTTGGTAGGTTAATGAAACAAGAAATTAAGAAAATAATTTTTTTTCTATATTTATACGCGCTTGCCCTATTTTAACACCAAGTCTCTACTTTGGTGTACTACATATAGTACTATTTGATGCTGAAAAGAGAACGTTAGTTTTTTTTTGCTCATATGAGGAATCGCAATAAAATATTTACTTGTTTATCTTCCCTTAATGATTTTTCTCATGTCTAAAAATTATCCCTTGATCTGACCGCACTCTCCATTTCTGGTCGCTTATGTGTCACAGTCTGAATTATTTATTTGCCTTTCCTCCTTGTGGTTGCCAGATATTTATTTAAAAAATCCGGTCGCTTTCACTGAAGATATTTTTTTCTTGTCTTAGTATTCAGATAATTTCAGATATGTCGCTAAAGTGGATGTATAATGCAGAATACTCCATATACCCGCGAAAGATTACTTTGACCCAAATACTCTGTACAGTATCTATTTATAAAAACGCTGAATTGGAACAAAAAATCCAACAAATGTCCCACAATATATCACCTAAACGCGTTACTCAAAGCATTCTTGGCAACTTCCCAAGAACCATATATTCGATTAAACTAAAGAAGCGGCTTAAATGTCCTGAGTACTAAAGAATTATGGCTGTTTCATGTTTGTGTCAAACACTTATCGGTGTAAGGGCGATTGTCCTGTATTTATATGTTTTCCTGCTGTTTTTACCTGCTTAGAATCCAATTATTACTTTCCAAAGGATATAGAAGAATGACCTCTTCGATCGTTTATAGTAAAAGTTGCTTAATTTATCATTTCATTGATAAACTAATCAACACATAGCGGAAAATGAATGATTATTATTTTTAATTTTCCTTCAGGTGCACTGTAGTCCTGTTCAATACAAAAGCTCAGCAGCAAAACCACATCATCAACACTTCCAGAAAAACCATAACGTCACTGGCATACTCGTCATGTGGACGATATATTGTAACAGGTTAGTTGATCCCTCATTTAAATTAATTCTTTCAACTTAAAAATTATCAATTAATAATTTAAAAATAAAAAAATTAATTCTAGATCGTGATCAGCCACAATTTTTCACCCTACATAAATTACGTATGGTAACACTGGAGTTAATTGGCAAATGAGGATAGAAATTTGACATATGTCTAATTTTATTTGTCAAGTACTAAATTTGTAATGCCAAACTTCTGAATGAATTGAGAGAATTTGGTATTAAGTTTAAAAATAATAATGTTAGACATTTGTTAAAGTTGTAACCTCACTCATTTGTCAAATTTGGCTGTTGTCACTAAGCATAATTTATACATGAAGAAAACATTGGTTTTTAATCACAAGTCGATGTATGTTTTACTTTAAGTAGGAACAACTTTACAACTTTTTTTTATTATTTGGAAAACTGTTGGTCATGAAATGTTCCTTACATGTGCAAAACGCAAATGAAGATTCCATGGCTTTTCAAATTAAAATTCAAAGAGATAGATATCAACACAGGGTTATTCTAATTTCCCGCTGATCATTCGGATTTCAGTCATGGTAAGAGGATCAAAGTCGATTCAATTTAGGCAAACTTATTCATTTTTATGCAGAAAAAACCTCTTTTTTAATGTGTTCAGTTTCGGAAACGCCCGACAAAAACCGTTATTCGCTAAAATTGTTTTTCCCGAACTTATTTAGATATTTTCAAAAATAAATTTCACATGTTCATAAGTATTTGTTCTTAAAAGAGTGGTGCCAACAGATGTGTAGCGTGACATTTTGGGTTTTGGAATCCATCCTCACCTTTAGTTTGTTAAATATGAACCTGATGTTTTTACAAAAAAATTGAATCCATGGGATATAATTCTTCCCTCTTATACGATTGGAGAGAGATTAGGTTGGCTCATTTCACAAAGCGTTACCCACGACACGAATATGGAGGAATGATTGATAAATAGATACAGATTTATTTCTTATTTTGGGACTTTTACAATAAAAATATTATTTCCAAGTATTACAAAATTAACATGCTTGCCCGGACAATCGGCTAATGGAATTTCATTTGAATTTACTACATAACTTGAACTTTGAAGGATGTTTGGAAAATATTAAATCAAATTAACTAAACCAGACCAACTATAACTAGAAATTAATGCGCGATGATCTTCTAAAGGTCATAATTGGAGCCGACCATATATTGTTGCCAAATTTGGAATATTTCACAGACGCCGCAAGAAGCGTTTTCGAATATTTTGTGTGTATGTGTTTTGGAGTTTATTCAATTTTCGCTCTGATCGTTTATTTTATTTTGTTTTACTTTTATTTTTTGTATCATCAAACAAATACTAAAATTTCATACCAGCTGCCAATATCCAAAAAGCTTGCAATTTTTTATGAATTTTTATGATACATATTTTTTTAATAAACGCCTGTTTATAGTGTGTGTGCACATAGTATGATAGAAAATTTCATTTAGCAGATTAAAGCTTTGAAAATATTCCGAAAACCTCATTTTAGAAGTCTGAAATCTTGTAAAGCTCACAAAGTAAACTCACTAAAGAACAAAAATTAGAAATACTTTGAACAAATGTCGGTTTTCCTCATATATTTCCGAATCCAGTAGCAGCGTGCCTTAAGTTTTCAAACGTAGTTTTCTTCAGCCTAAAGCTGGGCACGTTTGTTCCTATTTAACAGACTTCGTATCTCTCACAGTTTTCGAGATCTCAGTGATGAAGAGAGTATTTGGATAATCCTATATGTCAAGATCTTAATAATAGTGATTTATAGGAGAATGCGGCCACCAACCAGCGGTAAGAGTATGGGACTTGCAGTCGGACCCCCAATCCACTCATCCGGGCCTAGCTCCGCAGCCCCAACAAGTAGCAGAGTTTGTAGGGCATAAGTATGGAGTCAACTGTGTGGTATGTAGTTTTCTTTTTAGTTTAAGGTTGAAGGAGTAATGGTGAATGCATTAAGTATACAGTGTTTTCATTTCAAAACTAGCCACTCCTATCTTTTACTTTTTAAAAAGGGAGGCGAACGCAATAAACTTAGTATTAATCCTTCAAGGCAAAACTCCCAAGTTCCACAAAACCGTATCTATTAAAGAGATTGAAATATGTTTTAAGGTGTTAAAATGTTTTTTTTTTTCATTTAAAATTTTTTGCAAAACTATACCTATCGTTTAATAATACATATATTTCATTACAAGGAACGTAAGAAACATGTTACTGACGAGGCGAAAGTTTGTTGCCGAGCCGCAGGCGAGACAGTTCTTTTTCTACGACCTACTCCCCTTTCATCATAAATTCATTGAAATTTTAATTCTGCCAATCTCCAATAATAATATTTGCTTTACTTACATTAAGAAATTCTACCACGATACACATTGTTTTCATGAAATACTTCAGCTTCTAATTGTGCGTAATAATATTACATATCAGTGTTACGATTCTTGACATAGCACTGTCTTGTGATTGCTGATTTACTTCTGTAAGACGTTCTAGCATTATTTGCAATTTACTAACAAAGGAATAGAAAAAGATTTACTAGTACATGGAAACACACGTTCTGCCTAACTACCTGGGGAAAAGAAAGTGTAGTGGATCATCATGTCAAAACTTAAATGAGTGACAGTAGAAATTTACTTAATGAAGGAACGAATTTAAAAGTTCCAGAAGTAATATTAAATGAGGCATTATAGGAACAATATACATGTACGTTATAATTAAAAATAAATATAATTTAGTAGTGAATGACTCGATTTTTCTAACCTTTATCACCTTAACGGCCACCGTCCATTATGAATCATTAATCATGTCTATTTTGAGTAATGTTAAATATATTGAAACTGTGTTATGTTATAAATTTATATATAAAAAAATACAGTTATAATAGGGGAAACATTAGAAAAAAAACTGTTAAAAACCAACAAATTTCATTGTAATCAATTTTGTGGGGTTGCGTAATTTTGAATACATCCTGTAAGTTTTTCACTTCTAGGCGTTTTCTCCCTCCAACAAATATGTGGTGAGCATAGGAACCCAACATGATATGATCGTGAATTTGTGGGATTGGAGGAATAATATTAAGGTAAATGTTGAAAAATTGGGGTATATAATACAATTTAATACGAAGCTATCGAACATTCCGGCTTTATTTTCTTCCAAGTAGGTGTTGAAATGCCGACAAATTCTTGTAAATAGGGAGTGAACGCATCATATTTTTCAGGTTGCAAGTAATAAAGTCAGTACCAAAGTGAAGGCGATAGCTTTCTCCGAGAACGGTAGCTATTTCGTCACTGTAGGCAATAGACACGTGAAGTTTTGGTTTCTGGAAACAGGAAAGAATAAGGTGGGTTAATTTCTTTTTATTTACAGAGTGTCCCAAATCCATTATGTAAGCGATACATTTCACCACCACGGAGACATCCTGTATATAAAGGCAGCGTTATTAAATTATTCAAGCCGAAATTTTATATTACCACTACTACTTTCTTAATGATATGACTAAATAATATCTTTTCAGTACAAAGAAGCAGTTCCATTAATGGGAAGGTCCGCCATTTTAGGCGAACAGAGAAACAATTATTTCTGTGATGTTGCGTGTGGTAAGGGCGAATGTGGTGATAGTACGTATGCTATAACTAGGTAAGTTGTAGTTTAATATGTTCTATTTTATAGTTTTATCTTATTTTAATTTCATACCAGTGACATCTGATTTGGATACTGGTTCCTCTACACTACGTTAATCCCTTTAGAGTATTTTTAGTAACGGAATTGATGTCCTCTTATACATCAGTAGGAATAATTAATGATGAATCCTTATAATAGTAAAATTGTCTGTTTAACAGTTGTCTTTATGTGTAAACCAATGAAATGGGGTACTTTCAGTTAAAAGAAGACTTACACAGTCATTTTTACCCTCACGATTATCCACCATAACGCAGTTCTAGTGATACTTTTTCCTCGTCAAAGCCCGTATATTCACTTACGACAATCGCGCGAATTTTATTAAATGACCTAAAGTATTTTGTTACGATAATCCAGACCTATTTTCCGCCCTTTATTTATTTTGGCATTTTTCTTTTCATTTTCAGGTCAGGGTTGCTGTGCGAATTTAACAATAGAAGACTTTTAGATAAGTGGGTAGAATTAAGGGTAAGATTTTGTATTGCTCCATGTCACTCCAATAACTTATGTATTCCAATTCCTAGACAACCAGTGCCAATTGTATTGCTGTAGGACAGAACCATATTTTTGTAGGATGTGCAGAAGGAATTATCCGCTGTTTCGACCCCACAACCCTCAGGTTTATCACGACTCTCCCCAGGTGTCACTATTTAGGAGTAGATGTGACTCTGGGTAAAACTATACAGTAAGTTATTTCACTTTAATCTTTTGAAGATGCTGCATCAAGTAATTGTTTTATAGGCACATGGCTTCCCCTCCTCCCGATGCCAAGTACCCAGATACAACAGCAGTCACCTTCGACGAAACTAACAACAAATTAACAGCAGTTTACAACGATCATTCTATTTATGTTTGGGATGTTTTTAACATTAAAAGAGTAAGCATTTCCTTAAAAAAATCTCCCAGTACCACATTTAAGTAACGTATATATAACGATATTTATTTAAAGTTTAAATAAAATCGTAGGTAGGGAAATCGTGTTCTTTCCTCTATCATTCGGCTTGCATTTGGGGAGTCGAAATGGCGCCCATGAACAGCCCCCTACCTCCAGGGAGTTTTTTAACGTGTAGTTCTGATGATACTATAAGGGTCTGGACGCTAGACCAAATAAACGAACAAAATAGCAGGGGAATGTATCAGCAAAATATTTATAGTAACGTAAGCTAACGCGTCATGTGGTGATATAAAGCTTTGTCTGACTTGCTTTTATTTCCAGGATCTCTTGAAAGTGGTTTATGTAGATAAAGAGCTTTCTTACATTAAGGATCTTGATATCTCAGGAACAGTTACAAATGAGAAACAGCCAGACCAGACCTCTTATGATGGGAAGAATGGGGTTCGGTGTATTACAGTGAGTCCTGATGGGAAACATTTGGCTAGTGGAGATAGATCTGGTATGTTGTAAAAATGTCAAATATTGTTAGATAGTTGCTAAATTTCTAACTTCACAAGTTACGGAATTTTTTCGATTTGCTGACCGAATTCAAGTCCCCAATGTCACATATCGTTTAACGTAACATAAGAACAGTGGACAAAAGACGCTAAAGAAAATTGTAAAAAGCTTTTCTCGATCTCAATTAGTTAGAAAATTACAGACCCCTACAAATTACTATATGTATACCCCATATAGTCATACTCCATTATTTCAAAAACTGTTAAAAGATATGTATAGAACATGCTTTATACGACTTTTAGATCTTACAAAACAGGCAGAATTACCCATGGAACACATAGCGATGAAAATGTAGTTGGCATTTACATTCTATATATTTAACAACTTCATATAAAATTATATTTCACCTTAAAATAAGTTCAAGTAGTTCATACAAAATCTACAAAGTAACCCAGTAGACTCAGATTTTGATGGCGGGAACCTGCTGTAGCGTTACTCTTAAACAACCTTGCATAAAATAGTACCAATTTTGCCATTAAAAAAACTAGAATTTGATACTGACTGTCTATTATCTGGAACCTTGAAATTTGACCTGTAAAAAAGATAATGTATTAAAGCTATAATTATTTCAAAGGTAATATAAGGATACACGACACTGCCGAAATGAAAGAGCAATTCAAAATTGAAGCTCACGACAGTGAAGTCTTATGTCTAGAATACTCTCCCAGCGAATCATTATACAACATGTTAGCTAGTGCCAGCAGGGATCGATTAATACACGTTTTCGATACGAAAAGCGTATGTATCAGTCATACATACAGTCATTAGCGCTATCAAAACCACTTACGCATATTCTCCTTTAGGGCTATGATTTTGTGCAAACGTTGGATGACCATTCGTCAAGCATCACGGCAGTCAGGTTTTTAAACCAAACCAATAGCCTGCAAATGGTGTCTTGTGGGGCCGATAAAAGTTTGATATTTCGATCACTAGAAGAGGTGAAACTGGAAAATTTAATGTTTAGCTTGATTTATTATTTTCTCGACTTATTTTAGATGAACGGGCGAATGCAGTTTGCACGCGATCACAACGCCACTGGCAAAACCACTCTTTACGACATGGAGGTAGATACCAACCAGAAACACGTTCTCACAGCTTGCCAAGACCGTAATGTTAGAGTCTATAGTGTCAATAATGGAAAGCATACAAAAACATTTAAGGGGAGCACGGGGGATGATGGGTCGCTTATAAAGGTGTATATTATTTACGTTGACATTTTGAACTATTTATTACCAACGTAATATTTTGCAGGTCGTGTTAGATAGGTCCGGAATATACTTAGCCACTTCGTGTACAGACAAAAGTCTTTCAGTATATGATTATTACTCAGGGGAGTGTATGGCTACGATGTGTGGGCACAGTGAATTAGCTACAGGGTTGAGATTTACCACTGATTGTCGAAGATTGATCAGTGCCAGCGGCGATGGGTAAGCGTGCATCAAAAAAACATAAATTTTTACTCTCTATGCGCCCCTCTGCCATGAATTTGAAGTTCGGGTGATAATAACTTATTTCATATCCTTATTGTTAAATATACTATTTTCTTTCAGTTGCATTTTTGTATGGAGGATACCCCAAGATATGGTTATAACAATGCAAACAAGGTTAAGTCAACAAGCAATGCGTCAAGGAAAAATGTTGGAACGAGAGATGTTTGCCGAGAGTTCTAGATACGACCTGTACGAGTCTACAACCATTTCGGACACCAACTATCGCTTTAGTATAGGCCCTCTGCCTCAATGGGCTAAGAAGCAGCTCACCGAAGAATCGAGCCTATCTACCAGTCCAACAAGAGGAGTCACAGCACCGAAGGGTCGATGGGCACAGAAAGCTGACACAAATATAGGGATTCAGTCGTTTCACGGGACGGAACCTCTGCCATTTTCCTTCATTGGTAAGATATTAGTTATTTTAGCCTTTTTCATGGAAATTAGGAACTGATAATTTGTCTCTTTTAGATAAAAGATTTGATTCAGATGGATCAAAGGAGAGTTCTCTGGACAGTGGCACTGAAGTCAAGCTTTACCAAGAATCAAAAAGAGAAAACATGACAATAACTAGTAAGGTGCGTTATGTTGTAAAAAATATAGAAATATTTCACTTCATTACTAACTCGTAATTTATAATTTTGCATTTTTAATATAGACCAAACCCATGTTATGTTAAATGGTCAACCACAAAATATTTATTTATTTGATTTTATTGAGAGTCTTTAGTGTATTAGTGTTCATTACTGAATAGTTAAAACATATTAAAGCATACAAATTCTACAGAGACGTATTATACCGATAATCATTTTATTATGCGTAGATTTCTCCAAACATCACATTAAGGGATAAAAGTAGGAGAGGGGTTATGACTGATGACAGTGCCATCGGAGATGGCGAATATGCCCATGAAGGTGATCTTGACAGCGATACTGACCTAAGGTAAAGTCGATGGTAATGTCTTAGATATAATTGTAAATGTGATTTTATTGAACATGATAATACTTAGAAGTAATTTATTTGATCTTCCGTTAGTACATCAAATATGGACAGTTGCATTTCATTATATTGTTTATACAGTGGATACAATCAATGATTTTATTAATGCATTTATGGGCACTTTACGTGTAAAGTCTGATCCCAAAATATACAGGGTGTCCTCGAATTACGTGGCCAAAATAAAACTGCAGATTGTTTGAGTGAAAATAAGTCGATTTAACTAAACTTCCCTCAGTCCAAAAGTTGGTAATTATGGAGCTACAGGGTGTTAAAGTTGAAAAAAAAATCACATTTTCTTTAATATCTTTCGATTTCTTTGAGTTAATTTCACGAAATTTCATATTTGAGGGTGTTTTAGGATACGAAATTCAAATTTATTAACGATTTAGTTGTTTCTTCTAGGGGGCGCCACAAGCGACCATTAGGACACATTTAAATCTCTGTAACTTTTTCGTGCCACGGTGTATATTATTTTGGTATTTAAAAACCTTTTTCCCTACCTTTTATACTTAGAAAAGGTATACTTTATTGACGTCGCTAGAAGCAACGGTTTTGGAGAAAAACGCATACTTCTAATGCGCTGCATATTTGCGTTAGCGCTTTTAAGTAAATAACTCAGTTGGCTATGTTTTTAATTGACATTTTAACACTTGAATTTGTTTCTCAAATGTCAGTTTTTTTATTTAGCCCTCAGTTTTTCTTGTCAGTTACGCTTCTTGTTCCTGTAAATATCCATAAGTATGGCCAATAAATTCACTTATTCTGAAATGGTGGATATGCTGTTAGTTTATGGACTTTGCCGTTGTAATAGTCAAAAAAGTGTACGAGTTTACAAGG
The DNA here is from genome assembly GCF_040115645.1 of Euwallacea fornicatus. Classification (NCBI taxonomy): domain Eukaryota; kingdom Metazoa; phylum Arthropoda; class Insecta; order Coleoptera; family Curculionidae; genus Euwallacea; species Euwallacea fornicatus. The sequence continues at coordinate 5,066,462 of NC_089552.1, forward strand.
AAAAATATCCTTTCCGTAGAATTCCAAATCGGAAAACTTTTGTTAATATTGAAAGGCGTCTCCGCGAAAATGGCAAGTTTGAACCTGGGCATGCAGATTCTGGACGCGGACGAACAATAAGTACAGTAGAAATGGAAGAAGAGGTTTTGGATGCTGTTCAAAGAAATCCAAAGGCCAGTACACGAGGTGTAGGACTGCAATTGGGAGTTTCGAAATCACTAGTTCATAAAGTTTTTCAAGAACAATTGTTGCACCCCTATCATATTCAAAAAGTTCAAGACCTACAATTGCCCGTGGATTCTGCTCAACGTTTAAATTTTTGTCGGTTTATAATCCACAAAAGAATCGAAAATCCAAATTTTAGTAAGAAAATTTTGTTCGCAGATGAAGCTGTTTTTACTAGATACGGTATTTTTAATATGCATAATGAACATGTTTATGCTTATGAAAATCCTCACGAGACAACAGTGACTCATTATCAGCATCGATTTAAAGTAAATGTCTGGGCTGGAATAGTAGATAATTTTATTGTTGATCCCTTTGTAATGCCAGATACGCTGAATGGTGATAACTACTTGAACTTTTTAGTACAAACTCTACCTATCTTATTAGAAGATTTGCCTTTACTCCTTCGTCGTGATCTTTGGTTTATGCATGATGGCGCACCTCCTCATTTTATTTTAAATGTAAGGCAACATTTAAATGAGGAATACCCACACGTTGGATTGGAAGAGGAGGTGATGCACCTGTGAATTGGCCGGCTCGATCACCAGACTTGACACCCTGTGATTTTTTTTATGGGGTGCCTTGAAACCAAAAGTTTATGCATCTCCAGTTCATACGCGACAAGAATTGGAGGCAAGAATAATTCATGAAGTGGAATTATTGAAGAATACCCCTGAAATATTGTTTAGAGTACAATGTAATTTCTTAAAAAGGATGAACTTATGCATACAGGAAAATGGTAAACACTTTGAACATTTGTTATGATAGCAGATTAAATGAAAAAAATTAAACCAACAATTTACATAAGTTAATTTAATTAATTAGTAAGTGTTATTCTCGCTTGTTGTTGTTTCTTTGTTAATTATTATTTTTGTTTTCTATTTAATAATATCTGATTTTGAAAACTTATTGTTATACCTTTACTAATAATTATTTTTGAAAAACTTAATTTTTTTTAACGGAAAATAATTTTAAAGTAATTTGCATGCATCATCAGGCTTAAATGCATTTTTCTCCAAAACCGTTGCTTCTAGCGACGTCAATAAAGTATACCTTTTCTAAGTATAAAAGGTAGGGAAAAAGGTTTTTAAATACCAAAATAATATACACCGTGGCACGAAAAAGTTACAGAGATTTAAATGTGTCTTAATGGTCGCTTGTGGCGCCCCCTAGAAGAAACAACTAAATCGTTAATAAATTTGAATTTCGTATCCTAAAACACCCTCAAATATGAAATTTCGTGAAATTAACTCAAAGAAATCGAAAGATATTAAAGAAAATGTGATTTTTTTTTTCAACTTTAACACCCTGTAGCTCCATAATTATCAACTTTTGGACTGAGGGAAGTTTAGTTAAATCGACTTATTTTCACTCAAACAATCTGCGGTATTATTTTGGCCACGTAATTCGAGGACACCCTGTATATAACAATCCCTGTGAACAAAAGAATTCTTATTTCTAAATTAAAGTTCCTTCAGTGTAAGCCTCAAATCACTAGAAGCTGCAAAAAATATTTAATAATTGTTAAATTAACATATGAGATTTGTTTGAAATCCAAACATGAATCGAGATTCGCCTTTTCTCAGGTTCCGAACACTGCACTATCCCTCCGCCGGTTCACCTAGCGGATCTGAATTCCCGGTAACAAATATAGATGCTGATGAACTTCGTAAGTCACAAAGAAAGAAAAAACCTCCCCAAATTGTGATTCAACAGCCTACTTCAGGCACATATGATTCTGATGACGACGATGATGATGTAAGCCTAAAAATCAGTTTTCCCTATGTGACGAATATAATTTATCTACATAGGCATCAACGCCAAGCGGAGAAAACACGGACAGGAACCCTATGTCTCTATTTTCAGTTAGTTCGGAATCGTTAGACCAGTTGGTTAATAGAGAGCGATACCTTCAGTCAACATTTGAAAGCATGTCTGGGGCGGAAACTGAACATCACACACCAAGTATGGATAAAAAAATCGCCTTCAATATTACAATAATATGGAATGTTGTATATGCTTTGCAGCAAACAAATCATCATTTTCTGCCAAATTTCTCACAAATAGCGCGAACAGGAACCTAGAAGCTATTAATGCTGTCAGGCAGACAAGGAACGATCCAGAGGCTATAAAGAAAAGGGAGGAACTGAACAAGGTTATAGCTGAAACCAAGAAAAAAATACAAAGTGTGAGTATTATTTTGGCTTTCGGTTTCCAAATAAATTGAAAATAAATATACTAAGAGTAAAAAGTTTAGCATACCATACCCAGCGGGGAGTAACTGAATCAGATTATTTGCAACTATAGGCATTTTGCGGGAAAACTCTCAAAAGCCGATTTTTGCAAATAATGGAAAGACAAAGTTAACGGGTAAAAGCCAAATTTCACCCTAAGTCCAAAATTTACTGTATGTCGCGCTACCTTGATATAAACGAGCATACCATTGTGTGACGCCACGCCACCGTGACAGCCCTGAGCACAATTACGAGATTTTTCCTTTGAGTTTTCTTTATAGAGCGATTTATTTGATTTTTTTATAATTTTTTACATGTGATTATATGACTATTCAGTCATTTCAACTCCTTAGCAAAGTTTTTATTGCTTTGGTAACTCCATAACTATGTTTAATGACGAACTTGATCGAACTTTTAGGCGGGGAGTCGTCTCAAATGCAGCCAATCCATTCATGATTTGAGCTATATTCCTGAAAGAGAAAAATGGTCGAAAAAGCAATGTAAGTTTCCTTAACATTTTGATAATTCACTTCATTAAGCGTAGAGCGTTAGTTATCAATTAATAATAATTAAGAGCCATGGTTAAACTTTAAAAAACTGCAATGGCCAAGTCGATGAACCAATAATGATATGAAATAAGAATTCGCCAAATTTAATATGCAGTGTGTCTCAAAATGGTTCTATATGTATATATGGATCATGATTGTCGTATTTTTGAAGAACTATTAGATTATCGGCAGTTTATTTCGACAATTTACAAAATATTTCCAATTTCCACCATTTCTGTAGCTTTTAACGTGACCAAAATCTAAACATTTAGAATCAATTTAAGTCATACTGTATCTATCATGATTCAAAGTTTAATTGCTTTAATTGCACATATTTGCGTTTTACTGTCGAGGGCTTTTTTCTTCCACATCTTGATTTGACCAAGGTTCTATTTAAATCACCAAAACTAACACCTAACCTGAACTGTAACACGTCCTACTTACAACCTTTAGCCGACCTAGATCCTTCTAACTCACCGAATAACAGCACAACAGACGCCTGCAGCGTTTGCACTGGTACGTCTCCAATAGAGTTTCCGCCGAGCAAAAGCGTCCCATTAAATCTGCAACTTTGCGGTTGCTACATGACCGATTTCGAGCGTAATTCCACGAATTTAAGTCAGATACTCGGGCTGACTCACGGCGCAGACTCGCGTGCTGACTTCGGCTCGAAAAACGCGTCGAAAATAAATCAGTTTTTAAACTTATCGTCTATTACTTCGTCGCAATTCGATCAGGAAAGTAAACAGTTTCGCGATAGTTTAGAACAAGCGACGAAGAGTCCTGAGCGGAGTTTAAGCGAATTTATTCGCCCGCGAAAGTTAAAGTTGGATAAGACGTTGAATAAGTATAAAATGCATAAGAGCTTGCCTGTCAGTCCGGTGAGCGAAGAGAGGCAGTTTGCTGATTTCGTGGAGCAGAAAAAGAGCGCAGAGGCTCAACAGAGGCAAAGTTTCAGGTAGGAGTAGTGAATTTCTTCAACTTCAATACGTTATTACTGCAAGATCTATTTTAGATTGTTTCTTAAAGTTATTTAATTGATTTCTTGTTTCTCTCAAATATCGATAGTTTATGCGAAATCGAAAGAGACCGCAAAAAACACTAGTACTGCAATTATGGAAAACAATTTTGTTCTGTTGTTGATTGTTTGTATGTTGGTGATGATTATTTGTCAATTTTGCAAGAGTGTGGCACAAAAAATACATACATTTCTAGTTCTTTTGAAACTGCATTGTATTGCCCCAGATCCAACCTTTCCCAATGTAGAGTGCAAAACATTACCAATAAACGCAATAGAGATTTTGAGGCTAATGAAACACATTTAATTTGTAAACAGAATTTACTTGTGTTTTTTTTTTTTTCAATTTAAAATTAGTGGCCGTTGCCATTAGCAAGTATTTTCCTACGAACGCTTTGAAAAACAATCTAAAATCAAGATTAACATTCAAACCCAATTTCCAGTTACTTCCTTGATTTCGAGTCCAAATCAACAGACGAAGGCTTTAAGCAAATTTGCAGCGACATCGAAAAATTTAGCCAAGATTTCAGTAAAAAATATGACCAAATTGAAAAATCGTTCGCCAAAGAAGAAGTAGAAAAAGATGAAGGAGGCGATAAAGCGCGAAAAACTGAAGACGACGATTCAAATTTTAGCTCAGATTCTTTAGAAGAATACGATTACTTTGGGTATGGAGCTCGAAAGAGCCGTAAAACTATCCCTCCCAGAAGATGCGTTTCTAACAACGAAATTTACCGTTATCAAGAAGAATACATTGGTGTGTTTCGTGCTCAATAGCCTAATAATTCTGCCTGAACATAAATACCATTTTAGAAGACATCCCCAAAAGCGAATCGTTCTACCTGAATCCAACTTATTCAGCTCAAGGCAGTCAAGAAAGCATTCTGTCTGATGAAAACGATCTGGATTATAATGATCTCTACTCCGATCACCCCAAGAGCTATTGTAACAGTTTGGAGAGCGTCCTCAGCAACGAAAGTGATTGCAAGAGCGCTCCCTTAGAAATACTTTTCGAAGATAAGCGCCGCCAAATGACTTTGAAAGTGCCACACTCGCAAAGTCTTCCCAAAAACATATCATCACAACTCGATTGTGAGTTATCATCAAGTCTTCCAAAAAATTTTGTCGACCATTCTTCGTATATGACCGAAAATGCCCTTCATGTCATGAATCCCAATATGACAAAAGTGAGAAGTGGTGTGAAAACTTGTCAGACTCAGACGGATTTTGAGACTCCTCAAGAGATTGTGGCTAAAAAGGCAAGAGGGTCTGAAGAGTTTCAAAGAAGGTTGTTGAAATTCGAGAGTAGCATTGCTAAAGCCTCTGGAAAGAAACCTGTAAGTTTATGGTGTTGAGATGTAGACATCATTGATAAAATTTGTGTTTGAGCTCTAAAAGAGGTCACACTTATTGCATAAGTTACTTCCTATGGCGAAATACTTCACGAGTCGTTTTAGGTAGCCTTCTTTGTGGACACCTCAGGTTCGAAATTGAAGGCCGTATCAAAAACTTGCAAAGAAAACGTTCCCGTAAAACAATCCAAAATCAGTACTAAAGCCAGAGTAGAATGCAGTGAAATGTTCATTCCAAGTTTAGCTCAGAAAAACAAGCAATATAAAAGCAAGTTTTGCAACGTCCTCAACAACAAACCTGACCAAAATCTAGATATTTTTGAAGAAAGGTGTCATGGAAACCGCAATAATGGAAGTAGTTTTACATTGTCTACGGTCAATTTTGAAAAAAATAGTAACAGAAATAATGTCCAGGTACTGCCAGTTGTTGCCATGTATGTACCGGTGTAAGGCCAGAGTTTTTTAGGAGACTTCTAGCTTAGACAGGCATCTTTTTGTAAAGAGTCTTTTGAATACTAGTGAGAAAATTTGTCATAAGCCTCCAAAGGCTGTTAGAAGGCACAGCTCTAAAATAAAAAAAGCTAAAACTACCTACGAGTACATAAGAAAAGAAGATTTTTATAAGACGAAAAACACTACTTGTGGGAAGTCTGATGGTGAGATGGTGTTCGGAAGAAACATATTTTGTCTTTAACTCGTTAAATTTGTAGCCACAAGAGATTTTTTGAATAACGAGGAACTAGTGCTTACAGGCGAGAATACTATAGAATTTCGCTTCAAAGAGAAGAACGTAGAAATGGAAGTAGAAGCTTGCTCAAGTTTTGCAAAAAGCAATATCAATGTTCCTTTCGCTAGTGATAATAGGTACGATTGGTAGCTTCGAGTAAAGGCTTTTTTTTCTGAAACAAATTCCAGTAGTTCTCGAGAGTATTTACAAAAAACTGACAAACAAAACACCATTTTAACGGAACTGTACGACAGCTTGGACAAAAAGTCACCTCCGTCCAGAATGGATCTAGATTCTTTAGAGATTAATCTGAATAACCAAAGCATCCCTCCATGGGATGGTGAACCCAACAAGAACTTATTTGACAGCTTAGAAGTCAACGTTTGGAATAAAGACTTGTGCTTTAATAAGAATGCTGCCCTGCACTTGGAGAACGTTCTAAAAAAGCAAACTCAACGACAGGGAATAGTCGAAGAGGTAATGTTAAATAGTTTTAGATTTAATGGTAATTTTAGATTGAAGTATATTTTTAGGAAAAACCTCTATCACCTCAAGATAAAATAGCGGCCGCCCTCCAAAATATTAAAATTCTTAATGAAATACAATTGAAAATCCACAAAATCAACACTTTAGTGGATATCTACAAGAAAAATGTATCAAAGAGCAAAGTAAAAGCCTTGTCGTCGATGTACGAAAGTTTAACTACATCACAGAGTTATTATAATGATTTAACAAAGCTTCAAGCGACTCCAGTTAAATACAGGAGGAGGAATTTAAGTTTGCCAAGTTTTGTGGAGCGAAGGCTTAATTTTGAGTGTAAAAATGGAAATAACGTAAATTTAGCCAACAGGAGAGAGGAGGCGGACAAAGGTGACATTGAATGTCGAATGCACATTGAATGGCGGCTGCTATACAGGGTGTTTGCTCAACATGTGACCCTAATTTAGAGGAATATTCCTTTAGTCAAAATGAAAAAAAAAATGTTTATAGAAACATATCTAGAATCGCTTTTCTTAATACCGAGTGTTGAAGTTTAAGATAAATTCAATTTTTAACTTTTTTTTTAATACTTGGATTGATTTAAATCGATTCTCTAAGTGACTGCCGAACTCTTCCCAAAAAATCAGACTTATTTTTTTTAACAGCTTGTATTTTGATTTAAAGAAGATCACCTTAAATTTGCGTCATATGTTTAGGAGACACCCTGTAGATTACAGAATATAGGATAGTGCATGGATATAATAAGTGTCGCTTGTTAAAAGCTTCTAGCATGTTGATGTTAACGTTAATCTTCAGCAAAAATAACCTGTTTTTCGTTTCCTTTTATAAGAAGGCTTCAAATAACCACGTCATCAACTTTGAAGATGTGATTATTTACGTGGCTATGTTCACAATATGAAAATGCTCAAGAGGAACTGTTAGAAACAATTTTGAAATTTTCTTAAAGCGTTAAGAGATGATCAGACAGTCATTTCGAATTAAAAAAAAATCATAAGCATAGGTTCGAAAGTGATTCGTTACCGATTGAACAAGCCTTCGTTTATCATATAACGATTCTGTATACTGGATTCTTAGCCGTGAGACGAAGTATAAGAAATATATGTACATACAAAATGTTGTTTTTCTCTTATACAAATATATTTTTAACAAAGTATGGCTTTCTGTGTTTTTTTTGTGGCTGTCGGTTGTTATTTTTTAAGTCATTGTAACTTTGTTTTATTAAATGCCACATAAAATTAAAATTATGTTTGGTTTATCCTATCAGGTTAGTTCAGGTTAATTTTGGGGGATTTTGATAAATTGGAATACCATGAACAGCAAATGTTTTCCAATCTACATAGATAATGTGAACAATGACATAGACCAAATTTTAGCACATGCTTAATAAAACTTAAGCCATGTGGTAAATTTCTAACATCAATCGTTTATCAAATTCATCCACCGTCCTATCCATTAATGTTTCCAATATTTTTTGTAGGGTGGAATAACATATAAATTGATTATACAAAAATCGTAACCGCACCTTTTTATTCAAACATCGCTTCATTTAATTACCAGTTCAAATTAAAATATATTCATTTCTTTACAAAATCTCTTATTGTATTTCATAAAATGTAATCATTTCATTCATCATTCATTATGTGGAAAACCTTTGGGGCGATATTTGTTTTTATTCTCAATGTCCTGAATTTGAATACCTTACGCACGCCCCTAAAACTTCTCATCGAAATTTTAGCACCATGCAATCTGCTTTATCTTTTTTTTCTGTAACATTTAGATACCTACAGTCTCATACTTTCGGATTTCAACGCATTTACGTATTTATTTTTATCGATTTTATTTTCAGCTTTTTCTGTTGTTTTTTTTTGTTCTTTTCCTTTACCTTTGGACTTTTGCATGTTTTGCAGTGTATGTAGATGACATGTCAAGCCCAGAATCCAGCTTGAGGAGATCGTGTAGTTTGTCTGATTTGAGCATGCAAAATGTGCCGCCCAAACGAAGTCAGTCCATTAGGAGTAAGTAGATTCCAATGCCAAAAATATATTTATCTCTCTTCTTACGTCTTTATATATTATTTTTTGGCAATATTTGGTGAACGCTTTGTAGATTTGGCACGTTATATTGACTATCATTAACTCTTAATTTTTACTAATATTCAGTTTGAATTCACTGTTCTGTTTTCCTTTCTCCATTTTTCTTCTTTCTTTCAGCTTTTTTCAATTTTAATCTGTCATGTTTATTTTTCGATGCTGTCTCTCCTTTTTTTAAGCCCATTGTTCTTGACAATTTTATTTATCAACGAATTTAAAAGAATGTACTATTTAAAGGCGAGAAGCCCATAGCTCCAGCACGGATGACCCCTCGTTATGTAAAGAACAACTCCATGATGCGCAGCAAGTCAAGCGTCCTTCTGAATCAACATTCTGACTCCGAAAATGATGCCCACCTAAAAAAAATGTCCAGGCTGATGCGGCCTACGATCAGCTCACATAATAAGATTAGCCAAAAACCATTACAATCTAGAAAAAAGCAGTCTTATTCCACAAGTAAGTTAAATATAGAAAGTGTCGTTACATATTTATGATAACATAGATTTTTCTGTTATATTTTGTAATTTTAGAGAAATAGGCAATATTCCTTACTTTGCATGCACGTAGGTGTATTTTATATTTAAAATTATGATATGTCGTTTGAGAGACAGAAGTGAAATCCTACGAGTCTTAGTAGTTCTATAAAACGAAGCTGCGTTATTTTCTTGGGTTTTCTCTTCAGGTAATCTAAATCAAGTCGGTATTGATAACGTTTCAACCTCTGATGAAGAGGATTCTCCAAAGAAACCCCAGGTACCACCACGAATGAGTCGGCAAACCACTTTTGACAGTGGACAAAAGAGGTATATGAACAATCAGGATCCTAAAAGAGGTACGGTGTTCGGTTATTTCGACGATTTCATTTCACTAGTCATACGTATATGTCAGAAGTAAGGTTACAGTTACGCATAAAAACTTGCATACTTTTTATTCAAAGTTTCAATTATTTGTAAATTTCTTCAATAGGCTCTGAGAGCTTTTGAGATATTTAATTGAAATTTTGACATGAGAATATTAATAAAAGTTAACCCCACTAGACCAATCAAGTAGTGATTAAAAACTAAGTAATATTTTTCATGCAGGCAGATACTCTTTTACACTCTGATTAGTCTAGTAGTAGTACGCTCTGTCGACTGACCATTGACAACTGACCATTTCTTTCTGGGATATCAAATTCACAGTTTCATGTAAAAACTTCTTCCTCCACAGAAAATTGAGTCTTTAGTCAGAAGAAATTCACCATCGTGATTCCAAAAGAAAATTTCACACTGAATTTTATATAAGTTTGTTAGTCGTGAAGTGGTTATTACATCGAAAAAGTGTGTATATCTCTATACAACATTCCCCATGTAATATGTTTAGACTAACTTGCAGACTTTATATACAAAATTTTAAAAATCGATGCTTTTGGTCCACCGTATATATTCCCAGTCTATGGTAAAAATATACAATTGAAAATAGACATTATATTTACAAAAAATTGGACCCTACAATTTTGTTTAATTTACGCAGAATTTTATGAAGGCACTGAGATCCAGTGTAAGTTTAATTGAGCCGTACCTTAAGTACGATTGGTCAAATAGACCTTACTCATATTGAGGACAGTTCAAAGATTTCTGAACCAATAATGGGAAACTGCATTGCAGATCTTGTGAAAACCTTCATTTCATTTGCTTTTATTCGCTTATAACACACTAACACGACTAAGCACATTTGTATTTTAGGTTCACAGCACTCGATTCATTTCGACGACACTCTAACGCACGACGATCCCGGCTTATCAAGTGAGAGTGTCGATCTGTCATCGATCGAGTGTAAGTCTCAGCTTTCACCTGCGTAGTGGGCAATTTATAAAATAAGCTTAGCTGTAGTAGTAACCATTAAAGACCAATTGAAGCGATTTGTGTCTTAATCACAATAACAATTTTTATTATAATTTCAAGTTTGTGTTTTGAGTAAATAGACCATAGAGCGATAACCCCTCATAGCTTGTTTTTCCAGTTTCCAATCAACTTTGTGAAGATGTCAGTAAACAGCTAGTCACCACAGCGGATAACGTTGTAAAAATTTTTCAAAAACTGAAAGAGAATGAAGATACTGCAGATTCACAGCCTGAGGCCATAAATTGTGTTAAAATGTCTCTTATTAAGACATACAAGGTAAGTTTGAGTAAAGAAATTCATTTTTACGTTTAAGTAAAAAGCGCCCTTTACAAAAAAGCTCTAAAGTCTCTCTCACATTAATTTTTCGAAGTGTCAATGGAATTTGGCATTTTACAGTAGATTTTTAACCTCACTCATCTGTCAAAATTCGCAACTGTCACTATTCGTTGCATATACAGGGACACAACAATTAATTTCCAAAGCACCGACTGATTTTTAATAAGTTGGAAAAACATATATACAGGGTGTCTCTAAAAGGTCTGTACAAAATTCTACCACAGATTTCTGAGGTCAAAACATGACGATTTAACCCAATTTACCTTAGTCCAAAAGTGGACGGTTTTCGAAATACAGGGCGTCAAAGTGAAAACAAAAAAAAGCAAAAAAATTAATTTCTTGGTTGGTAATGCTGCTATCTACACAAAATGTCGTATCGGGCGGTTTTTGGGGATAAGAAATCAGAATGCGTTTACATTTTCGATGCACAATGTAGAGGGCGTTGTCAGCGCTCGATGAACCCTCTTTAAAAGGGCATAACTTTTTCATCACCCGGTATAAAATTTATTTATGACTAAACTTGCATTTTCCTACATTTCTTAAGAAAAAAGGTCTCTTGTTAAAAATCTCTACGAGGCTTCCTTCTTGAGATATTTGAAACTTAAAGTTCGCTGTATGTCTTGAACAATAATTTTAATGTACTACATATCTATTCTTACAGTTGGTGGTACATTATCAACATGAATTTAAGATTAATGTGTGGGCAGGAATAATTGACAATTTTATTATTGGTCCTGTCATTTTGCCGCCCCGATTAAGTGGTGAAAGTTATTTGGAACATATTCAAAATACAATGCCAGAATTATTGGAAGATCTTCCTTTAGAACTTCGGCAAGATATGTGGTTTATGCACGACGGTGCTCTGCCACATTTTACTATAAATGTGGGCAACTATTCAAATCAACAGTACCCACGAAGATGGATAGGTAGAAAAAATGATGCTCCGGTACCATGGCCACCGCGCTCACCGGATTTAACTCCGATGGATTATTTTTTATGGGGGACTCTAAAGTCCATGGTATACTTCACGGCCATAAATAGTGAAGAGGAACTATAGGGACGAATTCAAAATGCAGTAAAAATTTTAAAGAACGACGAAGAATTGATGGATAGAGTACATTTTAATTTCTTGCGTCGGATTAATCTTTGTATTCAAGTCAATGGTGGTCATTTCGAACATCTACTAAAAGTATAATTTTTTCGTGTTTATGTTTGCTATCTATGTTTTCAAGTAATTTGTAACCTATTTTTAAGTTTTGATTTTTTTCGATCCAACTGTTAGAATAGATATGTAGTACATTAAAATTATTGTTCAAGACATGCAGCGAACTTTAAGTTTCAAATATCTCAAGAAGGAAGCCTTGTAGAGATTTTTAACAAGAGACCTTTTTTCCTTAAGAAATGTAGGAAAATGCAAGTTTAGTCATAAATAAATTTTATACCGGGTGATGAAAAAGTTATGCCCTTTTAAAGAGGGTTCATCGAGCGCTGACAACGCCCTCTACATTGTGCATCGAAAATGTAAACGCATTCTGATTTCTTATCCCCAAAAACCGCCCGATACGACATTTTGTGTAGATAGCAGCATTACCAACCAAGAAATTAATTTTTTTGCTTTTTTTTGTTTTCACTTTGACGCCCTGTATTTCGAAAACCGTCCACTTTTGGACTAAGGTAAATTGGGTTAAATCGTCATGTTTTGACCTCAGAAATCTGTGGTAGAATTTTGTACAGACCTTTTAGAGACACCCCTGTAAAATTTTTATTTGTGGTCCGATTTTGATAATTTTTTTTATATGTTGTAAAGCATCAAAAACTCTAGTTTGTGAAAAGTTCTTGTTGTGCTTACTTAAAATCCAAGACCCACTTTGCTTCTTTTTTATGCTGAAAATTCAAGAAAAGACATTAGAGATATTTTTATTTTAAATTTAACTATAATAATATCTTTAGAATATTTCAAAATGGTTGTATCTCAAATTTCGTTGAAAAATATTGATTAATCAAGTTATTGAACAATTAAATTTGATCCACTTTAGAGCAGGAGACCCGTGTAAAATATTCAATCATTTAATGTGGAAAAAATTATAACAAAAAGATATTTACTTGATTTTAAAAAGCGTTTGCTTCGATTAAGCGACCGTTCAACTGGATACATTTCTCGTATTTTCTTCTAGTATTCCGCATTACTTTCCTAAGGGATAGGGGAGTTATCTCTTCACAGGCGCGTCTCACCCTCATGCAGTTCTTCTTTATTTCTGGGACGGTTTTTATATACTTTTTGCCCGAGAGTACCCCACAAAAAAAAATCTAATAGGGTCAGATCGGGCGATCTGGGAGGCTATTGTATTAATGGACTATTCCGTCCGATCCATTGGTTAGGAAAGTTTGTATTTAACCATTCCCGAACAATTCTCGCGTTATGAATAGGACTTCCATCAAGTTGAAAATACATGTTATGTGCATATAATAATGGAAGATCATCAATCGCATCGATTAATTCATTTTTTAATAGTTTTAAAAAACTTGCAGAATTCATATTGCCTTTAAGAAAGGATGAACCGATAATTTTGTCGTGGATTATTCCGCACCAAACATTTACTTTTTGGGAATATTGACTTTTACAATTAATAATCCAGCGTGGATTTTCGCGAGACCAAAATCTACAATTCTGTGAGGAAACTATCCCGTTAGTAGTAAATGTAGCTTCGTCACTAAAGAGAATACGTTTTAGGAAATTGGTATCTTGATACTCCTCTTGCGTTCACAAACATAATTCCAACCTTCTGTTCTGGTCTCCTTCTAAAGTATGCAGAAATTTTGGTTTATATGGCTTAATTTTATTCTTTTTAAGGTATCTTCGAATATTTTCCCTGGGTACATTTAAATCCAAACTTGCTGTTCTTAATGTAGCATATGGGTTGTCAGTAAAATAATTTGAAATTGCGATTTCTGTATCATTTTGATTTCTATTTCCTGGACGTTTGGTTTTTAGTAAATATCTGTCAACGGCTCCAGTTTCATTAAATGTACGATTTATTCGATTCACTGTACTTTTAGTAATAGGACGTCGATTAGGATATTTTATGTTGAATATCCTAGTTACTTCCCGCACACTTCGGTCATTATCACCAAAAAGACGCACTATTTCAATTTTTTCCCTTAAAGTTAATTGATTATTCATATTTGAACTATTTCTGCAATCAAAAAGAGGAAAGATTTCTCAACTGACTTGACCAAAAGTCTTTATTAATAAAGATGTGGACGATTCAGTAAATTTAAAATTTGATTGTTCAATAACTTTTTGATTAATCAATATTTTTCAACGAAATTTGAGATACAACCATTTTGAAATATTCTAAAGATATTATTATAGTTAATTTTAAAATAAAAAAATCCCTGATGTCTTTTCTTGAATTTTCGGCATAAAAAAGAAGCAAAGTGGGTTTTGGATTTTAAGTGAGCACAACAAGAACTTCTCACAAACTAGAGTTTTTGATGCTTTACAACATATAAGAAAAATAATCAAAATCGGACCACAAATAAAAATTTTAGAAGGGGTGTCCCGCTCTTATGTGGGTCACATTGTATATACAGGGTGGCGCAATAGTGTGACAAAGTACCATATCTTCCTTATTTTACAAAATTTAAAAAAAGTGTTCGTATAAAAGTTATATGTGAACATACAGGCTACATTTTAAAAATATTTTTTATCATATAGGGTGTTGCATAAAGACAGGTCAAAACATTTGTTCATTTTCTTTAATGGAACCCCCTATATATTATTGTATATTTGGATTCCTCGTAAAATTCTCTTCATGGTAGGATAATTAGTTTTAAATTAAATTGGAACGTTGACTGCTTATGTCGAAAAATGTTTAAATTTGAAGCAAAACATGGTTCCATAACATGCGCTATAACTTTCAAAGCACGTTAATTATTTTAACAAAAATTGACACAACAGAAGACAAAGGGATGCTCAAGTGCCTTGTTCAACGAAAAAGTCGGTTTCTCATTCAGAATATTTTCTACAGGCCCTGCAACTTGGGAATATTCAAATTCATTTTTCTTGGAATTTTTAAATGGGACACCCTGTATTTACGAATCCTACATTGTAGAGATTCGAATCCTCTTCAACTTTTGTTAAGGTAACATTATACGCATTCCCTTTAGTTTTGGTGGAATTCTCATTTCTTTAATACATTTGCAAATAAAACATGCTACGTCTAATACTTATTCGGAGAATACCATCTGGGTGCCAGACCACATGACCCATCAGGCCAAAGCTAAGGGTACGCTTTGGTTGGGGAATGTGCTACTAGTCAAAGGAAGCTTACTCTATAGGGACTATTGCTTTGATGGTCAATTTGTTGGAGAAAATGGCAGACACTTTGAACATTTAATTAGGTAAATGTCTATATTATACAGTGTATAATATTAATAAATTTAAATTAAACTATTAATAGACGTAGCATGTTTTATTTGCAAATGTATTAAAGAAATGAGAATTCCGCCAAAACTAAAGGGAATGCGTATAATGTTACCTTAACAAAAGTTGAAGAGGATTCAAATCTCAACAATGTAGGATTCGTAAATACAGGGTGTCCCATTTAAAAATTTCAAGAAAAATGAATTTGAATATTCCCAAGTTGCAGGGCCTGTAGAAAATATTCTGAATGAGAAACCGACTTTTTCGTTGAACAAGGCACTTGAGCATCCCTTTGTCTTCTGTTGTGTCAATTTTTGTTAAAATAATTAACGTGCTTTGAAAGTTATAGCGCATGTTATGGAACCATGTTTTGCTTCAAATTTAAACATTTTTCGACA
This sequence comes from Euwallacea fornicatus, assembly GCF_040115645.1. Classification (NCBI taxonomy): domain Eukaryota; kingdom Metazoa; phylum Arthropoda; class Insecta; order Coleoptera; family Curculionidae; genus Euwallacea; species Euwallacea fornicatus. The sequence goes on from NC_089552.1 coordinate 5,082,200, forward strand.
TAAGCAGTCAACGTTCCAATTTAATTTAAAACTAATTATCCTACCATGAAGAGAATTTTACGAGGAATCCAAATATACAATAATATATAGGGGGTTCCATTAAAGAAAATGAACAAATGTTTTGACCTGTCTTTATGCAACACCCTATATGATAAAAAATATTTTTAAAATGTAGCCTGTATGTTCACATATAACTTTTATACGAACACTTTTTTTAAATTTTGTAAAATAAGGAAGATATGGTACTTTGTCACACTATTGCGCCACCCTGTATATAGAGGGTGGGGCACCAAGAGCGCCTCGGGGTATTACGTCCTTATTAATAATTTGATCGAAAATTGCTTTTAGAGGTGTATGTAGGACCTTACAAGGTACTTTTTAAAAATATTTTTATTTATACAGGGTGTATATAAAAAAAGATACATCTCAAACATCTGTTTTTTTTAATTGGACACCCTATATTTTATTACATATTTGGAATTATAAGAAGAAAATAGTACTAGTTTTTATAACACACATTGGGTCTAAAACAATTGCTTCTTGAGAAATTTTAGAAAATATAAAAATGCAAGAGTTGAGGAAAAATTTTTTTGCTAGATGAAATGAGTTACTTGGCTATTATTTTTTTACTATTATTTCTTAAGTACAAACTAATCTTCAAACTAGAATGAATTATTTACTAAACTGATATACAGGGTAAGCAAAAAGAGTGGTCAAATTTTACTCCCTTATAATTTAGCATAACTTTCTTATTTCAAATGGAATATATACATTTTTATGTATTACTTAGAATCACTAATTAATTCCCTTTCAATTGATACTATAGTATTCTATACCTATCTTTTACCATTTTCCCATAATATGAAATTTTATTTAATTTTCAATAATAACATTAAAATTTCTTTCAATAATTCTATAAGTCTATTTTCAATAAAGTCTTTGAACACTTGTCCAGTTAAATTGTCTTCAAAAAAGTAAGGTCCTATAACGGAAGTATTTAAAATTCCACCCCACACATTAAGGGACCATCTATGCTGTCGATCGACTGTGCGAAAAACTAATGGCTTTTCATCAGCATAATAATGGAAATTATGCCTATTTACTAAGTCATTATTATGAAAAGTCGACTCATCCGAAAATAGAAGGCAATCCAAAAAACTGTCATTTTGTGTACACTTTTCCAAAACAAAATGAAAAAAGTCAATTTGTGCTTGATAATCAGTTTAATATAATTCTTGATGTAACTGTATATGATAAGGATAAAATTTGAAACTTTTTGCAATCCTTTCGACTGTCCTTCTACTTAAACCCAGCTATATTATTTAATGTTATTATTGAAAATTAAATAAAATTTCATATTATGGGAAAACGGTAAAAGATAGGTATAGAACACTGTAGTATCAATTGAAAGGGAATTAATTAGTGATTCTAAGTAATGCATAAAAATGTATATATTCCATTTGAAATAAGAAAGTTATGCTAAATTATAAGGGAGTAAAATTTGACCAATCTTTTTGCTTACCCTGTATATCAGTTTAGTAAATAATTCATTCTAGTTTGAAGATTAGTTTGTACTTAAGAAATAATAGTAAAAAAATAATAGCCAAGTAACTCATTTCATCTAGCAAAAAAATTTTTCCTCAACTCTTGCATTTTTATATTTTCTAAAATTTCTCGAGAAGCAATTGTTTTAGACCCAATGTGTGTTATAAAAACTTGTACTATTTTCTTCTTATAATTCCAAATATGTAATAAAATATAGGGTGTCCCATTAAAAAAAACAAATGTTTGAGATGTATCTTTTTTTATATACACCCTGTATAAATAAAAATATTTTTAAAAAGTACCTTGTAAGGTCCTACATACACCTCTAAAAGCAATTTTCGATCAAATTATTAATAAGGATGTAATACCCCGAGGCGCTCTTGGTGCCCCACCCTGTATATATATCATAACCATTTATTTATTTTCTTCAATGTCATTAATTTGTATTATTATTTAGGTAGTACACGAATGCATCTTCAATGAGTTCAAACAAAACAACGGTAACATAGATGTAAACCAAACAGATGCTATCAAGAAACTCAACGATTTAGTGTCGAAATTCGCCAACGGCTCCGGGTCTATGACGGAACTGATGCAGCAATACGTCGACATCTTGCTTGACATGATGCAGCAAAAAATTCATACGTCCAATATTTGATACCCCTTTTAAACTTTTATTATTACGCTTCAATGGGATTGTTCAGTTTAAAATTCCGCTCGTATTAACCTGAATCATCCAAATTGATTAAGAAGTTTTGGGAGTAATATTTTAATACAAGAGCAGCTGGTATGCTCTAGGAAGTTTCGAAAGGGGACTGGAAGAAATCTAATACACTGTGATTTTACTTAACTAATGTTGCAATGATTATTACTATTTAACTTTTAAATGTACTAATAGTGGTTGATGAGTCGACATTAGGGCGAATTTATTAAACACATTTACAACAATGTAGTGCAACGTATTTTAGCTTTAAACACTTTTTATAGGTAACGGTTTTTGTAATATTGTAGGTATTATTCGAAGGGGCTTATTGAAAAGATCTTGTAATACAGAGATTTGCTATTACTAAAAAAATTAGCATCACAATAACACTATCTCATAGTGTTTCGATCAAATACTGGATGGCAAAAAATTCTCCAAAGTGGAATCCGTATTTGCTCTTTGTCCAGAGAAATTTTACTTAGGCATGAATTTTGATTACCTTGTGAAGTTTTGATAGTTAGCTCCTCCTTAATGTTATGAAGTTTTCCTGACTTCAATTCCATTCCATTTTTACTAAATAATAATTATTGTGTTTGTAGTTAGGATGTAGATTTGTTAAATGTACTGATATATTAGTAATATTTTGTATTAATGTGATAGTTGCCAAACGTTCCGATGCCCCTGTGCCCTAGGGGTGTCGTACTGATATCGTTTTTAATCGCGCCGAATAATAATTTGGGAGTTGTGCTCCCTGCGGTATTATTTGTGTATTTCGATATGTACAGGGTCCGGTAGGGGAATTATATTATATTTAGTTGGAATTCAGTTCTAACTGTTAATAATTTTCTTTCAGCATATTTTAGTGAAGATTTCGATACACTAATTCGATCTAACAGTGATTCAGATGAGTGTTTTAGTACTAATGGCGAATTTAAAGTTACACGTTTAATGCCATAATGGAATTCTCGATATTTAAGCCAAACCATTTTGTAACCTCATAAAATACATATTACCTTTATTAGCATTATTGTTTTAAAACTAATTTTATATTATTTCAGTAATTCCCTTTGTTGGTTTATCGATTATAATAATCATTAACCCTGATTATTTTAACGTGTTTAAGAGTATGTCAATTTTATGATAACACTTTAAAGCATGTATTTGTTATTTCAAACTTGTTGGAGCTAATGTGACCTACATTGACTATACTATAATAATTTCATTAGAAATTTATTCATGTTATAGTCACGGTAGGTTGATGCGTAGCTCTGCGAATTTTAAAAATTTGTATCTGTAGCCTTCCAGACTGGATTAATGTTAATTTTCTTAATCTAGTTTCAATAATAAAGTCTTATTAATGAATATTGTAATGGTATTTCTACACCATTAATCAACAATTTCTATATCCCTTTGTGCTTTCTAAAGAGAACGCCAAATTCTATGAGGAAACTAACTTGTTCGCTTTGAGCGCGTACACAAATTTTGCCCATAATATTGGCGTAACTCAATTTATTTGCCCCAACTATCTACATTTCGGCATAGAGCCTCCGCCAAAAAATATACCTTGTCCTTTGAAAACCCATGTTGGTGCTAATAACAGCTATTCGAAAATTTTCCATATTCCGCAGCACTGTAATAACTGAAGTCGGATGATGTACATTCGATTCGAGCCACCCGGAATATACCATACAGCTTTCACCGTCTGAGTTTCACTTTTCCGCAGTAACAATGTTTTCTGTTGTCTCAACGGAGATTCCGGCCTTCTTTAAAAACATAAAGGTAAGGAAGAGTGAGGATTTGTGGTAGATTTATTGGAAAAATTTGTAACATTGGTGCTGAAATTAACATTAAGGAAGCTCACAGCAGGCATTTCAATAAAATAGTTCACACAACACGACATCGACACCATTCGTAAGTCGTTAATTTTTCTTATTTCACATTTTATCGAATGGCAAAAGACAATCCTGTTTCATCAATAAATAATTTCATTGGACGACGATGCCATGCTACGATTACTACGATTTTCTAAGAGCACTAGCGTCTAATAGACTTCACTGATGTATCTTTGACGCTAGTCCAGTGGCGGTTCGTAAAGTGATTGGATTTTATAGGATTTATCTTTCAGTGTCGAAATCGATGCCAAACCTGAATCCAACTTTGAGTGCATAAATCCAAATTTAAACTGTGAACTAAACAATATTTGATGTCCATTTGTTAAATGGATCGCGAGCCATAACAAATTGATATTTTTTAAATAATCTTTTTGAAATACGCAGAAATGTGAAACGAAAAATGAAAGGTTCTATTGCGACACTTTTACCGAGCTTTCATTTCTGCGCGGATTTAATGACCTTATTGTATAAAATAATATTCCATTCTTTCATAAGCCAATTTAATACTTACTTATTAACTGCTAGCTACGACCTTCCCTATAGCAGTAAAAGATCTTTTTCAGTGAAACAATCACAGTAACATTAAATACAGACAGGTAGATGCCTACATAAACCATTTAAATTAAAAAAATGGTAATAATAACGTATGTACAACTTAATGATCAATAATTAGAAATCAGTAACAATTCTACGTGCCTTTAAACGAATAGCCAATGATGTGCTTGCTAGCATCCCCAACGATGTCGATGTCGCTTTCGCAGTCGCTCACATCAGAATTAGTACTCAGAGGACTACTTGGTAGCTGTTCAGAAATTCCTGTCATCGAAGACATATCTTGACAACCATGACCTGTAACAAGTATACCTTTGCTATTTTAGTTCATTAGAAATCTGGAATGACCATAAAAAGCAGCAGATGCTTTTCCATACATCAATGACAGTGATACTAGCTGAGTATAAAATTTGACGCGCAACTTAGGTTAGAAACTCGTGTCAATGAAATTAATGATTATTCAGGGTGGTTCTTAAATATACGGCACCAATGCAGCGGGTTATTCTTTCATTACGTGAAATTTCTGGTCAAAAAACTACGCTGCACCGACAAGCTTAACAACCTCCCCACTCATGATATTTTATACACACATAACATATACACTAACGAAATTAACATATTCCCTGACAACACTTACATCTCATGACATATACGGGAGCGGGAACACTAAGCGCTTCCTAAAACTCTTTGTGTGGATCAAAGGACCTTTGAATCTTAGGAAACTCTTTGGACTAAAAAAATGCTAAAATTTCCGCCTTTTTTTCTTTGACTCAAATTTAAGGCAATTTCTAGAGATTTTAGCAGAAATATGATAGATAGACAACCTATAGAAATAACTAAAAAAAAATTTATGGATCTTAATGCATTACGATATGTCTAACCGGAAATTTACAATATGTGATTTCAGATCTAAATCTCCATAATTTTCTCAAGTTGCATATTTACAGCTTTCACCCCTTTACGCTGTAATATGCGGGACAACATCCAGTGTAAGATACCTAAGGATATTAATTTTTCGGTTAAAAAGACCAACTGTGCAAGAACAAAAATTTCGCCAGCTTTCGAAACTGCTCACAATTTCCCTGTTTGACCGACTGCAGTGCTCATCTATCCAGGTTTAAAGGCTCCCGGATTCTCTTGATTCTCCAAGTTTCGCTGCGATTAATCGATAGTTGCGACTTGGAAGGTACAAATCTGAGGAAATAAATTTACGTGCTTTTAAATTCCCACTCCAAGCTGCTGCGACCCCTCCATCCGTTCACACAGACAACGCGAAAGAGCCCAAACGTTTCTCTTTCGCATGAGCTCCCGCAATGTCTCGCAGCCCAGACAGAATGGAAATTATTTCCTATAATTGTAGGTAAAGAAACATGTCAATTTTAGACGTTTTTAACTCAACGTCAAACAAGAAGGGGATATACTGACCATGTTGATGATCGACATTAAAGTTCTGGAAAACGGTTTTTTAGTTCCGTTTTCTTAAAAAATTGACGGTCAGTTAATAGCGTGGCGCTATTAAGTTAATAGCGTAACATTATTAAGTTAATAGGTAATAGCGCAAGCACGCTATTAACTTAATAGGTTATAGCGTAATTGGGCTGCTATTAACTGCGGCCTTGAAATAAATGGAATGGAGAAACTTTGTGGTTTTTAGACTAGCCCAGGAGAAAATTTTCATGCTACATGAAAAATGGTCCGAATCGAGCAGAGAAGCTGAAAATGTAGAAATACCGAAAAATATTGATTCGCCAAATTTTACTAGTCGACTTGCTCGAGGCAAGAATCGTGTATTCCCATCTATTAAAGTTCTTAAAACTCTTCATTAACGAACGCATTAACATCGGCATTATCTAAAACCCGAACCACCCTGAACGTTAAAAAAGAAATCGTCAATTCACCCCAACGTTTTAGGGGCCAATCAAGAGGCAAATTAACGAAGTCTCTGAACTCGGCAAATTTCTTGGCGTGACTCTGGACCATCTTAAACATCAATTAAGGCATCTTTGGAACTAAACTGCCGACTTACTAAGATGGCGGACGGGGTTGTTTGGCTAATTTGGTTACCCGAATTAAGCGTCGAGAAATGTAGGGTCGATTTGAAGAAGGAAAAAGCTCTGCGTTTGGAGGAACTTTCAGTCCTTCTATTATTAACAGAACTGTTAAAAGAATTGGAGACCCATAATACCCCGATTGGACCTATTCCCACAAACAATTAGAAAACAAACACCCGCTTAATTGGGGAATAAACGTCAGACCGACGAGTTGCCGAAGGTCCGCTTTAGTCCCTATAAGACCATTTTAATAGAATCCCTAGGGACTTGTTAGATATGGGAATCGGGGGCGATTGCCAGGGATTCGATTGCACTTTTTAAGCTGATTTTAGATAGGTGATTTCATCAGAGATTTCGGCAATTTCAGCAAACGAACTCAACGCAAAAGCAAACTACAGAGAGTAAACCAAGAATTTAAAAAACGCGTTTAAGGGCTCCTATTAAAAGGCATTTTAATTTAATTCAGGATAATGTAAAATAACTTCTAATGAAAATCTTTTGCTACACGACATCTAAGATTTATATTAAATAAACAAAACTGAAAATTAATTATTTTACACTAGGAATGGGCAGCATGTACCAAATTAAGTGCCCACCATTGTTAATTTTGTTATTAGTAGAGATAGAACTCTAATTTAAATTGTAAGAAGGTATTTTTTCTTGAGCTGGTTGTGACGATGATACTAGAAAAACAATTGAACATCTCATTGTAAAGATACTTAAAACATTTTTTTTAATGGAACACGGTGTATATTTATAAACGAAATTAAAACTAGTTTGATTTTATACAAAAAACTTCAGCAACTTTTTTTTTATTTATATTTTTTCAGATATTAAGCCATTTTTATTTCTAATTATACAAACCGATTTCAATAAAATAAAATTTAAAAAAGATACAGATATTTAAAGCAGGTCCTTGATTAGATTTGGTTCGAGGCTGAAATACTCGTCCCTTGTGTAAGACTACTAACAAATAACTTAATCAATACAGGGTGTTCGGAAATTACATCGAATTATTTTGAGTGATGGCTCTAAAGACTAAAATTACTTAAAAAATTCTTATAAACATATCCTAAAATTTGCTTTTTAAAGGCACTAGTAAATTTTAAAGGGGGAACTCAGAACATAGATTTTTTGCACTATTTTCGAAACGAATTAGAAGATACATTGAGATGAACATAGGCCATTTTTGTGGTAAATCCTTAATAATATTAGTTTTATTATTGCTGGTTAATAAAAAAAATCTACTGTAAGGATGCCTACTATGTTTCTTAAGATACATTTCGATTTGCTTGTAATCGTGTACCTGTTTAAAGTAATTTTTCTGAAAAACGGTCTATCCTAACAAACTGAAATAAGAGGACTTCTTCTACTTAAAAATATTTGCTATTCAATTTGCAATTTGATTTCGAAAGTACGTAAAAAATAATAGTAAAATAATAAAAACTCTAAAGAATGTCGCAAATAAAAAAAGTTACCACAATATTTACGTAGAACATTCTGTATGAGTGTGTGTGTAACCTTTATTGAGATATTTATTTTCTAATAAGTAAATAGATTATCTCTTTTATTATCAACGTTTTTGCAAAGATAAATTAAGTTAAACCTTAATATCTTCACATAAGGACTCTCTGGTGTCGTTCTATACCAGTAATTATGAAATTCCCCGTGTATCGTCAGCTACTTTCATTTTACAAAATGAAAACCGTATTCACACATTTAAGAATCAACGGGACACTATAGCTCAACTCAAATATCTGACAACAAATTGGGCTTGTTACATCAGGCAGAAAGAGGCTCTTAAAATGATGTCCCTCAACGTACGATTGATACCTATTTACATTTCAATTATTAGTTCAACTTACCCCCATTATTCCTGCATTTGTCCCCATTATCTAGCTTCTTTAAAATGCCATTAGTTTTTTCTTCCTGTTGTTTCCTCATCTGCTTTTTATGTTTCATCCTCCTGTTCTGAAACCAGGTTTTCACTTGGGTCTCGCTTAAACTAAGGGCATTAGCTAGCTCAACTCTCTCAGGAGTAGAAAGGTAGCGTTGGGATGAGAATCTTTTTTCGAGACCTATAACAATCAAATAATAATCAAATAAATTAATTTTTAATTTTTTTTAGAAAAACAGTAAACTGATATAAAACCTTATAGGGATCGTTTAGAAGTTAGCGAATTTTGAATCAATTTGTTGCAACGCAGCTAAACCATTTTGGGATATAACTGTAAAGTCGCGTAAAACAGATAGGATTGACGATAAATATCCTTACAGGTAATTGATTGGTAAACTAATATTCTTCATGAAATAACTTTAGAGGAATCAGGAAAACTCGTGATGGAGTTTTAGGGTGGAAAAAATCCCCGAGAACCTTCCCCGAGTACGTTCCCCGAATCCTCAAAGAAGAAGGTGCCTTTTCAAAGTTTCCCTGTCACAAGAGGAACAAAAAACTAAAGTACTTAATGGTACTCACAACACCTAATTTGGGTTACATTATAAATTATTTGAAGTAAATTCAATTCGTGTAAGTATTTATGAGTCTCAGCATGTAGAGGTAAAAAGAATTTTATGGCATTTAAAGCATATAAAAGATTATTGCTTAATATTTTGTAAAAAGGACAAAGATTTGTACTGTTTCGTAAATGCTGATTGGCCAGAAGATTTAATAGATGTTGGAAAAAGCACAACTCTGATAGCTCTTTGGAAGTCAAAATTGATTGCAAAAAAGCCAGAAGGCGTAAAATTAATGTGAATATGTTTTGAAATGTCAAGCACAACACGTCACAACACTTGATATGAACACTAATGTCATCGTTATGTCAAAAAAGTACAAATAGGGGGCGTTGTAATCGGAATGATGCCGCTAACCAAAATGTTAAAAAATATACAGGAGGATCCATTTAAAATTTAAACCTTGTTGTTATATGCGAATTAATCAGAAGTACCAAAAAATGGAGAGCTAATTCTCTTAATGCATTTTAATGTCACATAACAAAAAGTTATGAGAGCGAACTACGTCTCAGAGAAATTCGGTATGTTCATTTGTTTAGTTACTACGCTTTTGATTTTTTTTCTGATATCGCCAATGAAGCAGAAACATTTCTGCTTTTATATCACTTCACATAACTAAATATTGTTTCTTCTGGTATGAAAAAAAAATTTATTATTTTTTCTAATTGGTTGTTTGTGTAGTTTTAGGCAATAATTTGTAATTTGTACAGGTCCTTTTTTACATTTTTTTTAATACTTTACCGGTAAGCTGCGGATCACTGAATACCGTTCTCGCTTTTCTTCTTCTGCAATGTTTGAGAGCGTTTAAAGATATTTCACTGGCTGAACTTCCAAAAAGCGTGGGATGGAACGGAAGCCCCGCTGAAAAAAAAATCAATCTGTAGTTTTTTCTAAAATTCTCCTACGGTAACCGTAAGAGATAGGAAATTGGGTAAATTTGCTCAATCGTTTAAATACTATACAAGGTGTTTCCTAACTACGTGTAAAAAATTTAAAAGCGTAATCCTCGACTGATTTTGAGTCAAAAATGTCTAATAAACATATGTCCGCAAATGTCTTGTTTCCAAGATACAGGGTGTTGACTGAAAGATGTTGAAAAAGGTTTTAAAGGTTTCTAAAGGTTTGGTGGTATTTACTAACTTGTTTATTGTTGGTTCTTTTTTGCTACTTCCACTACTATCAACAAGATAGTCAGTGTTATTTTGGTGTTTTACTCTCTAAAGTGAAAGAATTTAGTTCTGTGTCCCAAAAATCAGATTATACCTCAGTTTTGAAAATTTTTCAAATGCCTAATTACATTAATCAAGAAATGGCCAATATGGATTTTGTTTACGTCCTTGCTGATGGTAAGTGTTTTTCAAAAATTCAAACACCAAAATTAAGTCATTTTGGAAATAAAATATCTTTTTCTTGTCTCATTTCAACACCCTGTATCTTGGAAACAAGGCATTTGCGAACATATGTTTATTAGACATTTTTGACTCAAAAACAGTCGAGGATTACGCTTTCAAATTTTTTACACGTAATTAGGAAACACCCTGTATAGAATACTTTGAAAAGAAATTTGTGCTTCTGTGTGTTCTACGGAAAGGGGCTTATCGCTTTTCTGTAAAAAAATTGTGGTAATGCATTTGCGACAAGTGAATGGCAAGTTCCGAAAATCTTATGAGCTCCACTTCTAATTTTTCAAAAAAAGCCTTTCGACTCTATATCGGGTGCAGAAATAATGAAGGTCACCGAGTGTATTTCGGAAAGCATTCAGCATTCTTGGTTGAAAAATTGACAATCACTGGACCAAAAAACGATATAAATTTAGCCGAATCATGTCTTCCTAAATCATTCCAATTTTGTTTTTGATATAAAAAAAATATTGCAATTTAAAAAACGTTTTTTGTAGTGACAGGGCATGTTGTTCCAAGTAATACTAAACATCTACTTCTTTTGTAAAATTTAAAAAAGCCTTTGAAAAATATCACTTGATGCAAAACAGAAAACATGAATTGTGGAATGAAATTTATATTTTTGTATTTTATTTTTTTATTACATAACTTTCTTAAAAAAATTTAGAAATCCAGTTCGTACGGTCTATCTACATATTAAATAAAAGCTCGACATTTTACACCCTGTATTATATCACAAACATTTAATTTTTTTATGTTGACCGCTGCAATCAGTATTGTATAAAGTATCACTTTTCGCTCTGCTCGGGTAACAGTTATTTACATTATAACCAATGGAAGTGACTCTTAACGTAAATATTATTTATAAAAAAATAAGCGCTATAATGTATTAATGGACACATTCGTCAGAGTAGACAAGAGAAACGACAGCGAGAGCAAATTTAATGAAAAACTGAAGTTTCTTAGGGACAAATAGATCATAAATGTGTCAAAGCAAATACCAGAGTGCTAAGTTTCACGCTTTACTTTGTTACATCGTACCGATGATTAATAAAAAAAATGTCTAAATAGGACTAATGTATGACTAACAGTTGTGCATTGCATATTTGATTTTCGTTAAAAAATAATTAAATCCCAAATTATATCGGCAGGTGGCTCGACCTCACCAAATAGCAGAAAATTCTATTCTCCTTACTCGTGGAACAATATACCACTTTAATGTGTACTAGGCTAGGCACCTGATTCGGCAAGAAATTCATGTTCAGTTGTAAATTAGTTTGTTTAAATAAAATGAAGTCTATTTTAGGTATAGGGTAATTAAAAAAATGAGTTTGAAAAAATATATTCTGTAATTTTTCAAGAAACTAACAAAAATTCTCCAGAATTGGCCAAAAAATATACTAAATGCGAGCTCTCATAAACTTCTCCTTACCTTGGGTCAAAAAGTAAGGGTCGCCCATATTCTTATACGGCGTCCCCAGGTAAGCTCCCAAAGCACCCATAACCTGAATATATCCATTCTCGGGTGCTTGAAATCCCTGCATGGCTGCCTGTCCCAAATTCCCTTGGAAGTACCCATGAGGTGATATGAACTCCTTATTGCTCGCTGTAGTATTACTGCTCCCATATGAGGACATTTCTTCATTTTTCCTGCAGAATTCCTGATTGATTTTTGATGGAGTGTGAAACGCTCGGCTTTGTCCCGAATATTCCATAGATCTCGATGGCGTCATTTTTACAGAGGTGTTATTATTGTTATTGGGTACATGCGATTGGAAATTTGTGAATAAAGTTGTGTTGTTAGGCTCATCCCCGTTCTTTTGCCTATAGAGAATGTCCTCGATTAGAAAACTGGTTCTGTTTTGAGTTAAACTGGTCGAGTCCTGATTATATTCCTTGCGACTCATTTTTTCAATATTCGTTTTTTTTTTTTTTTAATCACTGAACTTCACCCATTCAAACGTCTGCACACGAAATGATTCCACATAAATATTCTTAAATTATCACCTTCAAAAATAATTTTTTTCTTCAAAATGTTGGCGATCACAATAATTTATTGTTAAGATGAACGTAGCGTGACGTAGCTGCTACGAAGTCGCTTGAAACAAACGTCAAACGCTAACTGGCCAATATTTGCCCGAAGCCAACTATGATCGCGTGAGTTACCGCCCCATTTTCCAGTTTGCTACCCTTAAATCGGGGAAGTAAGTTTCGAGTTTCTGCGTGCATGGGGATGATTGTGTTCCGATTTTGTCGTTTTGGGGTGGATTATTAAGGTTGATGTCGGGATGGCACGAGCCGGAGCAGGATAATGAAATGAAAGTAGGTGGGAGGACGAATAAGGGAGAGAAAGACAGGTTGATAAGCTATGTCTAGTTATTTCGGATACGGCTCCTGTATGATGCGATGACTGATTATTCTAAATGGAATTATGATTTATTTTCTTTTGGTTCTACAGGGTATCTCTAAAAGGTGTGTACAAAATTCTACCTCAAATTTCTGAGACTAAAACTTGACGATTTAACTCAATTTACCTTCATACAAAAATGGACGGTTTTCCAAATATAGGACGTGAAAGTGAAAATAAAAAAACCTTTTTTTAAATTGTTTTGTTTATAGTAGTACTATATGAACAAAATGTCACATCGGGGGTTTACAGAGGCGCGAAATCAGAACCCGTTTACATTTCTGATGCACATTGTAGAGAGCGCTGTTATCTCTGGTAAAATCTCTTTAAAGGGGCATAACTTTTTTACCACCCAGTACAAAATTTATTTATATCTAAATTTGTGTTTTTCTTCGTGTTCCATGAAAAAAATTTCTTAGTGCAAGTCCCTATGGGTACTCCTTTTTGAGATATTTGAAGTTTAAAATTTGCACTTCTTCTCGAAAAATAACTTTAAAGTCTTAAAAATAACTTTCGTACTTATTTGATTGTACCAATATTTTATTATTTATTTTGCTGAACTATACAAATGTACTTTAAAGTGAGTTTTCATGAAATACAGTGATTTTTAAACTTCAAATATCTCACAATGAAATGCCCATCGAGACTTGTACCAAAATACTTTTTTTCATAAAGCATGAAGGAAAACAGTAATTTAGTTATAAATAGATTTTATACCCGGTGTTAAAAAGTTATGCCGCTTGAAATAGACGTCACCTAGCGCTGACAGCGCCCTTTACAATTTGCATCGGAAATATAAACGAGTTCTGATTTCTTGCCGTAAAAACCCCCCCGATTTCATATTTTGTTCAGATATCATGTCGGACAGATACAAACGAGGTAATTAATTTTTGTCTATTTTTTAGACGTTCACTTTAACGTCCTGTATTTTGCAAATCCTTCACTTTTGAATTAAAGTAAATTAGGTTAAATAATCATGTTTTCTCCTCAGAAATCTGTGGAAGAATTTTCTACAGACCTTTTAGAGACACCCTGTATAATATAACATGGAGTGTGTCCAGCATGGGTATCTCGTAAAATGGAATAAATACAAACTTCAAGGCTAAATGGATGTAAACTTGCTTATGAAGGGAACAGACTAAGTTGGCCAATAACTTTTTAGAAATAAAAGAACTATTTAAATTGTTTTAATAAAAACCAGTTATTAAATGGAATTAAAAGGTGTGGTCTAAACACATTTTGAAATATATGGACTGGCGTAAAAAAATGCTATAACATTCAACTTTTTTATTGTAAAAAGAACTGTTCGTAAATATCTTGAATTCCTCGTAAGTTTTCAAGTTTGTCTCGTTTACAGTATCACGTTCAGATGTTCAACTAATTAACAAAAAAAAACTCATGAGGAAATAGTGTTTTTTCTGCAGCTGCTTTGAAAACGAAAAAAAATACACCAATAACGTAACCCCGGAATCGCCAATTGCAATATGTCAGTAACAAGTGATCATGAACGCACGCGCATGCTTTGCACACTCATATGAATGTGCGCAATTGCACTTTTCCCACGGCATTCACACAACGATATTATCACTTCTTTCCAGAATAAAAAAAATTAGTGAAATAGATTACAACGTTTTTGAATTATCTGATCAGGTATTTAGGCACTTTTTTCATCGTATTATATTTAAACTAATTGCCTTATGCCGATCCAATTTTTGCACATAAATGTAAACTTCTCACTAGTATGAAAAGTGCTATTTTTATCTCTACTAGCACTATAGCAATGTACTATTGTGTAACTCGTGTCATATCTGTATCATAAACAAAACACAATTGCCAGACCCTGTAAGATTAAGAGGTTCTTTATGTTTTTCTTTCATGTCGCTACTATTTCAAGTATTCGACAATAGTTTCAAAGATCGAAACTTATAGATGCAAGTGCTTGATATTTCTATTTTGCCGAATTTTCATCTCAATTGATTTATACACGGCAGCAATTCATAACGGCAACAACGCATTCCAGAGATCGAAAGAGCCAAATCTAAGCCCTAATAGACTTGATTAAGATAATCATGTTTAGTCGGTAACTTTATTAAGGCGGCGTTCTCTATTGTGACGAGCTTCGGGGGGTTGTTTTCAATATAAAGGAGCAGAGCAGGTTGCTTTGATGATATTTTAGTGAATTAATCAGTCCATACAAAAGATTTTCGTTTTTCTACTATCTCGGACATGTACATTAGATGCCATAGTCTTTATACAAGATGTTTCGTAAACATACTGACAAACTTTCAGGGGATGTAGAGCTCATAAAAACAAATATTTAGATCGAATAAAGTTAGGTCCGATATCGCTTCGTTTCCAAGATATAGAATGTTTAATTAATTTTTTTCATATTTTATAAATATTTCAAAAAGGGTTTGGTGTAAGGACATGAAATTAGAGACACACTGTAGTAAAATAAACGTGCATGTTCTACAGTAGGTAGAATATTTCCACCAGAACCAGTGGCGTTCGTGCAGCCATTCAACCTTTCTACGTGTGTAAATGTCTTAGAATTTAACGAAAACCTATTTTGGAAGAAGAGTATTATTTTGCAATGAAACGTGTTTCATACATGTTTGTTAATGTCCTCCACATCTACCAAAAGAAAAAAATATATATTTAAAAAAATTGCACTTGGACACCTATACTCGTTTTTTGATAGGCATAGAAATGAAACATTATTTTTTATTTTGAAAACGACTACTTGAGCAACAAAACACTAAGAAGTCTTTTTTAACACGAACAAAGTTAGACTTAACAAAATGGTGAAAAGGGAAATTCTTCTCTATTTCTTTTCCGGTTTTCTAAAGATATCTTCAAAAAATAAATCCTACCTATAAATACAGGAAAAATGTGTGTTCGCAATCTTTTTTCATCATTGAAGTCAGTTTACCTTTTCCGGGATTAAGAAAATGTCTAAAAAACTATGTCCCGCTTGTCCTAAACGACAGTTCATCAGAACATAAGATCATCACAACCTTAAGATGGAAAGAAGAGGGAAAAATTAGTTTTTAGTGAGTAAGTGTTAGGAATGAGTATGGGAGAGAATTATAATGAATTTCTTAATAATTTAGAGAGCAAAGTTAATTTTCTGTAATTTTGTTTTCACAAAATCAAAAGAGTTCTAAATACCGACTGAATCTTCATAGGGAATATATCGCAACAAACAGAATTGAAAAGCAGCTTCCTCTAAAATACGTATAAAAGCTAATACTTCAATATCGTTCCCCGGACATTCCCCAATATTATTAAAGTTGAACACAAAGCACCTGCACAAGTGAGTCCTAAAATATGCTCAAAGTGTATCTCATGCCTAATAACCTGGGATACGAACCCTCAAGGCCTAGATTTGAGTCGCTTGGCAACCTTTTTGTGGGCGTGGCGTACCTCGGCCAATAACAGCCACGTATGCCTCACCCCTAGGGACATGCGGAGGGTGGTAAGCGGGATTTTAGGTCCAAATTGCCCGTTTAACAGACAATATGCGGTGTAGTTGAGGAAGTAAAGTTTGATATACACTGACACTTAAAGGGATGATACCTAGAAATGGTTTAGCTGCCTCAATGTAGAATTTCGTCGGTTCTTCAGTGGGAGTTGGGTTTGCAGTTTATATTATTACATAATAAATCTGATAAAAAAAAATAAAAACTAAAACGGAGGTTTCAACACATGTTTCTAGTTTTTCGTCTTTTTCTGAGAGTCAGCAGCGCGCTTTTCGCAATTGGTGTGGATGGTCCGGAACAGATCCCAAAAACGTGCTTTGAGGGCATTTGCGAAAGCAACGTTTGAGGCTTTCTGAATGATATTCGGCGCAGTAATTGAACGAACAATGCGTGTCATTAAAGTTGTTAAACCCGTAATAACAACAATGTCAATAATAATTTTGCTAAAGCATGATATTTTAGGAATTAGCGGGTTAATTTGCTGCTCTGGAACCGAGGGGGCCGTTTTGAAGTGCAATTCGAATTCATTGCGGTTAAGTGTGGTTATGCTGTAAGACGATATATATTATTTGAACTTACTGAAAATAACAACTCGCCACGAGATACAAATGTTTTGTGTGTGAAAAAATAATAGAAAGTCACTGAACTTGACGCAAGAAGTGAAATTAGATATTAAGCTCTTGTCAAATTTTGTTAAAAAAATAAAATAAATAATTTGCGCAAAAATAAGTTTTTTTTCCACCATTTCGATCAGATTGCAGATTCAATCTTGTCAGAGAAGACTTATTTACTTGCTAATTAAGAAGATATTAACGAAAAATCCATTAGAACTTAAAAGTGATTCCGAAAATAAAATATTATAGTCACCGATAGTCATGAAAAATGTTAAAATTACATTGGACGTCACCAGGCATAACATTTGCGTGTGGTGACGACACTAGTACGAGTTTTTAAACATTAAAAAGGTAAAAAATGACAATATTCGAAAACTTGGAAAGGGCTGTATTTGGGAATATTATAGTGTTAACAAAAGTTGTACATTGTTGGATTCTGAACACAGTGCCGTAGAGAAAAATGGGGCATTCCATTTGAAATAAACAACTTATTGAGGTTTGATGTCAGCGACTTCCGAGAACTATTTTGGGACTATAAATTTTTGTTACATCTGAATACGTCGAAATAACTTATTAGGTCCTCTTGGAGCCCTATAAGACCGATTCCAAAATTCTCAGCGGTTAGGGTACATTACCGATTTCCGTGAGATCCTGCAAGTATACAAATTTTAGAATTTTCCCAAAAAGCTTGGAAAAAATAATTTTTTTCATAAGAGCCTTTACATAGACTGACCTTAAAATTTGATGATAAATCTGAAAATGGAAAAAAATTGAAGAGTTTCATTAAAAATACATATATAATTTGGCCCTATTAAACTTTATGACGGAATGTGTACATTTGAAAATAAATTGACAATACACATTGCTTAATGTCCAAAACTTTGTATATGCAATATTTCCTTCTAAAACTCACATTTACTGATATATCACATTTTGACATACTAATGAATAACTCTGTACATTAAAATGCTACACCGTAATTAGGCCGATACCGAACATATTCACAACCCTATATAAGCATATTGTGTATGTGTTGTAGAGGTGAACACAGCCTTTCTCCAAGATTAATTGAAGTCCCATGTATGGTAATTCAGTGAGGATTATGAAGAAATCAAAGTGAGATAAGGATTCCTGAATAGTTCCTAATAACTAATAAGAGACTGAAAAGACTGAAGAGAGGGAAACTATTGAGAATATCGCTCATATCAACTTAGACCGCCATTGTACCCATTTTCGGCACGTGAGCGAGAAAAAAGGCCACTTATATCCTGATTAAATCTCATCTTAGGAGAAATTTTTGCAGGAATAATGAGGCCCTTAGCAGGAAATACAGCTGGATATTTGCATCTCCATCACGTCTCCTGCAGCGGCTTGTTTAGTAACAGGACGTGCTTTATCTCGGTTTGTAGTAAAAATAATGAGAAGTTTAAGGTTTATCGTGTTAATTAGTTCATTTAAGGGTGGCCATTGTCAAAGGCATCAAAGGAAACTTTTGGTGAGTGACTAAGGTCACTGTTATTAGAATAACAGTTTTCAGGGTTTGTATAACCTGGTTTTATAAATATTTCAAAATGCAAAAATAGGTACGAATGTGACCAGATATCTCAGGAATCCACAGAAATCTAGCAACTTTGTTTGTGTAGAACTACGGAGCGCATCAAGATGATTACTTTGAGTTATTCTTCGAGGTAATTAATTGCTTGATGCTTTCTTGAGATATTCGAATTTAAAATTCGAAAAGGGGAAAAAAATTGGCATCTCCCTAGTTTGGAAATTTTCAAGGAAATTTCGAAATTTTTTTGGGTATAGTATAACAAGCCATGCATTTCTTAGTTGGTTGCAAAATAGGTACCAGGGTGATCTGCACAGTTTGCGACCTAACAAAAATTTAAACATTTTTTCAAATTAAAAAAAAAGTTTTGTTCATTTTTCTGTTATGTTGAAATCTGAAATATTTCAGATCACCCACGTAACTACGTTCTATAAAAAAATCCTTAAGAAACCGAAAATTATTTAGGCGTGCTGACCAAAACTAACACTAAAGTAGACGACCCATAAGATATACACTCGAAAACTCACTATATTGGCATAGTCATATCTTATCATATCTGAATCGGAACTTTCCAAATATTTGCGTAAAGATAAGATAAAAAAGCTGAGAAACTTATAGTTAATATGTTGCAGACAGATGAAACAAAAGTAAAAGCAAAACTAGTAGAGATAGCAATTAATATTTGATTATATTTGAATTTACCAGTTTCGAGTCTTCGGTAAGGTGTTAGTTATTTAAAAACGTCGGCTGCGACTATTGTTAAACATGAGGTAGGTACACCGATAATAGGATTTGGATCATAACTAAGATAATGCACCTAAAACCATAAATAATTATAATTCTGGGGTCTCCATCAATCAATTTATAAGGCCCTCGCCAAATAACACTGCAATTTGAAAACAGAACATCTTTCATTGTCCTTCTAATGACATTTTAATGCACTAAGAAATTGAGTTTTCAATTTTCCAAACATAATAACAAATACACAGAAGCATCATTCACAAAGTTAACTTTAAGTCGAATCAAACTGAGTATGACTAATTTTGGTATTTTCACATAATTTATATGAGATACAGCTCTCCAGAGCTTATCTGATATTTTAACATGTATCATTACAAATATTTATAACTCATTTTTATATTACGATTCAAAGTAACCCACAAGTGGCGTAGACAGGCGTGGTCACTTACGCCACGCCCTCCTCGGAAGGCGCTTATCTACTAAATTAACCGTAATAAAAATGTCTATGTACAGTCAAAGTTATATTCCTAGTCCTATACGACTTCTAATTGCAATTAACTTACGGATAGTTTCTAACGGACAATCGGTAATTACACGCAAGTGTGTGTAATGAAGCTCCAAACCGTGTGTAATGATATTATGTAATAGTATTCAGCTGGGGAGACGCTGACGGCTCAGCGGCCTGGTTGGTAACATACTATTCTCGTAATGTGCTATTACGCCACACGTCCTGAGGGTGACTTGCATAAATTTAAATTTCCATTTTTCCTGCAATTATACTTTGACCTGCGGCACTGTCTCCAAGGAAGCTCAGGATGGCTTCGGATGTGCTCTTTCTACTGTCTTTGCATAAATCGATCAAAGGAACTCAAAGAACAAAGCAATTGAGACTAGAACCGAGTCGTGCGAGAGCGAACAACTTCGCTAGGTTTGGGAGATTATCACACTTTCATTAAACGGTTTATTTCAACTGAGGGCGATTCAGATCGCAAGTATTCATTTTCGAAAAATCTCGGAGAATCGAAAGACCTCGGAGGCCTAGAGACCGAATTACGACCTGAATCGCGTCTTAACCAAACGAAATGGATAATTCCATTTTTCTGCGCCACTGCCCCGACCTCCCTCATCCTCATGGATATCGGGCGAAAATCCACACATTTCCCATTCGAAAGAGGAAAAAAAAGGTACATTTTTAGCCAGTTTTTCGGAGCAAGATCAAGCAAAACTCATTTATATTCAAACGCTGTTTTGCGTTTGGTTAACAAAGGGCTTCTTTTGGTGTAATTTGATTTTGAATAACAATTTCAGTGGCGCCGTACAGGGGCTACCTGATTGGTATTTGTTCTAAATCTTAGAGTATGCCACTGGTTTTTATAAGGTTAATAATTTTTATTAAATTGAAAAAAAGTATAAATTGTCAGGTGGATAACGTGAACCAGCACACACCTTTTACATTAAGATTAAACGCAATAAAATGTTTAGTAAGTTAATTCACTTGCTGATCGAGTATAGATGCAAGGCGTTAGGTGTAAGCGCAAACAAAGATTAGATAAAGAGGTGTCATTCGGTATTTTCAGGAAAAATATCAATATTTTCTTAATTGCCATCATCATAACTCTGTGTTTAATTAAAATCGAAGCAAAGTTGTGGATCCTTTTTTTGGACTATTATATAATAATCAGCAAGTAAATTCCAGGTTTCAGGACTTCAACTGCCGTATCCAAGATCTAAGATCAATATCAGTCCATTTGATCAAAAAAGGGCATCTCAAAAATTTCATCACATAACAGCATTAAATTGTGGTGTTGAATTCGTATATTCCTGGAAATGAGCAAAAGGGATGTGAAAAAAGAAAAAAACTTTGCGAAGCTTATAGCTTTGTAAATAATAAATAAATGGAATATTGCAGAAAAAGGAAACATGTTTTAGCACACGTCTTGATTACGAAAACCATCACTTCTTTATTGATAAAAAAATTATTGATATTTTTTAAGGTAATTTCTCCACGTATTTCCAAGTTATTGGAGTTTAATATTTGAGAACTAGCAGAAAGTAGGTACCACACCCCTTTGGAAATTTTTGAAATGTTTAAGATGCTTCTTTTCAATTTAATAGAGACATAAGGAATTTGTGTTGGTCCTGAATACCTTAATTAAGGACCCGGAGTGTCGAAAAATCATTTTCGGGCACCTCTATTTTACAGACTTTTCAAAATCACCAAATCAGGCACTAGTGTGACCCTATATCTAAGAAACCGAAAGAAATCCTGCAACCCTGTTTATAAAAAATTATAGAGCACGTCAAGACGATGACTTTCAGTTATTTTTTAAGATAATTTTTCCGCGTGTTCCCGAAATATTGGAGTTTGAATAGTTTGAATTTTTTAAGTTTTCGGGAAAATTTAGTATTTTTTTAGTCCATGTATATAAATACTAATTTCGTTCATTTTTAGTTCATTTAGGTTACCACATCTACTCATAGGCGTATTATTGCCAACCTTGCTACTAGCCGAGAAATCGCTCCTCTGCAGCGAAAAATGCGTATGCACCTACAACGACGGCAGCCAAACCATCAAAGTGACATGCACCAAAAATGTCCAGGCTCTGCTTCTGGACAACTCCTCCTGGATCGATCCCAATACAAAACTACTGTATGAATACACAGAAGTCACACTGACCAATCAAAACTTTATAAAGCTGAACTTCACGTTTCCAAAGAACAACTTGACTTACTTGAATTTAGCTAATAATGACATTTACAGTATTACGGATAGCGTGTTTCAAAATTTACAGAACATGAGAGTGTTGATTCTGAGTAACAATGACTTGGAGTTACTCTCGGTAGATGCTTTCAAGGTAACGAAGAAATTTTTACTTAGAGAACCAAAAGCCCCGCATATTTTCGTTAAAAATTGAAGAAAATAATTTTCATGAAAATGCGAAAACACGTCAAATACTGTTTTTATTTCTGTATTTTTTAATATAATAAACATGTATACAGGGTTACCAAGGAATATTATATATATATATATATATGTATATATAATATTATGCCGTTTTTTAGGTATTTGAGAAATTCTTAACAGGTTTTATGTAATATATTGCTGTCTAAATTTAAAATTTTTCGAGCAATATTTCAAAAAATAAAAGTAACGACAATTTTAAACTGCTATGATTTAATGTATTATATGTGCGAACTGTGCCTCGTTGTCTTGCTAAAAGTGAGTAGGCCGCAAGACAAATTTCTTGAGGACATTTCTTATGATTTGAGGAGGTATGTATATATTGAACTTCTTGCATAATTTCATGTTTTAACTCTTATTCATTGTTGGGCTTATTCAAATACACCCAATAATTCATATAATCCCATAAAAAAGTCCATAGGGAATAAATCAGGCGATATAGAGGGCCCCTCTAATAATCAAATTCCGTAAATATTTCAATAACTATTGAATTCAGACATGGATATGTTACATGAAACATGTTAAGAGAGTTTTAAGTAAGTAGTAAGAGAGCATTAAGAGTTTTTCACAGAACTCAAAAACATCATAATATACATGGGGTTCTATAAAAAAAATGAAAAAGTTAATTTATCTACAACATGGGTAACCCTGTATAAATGTCTATTAAGACGAATAATACAGAACTAAAAACAATATTTGACATGTTCTAACATTTTCATGAAAAATATTTACTTAAATTTTCAACGAACTTATACAGGACTTTTGATATTCCACGTATGTAAAGTCTGTCCGAAGTCTCATGAGAAATTGATTTGGCTCTTATTAGACTTGAAAGTAATGTTCTTCAATGTTGACACAGGGGCTGTATTTAGAAGGCAGATTCGACCCCCTAAGATCACTGATTGAGCTACGACTGGATCACAACAAACTACATACTTTGAACAAGGACATCTTTGAGCATATCGATGACCTGGAGATTTTAGATCTAAGCTACAACCCTCTTAAAGTAATAGATCTGCCCACCACAATGGCCATAGACACTCTAGCAAGCCTCAAAGAACTGTATTTGAGATACACGCAAATAACCACTTTGCCAACCTACATATTAAACGCCCCGAAACATCTGTTCTTGCTGGATTTGAGTGGAAACCCCATTAGCGTGGTCCCCTCAACCTTAAGTGATTCGCATAACCTGACCACGCTCTACCTCAACGATACTGCCTTTGTTAATTTAACGGAGAAAAAGTAAAAATAGCAGTCATCAACCGCAGAAAAAATGACTTATTTTCGTTTTCAGTGGCTTCCCACAAATACCCACAATAAAAACTTTGTATCTATCCAACTTGGCCTATTTGGAGCGGATTGATATCGGAGCACTTTCTGGGCTAACCGGACTTGAAGAGCTCCACATCTCCGACAACATTAAATTAAATTATATATCTGAATATTCCGTAGCTTCGAAGAACGAGAAAAATCGGGCAAGAATATGGCCTCAAATCCGGAAGGTCCGTCTTAAATCAAATAACTGATATCTTCCTCGGTAAAATACTAATAAAACTTCTCTCAGTTATACCTCCAAAACAACAAACTTTCCTACCTAAAGAGTGACTTCATTATTAGATGGGACAGTTTGACAGAACTGGATATTAGGGACAACCCATGGACTTGCGAATGTGAGAATCAATGGATGGTAGAAGACTTAATGCCCAACTACATGAAAATTGATCCAAGCACGGTATCAGAAGTAAAGTTGGTATCAGCTCTCTTAGAAGATAATATATCTAGATGATATTGAATGTCGTTTTAGATGTGGAGCACCTGTGGAGATGGCCAGTTATACCCTCTTTGAGCTGTATGAGAAAAAATACGAAATGCGATGTCTGGATATCTATGGCGCGAAGCCTGATAAGGATGCCGTTCTTCTTATTGGAGTTCTGACTGGTAAGTGTCCTATATTAAAAGGACTTTGTTATCAAAGTTCATAGGTCGTCGAAGAGAAATTATAACTGAAAATATTCTATAGTAAGTTCTTCTCTTTGGTTTAGGTTCATATTTCATTACAAATACAAGGCGTCATTGAATAGACATCCAATAACAATTACGACGGGTTATTTTAGCTCTTTAGCATAATTACCATGCATGATCAGCTTTACCAGGTCTGTAAATATGAAACCGGAATCTTTTAATAAAAAGTATAACTTAGCTGCGCAATAATTATAAAAAATATTTTATTCGAAATATTTCCCATCGTTACATATACATTTTTCCCATCTCTCTGGCAATTTGTGGATGCCACGACAAAAGAACTGTTCTTTTGAGGCAAACCATTCATCGAGCCATTTTTGAACTGTTTCGTAAGAGGTGAAGTACCGTTCTGCAAGAGCGTGTCCCATCGATACAAATAAGTGATAATCAGATGGTGCTAAGTCGGGTGAATAAGCCGCATGCAATAGTACTTCCCAATGAAACGTCCCAATCGTTTCCTTCACTAGTTTTGCAGTGTGTGATGTTGCATTATCATGAAGCAATATCACCTTGTGTTGCCGTTTTTGATATTCTGGTCGTCTTTCACGCAAAGCTCGATGCAAGTCCATCATTTGTTGTCGGTAACGTTCAGTATTAACTGTTTCTCCAGGTTTTAGCAGCTCATAATAAATTACGCCTTTTTGATCCCACCAAACACACAGCATTGTTTTCCGTCCATATCGATTTGGTCTTGCTGACGATGCTGATGGTTCGCCTGGAGTTACCCATGATTTTTTACGTTTGGGATTCGCAATATAGATCCATTTTTCGTCACCAGTCACAATTCGATGAAGAAATGACTTTCTGTTATACCCGGTAAGCAACAATTGGCAAGTGGTTTTTCGCTTTTCTTGCTGTCTTTCATTGAGTTCATGTGGAACTCATTTTCCTATCTTCTGAATTTTTCCCATAGCTTTCAAACGAATGGAAATGGCTTCTCGTGTCACATTTAATTGGTTCGCTAATTGTTGTTGCGTTTGATTATCGTCCTCATCTAACAAAGCTTGCAACTCGCCGTCTTCAAACTTTTTCGGTGGTTTTCCACGCTCTTCGTTATTGACGTCAAAATTGCCACTTTTGAATTTTTTAAACCACTCATAGCACTGTGATTTGCCAAGGGCATGTTCACCGTAAGCTTCAACAAGCATGCGATGTGAATCTGCAGCCGTTCTTTTCAAGTGGTAACAGAAAACCAATGCTGTCCAATGTAGGCGCAAAATTCGACATACTCAAAGCTATTGTAAACTGTACTGCAGTATTGAACCTGTATTGTTATGATTTGAAAATCATTCTCAGATGTAAATAAGAGATATAGTACCCTAATAACACGATAAGGTAGTACCTATATTGACCACTTGGGATATTTGGAGGCAAATTCCGGTTTCATATTTACTGACCTGGTAGATGCGTTTTTCTATGAAACTGTTAGTTCTAGCGATGACAATACGGCATATTTTTTTAGAATAAACAAGATATAGAAAAATATTTTTCCACCTAAAAGTCACATATGGTGTAGCACAAAAAACTTACAGCTGTGTAAAAATGTCCTAATTGTCGCTTGTGGCGCCCTCTAAGAGATACAACTAATTCGTTAATAAATTTTAATTTCTCATCCTAAAAAGCCTTCGATACAAAATTTCGAAAAATTAGCTGGAAGAGATCGAAATATATCAAAGAACTTATGATTTATTTATTCAATTTTGATACCCCATATCTTGAAAACTAAACGAGCTAGGTCACATAGAGCTAAGAACTTTCCATCTTAAAACTACTTGAAAAATCACCCTGCGGAATATCGGACACTTATTCGACAATACCCTGTATACTAATTATCCAAAAAATTACAAAACCTGGAAGTAATTCCCGTAGTTTAATGAAACTTTGTAAATATATTAACAAAACTATGCAAATTAAATAATGTAACTTACGAGTGAATCGAAGTCTAGAAAGTCTTTGAAATTCGATGATTTGCATAACCACCTGGTGAATTTACATCCTCAGAAACTCGTCTAAACATGTTTCTTAGCAAATGGTAAAATTTCCTCTTAAGGTAGTGTATCCCGGGCAACTTGAATTGGGCTTCCAGTGTAGTAACTGTTGTTTTTGTAGTGACCCATCCGTGTTCTATGGTGGCAAGATCAGGAAAGCGTGGAGGCCAAGGAGGCACATTAACATTTCGAAGTTATAAACTCACCATAGTTATACGAGTAATATGTAGCCGTGCAGGTCTCGCTGCAAAAGCACGTTTTCAATATATTGAAAGTATGGTATATCTATTGGTTTTAATTCTTTGTGTATGTAACGCACTGCGTTACATATAAAATCTGATCAATTATACTACTAAAACTAAATACGTATATAAATTTCGGTTGATTTTGATGTATTCATTCTAGGTGTTGCAATTTTTATAAGTAGTATATGTTCTACGCATTTGAGTGTTCATTTTTTCTCTCATGTTCTAGAGATAACGTATTACACACACATATGGATCACTTACCTCAATTTCACTCTTCTGCAATACAGAAAAGGAATTTTAATGTGTTTTGACTTTTTAGATACTCACCTCTCCTTTGTTTTATTTTAATTTTTTAGTTTTTATACCCCTTTAATATTTCTAGTTTTTTATTTTTCTATTCTTTTATTCTTCTACTGTTTTAATTTTTTTACTTTTTTAGTATTTCTGCTTTCTCATTTTTTTAATTCTTTTGTGTATGCAGACAGGTGGCTGATGTATTAAACTCATTATCCTTGATTCTTTCAGGAGTTTTATTAGCAATACCAATAATTTTGTTCATCATATTCGCCTTCCAAAGACGTTGGTTCGGAGTTTTCACCAGTTGCAGCAACTCACCAGCTGCTTATTCTAGGAGATTCTACTCGGCAACCAAAGACGACGATTTTTGAATTACGGCGCCATTGTTTTGCGCTAATAAATCTGAACGATAATGTAGTTTAAGTATTGTGCAATTATTAGTTAACACCTAGAAATAGGAAGAGCTATTCCTTTCCGTCTTATCTGAGATACTATTGCGTGATCCTATTTGAAGCACATATGAAGTATTGAAACGTGAGATAGGGTGACTGTAGTGGAATTCTGAACTTTTACGGTCATGAGTGTCCATTTTATTAAGAATACGAAAATGTGTAATCTACAAAAGCTAAGGCGTCTTCAGCAAAGTGTCTTCTTCATAGAAATCGGTATACAAGGGGCTGTGTTCAGAGACACCTTATAAATTAGTGCTTTAAGACTTTATAAACCGGACAATTTATAATTCGTAAAATAAAAGTGTTGTTTTATTAATAAGATTTCTTAAGCGTTTTATTTATTTCATTTTCTTAAAAGAAAAGAGAACGAAACTCTGATATGTCCATTAAACAAGCAACCAAATGTTGCGGTCGCATTAAACCAATAAAATTCCGTAAAATGGAAACGGCTGACAGTATGACAAAATTCGTATCAATTTACGACCAAATTACATTTCGAGTCTGCGATTTTTCCGATATCCGTCATTTTCCCAATACGCTTGCCGCAAATTGGTCTAACGAATGCTATTCTGCCCTTAATTTTTCCAATAACGTTCAATTTTACAGTGATAGCACCGGGGCTGGATCGCTACTTTATTAAATAAATCCCCACCTGCAAATGAGCGAGAGCGCTTATTTTGATCGCGTACCTACTGCCGACAAAATTATTCGAAAGCCAAATAAAATTTCTATAGAGACAGAAGTTTATACCGAATCATTCAAATTAGCTACTCACCATTTGAATTTCGAAAATCGCAAAAATATGAAGTGGATTTTTTTGGGAAAATTTTGCGCATTTTTTATAACAAACACCACTATGTTTTCAAAAATTAAATGAACCCAATTCGTTTCAGAAATAATACTGCACAAACCATCTAATTAAAAAAAATTTACATGAGGGTCATAGTACTCAACACCAATCATCATTCTGAAATTTTTTCAATGTTCTAATTAGAGCCGTATTGCCTCAAAACGCCGCCAAATTTCAAAAATTTGAATGTCCCACGCAATCGTTCGACGCCACGATTGGTCAGATTGATCAGTTCTTATTTCGAGCACTGGCGGTAAATGTTTTTGCAAACAACATTAAAGTATTTTGTTTTTCTTCACTTAGTTGTATGGTTAAACTTTAATATGTGGATAGTTGTTTAATTTAATTGTTTTCAGTTTGCCTTTGTTGAATTTAAATAAAAAGTTAAATAAAAAAGAAAAACATTATTTGGCATGGGACTTTTACGTTTATGTAGTTGGCAACTTTGTGTTTGTTTAATCCTCACATTGACTCTAACCAATCGTGGCTTCGAACGGTTACGCGGGACATTCAAACTTTTGAAATTTGGAGTTATTTTACGTCGAAACGGCTCTAGTTAAAAAATTGACAAAATTGCAGAATGATAAGTAGTCTTGAGTACTATGTAAAAGTTTTTTCAATTAGATAAGACATGCAGGCCTAAAATAATAATAAATACCGATTTCCCATATTAATCTCCTATGTCTACGACACCCAGTATTCATTTCAGTAATTTCGAACGTTAACATTAGTGGTTATGCGTTTGCTTAATAAACATGCGCATTTTTACCTGTTGAAGTTAAAATTACGATTTTAAGCGCAATCAAACTATATCATACTAATGAGACACCCTTCATGGAAGCTTCCCATTGGAACCGACATAATTCAATAACCTTAAAAAGGCTTCTAAAAATCCCTTAAAATATGTTCCCACTAAACGTTCTATCGCCTAATAAGAGACTCTTATTAAAATTGGGACCTACCCACCCTCTCGATACATTCGGCCCCTCTTCTGCCGTCATTTGGTAGCTATTCATCCGGTTCCAACTACAAAGAAACGCAGATTAATAAAATTAAATGGGCCACACCCCCTGAAGTGTACGGAATACTCCCTTAATCAAAACAAATCTAATAAAAGTACACTGTAATGATAAGGAGATATTAGGTATATGGTCTGGGATAATTTAATTGTCGAAGAGTTTGTGTTTGCCCCCCTAGGGGAACACGACTAGGAGGAGAACTATAGAGCGCATTTTCATGAGATTTAGAGGCGATTTTCTTACATTCAGAAATAGTTCGAGTTATCTTTAATTAAGAAATAACTGAGAGGGGTGATCATCAAAATTGGTGGACAGGTAGTAATATCCTGCACAATGGGGGCTTTTCAAGCAGGGTGTCTTCCTGCTGTATTAGCACCTTTATGGAGCCTTATCCTGCTTATCTTTTGTTTTGTTCCAGGCTTTGTAAGTCGAGTAGCTGCTGCCGGTTGGGGGTAAAAGGCGGTTTTGAGAGGGGGCCTCCTATGTTATAAATACTTTCTTTCAATCAAAATATGCAGAGTTAATGACATCGAAGTAGTTAATTTAGTCGGTAGAAGCAAAAATGGGACATTTTGTGCTACACCCAAAGATTGAAGATTGAAGCAAAACTGAAGCCAACAACTACGCTAAGCTCATCAAAAACCTTAATAGAAGGTATTATTGAAAAAGTACCCGATATTTAACAGGGTGATTTTTCAAGTAGTTTTAAGATGAACAATTCTTGGCTTTATGTGTCCTAGCTGGTTTAATTATTAAGATACGAGATTATCAAAGTTGAAAAATTAAATTACACTATTCTTCGTTTTCAGATTTGTCATATGACTATTTTTCTATCAAAAAATTCAAGGTGGCACCCATAAAAAAATAAAGTTCATGAATCCATCTGGAAGATGAAACGTCGGATTGAAAATCTGATAATGTCATGGTGTAGCTAAAAAAAAGGAACAATGAGCATGTACTTGTGGTTTTGGACTTCATTGTCATATAACGTTAAAAAAGTAATAACAAAATCTCC
Organism: Euwallacea fornicatus; assembly: GCF_040115645.1. Lineage (NCBI taxonomy): Eukaryota > Metazoa > Arthropoda > Insecta > Coleoptera > Curculionidae > Euwallacea > Euwallacea fornicatus. Next base: position 5,112,509 of record NC_089552.1, read on the forward strand.
AATTTTTAGTTTTCTTCAGAAATACTTGTAAAATTCAAATTTTAAAAACGGCATTTGGTGAAATGCTGAGTTACTCAATTTTACCTCCCTTTAAACTTCTTCGTATCTCCTCTAGTTTCCGAGATCTCGATGATAAAGATCGAATTTGAAACGCTCTATATAGGTATTACAGAGCATAAATAATCAAAAGTCCCATTTAATATACCGGAGTTTATTATGATACGTGGTATGCCTAAACAAGGATGAAAATGAGTTCTAGGCGTTAGAGGATGAAAAATAGAGCAATCAAACTACAGGGTAACAAAATATACAGAGTATTGCAAATAAGTAGGGCAATCCGGCAAGTACATATTTTTTAAGTGAAAATAATTAGACTTTTTATGCGACTTTTTTCTTTGGCGCTTTATACTCACTATACAGAGTGTTGGAGTTATAAAAACAATTTTTAATTACTTAGGTGAAATATTTTAATGAAATTTTGCAGTGATTCACAATTTGATCCGGCGCACTTTTCTTATAGTTTGTGTAAAAAATTTTAAAACGAGAATTACTCTTGTACAGAAATAAATGATAAATACTTTTCTGAAATAAACGAAAAATGGGCACCATGAATTGAGGGGTAATATGCTGGAATACCTTCTAAATTGAGAAGTAAATTAAAATGTTACAATAATAAAAAAAATAAGTCAAAGAAACGTTTAGTTTAAAAAATTAAACACGTTAACCATTGGCATGCGCTAAAAAATAATTGAGGGGGGAAATGTGTCCATGGCCCCCCATTTTCCCCATCACGATTTAAAACTTTTTCACCAAAATTATAGGAAATATACGCCTTATCGAATAATTTATCATTTCAAAATTGCATTTAAATATGTCGAAAAACACCGAAGTTATTGTCAAAATTAATCTTTTTAAGAACTTCAACACTGCAAATTAAAAACAAAGCGTCAAAGAGAAATGTCGCATAAAGAAAGTGTAATCGTTCAAGAAATCTATGTTTAGCGAATTGGTCCACTACTTTGCAATACTCTGTATATTTTTTACTTCTATAAATTGGGAATAAATATCACAGTTTTTGATTTACTGATTTGACATGACACCTAAAGGTGTTTACAACGAGTAGAATACGCTCCCTAAGTACTGCCACAGACACGTGTTCTGCACTATATAGAACATACACCCTGTATACTACACTATAGGTGCTCTGGCCTGGGACTTACTAAAAATGCCTCTAGATCTGAGCGAACGACAAGGACCTTAGGCCAATACGGGGGATTCACGACAAAAGTGGCACCTTTTAAACAACTCTTCACAAGAGCGTCAGGGATGAGCGCACTTGTAATTCCTCAATATAATCAACAATTTTTTTAAATGGCTCAAATAATTCAAATGTGATCAGTATAGGCGACAAAGGCTTAACTTCGGACCTTGAAGTACCTAACTTTGTTATGGCAGTCCATTCATTATAGTATGGGCGTGTTATTATGTCTGATGGATCTATTATCGTGTCTTGCTTTGTGGAGCCCTTCAGGCCAAACACGCTGACATTTAGTTTGGCATTTACTGGCGAAATTATGCGGTGGACGGATAAAACGATTAACCTTTTGAGAGCCCTTAATGCTCTGTTTGGTAATCGACCCATTAAGAAACCTTCTAATCTCTATTGGTAATGTCAGAGGGTAGTTAGAAAAAATCAAATTGTAAGTATTTAGTAAATAAACCTTTAATGCTTATACAGGGCACTCCTCCAAAAAAAAAATTACCAAGAAGGCGGTTTAATTTTGTCAGTAGACCCCGTACATTTCGACCTTATGTAGAATCTATTCCATGCAACACACACATCGAAAAGCTAGACCAATTTGGTTAGACGTGAAAAACATCGTAATAAGAAGTGAAGGACCTTTAACGTCATCAAGTAAGCTTTAGGAACCAGGATTTCTGAGTGGAAATCCGATATCCGGACAAGTAAACGTCGCCCATGAAGGGCTGCTTGATTTTACAATCCCCAATTATAGAGGAAAAATGGGGCGTTATGCCGACGATTAGTGCTTGTCAAGGGGTAAGTGACAGCATTGAGTTGCCGGCAACATTTGGGAGTGCGTTAGGTCGGTTTATTGTCGAAAATTGGTCAAATTAGAAGAGAGTTTATTGGATTTTGCTCGAGTAACAGTTACACACATAAACGTTATTTCGATTTGGTGAAAATCTCGCTCTGGAACGCAAATGTTCCTCCTGTGCATAAATCATGAAGAGAACGACAGCGGCAGAACTCGATCCACAAGTGAGGTCAAAAATTTGATAAAATCTTGTTATTGTATATACAGTGCGGCTCTAAATTGGCCTCCCTCTCTGATAAGTTTTTAGTAAATTAATATTTTCGCAAACCTCAAAAGCAGAATTAAATATGACAAGAAATAGTATCTTTTGACTTTTGATTATTGCTTTAAATGTTTTTTTATGTCGCCGGTTGGACAGATATGCTATTTTTTTTTAAATTGTAGCATGAGTGAAGTGACACCCCAAATTGAAAGTGTTTCGGAACTACATTAATGATGTTAAGCGATATAAAATATCTCCATTAATTTTTAAGGAAAATTGCTATAAAAAAAAATGTTGTAAAAATGCAATTCAAATTCAGTTTAATGGTACATAACCAATAAAAAAAACCTTTTTTGTTGGTAGGAAATTGATTTGTTTTTGATTTTGTGCTAAAAAAGAGTCTTTGGTTAGTTTTACAAATTACCACGTAGTGTACAAAAGTGGTAATAATTTCGTTATATGCGCGCTTCAAGGACAACTTGAGGTTGTTTTTTTTTTTACTGAAACTGGTCAAAAAAAAAGCAAAACAGTTTTTTGTTATACCACCACAGGATTTGGTACAACTGGCACAAACCTTCGTTAAGGTAAAACTGGAATTTGCTACCAGCTTACATTTTTATACGGAGAAAACTAGAACCCATATCGAACATTTAATTTAATCAACTTCCTATTAACAAACAAGTTTTTTCTTTATTTTTGTAATATTAAACTAAACGTGTACTGCATTTTTCAAATACATTATTTTTTTCTAGTTATAGCAGTTTTTCTTAAAAACTAACCGATAAATTTTTAAATCACATTACACCATAAAATATAATTTTCAAACACCTTTAATTTGAGGTGTCACTCGACCCATGCTTCAATTTAAAAAAAGCAGTCTTTTTGCCCTACCAACGACATGAACAATATTGAGAGGAATGAACAAAAGGCAGAAGATAATACTTTTTGTTCTCTCTAATTCTGCTTATGAATTTAAAGAACATTCTAATTTGTTAAAAAGTTGACATGGGGAGAAAATTTAGAGCCGCTCTGTATATTACATTTTTTGAAAGCCCTTGATCTTTCAAATAAAATCTGATACTACATTGTGTAGTAAGCACATGTTAATAATCAAAAAAACTCATGCATTCTCATGAGGAGCCTTTGAAAAAAATTTTCATAATCCAGATCCGTATTAAAAAAAAATTGTAAATTGATGTGGGTATCTTTAAACGTAATAATATCCAACAAGTGAAGTTGTTTTCTGGCAGAGGATAAAGGTATTCTAAAAAGTTCTACTGATTTTAGAAAATAATCGGTAATGAAGCCGAATAAAAAAATTCTTCAAACTTCTCCAGAAGTGTTCGAATAGTTTTTTTTTGCATATTATGGCGCATTGAAAAGCATTACTTCACCCCAATTGAACCGACTTTTTGTCTGTTATGGTCATAAAACATTTTTAACACCCTGGATAACCAGATTTACATTATCGGCGATGAGAGATCCGCCAACGTTTAGATGTAGCTCGACCTTCCATCTAAAAAGTTTCAATTTGCTATAAAATTTACAACACCAATTATGTTTAACATTGAATTTATCGCCTTCATTGTCTAGCAAGGAATCGTAGTGCACTTTAGCAATACATATTCTAAATTGAGATAAAGTAACAAACATGGCACATAAATCAAGCTTAGCGGCATTACGCATTTACTTTATGCAATTTATTTTAACTTACAGTTATTTACATCATCCACACAGAAATTATGTTTTTCGGTTACTATCTGTCTACTTATACCAACGCATCTACTAAAACATATTTGTTTTAAAGGTAATTATTATATATTTTGCAATAACTTCAAGGCGAGTATTGCGATAATGGTGCAAAACTTCTCACATTCACCGGCCTTTGAGATTTCATTATAATTTGAATTCAGTTATTACAGTGAAATTAGTTGGCAATGGACCTATCTATCGACCAATGGGTTGGCAAACTCGCCGTGGTCACTGGGGCTAGTGCTGGAATTGGTGCAGCTATATCTAAGAAACTCGTGGAATGTGGCATCAATGTAAGGGAAACTGCATTTTTTACTAATTTGGAACTTTAGGTTGCACCTAAATTATTTTTGCTACAATCTAACGTAAAAATATGATTTTAAGAATAATTTTATAGTTCTTCGCTTAGATCGCGACCAAGAACTTTATCGCCTCACTAGCAGTAGGGAACAATTTTATTTAATATTTCATATTTTTATATAAAGTGTGTTTGATATATACAGTATGTCCACAGATAGAGGGCCCAAGGGGACAAATGGACAAAAAATGTCGTTTTTCGACAAAAAGTCATTCTTGATAAAAGTTTCTGCTTCTCGAGAAAATACGATTTACGAAGATACTTTTGAACTTTTTTATACAAGTAGTATAAGAGTAAACTACCTTTATTTCTCATTTTGGAATAAAATGGTAAATAAAAAACAAATTTGAAATCCTACCCAAAGTTTACATACAAAATTCCACTATTCCAAAATAGTTTATAAGTAATTCAAAATGAATGTTAATAGATATTACTTATTAAAACACACCTCCCCCGTATTCGACGCATTTCTCAAACTGCTGTTTAATGTGATTATAACTTCTTCTTATCTCCTCGAGTGAAATCATTTGAACTGACTCTAATATTCTCTGTTTTAAAATGTCGATATTATTATCAATGGGTTGCTGAAGCGTTAATTGCTTCAAACGGCCCCAAAGGTATGTGTCAGAAATAGTGAGGTGAGGACTTCTTACAGGCCACAAAACTGGGCCGTACCGGCCAATCCACTTATCTCCAAATTTATTGTTAAGCCACTCTGTAACTTCGCGTGCACAATGTGCCGGGCACCCGTCTGTTTCATTACATGGAATTCGTCAGTTAGTCAAGAGATTCAACGATACTGGGTCGGTGAGTAATTTAAAAAAGAAGAAGAAACTTTTTAACGATGATAATGCAACTACAGTTGTTGTCTTGCAGTCTGTTATGGAAAACCCTCTTGTATCGTTACGAAAACGAGTTCAAATTTTGCAAATCGCCCAAAAAAGTCAAATTCAAAAAATTTTAAAAGCAAATAATTTTTTCCCATTCAAACCACATTTCAATCGTGGATTAGAAGATGGAGACAATGCAAAGCGATTAAATTTTTGTTTGTGGGTGGGGGACGAAATTTTAAATGAAAATAACGAGTTTCACAAACTTATTTTATTTTCCGATGAATCAACTTTTTGACAAATGGTACGGTGGCTTCACAACATGTAAGATACTGGAGCAGAGAAAATCCAGAATTCAGAATTCCTTCATGTCGCTAATATTTCAAAAAAATTAACGTCTGGTGTGGCATTTCATATTATGAAATAATGGGACCATTTTTTTTTTGAAGGTACATGCAATTGGAATTCATACTTGGAAATGTTGAAAACTTTTCTTTTGGACAAGCTAAATGAATTGCCATTACAGTACCGAGAACAAATATACTTTCAACAAGACGGGTGCCCTGCACCTTGTGCACGCGAAGTTACAGAACGGCTTAACAATAAATTTGGAGATAGGTGGATTAGCCGGTACAGCCCAGTTTTGTGGCCTGTAAGAAGTCCTCACCTCACTATTTCTGACACATACCTTTGGGGCCGTTTGAAGCAATTAACGCTTCAGCAACCCATTGATAATAATATCGACATTTTAAAACAGAGAATATTAGAGTCAGTTCAAATGATTTCACTCGAGGAGATAAGAAGAAGTTATAATCACATTAAACAGCAGTTTGAGAAATGCGTCGAATACGGGGGAGGTGTGTTTTAATAAGTAATATCTATTAACATTCATTTTGAATTACTTATAAACTATTTTGGAATAGTGGAATTTTGTATGTAAACTTTGGGTAGGATTTCAAATTTGTTTTTTATTTACCATTTTATTCCAAAATGAGAAATAAAGGTAGTTTACTCTTATACTACCTGTATAAAAAAGTTCAAAAGTATCTTCGTAAATCGTATTTTTTCGAGAAGCAGAAACTTTTATCAAGAATGATTTTTTGTCGAAAAACAACATTTTTTGTCCATTTGTCCTCTTGGGCCCTCTATCTGTAGACATACTGTATATTCTATAAAAAATCCGGAAATATATGACGCACTTATGGTATTATAGATGGTAGGCGCTTGACCTCAATACAAAATTACAAATTATTTATCATCCTGTATTTCAGACGTGAAGCGACAACGAACCCATGCTCATATGAACTTTCTTCCTTAAAATCTCCCACAGATTCCTCCCTAGAATTTTTGACGTACTATTATAAAACACCCTGTGCACAATTTTGTTTCATAATCCAGTATTTCCAGGTGGTAGGACTAGCCAGACGTGAGGAGAAAGTACAGAAACTGTCGGAGAGTATTAAAAATACGAAAGCTAAATTATACGCAATAAGATGTGACATTACTAATGAAGAGGACGTTAAGAGAGCCTTTGCAGCAATAAACAGCATCGCTCCAGTTCACATTCTAATCAATAATGCTGGAGTGATAGCTAAAACTTATCTGCACAATGGCGAAGTTAGCGACTGGAAGAATGTATTAGGTAATTTAGCTTCCCTCAAGATCTCTACATTCATATTTAAATCGTATTAATATACATACAGGATGAGTTTCTTAGAGTGATTGTTTAGATACGCATTACGGTAGGGATAACGGGGTGGGGTGCTATAGCTCATAGTAGCACGTTGCTTTTGATTTTCGTCAAACGCAATATGACCGCTCAACAGTACGTTCCAGAATCTCGAAGCAGCATCTTCTGCCCCATTTCAGAACGCTCCACAACGCGGTATTTCAGCAAGATAATGCACGACTATACTATTTTTTTCTTCCGATAAAATAAAATCAATTTATTACCTTGACCACTGCGACCTTCAGACCTATCACCATCGAACGTGTCTAGAATATTGTGGGTAGAAGGTTACAAAATTTACCCATTCCCCCACAAACCCCAACGGCGCTTTATAATGCCATACAAATACCCTGGAATGAGATTCCTCTAGAGGACATCGATCAGCTCGTTAATTTGATGCCTAGACGTGTCCAGGAGTGCATAAAAAAGCTCGGAAGGCTGACATATTAATAAACTTTTTTCAAGTTTTAACCATCGAATTTATTTAATTCTTTAACAATGTACTTATGTACCATGATTACCAAAAATAATTTATATCAAACTTTTTCTATGGGGCGTTCTCTTTTCTACATATGTCATGCAGAATATATCCTACTGGTCTTATATGTACACTATTTCCCTAGAAACAGTAATAATTCAGTTAGATCGACTTAAAAAATTCACAAAATTTGAATTTTGTGGAAACCATAAGTTTTTTCAAAAATTTTAAGCGTTTTAATTGCTCCTTAAAACTGCATTTTTTTCCGCATTTAAGCAACTGTGAAACATTGCTAACTTCCTAGATCCCCTCATTAATGGCCGAAAAAACTACCGAATCTCACAAATATATAAAAACATGACAATTACAATTATTGGAATGCACCAGTAACAAATATTTTTAGATACAAACATAATTGGGGCGTGCCTACCATCGAAAGAGGCAATTAAATCTATGTCTGACAATAAAGTTGATGGTCAGATAATCAACATTAACAGCATTTTGGGGCACGAAGTATATAATATACCGAAAGCAAGTATTTACATAGCATCTAAGCATGCGCTGACAGCCTTAACCGAGTCCTTGAGGTTGGAGTTGATTGGAATTGGATCTAGAATTAAAATTACGGTAAATATTAGACCATCTCAAGTCATCAGTTTTAATCTAGTCACCACATAAACCAATGGGATATATGACTTAATTGCACCGAGTGAATCATTTCGTCCTTGCGACCCGTTTGTCTTAGAATTAGACTACGTCTGCGCTAGGGTGGTGCCATCGACTTATTGCGGTCATACTTTCAATATGTTGAGAATAAATTAAAATGAAATCAATAAGAGATCTTTCAAAGTTCTGCAGTTGTAAAAAAAGTATAATGGAAAACACATGCTAAATGGCTGAATCACGAGCACTTGCTTCTCATTTACGTTAAAATTTCCTTCAAAACCCTTAAACTATTTATAGCACAAAATGAATATTCTAATCAGTTAAGATATGCTAAATATGCTAAGACTGTAATAACATATTATGCAACTAGCATGGGAACTACTCTCAAATGATTAATAAGTGCTTTTCGTGTAAATAAGAAGTAGGTATTCCTCCGCAAAAGCTAAAAGTCTAAGCTTTTTTATATTTGTAATAATTTATATATTGTAATTTTTAGAGTTTAAGTCCGGGTCCAGTAGACGATACAGAATTATCCGTAAAGACGACCATTGTAGCTAATGGACATAGTCTCCTGAAATATTTCTTGAAGCCCGAAGATGTTCTCAAAGGCGTTTTGTATATTCTGACCACTGCCCCACACTTCCATGTAAGTATCTAGGTCCTACCTAATACTTTTCTCCCTGGTAAGCTTTTGAAAGGAATATTTCAAGTTTATATGTACAAAGTATCCGGAAACGCTGAGTTTTAAAAAACACCCTGTGTCAACAAAATAAAGATAGCGACGGCTTTTCTGTCACCGTCAGCTTTCTTTCCATAAAAATCGAGCTCAGGTTTGCCAAAACGATAGGACTGTAACCTTACTATATTAAGTGATAGCTTTGAAATCTTGAAAAACCACCAAATTGGAGGCGCTTTGTATAAGTTATGTTAAGTAAGCAGGGTAATGGATTTTTTTGCATTATAATGGAATTTTTATAAAACCGAAATTAAGTATCATATAGAATTTTTTCGGACAAAAAAACAATTAAACATCAATTTTTGACTTTATATAACACATAACACGTGGCCAGCAACACGGTTAGAAATTTAAAAAATATCACTTCCAGTTAACTAAAAACAATAAAACTTGTCGTTATCATTATTTCCACCAAAACAAAATATAAAATCACTTATTTCCGTGTTTTTGAAAAACACCGAAGAAATGTTATACAATACAAAATTTGCTTTATATAAAAATTCCACCATGAAGCAGCAACATCAAGCGGCCCGCATGTATTAGACACTCTGTACCTACTTAATTAAATAATTTTTTAGGTAGCCGAGCTCATGTTGAGACCCGTCGGAGAGCCTTTGTAATTTAAATTAATATAAGGGCAGGTTTTATATGTTACAGAGGAATCAGTAAATATTAAATAAATTTAATGATATGGTGATGGTTATATGATTTTTACGAACATTTTTCGGTATGATACCTTTAATACCATATTACACACTAAAGTTGTGAAATACTTCATTATTACTCAGACTTCAAATTTAAATCTAAGACGTGAGAATCGCAAGTATTTCACAGCCACTGTGTGATAGAATAAGATATTTTTTTCATATAATAAACCCAATAAGATTACAAATAAATTAGTTTTTTTCTGATTTCGACATTATTTCTCATACATTGTTAGTTAAGTATTTGAGATCGCCATAGGCAAAACCTGAAAAAATTTCACTTGCGGAATCATGAAATTTTAAAACCTATGTGACCGTATGCCGTTAGGCCCGATTTAACTATAAGGCAGGCGTTGCCCAGATTACACAGTTTCTACAGAATACTAAAACTATCTTCTTAGAAATATAATACTCAGAACATTATTATAATTTTGAATCCTGGAGTTTATCATTTTGGATATTCCGATGGAGATAAAGACGTTTTATACCCTGATAAAAAAAATTTAACTCGGGTACAATGTCTGCATTGCAATAAACTGGGGCGTTCTTAGATTCACCTTAGAACTACCCCTCATACAGAGTCCCACAATACCCCATTTCTCAAACATATTCAGTTCTTAAAAAGAGTGACGGAGCTAAGGCTGTGCAGAGGGCTGAGCCATAGCGAGTTAATACCTCAGTTCAAGCTACCATCTGGTAAATGGTAATAAGTTCACTAACAATTAAACAGAAAATATACAGGTTGCTATAAAAATACCACAGATTGAAGATATCATCCAGTTATTTCTACATGTAGGACTAGATGGCGCCCTGCATCTCAAAGGTTTGGACAAAATATCCTAACCCAATTTTAATGTCCAAATGCTCGTCTTTCGTTCAAGGCCGGCGTTTTTAACGCGAGTTTACTCAACAGTAGCCAAAAGAATGGAAAAGCACGGCGTAGTTCCCGATGTAATAAGTGCTGCCCCTTCGGAAATTGCTGAAGTAAGTAGTAGGGCTCTATATGGCAAGTATGATGGTTAATTTTCTAATTCAACGTTTGCCGGAACCGAATTTGTCAAGATCGGTCACGTCACAAACACTCGCTTTCATCCAGAGCAAGCGTGACAAGCGTAGACAGGGTGTTTCTAAAAAGTGATCACTACACATTTTTTTAAGGAGACCCCATAGCTTCATAATTTTTTCGTGACATGAACGATTTTTTTTATCTCAAAATTCAACGTCTGTACCTATGTTTAAAATTTTTTTTAAAGTTTACTCTAAGTATCTCCAAAAAATTGATCGTCCATGCACCGTTTTTTATTTTTTGATCTTATTAAAATGAAAATTTGAGATTTAATATTATTGCTGTGTAGGAAGTGGTGATAGATTTCGTAAAATCAACTTTCAAAAATTAAAACAAAACCTCAGTTATATAGGACACCCCGGATGGTTTTTGATTTTTGATTTTTTTCCAAATTTTGATAAAACTTTCCGAAAACAAAATATTTTTAAGTCTCTGACTGAAAATGACATAAATCTAAAATTCCCATCCAAATATATCATTAAAAAAAATTTTATTTTTTATTCGTGACTTAAATGGTTTTTCCAAAAACTAAATAAAATGATAAAAATTAAAATAGAATATAATTTATCTTTATAAATAACATGTGATAAATAAAGGCCTAAGAAAATTTGAAATACCTTGAACTGAAAAATTAAACAATATGCTGGGTGTCTCACTAAAAATTGAAATTTAATTACCAGTTCCGATTCAACCGGAAATACAGGGTGAGTCGGGAGGATCGTGCCAAACTTCAGAAGCGTGTTATACATGAAAAATAAATGGAAAAAAAACTCAAATGTTTTTATCCGATTTTCGTTTGTTTACAAGTTATAGCGTAAATAAAATTAAAACATAAAATTTAAAAAAATTATAAATTTCATAAGAAATTCCATAAATTAACGTTTGGATATCAGCAAATGTTCAAAAATATTGCCATTAACTTCTAAACATTTTCGTCTTCTTGAAACTTTTTGAGGATGTTCCTTTAAACATCCGAATCCAAATGTACTATCAGCAGGATGGAGCTCCCGCACATTCTGCTCGACAGGTTAAGCAACATTTAGACGAAACGTTTCCTGGACGTTGGATTGGTCGTGGTGGCCCTATTAGTTGGCCTCCAAGGTCTCCAGACCTCACATCACTAGACTATTGTTTGTGGGGTGGGTTTAAAACTGAAGTGTACGGAGTAAAAGTGGACACTCAAGATGCACTAATTCAACGCATTAGAAATGCTGCAGCTGCTATTAAGGAAAGACATGAAACAATCAGGAGCGCAACGAATGCTCTTCATAGACGAAGCCGAAAATGTTTAGAAGTTAATGGCAATATTTTTGAACATTTACTATGATATTCAAACGTTAATTTATGGAATTTCTTATGAAATTTATAATTTTTTTAAATTTTATGTTTTAATTTTATTTACGCTATAACTTGTAAACAAACGAAAATCGGATAACAACATTTGAGTTTTTTTACATTTATTTTTCATGTATAACATGCTCCTGAAGTTTGGCACGATCCTCCCGACTCACTCTGTATATGCTACAAAATTGACACGTAATTCGTGTAATTCAGTTTTTAACGCATGATTTTCGAAATTTTCACATGCAAATATATTAGTCTTAGCTTGCGTTACTGCGGCAAAAATAGCCGGTTTGTAACTGGAACTTCATTTTACATATTCTACGCAATTATGGCATCTATTAATTGAACAAAACTTTTTTCTAGGTGTGCTATCCTAGTGGTGTAAAAGTAGAGCAAGGCAATGAATTAACTCCAACTCAAGTCAAGGATCAACCTGCTATCTCATGGGGAGCACAAACAGATGCGTTCTATACGGTCTGTATGACCGGTGGGTAATTGAAACATCTAACATAAAAATCTTATCATGAAATAATTTTCGACGTTCAAAACTCATTAATGAAGCTGTAAGTATGTTTTGTTGTGAGCGATGCTAAGAAGACTTACTTACTGCTTCAATCAAGATATGAAATAGTGATTGTCCTATCGACTGCGGAAAGTGATACTTTCTCGTATGCGATTGTCGTTGAAGCTCTCAAGTGCAAGCAGTTGTATTTTTCCGCATGCGAGTATTGTTCAAATGCCGTTAAAGCATTCAAGTGCGGGAAAATTCCGTAAAAGTTAGAAAAAATATTCTTTTCTATGAACATACTTATGACCTAACACACAGCAGATAATTTGAGTAGCGAACAGTTATAAGAGAAAATAGCACCTGGTCCACGTTGCTTAACTTGCTATTGTACTTGTGTGGCAAAGTACACCTTCCGGGATACACATGCGTACTTTAGCGTGCCCCAGAACCTCACCAGGAAAACTTGCAGCGTTCTCTATTAGGCAAATTAATACCAGAATATTACAAGTATTCTTATGCCTGCCGGTATTCTTAATGCTAATAAAGTAGTACCGAAATTCAGTAAATTTGCAAATAAAATACACTATAAGTTCACTAACCCCTCAGATCCTGATGCTCCATCTCGCAAAGAACCCACCTATAGGGAGTGGCACCACTGGCTAGTAGGAAATGTTCCAGGAAGTCAGATTGCAAAAGGAGAAGTTCTTTCTGCCTATGTTGGCTCCGGACCACCACCAAATACTGGATTACATCGCTATGTTTTTCTTGTATACAAACAACCAAACAAATTATCTTTCGATGAACCACGTTTGCCGAACAAGTGAGTAAAGTAACTAAATGAACACAAAGACAGTTATACAGGGTGTCCAATAAAAACGGGCGAAACTATAAATCGGTTGTTTATGAATGAAAAAACAAAACATTTTTTTTGTTCAGACTACTAAATAACGTCAAAATTGTTTTCTTTTTAACTCATTTTTTTGTGCTTCGGGTGTCAACTTCAAAATTTTAAATAGAATACGTATTTTTATAAATTTGTTGATAGAAAATGGTTTTGTGAATTTCATGATGCATGACAAATTAATGTTAAAAAAGTTTTTAACTGAAAAAAAATGAAACATTTTATTTCTTTGAGTACTAATATGTTATATTGAATAGTACAAATAACTTTTAAAAAGATCCGTAGTGTCGTAAGTTGTCTTTTAAACATTTAAATTTATTACGATTTTGTTCTTATTGGTTTGGAAATATGTTTCAAGTATAGCTGTAAACTCTCCAACTTTTTTAAATACTTTGAAATTGACACTTGATAATTATCGCCAATCATAATATTAGTAACTATTTTTATTGCTCTATATAACTAATTTACAATTATCAATACAATTTCCATTTCTTCGAGCTAAAAATTGATTTAACATTAACTTATCACACATCCACATATTCAGAAAAATACTTTATATCAAAAAATGTTTTAAAAAAAATTAATAATTTAATAGCCCGAACAATAATATTTTATTTGGTTTTTAGTTCATCAAAATCTGTTCATAAATAACTGAATTAGGACTTCGCCCGTTTTCACGAGACAGCCAGTATTTGAGGATCGTGATTTTCTTTTAGTTCTGGTGATAAACGGGGATGCTTCTCGATCAGGAAATTCGCGGAAAAGTACAATTTGGGACAGCCTGTGGCAGGAAACTTCTATCAGGCTCAGTACGATGACTACGTGCCTATTTTGTACAAGCAATTAGGGGAATAGTGCTCCTTTGTGTGTTAATAATCGGCAATAATGGGAGTCTGAGTAATAAACCGCTTCATTTTAAATATACGTATTTGTTTCGTTTGAATGTAGTAACGTTCTTCGACCTTTGTGATATTATGGGGATCAGTTTTAGGTTGTGACCCTTCCAGTAATGACAACCAGAATTTCTCAAAATAAAATTTGTGCTTTACACGTATTAAAGTCAGTACCGCCCTTTTGGAGTGGCAAGTTTGGGAGGCAGACCAGGAGGGTGATGCGATTTTTCTTGGTCGGTGGTTTTTTTTGTGGAAGGAAGGCGGTGATTGATTGAAAATTTTGTTCAGGGCACCAGACTTGCTAAAGCCAAAGTCAATATGGTTTCATTCGCGGAAAATCCACTCAAACCGCTATTCTTGAATATGTGCATAGACTAACTGGACGTCTTGGCTTGATCGTGGATTTATCTGAGCATATAAACGTTCGAACAGAGAATTACTCATTTTGAAATTGCGACAAATCTTATCATTTTATTAGCTTCATATCTATCTAGTCGTATACAAAATATGAACACGTTCAAGGTCCAAGAGGAAAGTCAGGTAGCTTGAAATGCGCTCTAATGACATTAATATTGTGTAAGAAAACTTACTGATTAAAAAATATGCATTTTTTCATTGAACACTTACATTTTATTGCATAAAAACATTACCAACAGTAAAAGAAATTTGTTTATTGAAACAGAAATAATTTTCCATGTTTCAAAAAATCAAATTTGGCGTTGAGTGTATCATAAAGTGACATATGACAGTTGATGTCAGCAAAATTTTAGTTCGATTTCCACATTAATATTTCCAAATCTTACTCTGATGGTCAACGGGTATACCAAATTGCAATTGCAATAATTCAAACGCGCATTACCATGACAAAAATACTGGTTTGTTGCATAAACTTATTGGAAAAATCCATGGTTCCTGAAATATAGAGTGATCAAATTTATATTATATATGTTTACAATGTCGCTAGCTGCTGTCATATATTGCTCAGAATTTCTCTTGAACCGGTTGTAAAGTTAATTCTTTGATCTGAAAAAAATAATTTACATAAGCATAATATAAAGAAATATATCGTTTTTTCTTTTAGAAGGCAGTATTCTGAGGTATCTGGTGGATATAAAGTCTTTATTCCTCCTGTTTGTTCAAGTTATTGTCGTGGAGTTCATGACAACTCGTTCGTCCATTATACCACACAATTCAACATCGCCATCTTAGTTGGTGTTGCCTGCCGTATTGCCTAATTACGCAATCGCAGTTAGTCACACTTAAGTTTGAAAATTGAATAATTTTTGAAGTCCAATCTTTATTGACGATTTCAAAGATCTTATGGTAGTCATTGGACAAAGATTATAAACAACATATAATATTATATCGTTTTTATGGCTATTAGTTTTTCAGAAAACTTGCCCCGCTTGCCAGCAGCTCGAGAAGTATAAACGTCTATTTTAGGCGATAGTAAGGACTCCTAGGTTGTGGGCGCGTTTAAGTGCCTAATGCTTTTTTTGTATTACACTTACCAACGTATGTGGTGGTGTCCACAAGGCATACACTACCGAATCAGCTACATTTTCAGGCTCCAAAACTTTTATTTCTTTAAAGATTTTAGCCAATATAGAATCGTTTACACTTGCAGCGTCCCAAATGTTAGTCTCCACTAAACAAAGAGAGAGACTCTAAAAAATAAAAAAAATAAAATGGAAAGTTAGGCATCATTTTTATTTTTCAAAAAATCAGTAGCGTATAAGTTTTCCTTCGAAAATGTTCAATGACTTACTGGGACACACTCCACTGAAATTAGAAGAACTTGTTTTTTGTTGCAAAATATGCACCTCCTAGTCCACAAAAAAAATCCTGAAACATCCTGTATATAGTTAAATAGCTTACTGTAACTTTGATCCAGCTATCCAGTTCTGCTAGTTCAAGACGCAATACTTCAGTCAAACCAGTAACAGCGTGCTTGGTGGCTGGATAAAGATTCAATCCGGAAAACTCGCCTATTGTATAAGGAATTCGATGCCCTAATATGCTATTTATATTAATAATATGACCTTTAATTTTACTCGTTTGCATTACTCTTACAGCCTCTCTCGATGCTATGCAAAGAACCACACATATATTAACATCTGCAAAAGAAAAAAAAGGTAAGTATTTGCCTTTGGTATGCTTTAGATGAAATATACATTACGTTTTTTAACATGCAAGATAAGATTTTACATGTCAAAATTTTATTAATGAATTTAATCAGTCGTAACGCCATTACCAGCCCCCTTTTCTTCCATATACCGGGTGGTCCGTTTAACCTGACAAATTGGAATATCTCTAAAGTCTGAAAAACGCATCGAATTAAAAAAAAAATTATGAGATTTGTTCGTTTCGAACAGCCGCCCATTTTATGACAGGAAACGTGACTCCCTGACCTTACCACCTGGAAGTTAGGTGGGGATAACTGTGAGATATTAAATGAAAAACCCCATTTTTATTGCAGATTCGGATTCTACAACGAAAATTACAGTTAGTTTGTGTGAATATTTTATTTCAATTCGCCATAGATGGTGCTGTAATTGGAGAAATTAGTTTTATCCTGATTCCGGAAGAAACTATTTTGTCTTTTGTTTTTTTTAAATAGAAACCTGTTGTTTTTTCGTGCATTCGATAGTTTAAAGAAAAACAAGCGTCTATGAAAAATTAATTTAATTTTTATTCCAATAAACACAACAAATCAATCATTAAATTAATGAAGAAACAAATATTCAAAATGTTCACCGCCTTCATTAATACTTTTTCTTAATTGCATCTGTAATGCTACAGTAATGCTGCGTAGACACTAAAACTTCAAAAACAATAGAGACACAAGCATCCCTAATTCTTGCTGTCATATTTTAGCATTGTATGTACTGTTGAATACACTTTTTCTTTGAGATGGTCCCATAAGAAAAAGTCGAGTGGGGTAAGATCTAGCGCTTGTGTTGATCAATAACTAGGTCTACCACGTCCAATCCATCGATTAGGATATTCACGATGTAAATTTCGTACGAAAGGTAAGACCCAATGAGCTGGGCAATCATCATGCTGAAACCACACCAAACGACGTGTTTCCAAATGAATGTCTTCCAACACCATTATACTATAGTTTGTAAGATAAAATGTATTATTCTGATTACAATACTACCTGCCACCAATAAAAAAAAAGTACAATAAAAATTTGGGATTGCTATATAAAATTTCAAATTAACCCCCCTCCCATCTACAGATAGTAGGATGCGGGAGACATGTTTGATGTCATTGGACGGGCCCCTTTGAGAGAAAGGAACCTTATTAGGAATTTTTTCAATGCAATGTGTTATTTTCAAAATATTCCGATACGTGGGGTTAAACGGACCACCCGGTAGAAGTGACGCTAATTATAATTTTTTTATTTAATGAACAAGTAAAAGTCTTTGGAAATAGGGTTCATACCTATTACTTTTTTTCCACATGTGTGAATCCCCGTCATGCAAGTTGATATCTTGAAGAAGTCCAGCGTTATTCACAAATACATGAACTGGTCCAAGGTTCTCAACTGTCCACTTAAACGCATTCAAAATGTTCTGTTCAATAAGCAAATCACATTCGACAAAAATATAATTATATTTTACCTTACCGGTAAATTTTACCTTTGCCTTGAGGGATCTCTTTAGCTAGAAATTAGACATTTTCTTTTCGTCGTGCCAAGTTCACGACTTACAATTTTTTTTCAAAAAGATTATAAATTGTTTATGAAGAATCTCAAAACCGATGGAATGATCTTAACTCTATAATAGTTATATTGGGCAATCACTAAAAATCCCTCGCAGTTTGTGGTTTTCCATTAAAATCAAAACCGAATTTATCCAAGATAAGAACTTTCCCAACAAGAAAGTCTTTATTAACTATTGTGACTGCCAGTAGTTAATTACCAGTGAGAATATACTGGGAGTCAATAGAAAATGTGTTAATCTTGTAACCTTTTTGCAGCTTTTGTCATAAATAAAACTTTTTTATTTACATTGAACATCCTATTGTGCTCGTTTTTGCATTCATCAGATCGTTTTAATTATGATTAAACCTATTTGGATTTTTTCCACACAAGCTTAAAAATAAAATTTAAAAAATAATATATTTTTGAAAATTTACATGCATCGAATTTTCTAAGCAGTCTACCCTTACCCTCTATCAGCTCACTTTCTCCTGCACAAGACGATAGAGCATAAATATTTTTCTTTCATTTTCACATCACGCAGCCTTTCGTAGTCGAGAAGAACCGTAAATTATGAATAATAATTTAGTAAAAAACATTTTAATTTTTTAGAGTATGGTCCTGCATGGATCACTGAAAACTCCAGAATAAAGTTTCGCACAACTCTGCTCTAAAAAAAAATAAAAATTATGTTCAACTGACACTTCCATCTCCAATTGTTAAAAAATTAAAACAAAGAGATTTAAGTGCCCTAAATCTTTAGGAAACTAGGAGGTAGCTTTTTTATCTTCTCATATACTAATTGCAGACCTGTTTAACTTAACTATCGGCTATAAATTTAGACCAAACCATCTGCTACTACTACTTCTCAGCTTTGAACATAAAAAAAATGTTGTTCTATTCAGTTACCCTTACAATTATGCAATTCAGAACTAGGGATTTCGCTATGGCAGCTCCAATTCCTAAACTGGCCCCTGTCACTACCACCACTTTGCCAACCCATCTATCCATAGACAAAACCATGCTGCTGGATTACAGCAGCTTTTTTGGATTAAACGTTAAAATGGAATCACTGGGGTTAAGTGTTGAAAAAAGAGCAAACTTGATGAATAACAAGCATCACAGTACAGGGACGAACTTAGCTCAAACCTTGCAAATTATTTAGATACGTTTTACTATATTTGAGATTAATTGTGAACGCCACGAAATCGAGTAGAGAAATGCTTAACGAAAGTTAATTTTAAAAAATCAGTTATCTTCAGATATTGAAAAAAGACATATGTTCGAAGGAAAAAACTAATTTATGACATCATAGCCGAAATTTAAAAGGCAGAAAATTAAATTTTTAGCTATAAATTAACCAAAAATTACTGTCCTTTGTGGATGGTCAAAAACCTATCCACACCTTCACGTTGTGATCACTAAACGTCTCCTCCCCCGAGTCCGAATATCCAACCCCTAACAGAGGGGGGGGGGGGAGTAGACGCGGAAAACAGAAAGATGTATGTTTAATGGGAAAAACCGGGGAGTCCTTAGACGTGAGCCTACCGGAAAACGACCTATTGATCGAAATAACTCAAAGAGACAGTAATCACCTAGCAAAAGACCAGTGGACTTGATAGTCACTACTCACATTCCTCTCCAACCCTAACTAGGGGTTTAGGTTAGGACTAATTAGGAAAACTTCCAGAGTTAGGGAGGCTTCTTTCATCCCGAAGTTTTTAGAGTATCGGTGCTTAAGCAAATCCCACACCTCCTGGCTACCACAACAGCAGACCGGATGTCTTATGAAGATTTTTCTCGGTACTAAAAAGGTCTTTCTTTGGAACTACGTTACATAATTTATTATAGTGCCGCATATCAGCAATATTTACAAATATAAATAAATATTTCGGATTTTTTGGAAGTGTTAGTGAATGATGGCTGAGAGGGTCCGGATAAAAAGGTATTGACTGTATTGGTATTAATTGCGCAATCAGCGCTCTATTAAGCACGTGAACGTTTATGTGTATTTCAGCAATATCCTAGATTGAGTTGTATGCAATTACATATTGTTTTAATGTATTGCACCATAATGATACAAGTACCTTATATGTACTATATTATTAAAAAGATTCAGAACGTAAAGTAATTTGTTGGTTATTTTTTAATAAGTGACTCTTTTGTATGTGCTAACCGATTTAAATGATTAAAATATCGTTTGAAAGCCCATTTCCTGTAAAATCTGCAGAAGGATAGTTCTTTTTAAACCGTTAATTTTATGAGTTTTATGTAGGATGAGCAGAGAATGCTACAAAAAAAGTTCAAATTTTAAATATTTCTTAAACTATTGTTTCTAATATAAAAAAAACTGAAGGGGCAAAAAGTCAATTAAAGAAATGAGGATTTAAATGAAGTTAAGGAATAAAATTTTAAAATAGTATAAAAAAGTTCTGATATAAAATATTGAGAGCGACCACCAACAAAGTAATGCTCTGTAGAGTATTTTAAATAATTGTTATTTCGGTTTGTTCGTAATGGTAAAGTGATTATTACTAATTTTGAATGATCTTTACAAATAAAAGAGAAATTAATTTAAATTAAAAAAAAATGAAAATTCAACATCCCATAAATTAAAATGGAAGCAATTTTGGCCAAGTCTTTATTTTAAAATAAGCTCATGGTTCATAAAGAAACCCTGTATTGTGATAAAGAAAAACTGAGAAATAAATTCAAAAAGTCAAGCCACCCAGTTGTCAAGAAACCATTAGATTTAAGAAAGAGCTAAAAAGTTGAGTTTTTTTTAAGAACTTGTTCATTTGCTAAATATAAACATTTACTATTTTGTATGTAATTATCGCTCCTTTCATACCAGTCTCACATTAGAAAATTTTATTTTTTATAAATTCTCTCATGTCACGGTATCTTGGTTCGCTTGTACCGCTTGTTTTCAGAAATAGATATTTTTGATAAATTTATATTTATATCATATGTATATCATAAAATTACCTAGAATTTTTGATGCTATGCACCATGCACATCCTACGCAATGTTTGAGTTACTTCAAGCTAGCCTCATTAGAAGTTATAATTTTAACCAATACAATTTTACCAAAATACAATCAATATAACACGATTTAATATAGTAACATTAGTATCAATACTATTTGTATCGTATCTTTTATGGTTACCTAGATCCCAACGTTGAGCTTCAGGATAGCTATCCTGTATTCATTATAAAATTCATATCTATAATTTCCATACTTCCATGCATCTCCGGAGAAAACTGCAAAGGCATGAATGTCTAATGGCAATAAACAGAGTTCTGTAACGCTTCTTGGTATATAACCGTTAGGTGGCGCTATATGTCTCCTAATGAAAGAGATAATGCCAAACGTTTGTAGTTTTATAGATTAATCTCTGATAAGATAATTAATCGTGAAACATATTAACGATAGGCATAATAATTAGTTCTAATTCCTAATGTATGCATTGAAAAATTCAGAAATCTAATTTGTATTTAAAATTTGATGGTAAATAAGCAGCTTCTCAAAAAGTCTGTCTACAAACCAATATTTCTAAAGAATCACTTTTATTTCAAATGAGGTAATCCGCTTGAATTAGTGATAAGAATGTTCTGATCGTGCTGTGATAAAGATTTATTTCCAGGATAGGAAAAATTGACCGAAATCGGGACAATTTCATAAGTATTCATAAAATAAGGGCGAAAATCGCGTGGCTGGGTGAGAGTCGTGCAAATGGAACGGACATGCAAGGTCGAGTACCTTTGAGATGTTGATGCATCACTGTTCTGATTGGTGCAACGCTCCCAGCTGCGCGCCGCTGATTGGCTCGTTTCTGGGACGACCAGTTCAATAATCCAAATTCCACTATTCCACAGAAGAAAATCATTTGTGGTCTCCTCGCCAAAGAGAACAGTCGGTTAAAGCAATGAAAATATGAGTAATTTCAAATATTTATGTCTGTCCCATGAGCTGCTCAGGACAGATACAGTGAATGAGTGACTTTTTCATGCCATTTCATTAACATATTCCTGCCTAGTGAATATAATTTAGGTCGTAATGGCGCTCGTATGTGATACTACAAGGTTTGCATTCATTTTTTCGCCAGCAATTGCATATTGACACGTTCCGAGGCCAGAAATATGTTAGAAAATCCCGTTGCAGTCGACTTTAATCGCGAAATTGGGCTGGGAAGGGAAACGTCACTTCCTAGCCTTCGTTCATTGTCGATGGGCGTAGCCGTGGACAACTTTTGCACCTAATTCTGACCAGATTACATCTCCGGCGGACCCAAAATATGGCTAAAAATTCGTCTAAGCGTTTTTGCTACTTTCGTTGCTGCCTTTTATTGCGTGGAAATCGCGAAATAGCCACATTTTAGGCCCGTTTGCAACAAAGAAACGTGCGTCATTCTAGACGTACAGTGTTGCTATTTTTTCTCAACAAAGGTAACAAGCTATGTTTAATTCTTAGTTTTTAGTGAAAATAACTTATGATACAGATTTCTATAGCAATTTTAGGTCATAATTATAGGCCCAATATCTCAAAACAACATTCTAAGAAAAGCTATTTTTAACCTACGTCGTCATTGAATTTTCAATTACTTAACGACATAACTGCGTTCCATTATCAGGTTCGCAATTCTACGATTTCCAAACCATCGAATTCATTCTGTGGTTCAGAACATGTTTCGCTTTTTTTTGCAATTAAGGGGCTTTGCATGGAAGCTTTCTTTAATAATTAACCACTATGTAAAATAGGTATGGGTGTTGGGATTTTGCCACAGAACTTGTCTTTAAAGTGGAAACCCTTAACACGTTTCTCAGCCTCAATCCCTTACCCACCCTGGCCCTTGCCCGTTACGGGCAAGACCGAAAGTCGAATCTCCTTTTATACCTGACCTTGCTTTTACTTCTGCAGATAAGTACCCCCGACCATCAATAACAATACATGTTATGTACCCCTTTTTACCCCCATAATTGTGATTTATTCGTTAAACCTTGAATATTTTTCCATGTGCCTGCTCCATAGGTATGGAACATAGCTTTGGGTGACGTCAGGGTCAGAATTACGTGTACTAGTTCCGCCTGGCAACGGCGCACGACTCGACGCGCCGCATTTTTCGTTGGCCTTGAGTGGAATGGTGGAATCGATCCGAATTTCTAATTTGGGGATGTGCGAGAACGTGCTCCATCTCGTGTCATTTGGCGAAAGTAGTGCCAAAACGCGGTCAATTTGAATCTACATTTTAAAAGTCGATTGCAACCAATTTGTTTGTTTCAAGCATGGATTCTGGGTTTGTATTTAAATTCTTAGTTAATAGTTAATTTAAGAATCGTTGCCTGAAATAAGGACGATGGGCCTAAAAGGTGACTACCATATTATTTATAAGCGAATCAACTTGGTTTTTGGTGGGTAAGCAAGTAGAGGCAATATTTACCAAGCAAGTTACATGTTAATAAGACTTTTTCTATCATCGGTGACGGTGAATATCAAACGTTTATTTGGCCCTACTGTGTACTATTGTACAATTTTACTAATACTAAACATGAGACAGTTACGATGCGTTTGTAGATTGCGGCTTTGTTTTATATGAATAACGGTAAACAACAAACGGTGTGTAAAATGCCTCATGCACCATATTTATAGACTTTAGAGACCCTATGTCCATTATTTTTAGTGATAAGGCAAGGCAGCTATGTCGACGCCAAAGCCACTTTATTCTTTATTGGGTCATAAATATTTATCTTCTGAACGTCCCTGTCGGAAACGTTATGGGAGAGTTTTAGCGCAATTTACGTTAAACGAGCGTTTATTAACGTATAGAAAATTTTTCCCACTATCAAAAATAAATATACTACAAAAGACCACCATAAATGGGTTAAATTGGGGGAAACTTTTATTTTTTTGGCACAAAAAGCGGAAAATATAAAATTAAAAAATTCGGAAAAAATCGGTATTTGCTGAAAGCGTTTTATTTTAGTCTGAACTTTTTTGAGACAGTTATTAAAGATAAATGTAACTTTTTTATTGGCCTTCTTCGAAAAAATTGCCGCCTACCATTGGTCAGTTTTCATATATCGCTGGTTAAATTCAAAACCGACCAATCGCGTGGGGGGGGTGAAATCCATATCATGTTGTTTGAGAGTTACCCTATGTGTACAGTATAATGTACCAAACTTCTAATGTTATCAGGTCCCTATATCACTACAGGGTGTTTGAAGCCTTGAAATTTTATTTTTGAGGCATGATTAATCTCACAAGAAGTCGACTAAACCAAATACGAGACATAATAAGAGGGATATGATCTTTTGAACAATTTATCAATATTAATTAATTCCATGTTTTAATAAATTATTCATAAAATACCTAACTGCTATCAGTGATTTTTCTTTTTTTTATTACGTCATGTCATCTATTTTCATTCATTACATTACTTTGATTTTGTAATTTAATTTTATCAACGCAACTGACGAAAATGTTAACTGACACCTAGTCCACAACAATTTATCACTCTAGTACGGCAAAGGCGTGATGGTATATTGAGTCGACAACGAATTTTCCGTGCGGAAAATGTTGTAAACCTTGTTGAGAAAGATTCTTTCATCAATACTCAAAAAATTTCCTGCCAAACAAATGTCTCTAAGCAGATTGTTTTGAGAATACTCCATGAAAATTAATTGTACCTTTTCTATGTACAAAAAGTGCAAGCTTTGCAACCTGAAGATCATCCCCTTTTTTGGAATTTTGTAAATGATTTCTAGAAAAACACGGTGAAATTTCCAACTTCTCTCATTTTATGTTAGCTATCGATAAGACAATGTTTACCCACAATGGCATTAACGACTCTCATAATACTCATATCTCCACGGTTGAAAATTCACATTTTGGTCATCGTAACTGATTCCAACATAAATTTTCCAAGAATGCTTGAGCCCGACCTGTGAACGAACAACTTATTGGTTCTTTTATGTTACCAAATTGATTAACCAGATATGATTTTTTATTGATTTTTTTTTAAACCCCCGTCACTTTTATCGTTTAGTTCGCCAAGGTTTGAATGGTGCCTTTGGAAATCGTTGGATTAATCGTGGCGGTCGTATTCCATGATCTCGTCGGTTTCTTGATCTCACAATCCTTGATTTTTATTTATGAGTCCTTATGAAAAGAACGGTATACACCAATAAAACAAATGAGGTCGAAAATGTTTGTAGCCGTCGAAGTAGCTAGGTCTTGGAAGTTGTTAAATGGATAATCATCATTTACTTAAAAATAAATTATTGAAAATTATTTAAAAAGTCTTATCTTTGCTATTATGCAACTTTCATTATGGTGTTTTTGGTTTACTCGGAATATTTTGAACATCGCGGAAAAAAAAATAAGAAGAATTCAAGCACCCTGTATATTGCATAACCGACATCGTGATGAAAATACCGTAACGTTAATTCTTATCTACGCACGCGCATTTTCCCTCTGAAATGCAATATGGGAACGCAAATAGCTTTGGCGTTTTCTATTGCCTAACGCCAGAGCTATTTCATGTTTAATACCGCAGGAAAGCGGTAGAGTTCCTATCCCGAATAGTCCCGAAATTATGAAGAGCGACAACGGGATTTTAGCAGTTCGAAAAAATAT
Source organism: Euwallacea fornicatus (assembly GCF_040115645.1). Taxonomy (NCBI): domain Eukaryota; kingdom Metazoa; phylum Arthropoda; class Insecta; order Coleoptera; family Curculionidae; genus Euwallacea; species Euwallacea fornicatus. The sequence goes on from NC_089552.1 coordinate 5,138,138, forward strand.
TCATTTTTTTTAAATACTTTCCCGCGCTTTATTTCTGACCCGAAAAAGTTTGTTCGGGTTCAAAAAAAAAACATTAATTTTTTAGGTTGAATCGTGGTAAAAAAATAGGCTTTATAATCACCCTGGATGCATATGTAGTTCTGGTGATAGTCGAATTAAATTCAATATTGAGAACTTTCAGAATGATAGTAGGGATTTTGGTTAAAGAGGAATTTTGAAGGAAAGGTGCATGTGATGTTTCCAGTAACGTTTTACCTTATGCTGAAAAAACTCGGCATAAGACCATAAAAGCCACCGGCGGCTGCTATTAATCTGTCAATACTCTAATTATTCATTGTCAAATTGTCTATGCTGCACCCCTCGCATCCCATAAGATAGCTTCTTGTGACGTGTAGCTATTACAGTAACTTTTCTACCCTCCCTCATCTAGCTATTGAACCATCCTCTTACTTCATAGTACAATACACCCACTTATAACTATTGCCCCTGCGTTTATAAATAAATATAGATACTCATGAGTGTCCTCACCACCCTATCGAATTTTCCGATCATATTACTGGCTTCGACGTATCCAAATATGTTTATTATCGTTATATTAAGAAATCGAAATGTGCAGTGATCAACCACCTGAAGAAAACCCCGACATCGAAGATGGTGAAATCACCGACGATGACGAAGAGCCAGCACCTCAGGAAGCAGCCCCTGAATCTGCAGCGAACCCAGCTACTGCTGGGGCTCAACCCACAATCCAAATTGTTCCAAAGTTACTTGGAAATATATCCGATAGCGATAGCATTGGCGCTTCAATGAAAGAAGGCTCAGAACGTGCTCGAGATTTATCTGGTGATGGAGAAAGGTCCGATGACAAGGATCGATTTTCAGATGGAAGAGAAAGAGGCAGAGGCAAGAATCGAGAAGGGAACAAGATGAGGGATAGAGGAGCTAAAGTTGACAAGAGCCACAGGCATATGACTGAAGCGGAACGCAGTATATTGCATCTGAGGAAGAGGGAGAAAATGGCGAGAGAACGGGATAAGTGGGATACTAAACATCACGTTAGAAGGGACTCTGATCCCTTAGGTGAGTCATTTTATTCAGGTCAGAGCAAATAACCTCAGATTTGTTTACATGTATTTCAGATGATGATTTTGCGAAAAACATTGAAAAAACTCTAGCTACGATCTTGCATAAAAAGGAGAAGGAAGTGGCAGCTTTAAGCGCTGGAGAAGAAGTGGTCGAGGAAGAAGTCAGAAAAGGCAAAAAGCGGAAGAAGGAAGATCGCGAAAAAGGGAGATCAAAGGTAGTTAAATCATTTTGTTCAACCGTTTTTTTTTTGTGTATTAGACCAACCCCATACTATTAGTATATATTGAACTTCACAGAAACATAGACGGATGTTGATGGCAAACTCACCAAGATCTGAAGATATAGATGAAAATGAGATGCTAAATATTCGAAGCGGCTCTCCTGGGGCAGATCTCAGACTGATGCATGGACCATTGATTTTCCCGCCTATGGATCAAAAGAGGTCTAGGAGTCCATCTAGGTCGGATGATAGCTACAATTCAGAGCCTATTTTGGAGGAGCGTCTGGAAGAAAGGTAAACACTTATACCACTTGATAGCGCCAATTGAAAAAAATTATTACTTGATTTGAAAACTTTCCTTTATGTACCTTTAATTAGTGTCAAATAATAATTTTTTGACCTTCGAATTCATGTACCTTACGTTTCTCAAAGGTGTTTCCGTTTAAAGTTTCCGCCACATTTAAATTAAAAACTTTTGTTTTTTATGGCGTGATGTATTCATGCACTTTTTCCATTTGTTTTAAAAATTAATGTATGAAAAATGGCAATTATTTTCCAATTCAGCAGAGATGTAAGTTGTGCAACTACTTGAAATTCCTATTAAATCAATCTTACTATACTTGAAGGGTGCTGCGTCATTTAGCAGTCTGATTGAATGGAAGTCTCACTGTATATCAAAGCCTTGGCACACGCTTTCTAAGTTATTTTGTAAACATGAGGACCCCTGTGGGGACCGTATTTCGTATACAGTTTAAATTTTACTCTTAAATGCTATTAAAATAGCATCCCCCCTATCCTCCACGTCGCCACAGTCTTTAGTAAGAAGGTCATCATCTAATACTACTATGTTCTCCACTAATTAAATCAAAATAATTCTGCAAAAATACGGCAAAACTTTAGTTTTAGTGACACTGCAGGAACACGAAACTTGTGTATGTATATAAAGTACTGATTGTAGTCCGTCCGTTAAGCAGTTAAATGACTGGGCGTCATTTAAATATTTCTCAATTTTCAAAAATTTTTTTTCCAAAATTGTTACCTACATTTTTATACCCGTTTTACGCAGATCGAGGAGGCGAAAAATCACCAAGAACAGGAAGAGGAAAGAATTGAAAAGAGAGAGAAAGGAGAGAGAACAGAGACGAGGAAATCGTGATGAACAACCTAAAAGTCTATATCAGGACTCGCAGGGCGTTTGTGTTTTTTATTTGCAAGGCAAATGTCAGAAGGTAAGAAAACATGATTTTATTACTACGTATGGCAAATTAATAGTGCATAGTTCATATCTTGTATTTATTAACTGTAAAGCGGTGGATTATACAATCTAATTTTTTTTTATTTAATTTAAGCTTCACGACTGAAGCGGCATATCAATTTTTTTCCATTATGTACCCCCTTAGAATTAATTGAAAAAAATGAAATCTGTCATCCATGATAAACATTTTTTGTAAAATTCGTTGTCAGAAATTATATGGAACTTTCTATGACACTGTCAAAATGGCATATAAAAATATCCACTGACAGCCATGTCACTGTTAGTGGGACTTCATGTTAATAATGTGACCTTTTCAGAATATCTTGCTGTCATTTAAGAAAAACTAATTTCTATGTACGTTTTTACTATTTTTCATTATCGCAATAAATCTCTTTTTTTGTACACAGAATGACTGTCCATATTCTCACGAGGTGAGTCCACCCATGAAGCTGGAGCTCTGTAAATTCTATCTGATGGACTGTTGCGCGAAAGGCGAGAATTGCTCTTACATGCACAGTGAATTTCCCTGTAAATTTTACCACACCGGACTTCCTTGCAACTCCGGAAAAGACTGCAAATTCGCTCACGGCGCTCCATTGTCTGATGGTAGGTTATTGTAGACGTTATAACGGGTGTACAAAAAATTCCTTTGATAGATAAGCCGAACTCATTCGGCTTTGCCTTTGGCACATTTCAGCTGTAAGCAATGAAGTAAAGATATCAAAGTTTTATTTTCACATTTTTCTGTCGTCCTCTTGACCAGGAATATTTTGATATACTCTTTACAATTTCGAATCCTCAATAGCTTTTGCTTAATCTGTAATTCATCGCTTTCCAGGTCTTAAACAAATTCTCTTCAAACACATCGAGACCGCGCCCCGTGACATCCTACAGGGTTTTCCCAGGTTGTCGCGCGACGAGGCTCTCAACCTTATCAACCAAACGCAGAAAAAGCTTACTGAACAATATTCGGACCAAAACACGTCTTCCATTGCTTCTTCTTCGGCAACTGCCGTTTCATCTGCGCATAACTTGTCACCACTCACACAAAACTACAGACCGCAGCTATCACCGACTCATATGGGTTTTGGCATGTACCGTGAGGAATATACCGAACTGACAGAAGGAGAGCCGGACATCGCTAAAGGTGGGATACGGTGCATATTTGATATTTCTGTCCCTGTGCCCAGAGAGGTGGAAAAAATGGTAGACTTCGGTTAGTCCTATCGTTTTATATTTTAAACATGTTTGGATTGATTTGTATTTTTAGAGGTAGTAAAAAGGCTATTGTTAGTGCACAAAACTCGCGGTGGCGTTATTGACAATTAGTATGTGTTGTGTTTCAATAAGGGGGTGAATTGCGTTCTAGACAAATTAACACAGTTAATATTGCTTTTGTATAAAAAGAATGCCATTAAATTTGAGAACTTTTTTTATAGATGCAAAACTGAGTGAGAGGGTCAAAACTAGTAGGTGGCAGCAAGAGCAGGACGATGAGTCCTCTTCGAGCTTCCATATGAAAGGCTTTAATTATGGAACAGATCAAGATATGCGGTTTTCCAGGTGAGGAATATTATTTCTCTATTAGTGTTAGAATGTTGCATTATGACCCGCTCAAAAGTTGTACATATCGAAAGACCTTCAATTACCCATGCGTTTTACTTTTAAGACTATAATTGGCAATTTTCTGTAATAAATGCTTATTTGTTTTAATGTAGTATAATATATAACATTTTTTGTCAATACATTTTCATTCAAAAAAGACATCATATGACAACTTTTCAAGGCCACATAAGAATATCGATTTTTATCGAAAAAACCGTATTTGTTGAATCGAAAACGTTTGAATGTGATTATTCAATTTAATAATGATCTGTTTTCAGCAACAGAGACATTGATATGAGAACTCTTCCCAGTGTTCCACCAACCTCCGAAATATCTGACATACAGACAAACATCAGTCCCAAGGGAGACGTAGATATTAGGAACTTTACCAAAGACATTGATATAAGGTAATTATAATTATTTTCCATCGACTTCTTCACGACATTTGCCACAATGTACTAAAGTAGTAGTTAAGTAAATACAATTTCCCAAAAGCCTGAATTCACAATCCTTAGATTTCTTCTTTTAAAATACAATAATCTCCCCGAATAGGCAACCCCCTTTCTCAAGAGGCGTGGACGTAGACATCCGACAAGTGCCTTTCGATGGGCCGGTATCCGAAGACAGCAATTCAAAAGATGGCCAAAAAACCGGCTCCAGTTTCCAAGATTTCGAAATGCCTCAAACCGCCAAAGATTTATTTACTCGTATCAGTGCCAACCAAAAAGACACCACAATTGATAATACTTCGAACAATAGAGAGGATCGGCATAGTTCGGTGCAATCCCAGAATTATGACGACCAAAATATCAATTGGTATTCGGACGATGATGACGATGACGACAATCGGTTGACCATTAAAGTAGAAGATGAAGATTTTCAGAAAAAGGAACGAGATGATAATATTTCCGACAGGGAAACAGTGACTCAAGATGGCGAAGACAGCGAAGAAGCTATTAGGTAAGTTTGACAGCAAGATTGGTGATCAGTAAATAGTTTCGGGACGGAAGACAGTTATACAGTGCGCGACAATAAAATAGCACACAGTGAAATTTATGTCAAAAGTCATTTGTAATGCATTTTATTTAATAATTTTTTGTTAACTTATGTAATACATAACAAAGGAGAATGATTGCTTTACAATTTTTATGGAAAAGAGGTGTTAATAACTAATACAATCAAAATCGTGAAAAGTTAACGCGACAAAATAATAGCACATTTTGGTTTGATTTATCTCTGCGGTGATTCAGCGAATAGTAATTTGAAGTATTTATGCTTAATCTTTTTTTATGAAGGATGAAACTCATACGCAATATAAATAAACACAAATACCATTCAATTTTCGAAGTCATGGGGCGAGGTACAAAGTTAAATGAGAGTGAAATCGCTAAGATTCTATGCCTATGGAAAGAAAAATATTCCATATTAAGAATTGCCAAAATTGTGGGTAGAAGCCGCAAAGTAATATATAATTTAATTAAAAATCCCAGTAATTATGGCAAAAAAAAAGGTAAGGGCAGACCACCAGCTTTAACGGACCGTGAGAAACGTGCTATTTTGAGAGCAGCATCAAACTCTTTTGCTACGGCCAGAGAAATAGCTGATTCAGTGGGCATAAATACTAATATCAGAAACGTACAACGTGTACTTCAACATTCCTCAATCATACAACATCAAAAACTTAAAAAGAAGCCACCCCTATCTCCAAGACACAAAGAGGCTCGTTTGCAGTTTGCGACAAAACATCTGAAATCTATAAAAAAATTAAAATATGTTATATTTAGTGATGAAAAAAATTTAATCTTGATGGACCAGATGGGTGGAATCATTACTATCATGATTTGAGAAAGGAGGAAGTTTATTTAAGTCGTCGGCAAATGGGTGGAGGCAGCCTTATGATTTGGGCTGGTATCGGGTATAGAGGAAAGACTGAATTGAACTTTATTAAAGGACGGTTAAATAGTCGTGAGTACATAAAATTAATTGATAAACAACTAAAAAAGTATGCTAAACAAATATCAGGAAAAAATTTTATTTTCCAACAAGACAGCGCAGCTGTACACACCGCAAAGTGCGTTAAAGAGTATTTTGAAACGAATAATATTACTATTTTGGAATGGCCAGCAAGATCACCCGATTTGAATATAATCGAAAATTGTTGGGGTAAACTTGCAAGAGCTGTGTACAAAAATGGCAGACAATTTAATAATGCAGAAGATTTAAAAAATTGTATTATTTATGAATGGAATAAGATTCCTAGAAAATATATTAAAAAATTATTCAAATCACTACCAGATCGTCTTATAGAGATGATAAAAAATAAAGGTGGTAGTACAAAGTACTAGCTTAAAAATGTATTAAGTTTTGTTAATTAAATAATTGTAATATTAGTTATTTTTGAAGAATGTGCTATTATTTTGTCGCGTTAACTTTTCACGATTTTGATTGTATTAGTTATTAACACCTCTTTTCCATAAAAATTGTAAAGCAATCATTCTCCTTTGTTATGTATTACATAAGTTAACAAAAAATTATTAAATAAAATGCATTACAAATGACTTTTGACATAAATTTCACTGTGTGCTATTTTATTGTCGCGCACTGTAGTTACTCTCCGTCAACTGAATATTAATACAATTGTTCGATATATACAAAGTCATTCATTACTGTTCCACTTTAATGCCCAACTTTTTAATTGTTTTACGTTAGTGCACAATTTTATTATAGACCCTCAGTATGCAAAATAAAGAAGCACGGTATTTTCGTCCTATTGGACGCCTACTAAACAGACAGAAATATATCATAAACATTTAGTGTTTGTCATTTGTTTTTCTGCTATGGTTTTGTCACTGTCATCGGGATTAACTTTTCGAAAAAGCTTTACAAAAATATGAGGCCTACAAAAATATTTATTTAGGTCCTTTTTGTCGCCACCGGAGATCAGTTCGAAAACAGCGGATATTGTTGGCAAACTTGGCGATCTATCAAAAATCGATATTAGTGCCGAGGTTACTAAACTTCTTACATCAATGAGTCAAAACAAATCATCAACAACGTCTGCAGCCAGCCCTAGTACCTCGGCAGCCAAGCCTGAAAGCGGAAGCAGTCCCAAGGCATCTGAAACTGCTCCTATGGACCCTAGAATCTCCCGACAGGTAAAAAATAGAATGTTTACTAAATATGCTCAGTAACAAATGGCCTAACGCTAAGTTTAAGTCTCGAAGCGGGAAGGAGTGACAGTCATAAATAGAAAATGAATCAACTTATTTGTTTCCTAATGTCAGTGTCAGATGTTTGATGTTAAATAGTAAATGATGCAATCAACGACCTTAATTTACGATTTACTGCCATTTGAGACGTTTTTTTTATAGTCGCCCATTATTTCACGTCTATGGGTATTTTCAATTTATTACACTACTAGATTTAGATAAAATTACGAGAAAGTATTTGTAATATGTTTCTCTTAAATCTGTAACAAATTTTCTCGCTTCAATCTCCGAAGTATATATTGAGGAAGTTTATGGTTGAATTACAGGCAAGGCAAGACCCACGTCAACAAGATTCCAGGCAAGATCCGCGATTAACAGACCCCCGTCGTGAACGAGGACGTCAAAATTCCACTGAATCAAAAGAGAAAGACAAGAAATCCGAAAAAATGAGCATTTACGAGCAAGGAGGAATTGATATGAAGAAAGCTGCACTGGAAATTGACAGCGATGACTTCAGAAGTGAGTTATTACAAAATTTTAGAATAAGATAAAATCCTTTGACATCGACGTTTTCGAATTTTGCTTTGAGACGCCGGAGTCCAGCTTTTTGTGCGAGCAAAGTGCACTGGAATTGTAACCGTATTATTCACAAACATGTAAAATTGTCACGAATGACTATCATCAAAAATCATTATTGACATTAATTCACAGATCTCCGGCCAGACATAGACTTGAGAAATATGTCCTTGCCGTTCAAAGGGATGCAGAACTACACACCTGCCACTGAGATTGACGCTAGTGTTAACTCACATCCCCCTATGACTTGGAGAGTATTTACTGTTGAGATACCCAGACCTGACTATACTGGTAAGGTCAGAATTTGAGAAGTGTTCGGACAAAATTGATAGAAAAAAATAATGTACTAAGCCTGTATATTCATATGTAAATATGCGGGGTTTAAAAATGATATGATAGATACAAGTTGTCTGAAAATTTGGGTAAATGTGTGTGTTCTAATAGCAAATTAATAAATCTTATCTTGAAATAGACAATATTTCTAATACTTTTGGAGATGTAAGGGAAAACTCAATATAATTTCCGAATTGTATTTCTCTTCAATTTCTCAAAAACCACTTATTAGACATATTAACATTGGATTGTTAAAATTCCTCTTTATAAGGATTTTAAATGCGTTACAATACATTTCGATCAGTAGGCATTGCTGTATTTTTAGGGCCCGTTGCTTTTGCCAGCGACCCGTAATGCAAAGATAAAGCCTCTCAACATCTAACACACGCGTTTGTTAGGAATCCTTTACACAATAAGGAACAGTATAAGCAGTAGATGATTGCCCTTATGAAAACATGTGTCATGACGAAATAACGAAAAGATTTCTGAAGTCACTACAACGTACAACTCACAAAACTAAAAAATTCACCAAACTATCGTTGTTATCCCTATTACAAATCCGCAAAAAATTTTTTTTTGGAAGTTCAAGCGTTCAACAGTTATTAAGATATAATCGCTTATTACCCTCATTTACCCCAACTTAATTCCCTTCAAACTTCTGAAATGTTTGAAAAAAGTAATAAAAAATTGTTATTGCATTACTTGAAGGTAACATCTAATTCATATCTTTCTCAAGGATTAAAACTAAGCATAAACGAAGCTGAGAAAACCGGGGATCCCCGTTTAAGAAAAATCTTCCGATTAAGTATCGATGAGAAAGATAGTCCAGCTTCACCGAAAGCCAGCCCAAAACAGGGCTCTGGCATTAGGATCGATCCCAGGCTCAGGAAAATGGAAGAAAAAGTGCAAGAACCTAAGGTAAGGGTTTAATAATAGTACATAATGATCATTTAAAAAACTTAAAAAGGGGCTGAGACATCATAGCCATATCTTAGATGAATTTATCTGTTATCTATTGTCAACGTAAGATATTTTTTTATTAAATAGGAAATGGCTTACTCATCACTTTGCATTTACGGTTCAGTACCTTCGGAAAGGATATTTTATATGTTCTCGCATTATTTCACTTCTGTTGGTATATGCAATTTATCCTACTTTTTTGCTTTCAGGATTCTACGCCCCAAATGAGTTACAGCCAGCAATTAAGCATGTTACAGTCGTCCCAATTTTATCAAAGTTTAACAAGCAACCAAAAATTGATGTTAAACCAAGAATTGGCTAAGAACGACCAAAGCGGCGGAGGAGGCCTTAACGATGCCGTACTGAATAGTTTGTTGAACAATTTGAATTTACTTCCACAGGTAATGACAGCAAAACATATTTTTGTTATACAGTATATCCAGGATAAGAATATTTAGTATAAAATTCGTGATTTATTTCTTTTTACTAACACGCGCGTATTTTAATTTATTTTCGCGACTACGTCGATTATCTTTACTTTCGTAAGAAATCGTGAGATATTATTTGCCTAACAAATGCGAAGAGTGTTCTTTTATCGCACCCTGATTGTGTCAATCACGTCATATTTCTGGTGTTAAATGTTTATTTAAAAAAACAGTTATATTAATTATAATATAATTATCACACGTTTTCTTTACAGGCAAGTCAGGCGCCAAATCCTATTGCTCCGCCGTCTCATATTGCGGCCGCAACTTCCATACTCAGCAACGTAGCAAAAATGAACCCAATGATGCCTAACCAGCCCATCATTGGCCAACAAGGCATTCTTGGAGCTGCCCCAGGAATTCCTAATATGCCTCCTCAAGGCATGCCCCCGGACTTTCCTATGAATTTCGACCCAAGAGGAGGTCCAAGCATTCTGGGCAACGGTCCTCCTGGACCCGGGTTCGGCCAGTTTGGGGGCATGGATCAGGGTCACTCTTACGGCAATAATTACAACGACGACTTCTACGGTGGAGGTTACGAGGACCAAGGCAATATGGGACCTCAAGGCGGGAATATGGGAGGAAACTTCCGACATGGGCGAGGTTACAACAATAACCATCGAGACGGAAGAAGACGGGGCAACAGGGACGGATTTAGGGGAGGCAGAGGAAATAGACATTTCCACAAGAGGGGTGCTGGTAGGGACAAAATGGATCGGGATCGAGATAGAGGTCGTGATGGGCGAGGAAACAGAGGACACTCTCCTCCCTAGTGTCTGATGGACTACATTTGCAGCGATAAAGATTTGTTGCAAATGTTCATAAATTTGTGATCTGCCACGTCAAGTTTAGGAGTATTTAAGACTGGTGTAAGATCGTACCTTCTATTAGTGGCACTCAAGAGTTAACGTGGAATGTACATTTTGCGTTTTCTAAATTATTAAAGAAATCTTATGGAGTCGGCTCCATTGTGCCAAATAAGACGAACACTGAAATATTCAATTATATTAACAATCTTAATTATGCTGTAAATAACAAATTGAGGAAATATTCTTTTTGTAATAAAACGTAAGCCTTGTACTGTATAGGGAGGTATTTAAATAGTACGGTGTAATTAATTAGTTATATTTCTGAACAAAGCAATAGTTTTTGATGTACAGTGCAGGAAGTTAAACTACTTTGAGTAGTATTCACACAAGGTTTATGTTTCTGAATAAAAATTGATTTAAAATCATATCTACTGTATTTCTCTTCAAATTTCTTGTTAGCTGTGCTTCATATGTTTATATTTCGATTCGATAAAAAGGTAAAGACTTCGCAGCAAGTATAATGACGTTGATAAATATTTGGAAATGTAAAAAAAAATAACAAACTGAACATCTAAAGTTATCATTCTCAAAGGTTAATTGCTCAACTTCCCTGGTTTTTTTGAATAGTGATTTGAATAAAAACGCCCTTAATTTTTTGACTCAAAGATCAATGTAATCGTTAATTGATTCCGGACCGACATTCCTGTCCAACAATGAAACGACATTATTTGTTGAAGTGGATGAATCAAGTTTATCACCCCGCGAGCTTTTTCCTCTTGCACAGAGCACATAGACTCGCGACACCCTAATTTGTCTTCTTTTATGACATTTACTGATATGAATTTTATTATCACTAATGCTTAAAGTAAACCTTTCTAAACAAATAATCTACTCACCGTTAAGAATGATCTTTTCCTCACACAAAAACAGGTAGTCACAGACTCGCCGAATAATACTGACGATACACTATTTTGGACATTAAATCGCGATTACACCTCGTTTTAAAAACACTCGTAGTAATTTTTCCAAATAGTCACATTCTTTTCCTCTGGTATGCACGATTTTCAATTAAATCGACTTCTAATGCAAGCTTTAAAAGTATAAACTATTCCCAAATGTAAAAAAAAACAATCGAATATTATAATAAGAAACGCAGCAAATCTATCGACTGCATCGTTCACGAGCCACAAAGACATTGTGTATCGACTCGTTTATGCACACAAAAAAGTATATATTCCGCAAAAAGCATTACGCATAAAGTAACCTCTTTGATTTGTTTACAATATTCTTGTGTTTTTAAAACTCGTATTTTGTGTTGCTAATGTACCCGATCTACAATTAATATATATCATTTTATACTTAAACTGAAAATTGTGTGCCAAGTTAAGCCGTATCAATTTAGAACTCGCGCACATTGTCTGAGAGTTTTGTAAACACTTTTAAATCGGTTTAAAATATAAAAAATAAGCAAAAACTGCATTCTAGATATAACAAGAAATACGTGATTCATGCCGCGTTGCCGAAGTGATACACCACACAGAAATTGTGGATGGTATAATGGGAATCATCTTCAGAAATAATCTTATAAATTTTTGAATTTGACTGGAAAACCTGTATTTTTCTCAAAATGAGTATAGCCAATTGCTGAAAATTTCAAGATCTGTTAAGACCTTAAAAAGAAAATTATAAAAAAATATATCCATGACCCATGAGAAAGTTTATTAGGGTTCTAGTGGTTTTATCCCCAAGAAAAATACGTTGTACTTAAATTTAAATACTTATATGATACTGGCCTATTGATTAAACCCAAACGGATATTTACCAATCAACATTTAACGTAAATATCTCAAAATCTTTTAGAGCTGGAAGAAAATTGTCAAACAATATACAAAAGTTTCGCATTCTGTACTTATATCGAAATTAATAAATTGGGTATAAGATATATAAGAAATATCTGCCAATAAGCTCAGGAAAAATCAAAACTATTTCCGCACATATCAGGCATTTCCTAATTTTCGAGACTTAATTTTGTTAGGCATAAAAACAAAGATTAGCCTCAATTTAACCGATTTTGTACCTTTTAGGTCCAAAAAAAATTTATAAGATGTATGATCGTTACTTAATTTTTAGATAGATACGACATTTTGGTTAAGGATACGGGAATATATTACATTTACATGTTATGACTTCGAAACTTTGAAGAAACCAAAAAGAATATAATTAAATTATGTTAAATTTAAATATAATTACCTTGGATTGTAGTAGTCACAAACATTGCATTCGCCATGTTGTCAATAAACATTGTTTGCTTTGACCCAAAACAGATCCATTGTAAATTAAACAGTCGTATAAAATAATATAACATGCAATACACAACCATTAGATGTTGTTACTTTAGTGTTATTTCAGGACCAACCCAGTCCAATTACGTTGACAAAAATGCACCACTTAGAGATTACAATATTTTGTTTATAGCCCTTTATTGGTTATTATAGTAAAATAAAAATAAGATTTTTTGAAAATAACCCAAATTCATATATGAAATAATGTCACGTCATCTAAGTGGAAATAAATAAAAACAATATAAAGAGGTATAGGTATCTATTCACGCCCTATGGCAACCGAAGAAATAAGAATCAATAATACACATGCATGCATTTTCCATATGTTGACTCTAACTCACATTTCAAAACCTAATCACATTTTTTATTTCATCATTTGCTTTATAATGTGACTATTTATACTCAATTTCGTTTTTCATCTATCTGTAATAATCCATTGAAATCAATAGAATGTCCGCAAAATAGATTCGCTGTAAATTTCTATTTTCAAAATAACACAACATTCCTCGCAATGTTCTCATGTATCACCTCTTGTCTTTATCTATTATCTATTTATGAAGTCAACGCCAAGTATCACAGACCAGAAATGACATCTACGTGGTAAACAGTTCCACTGCATGTTAGAGGCTTTCTAAAACTTCAAACTGTTACGGTAACCTCCTTCAACACCGGCTAATCGATCGTTCTTATTGTAAAAACTATCTTTGCTTCAAGTCCCAAGAAAAACGATATATTTTTGGTAAATTTAAAAACGTATCGATCAGACGCCATGCAATTACGTAACCAGGAGACAGACTTATACAAAATCTGCTACCAAATGTAATCGGAAGCGAAGCTTAATTTGCCTTCTTCTGCACCAGGAACGTTAAATGAGGGTTTTTCTGCAACTACCTTGATACCCGAATTGGCCAATCCGAAGAATTCCTTAGGAGTCAGACTGGCGTTAGTAAACTTCCAGCCGAGGTGAATGTTGCAGTTTGAACACTGCATTATTGTCCAAGCGTAACTGAAATATTAAAACCTAAATTTGTTATATTAGACAATGAATTAAAATGGTATATTAAGAGACACTATTCATGAGATAGCAAACAAATCTATTTTCGCAAAACTTAATTAACACATTCGTGATTTCGATCCTGTAACGATTATATATGGTATGAGTACTACTGCTCAATCCATATAACTTAAATGGTAATTTACTTACCCTGGAAACCAAGAAAACTGCCTTGATGGATAACCAATCAACTCGAAATTTTGAGCAGCCAAAACCGTCACAATCTCATAAACTTGTCCACCTGTAAATAACCAAACTGAATTATAGTAAAACACACCATCATATAAAACCTGGGTTAACATAATTGGCCTGAATGCCATCCTTGGACATAGCAAACACTTTGGTGGGATCTGTGATCTGAAGCCCACAGTTTTCACAACATAACTGTCTTCTCTAAAAGGATAAGCACAATTAAATCCAGAAGCAAATATTACCAATGACACTTACAAGTCTTAAAAAACTGGCTTCGACTTTAAGCCTCTCTAGAGTGGTACAGAGGCGTAATATATGCAATCTTTCCTTATGTACTAGGTGATAATTTTGTACAAACCAATACGAGAGTTTTTCCGGATCGGTTGGAATCAATTCTAAGACCAGAAATTTTTTCTATAGTAATAGAATGGAAAAATTGTTACATTTATGATAATAACAATTAAATACATTATTTTAATTGAAACGCGTGGTAAATTATATCAAAATTGTTACATTAAGTACAATCAAAGACATAAATTTCACGCAGTTGTCGAGATTAAATAATTCTGAGACCGAAAGTCAAGTTATGTGAATCCAAAGGATTTCATAACAACGATGTATATACGATATTTTTACTCTACTAGATTTTATAAAATTAAATGTTCAATATATCCAATATCATCTTTCCAAGATCCAAGATAATAGTGGGAAAAAATACTTAAAAATTGATTGTTGTTGACATTAGTTTAATATGAAAACTGAAGATAATTAAAAGTTGGTAATTTTTGCATTATATGTATAAACCATAAGTTTCTACCACGTATTCATTCACACTCTGTATGTTAGGGCATAAAGTTATCATTAATATTTAACCCCTTAAGATGCTTAAAGCTTAAGCCTTTACCCTATGTGACCCACTCTAACTGGTACCAGGTCGTACGGCGATGAACGGCTCAATTCAGTTTAAGGCTAACTTAAAAATGATAGTGAAGTATGTACATACCTCGTCCATATGAACTTAGTCCATCTAATAGAATTCTTGTATAGTAAGATACTTCGTTTAGGTCGTACACCCAACTAGGCCAAGGAAGCTGTCCTGCATGATATCTACTCAAATTCATCAAAAAAATAAGTGTAAAAAAACTATGATATTGAGATATTAATACCTTCTAAATTTTTGGCATTGTTTCAACTCATCAAAATTATTCAAAGTCCACTTTCTCTTGCTTTTTAAACCTAGCAGCTCTGTGTCGGCTAAAGGCGACACGATTGGAGGTTCTCCCAAGATTTGCACTGTCACCAATTTAATTCTTCCTAAATGTTTAAATCAAAAAATATTGTAAGAAAAAGATAAAATATATACTGTTAATAGTCAGGGCCGTATTTAAGATAACAACTACTTGGGAATGACACAAACTAGCACCTACATGTCCTTCCATGAAATGGAAAAAGGAAATTAATTTGATAGTATTTAATGCTGTGTATAGTTTAAGAATATACAAGTTGATGTTTTTAAATACATTTTTGTCTCCCTACAGTTAAAAATCCGGCCCTGCCAACAATATGATTATTACCGGCCATATTATCTATTTTTGAGCCAGAAACCCTCTTGCACCTTTGTCTGCCACGGGCTTTGATATGTAGCATATTATTCTTTAAATTATTTTCAAAGATTTCCATAGTGACTCCATATTCATACAAGTCGCTATATCCAGAACTAAAAGTTTCCTTCTTAGAAGTGGTGTAAATATGTTTTACATACGAAACTTACTCTGCACACAGCAAAACAAAAACTTTATTATGTTCTTCTATAAAGTTTTGAAGTACTCTATTTTCAAAATAGTTGTTCATTACTAGAGGAAGGGTAAAGCCTGGGAATACCAAGGTGTTGGTAGTGTATATAGCGAAAATGTTGCGTAAAACGTCCCCATCTTCAAATACTGTATAGCCACTGAGTGGATTTAGCTTTCCTAAATACTTGAATGCAGAAAAAAAAAGATTAGTGAAATCAGTGAATTATCTCTATTTTAGATTTCATTTTAATACAATTTATGATGTTCCTTTTTGTGCAAATGAATATGTTCAAATAGATGCTTAATAAAAACTACATGGTGATAAAAACTATCTGATTTCCAAATCTTTTCCAATTAATTGAAATTTACTTTGCTGATTGTGGCAACTAATATCATTATTCATAAACTGAAATAATGAACCATCAAAACATTTCCATCTCAAATTCAGAAACTAATCCATTGGATTACAAATTGTGAGATCTACTTAAACAGTAAAAATTAATAATAAAATTACCCCATGCGTTGTTGGAATATCTCGATCATATTCTCCAGTTGAATCAGTGGCCAATATTAGAGATTCATCCTCTCCATCTGCAATCAGCAGGACTAATTATTTCCTCCATTTATGACAACACAATGTTTCCAAAAACAGCACATACCATAATACATAAAATGTTTCTAATTTTTTTAAAATAAATTGCATCCTACACCTGTAAACTACAGCAACCATTGTTAACACTTGTTCTATTATGTGAATCTTTTTTTGTAAGGAATAAAGATATATATATATATATATATATATATATATATATATATATATATATATATATATACAAAGTGTCCCACAAGTGTTTCATTATATTTCAGTGGGTAATAGTACATTGAAAAATAATATGACTCCCTATATAAACCATATTCCAATAATGCTTCATTAAGAAGATACAGGGTGTTAAACTTAAAACACACCTGGAATATTTCAACGTATCAGAGTATCAATGAACAGGCGAGCTCAATTATGTATTGAACAAAATGGCCACCAATTTGAACAATTTCTATAATGTTATAGCAAATAAATAATATTTAAAACAAACTTAATATTATGAAAACCATTTAGAGAATATTGTGCATATAGATGGTATTCAATTTTTTACTGGCAAACGATACGTCGGACGAAAAAGAGTCCAGTGAGCATTTTTCTTCTAAATGAAATTAAACTTCTAAAAATAATTTTTATTTTGATAAAAAGCAGTGGCGCACCATGTTTTTCTTTAAAAATGTGCTGAGAGGTGTCCGTACGCACGTCACTGGTGAAACGAAAAATAGCCCTTTTGCATAAATAAATGCGTCTACATTAACTCTCAAAACATGCCAAATTTCACTTACATATCTCAAACGGTTTTGAATATATCAATAAAAGTTAGATTTTTTAAGTAAAGTTTAACACCCTGTATCTTCTTAATGAAGCATTATTGGAATATGGTTTATATAGGGAGTCATATTATTTTTCAATGTACTACTACCCACTGAAATATAATGAAACACTTGTGGGACACCCTGTGTGTATATATATATATATACAGGGTGGTCCACTTTTTTGTAGCAGGATTTTAACAGTCGATAGACAAACTTATTTTAAGAAGAAAAGTTCATATCAACATAGGCTCATAAATGCTTCGTCTTAAAAATACCGGGCGTTGAAAATTAAAAAAATATTCGATTATTTTTTTATAACACTCTAACCTTTAGAGATATTTAAACAAAATTTGGTGTACAGCATCACATTGTATAGTGCCATATTCAGTAAAAATATTACGGCCCACGAGCAACTAGTCTCGGAGTTGTAGGATTTTACTATCATAAAATTCAATAAATTACTAATACGGTCCTGTCTAAAGTCAAATTTCAATTTTTTTCTTAAATAAGTAATTCATTCTCTACAAAAAATGTCTCTTGACATTTTTTCGTATCTGGCTCTGTTGCGTAACAAATTTGTATTCTTTCATTAGATAAAACATAATTTTAATTAAAAACATTATTTAAATAAAAACAATTTTTTAAAAAGAGCTACAAAAATTCACTTAATTTAAAGTATGTGTTCAAAATATGAACCGTTTTGTTGCACACATAATTCACATCGACGTCTAATAGATCGGAGAACCCCAATTAAATTATGATTTCTCAATTCAATGCACGCATCTCTAATGCGGCCAATAAGTTCTTCCCTTGTTGTCACAGGAGTTGCATACACTTGTTCTTTTAAAAATCCCCATACAAAAAAGTCCAACGGGGTTAGGTCGGGGGAACGTGGAGGCCAAGCGACAGGCCCCATTCGTCCAATCCATCTTCCCGGAAAATTATGGTTCAACCAGTTCCTTACATTTCTATGAAAATGAGCTGGGCAACCGTCAAGTTGGAACCAACCCATTAATCTCAAATTCAGCGGAATTTCCTCCAACATATTATGCATTTCTGTATTTAAGAACTGCAAAAAATTTTCTCCATTTATGCGTTCTGGCAGAAAATATGGGCTGAACACTTGATTGCTGTTAACTCCAATCCATACATTTACACTAAATTCTGCCTGAAAATTTCTTGGTCGAATTGCATGTGGGTTTTCGTGTGCCCACACATGCTGATTATGAACATTTACGACACCTCTACGAGTAAAGCACGATTCGTCAGTCCACAATATGTTGTTTAATAAATTTTCATTCTGTTCAATGGAGTTAAGAACCCATCGACAAAAAACTAACCTTTGTTCTTCATCTCCTTCATGTAAACCTTGTACATATTGCAAGTGATAAGCATGTTTGTGATCTTTTTTCAAAACCCTAAGAATTTTAGATCTAGCAACACCAAGGGTGACCGACACTTTTCGGCTACTTGTTGTCGGATCCCTATCAAATTCACAAAGAATCTGATTGTTGATTCTCTCTTGCCGGATATTATTTCTGTTTTGTCGTTCGTCGTGTCTAATATTCAGTCCATAAGCTGCAAATTGTCGGTGAATGTTCACAAACACTGAAGGATGCGGATGGCGTCTATGAGGAAATTTTCTTCTCTACTCCCTTGCTGCTTTCGCGGAGTTCCCATTTGCAACTCCATAGCAGAAATGGATATCGGCTTGTTCTTGATTTGAAAATTGGAAAGGCATTATTTTACTTTTAAGTAAAGAAAATTATGCACCACTGAATCACTTCGTGTAAATTGTGACAGTTGTCAAGGTAATGTTTATTTTTCCTAGAAACTATCTAATAAAAGAATATAAATTTGTTACGCAACAGAGCCAGATACGAAAAAATGTCAAGAGACATTTTTTGTAGAGAATGAATTACTTATTTAAGAAAAAAATTGAAATTTGACTTTAGACAGGACCGTATTAGTAATTTATTGAATTTTATGATAGTAAAATCCTACAACTCCGAGACTAGTTGCTCGTGGGCCGTAATATTTTTGCTGTACACCAAATTTTGTTTAAATATCTCTAAAGGTTAGAGTGTTATAAAAAAATAATCGAATATTTTTTTAATTTTCAACGCCCGGTATTTTTAAGACGAAGCATTTATGAGCCTATGTTGATATGAACTTTTCTTCTTAAAATAAGTTTGTCTATCGACTGTTAAAATCCTGCTACAAAAAAGTGGACCACCCTGTATATATATATGCTTTTATTATGTAGGAAATTAAGAAATACCCCAGTATGGTCACCCATTTTAATACAAAATTGATGCTTTATTTATGCAAATTTAAAAAATTTCAACTCTAATTACACTGTATAGGGTGATGGATTCTACTGTAAAACTCTATAAGGAATAATTGTGAGTTTTTTGTTAACTAGTAAGTAATAGAAGAAATGCAATGGAAACTAAAAAATGGCCAATTTTCAAAAAGTCTAAGTAAAGATATTAAAAACAAATCTTGGTAGTCTGATTCTCTTTAGATCATTACATGTATTTTATTGAATTGAGTGAGGTAATGAAAGTCCTCTATTACAACCTAAAATCTATTAAGGCATTGGACTAAAGGCAAAGCCAAAAATTAAACCCATAACACCTATCTAATTTTTTGCAGCTTTCACTGTTTGCCCTGCATCTCAGAAGACAATGAAAAACATCCATCCAGTAGATGTTCACAATAAAAAAAGAAATTACTGAAGTTTACAATATTATCTCATAGCATTGCATTATTTAGTTAATAATTAGTTATTTTCAGTTGTTTACTAAATACAGAGATAACATTTTTTTTTTTTACTAAAAGGATAAATTGATCTGTTTTATTGTACTAACACTATAATGAATCAATTTAAGCTTTTTATAATCAAATCAGGCACAAAAGTATATTTTACATCAATAGTAAGACAACATAATTAATATGTTGATCGCTTGAAAATATGTTGGTAAATTTTGGGTAGATAATATCCATTTTATCTACATGCAAACATCACCCCTCTGAAACACTCAAATGGATATGCAGTAGTAAAGAAGCAAGAAGAAAATAACAAGGTTTAGGAAATAAGTAAATTGGAAGAATTCATATGCTGTCACTGGCTGGGAAACCACACATCTAGGGTCGAATATATGCTAGATATGTATTATTATTAGATTATAATATAGCTTATACTATCCAATACTTAATAAATACTTACCTGAACTATTCTCCCCTTCAGCACTAGAGTTAGAATCAGTAATATGTCCATTTTCAATTTCCATTGGAAAGCTTTGCTCCTCCTGGTCACTATCTTGATTTTCTTCCGGCTCTGCCATGATTGAAAAGGAGGGCACGATATAAGTACTTTAATTATTATTTATTTGAAACGTTACAAAAAGCAAAAATCGCACTTTACGGAATGTAAATAAACAAGCACAAAATTCTTTGTTTCGACAGATGACATTAATAAGACTCTAGCTGAGCATTATTGTTTTGCTTGTTGTTCTTGCTCGCGTAGATAAAGTAGAATTTATGATCTCAGTTTATAACCTTAAAGACGCTTTATGGTATTAGAATTATTTTATATTTTTATTATTATAGACAAAATGGGCTATGTATAACGTTTATTATTCTAAAAATCAGATTTACCTATCTTTATACTTAGAATCTGGCTCATTTCTACATATTACACTAATTCGTCTATCTTTAAATATTTTCTCGTCTTTAAATATACTATTTTCGTTACTTAAAATTTCGTGTGTATATTCAAATCTTGCAACAGCTTTCATAATATACAAGGACCTTCTTTTCAAAAGGACATCTGCATATAAATCTTTATTCTTATCCTGGACCAATCTCATAATGCTGTCAGTCAAAAGACTCAATCCTGCTATTGTGTCCCCACAGAACTGGAAAGAAAATAGGATTTATGAAAGGAAAAATTTGTACAGTAATAGATAGTATAATAGAGACTTTATAATAAAATTAATTAAACAGCCTAAAATGAAAAAACCTAAAAACAAGTGCACCATTCAGTGTCTAGTGTCAATCACCAGATCAGATTTGTAAGGTTATGTTGGAACCAGTTCAAGCCATCGTGTTTGATGTTCTGCATTTAGCGAATTAAATAAAATAGCTAATTTAATAGCAGATATTATGGCAATTTCCGGAATCAAACGGAAACGGGTGTCCAAGAAGTCGAAGCAATCATGGCGTAAACACAGCAAAGTTGGTGATATTGAGGAATTCCTTGAGGAACAACGAGAAGATGAAAGACTTGGGGGTCCTTTGGACACTGTCGCTAACGATGAGCTGTTTGTCATTGATTCAAAACCTGCGGAGACTGAAGTTACTACTCGCCAAAGCCGGAAATTAAAGGCCACAAGACCCTTAAAGTGTTTCAGAGCATTACAGCCCTACACTAATGTTCCTGACCCTATCAAGAAGAGAAACAGAGTAAGAACGCCCGAGGAGCGAAAAAACGCTTTAGTTAAAGATAAAATTTTGAAAAATAAAGAGAAAGGTATTCTCAAGGCTAAGGAAATCAATGCAATAGCAGAACGGAGGTTATATGAAATTAAACAAGAGCAAAAGGAAAAGAGAGGAGAATTTACAAAAGATATATGGGGTATACAAGAAAGCACCACAATACAAGGTGATCCTTGGGCAGAACCTAACACAAAAGTACACAACTTAAGAAACACCGGTGTCCCAGTTAAAAGAGTTATAAACGAACCCAAGAAAAAGAAAAGTTGTTTGCCAGCTGTTGAGCTGCCCCATCCTGGAATGTCCTATAATCCATCATATAGAGATCATCAAAATTTGTTGAAAGCTATAGCAGATGAGGAAATGAAAGTTATCAAAGTAGAAGAACATTTAAAAAGGTTTGTAATATTTATATTTTCTTTTGCTAATAATATCTGGCTCACATAATGCATTGCTAACAATTCTATTTTAGAGTAACTGGGAATATGTTTAGAAAAGTTGCACAAACTCAAAAACAAGGAGAATGGCTTGTTGAAATGTCTGAAGGAATGCCATCTGATACCAACAAGGAACTAGAGATAAAAAAAGAAGTGGATGATTTAGATCACATTAGTGTTAATCCTCCAGTGCAAAATAAAAAGAAATCCTTAAAACAGCGCAGGAAACAAAAAGAACAGTTGGAACTTGAAAAACAATTAAAGGCTAAAAAGTTGGAAAAAAAAAAAGTTGGAGATATACATACAATAAAAGTTCTAGAAAAGAAACTTGAAAAGCAAGAAAAATTTCAAGAGAAATTGAGGGAACTTAGAAAAGCCCGTAAAGAGCAAAAGAAACTTAAACCAAAAATTCTAAGCTCCACCAAATTTGAGGATCCAGGATTGGACTTCCAGATAGGTCAAGATATATCTGGTAACCTTCGGGCTATAAAGAAGGAAGGAAATTTATTATCTGACAGGTATTAATTCCATCAGTAACTTTTAATACTTACTCATACAAGAATATTCAATTGTTCATTAACAAATTTATTTTATTGCAGATTCAAAAGCTTCCAAAAACGTAATATTTTAGAACCTTCACAGAGGGCACACCATAAAAAACCTAAACTTAAAAAGTATACCAAACCTGGCCATAAAGAGGACTGGGAAAAAACTGTAGCAAGAAGTAGTAATACTTTAGGAAGGAAATAAGTTATCTCATGTTTTAAGCAAATAAAAATAAAAACCTCTTAAAATAGTATAAGATATTTGATTTCAGAGATTAAATCTATTAAAAAAATCTACCCCTGGTTTACCAAAATCAAATTGTTCTAACAGATCACTTACCCTGACAGCATCAATATGAGGTTTTATCCATCCTTTTTTGTCTAAATCCAGAATATGAACATATTTGATTGGAGATACCTCAGGGGGAAATGCTATATTTCGTACCCTGTCTAATATTTTATTATTTGCCTCATTCCAATTCATTCTTTCAGTTTCTCTATAACCGTGAATAGCCTAAAACATTATCATACTGCTTGATCTCTATTAGCATCTCTCCTGTATCCTCACATCATCCCAGTGGTCAAATTCATAATGTAGTTTTTTCATGTATGGATCCAATTCATTCATCAAACTAGTTTCCTCACTTTCAGATAGAAAATCATAATGTACAGTCATTGTTTCTACTAAATCTTGTGCCAGTTTCTGATTTTGAAGCAACTTGTCACACAAGGAGAAATATGAAGGCACCTCAAATGTTACTAATAATATTAAACACACTGCATCATGTAGGTATTAAAACTATAGCATTGATACTTACAAGATTGTGATATCTCACCTTTTGTGGTTAGAAGTCTTAAGCTTAAGTTCTGGCATGTCTGTGTTACCCTCATATGAGGTTTAATAATGCATTTTATGCATAACATGATATTCCAATTATTTAAAATGAATATTTGTGTGAAGAAAATGAGAAGCAAGATTGCATGAGAAGTGTCTAGGTTATCATTACTTAGGAAAAAAACTGAAGGTTCGTTGAATAGGTATGTAACTTATGATTTATTGCTCTTATCAGATTCCTGGTTTAGGTGGTTTTCGTACGTTTTCGTTCCCAATTCTTTCAATTTGCAAAGAGAATAAAAATAATTTTACATAAAAGTTTTAAAATCTTTGTTTGTTTATATATTTTGACATTGACTTCTGTCACAGGAAACAATGAGGGTTGTTACTGCACATCATTTCATTTTTAATTATTTATGAGAATAAATTATTTGTAATAATAATTTCAAGTACCTGTAATTGTTACTTTCGACAGTTAAATCGTTAACATTACAACGCCGATAATGAAAAATAATGTAATGTACCCATTCATATCGAATAGAAACAACCAGATATAATTACAGAACAATTAGGACGTCACTATGTTAGTACAACAAATTCATAATTAACTAGGTTAAAGGTCTAAATCCATTTCACTGTAATTGAATAGGTTAAAGGTCTAAATCTACCCTTAACGATATCTAGAGATACAAAGTAGTATATAAGACACAAATGCAGAGTTCGAGTGAGAGTCCGAGAAAAGCAGTTAAGAAAGAAGTGACTAAGAAACGAAAATCAACCTTGTTCGTGCCTAACAGAAATTTACAACCTGTGTTCGTAATCTTGTACCTTCGAGTTTGTTAAATAAAGGTGTTTTACTGAATTCACGTTTAGTTTCCCCCCTGTCACACTACAAAATTGGTGTCAGAAGTGGGATAGTGATTTGTTCATTCGACTACGTTACCATAATACTCCTCGAGAAGAGTAAGGTACATACGTAATCAAATCCAAGCGTGTCAGTGGGTACGCGAATATAACATCCAGACGACATTCTCTACAAGATCTCCGAACCGAAAGACAGGAAGATCACCGACGAACACTACCAGACTCTCCAAGCTAATTCCAGAAATCCACCCAGCGGGTAATTCGACTCTTCAACCGATACAAAATCTACGACCTAATGCAACCATCAATTTTTATGTAAGTTAAAATTGTCCTAAAATCTTATTGTAAACTTCACTTTTGGTATCTTTCTGCATTGTCAAGTCTCTGTAGTGTGACAGGGTGGAAACTAAACGCGAATTCAGTAAAACACCTTTATTTAACAAACTCGAAGGTACAAGATTACGAACACAGGTTGTAAATTTCTGTTAGCACGAACAAAGTCGATTTTCGTTTCTTAGTTGCTTCTTTCTTAACTGCTTTTTTCGAATTCTAACTCTTGCGTTTGTGTCTTCTTATATACTATTTCGTATCTCTAGATATCGTTAAGGGTAGATTTAGACCTTTAACCTATTTAATTACAGTGAAATGGATTTAGACCTTTGGCCTCGTTAATTATGAATTTGTTGTACTAACATAGTGACGTCCTAATTGTTCTGTAATTATGTCTGGTTGTTTCCATTCGATATGAGTGGGTACATTACATCTCTACGCTACATCATGACTCTTAATCCAAGTTCTTCTAACTCTTCTAACCCTCAAACTATCTCGATAGAAATGGCCGAGCGAATGCTCACTAAATTCGACGGAGAAAGAAACAAACTCTACGAATTTGCAGATAACTGTTCTTTAGCTATGTCATTAGTTAAACCAGACCAAAAAGCTATTCTCTTCACGATCATAAAATCAAAATTAACCGGTAAAGCCAGAATCCTCATAAAAAATCGTATATTCGAAAATTGGTCTACACTAAAACAATATCTTTTCGATGCATACTCTGACAAAAGGACTCAAGGTCAATGGCAACTTGAATTACACTCATGTAACCAAAATACCAACGAAGACGTAATTTCTTTTGCAAACAAAGTCGAAAACTGCTATATTAAATTATTAGGCACTTTAGACGAAACTGCTAGTGAAGGTCATCGTCAAGGGTACACCGAACTTCTCCAAAAACAAGCACTCAGCGTGTTTCTGGCAGGACTAAATCGCGATATTGCATTAATTGTCAAGGCTGGAAATCCTACATCACTAGAAGATGCTATCCAATTAGCCTTAAACGAAGAAAAGGAAATTAAATCTTTAAAAGAAATATCCAGGTACCAAAATGTCAATAATTCAAATACTCGCCATTGCTTTCAGTGTAACCGAAGTGGGCATACGACCCAAAATTGTCGTTACAGGATAACGAATTCAAACATCCCTAATACACCTAGAAATCAAGTTCCTCAACAGACAATTAATCAAAAACCATAATTCCAAAACTCCCTCTTCCAACTCCCTCCGAATCCAAACCGAACGTTCAATCATTGTTAGGGACTCTAAGTTATTGGTTTTTTTGTTTCTATTTATTTTTATTATTGTTAATGTTAGGTTTATTGTATACTGTCATTTATTCCCTTAAGTTACGCCTATGTACTGCGATACTTATTCGGAGAATACCATCTGGGTGCCAGACCACATGGCCCATCAGGCCAAAGCTAAGGATACGCTTTGGTTGGGGAATGTGCTACTAGTCGAAGAAGCTTTCTCTATAGGGACTATTGCTTTGATGGTCAATTTGTTGGACCCGCAATATTCCCAGAAAAGCGATTAGTATAGATATTCCCCAGATGGCCACGAGTTATGAGATTCGTTGTAACCATAGCTTATAATGGTTCTTGGTGGTGGTGCGCCCCTGGTTGGAATTCTTCGGGGTTAGTACTTAAGGGATAATCGGAGCAATTTTCGCTCTCTTTTCTGCTCTTCCTGTTGTCTTGTCGGGTGAAAGCTACGTCGGTGACGGGATGTGATCCGAATCATATCGTGTAACCCGCCCAATAAGCATTCTCCCTATTCTTCGTTACTGTTAAGGGTGTTCCTTCGATAAATGAAACACGACAAAGACAATTTGTTTTATGTAAAAATGGACTGTATTGACTATGCACTTATCTTAAAAGAATGTAAGAATCTTGGTCTAAGTAACGAAGAATAGGGAGAATGCTTATTGGGCGGGTACACGATATGATGCGGATCACATCCCGTCACCGACGTAGCTTTCACCCGACGAGACCACAGGAAGAGCAGAAAAAAAGAGGAGAGAAAATTGCTCCGATTATCCCTTAAGTACTAACCCCGAAGAATTCCAACCAGGGGCGCACCACCACCAAGAACCATTATAAGCTATGGCTACAACGAATCCCATAACTCGTGGCCATCTGGGGAATATCTATACTAATCGCTTTTCTGGGAATATTGCGGGTCCAACAAATTGACCATCAAAGCAATAGTCCCTATAGAGAAAGATTCTTCGACTAGTAGCACATTCCCCAACCAAAGCGTATCCTTAGCTTTGGCCTGATGGGCCATGTGGTCTGGCACCCAGATGGTATTCTCCGAATAAGTATCGCAGTACATAGGCGTAACTTAAGGGAGTAAATGACAGTATACAATAAACCTAACATTAACAACAATAAAAAATAAATAGAAAACAAAAAACCAATAACTTAGAGTCCCTAACATGCCCCCGGCCTTGAAGCGCTTGCAGCGTCTTCAATGACAGTGTTCGTCGGCAGGGGACATATCTTGCTAAAAGAGCGCTTCACCAAACCACTAGAAGTTCTCAAAGTAGCCACACGATTCACTCCATCCTGGCCAGGGTGTACTGCAACTACTCGTCCCATGCGCCATTTGGAGGGAGGAAGGTTGTCCTCCTTGACAAGCACAAGCACCCCTTCCTGGACGTCCTGCTGCCGTGCCTTCCACTTGACCCTCTGCTGCAGTTCGCTGACATATTCCTTGCTCCAACGCGTCCAAAAGTGCTGTTTGATTTGTTGGATCCTTTGGAATACCGACAACCGATTTGCAGGAATATGCTGTAGGTCTGGGTCGGGCAACTCCGTGAGACTTCTTCCGATCAGGAAGTGAGCGGGTGACAAGGGAGTTAAATCATTGGGATCTTGTGACAAGGGAGATAAAGGACGGGAATTAAGTATTGACTCAATTTGTGCTAGTAGCGTAATGAGATGTTCGAAGGTCAAGTTGGCATTTCCCGCTACTCGTTTTAGGTGGTGCTTTACCGACTTGACACCCGCCTCCCAAAGACCTCCAAAATGAGGCGATTGGGGGGGTATAAAGTGCCATTGCACCCCCTCCTGGGCATATGAATTGGCCAGTTTACTCGATTCTTTAATCAAGAAATGGCCGAGTTCTGCCAATTCTCGATTGGCGCCGACGAAATTCGTGCCGTTATCCGAGTAAACGTGGCTAGGTCGACCACGCCGAGCAACGAACCGACGAAAAGCAAGCAGGAACGACTCGCTGCTAAGATCGGACACCAGTTCCAAGTGTAAAGCCTTCGTCGCAAAGCATATAAATACGCTTACATAGCACTTAGACAACCTTGAGCCGCGACCCCCTTTGTCCCGAATATTGAGTGGACCCATGTAGTCCACTCCCACAAATGCAAATACGCTCCCACCAGTTAAGCGACTTGGCGGGAGGTCACCCATAAGAGGCGCCAAATACTGAGGGTTGAATCGCGAGCAGGTAACGCAATTCCTTACAACGGCCCTAATCAAATTGCGCGCCGCGACAACCCAGTATTTTTCTCTTAGGGATGCGAGCAATAGCTGAGGGCCGGCATGCATCAATCTCCTATGCTCATGTTCGCACAACATCCGCGTCAAACGATGTTTTGGAGACAAAAGCATAGGATGTTTCTTATTGAATTGATAAGCCGAGTTTCGCAACCTTCCCCCTACCCTCATTATGCCTTCACCATCTAGAAAGGGACTCAAACTTAACAACTTATCCTTAGGGTGCAAGGCGACACCCCTGCTGAGGCAATCGAGCTCGACTGGAAAGCTACTTCTTTGCGCAGTCTTGACCAACATTTTGATTGCCTCATTTAATTCCGAACTAGATAATGGGGTGCTGACGATGACCCCTTTCGATAACCTTAATCGACAATTGCCAACGAATCGAAGGACGTATGCTACGATGCGACTCAATCGATTGAAGTCAGAGTAGCGCTCGAAGAAGTAGTCCCCTATGGCGACAAAAACAACAACTCTCTTTGGAACTCGGACCTCGGGCACCTCCTTAGGTCCTTCAGACACACTAGGCCAATGACTTTCCCTGGACTGAAGAAAGGAAGGGCCATACCACCAAAGACTAGACTCCATGAGTTCACTGGGAAAGACCCCCCTCGATACCAAGTCGGCCGGGTTTTCCCTAGTGGGGACGTGACGCCACTCACAATCCATTGTAAGCGTTTGGATTTGTGCTATCCGCGCGCTTACGAAGACCTTTAGGTTGCTGGGAGACATTTTTAGCCAACTCAAGACGATGGTTGAGTCTGACCAGCACACCTGCCTAACAAATTGCAATCTAGAGGCCGCCCTTACCTTGCTTATAAGTTTGGCCATGACCAATGCACCGCATAGCTCCAAACGAGGGATAGTCAGGGATTTCAAAGGACTCACCCTGCTTTTGGCGCATAATAACCTCACGGTTATATCGCCGTTTCGATCGATCGATCTGACGTAGACGGCTCCACCATAAGCGTCCTCACTAGCGTCAGAAAAACCGTGCAACTCATGGCACAAAGCATCCACGCATGCAATGTGGCGATCAATGTGAGTTCCATTGAGATTCGGCAACTCACTTCGGAATTTTGTCCAGGCTGTATGCAAATGGGCAGGGACTGATTCATCCCACGACAACCCTTCTTGCCAAAGCCTTTGGATTAGGATTTTTGCGATGATTACAGCCGGACATAGAAGACCCAAGGGGTCGAAGACTTGCGATATACCTGACAAGATGGTGCGCTTTGTCACTTTCACGTTCGTGTCAAAGGCCTGAATTTTGTACGACAAAACGTCTGACGAACAATGCCAAGTTAAACCCAAAATCTTAGCCCTTTCGTCCCCGTGAAAATCTAGCACCTGAAAATCCTCGTTTCCTTGACTCACCGCACGCAATATAGCGGGTTCGTTGGAAAGCCATTTCCGCAATTTGAAACCACCCCCTGCCAATGCAGCGGAAACTCTATGACACATTCTAATTCCTTCCTCAACCGAATTTATTGAGTGAAGGAAGTCGTCAACATAGAATGACGATTTTATCACCGAGGCTACATCAAGTTCACTCTCCTGTGCTACTTGATGTAGACACCTTACGGCTAAAAAGCTGGCACTAGCTTGCCCGTATGTGACGGTGTTCAATTCAAAAACCTCGATAGGATCTGAGGGCGATTCCCTCCAAAATATCCGTTGCAAAGAACGTTGTTTAGGCTCCACAAATACTTGCCTATACATCTTGGCGATATCCGCCGAAACCACAAATCGGAACTCGCGAAAACGAATCAAAATATCAAATAAGTCCGATTGGATCACGGGACCGACCATTTGCAAATCGTTCAGGGATTTCCCTGTTGAAGATGGCATACTACAATCAAATACGACCCTCAATTTAGTGGTGCAACTTTCTGTTTTAATAACAGGGTGATGAGGCATATAGTAGGAGACACGATCATCCTCATCAAGCACCCTAGTCATGTGCCCAAGACTCGAATATTCCCGCATGAAACTGCAATATTCTTCCCTCAAAGCTGAATCCCGGCTGAGCTTACGTTCTAGCGAAAGGAACCTATGGAGAGCTTTCGTCTTTGAATTCCCTAAGTCAGCGACGGGATGCTTTAAAGGGATGGCAACCATGAAACGGCCGTCGACCGAACGCCTATGCGTTCTTTGAAAATGCTCCTCACATTCGAGCTCCTCAGCCGACCAGGCCTTGGTCTCAGAGAAATTATCTTCGACCTCCCAAAATTTTTTCAAATCAAAGTCAATGTTTGAGCCACTTGGCCGCGAATTTGTACTCAAATTGCAAATGGAGTTGATACTACCGGGATTCGCCATTGATCCGGAGACAATCCATCCGAATCTGGTTTTCTGCAAGATGGGATTGTGCGGTCCAAGACTAATTTGACCGACACACAACAACCCATAAAACAATTCGCTGCCAATCAGAAGATCTATAGGGCCAGGTTTGCTAAATTCCGGATCTGCCAACGTGATGTTGGATGGAATATTTAGCCGACTAATATTCACAGGAGCACCAGGAATGAAGCCGGTGATCCTGGGCAAAACTAAACACTTTAAGGAAGACTTATAGCCACTGTGTCGCGCACAAACCTCGATGTGGCAACAGTGTTTCACCTCTGGCGCCTTAGATCCCAATCCCCCGACTATTACTTCGAAATCGCCCAATTTTGTCTTCAGCCTCTTGCATAATGAAGAGGTAATGAAGTTTGACTGACTTCCCGAATCTAAAAGTGCGCGCACCTTTAAGCGCTTACCCTCGGCACTGACAACGTCAACTAGAACGGTGGATAGGAAGACATGATTATCCGAACTAAGTGAAGACAACGAAACCTGATGCTCCAAACTCTCCACTGGTTTGGGGGCATCGTCTTGCACCCTGACGGGTTCAAAGTGCAACAAGGTGTGGTGTTTAGCCGGGCACTTGCTGCAATTTCTCAAGCGACAATCCTTTACAGAGTGACCCGGCTTCAAGCAATTGAAACACACCTTGAGTTGCTTGACCTTGCCGAATCGTTCGTTGGGGGACATAGCCAAAAAACTTGGGCACTTAACTAATGAGTGTTTGGCTTTACACACTCCACAAGAAATATCGCTCCCAACGAAGGTTTTGGCGCTCGTCTTATTAGGTTTGAGTCCTACATTTCGTTCTGGTTTACTATTATTGCCCCTCTGACGATCGATAGCTTCGAGCATGTCCGCCCTGGCGCTCAAAAACTCTCTCAAAGAGTCCCATGAGGGGACCTCTTTGTGGGTGCTCTTCGCCTCCTCCCATTGCCTTTCCGTCACGGGGTCCAGCTTTGTGCTTATGAGGTAGGCTACCAGAACACCCCAATTTTCGGGTTTTTGACCCAGAGCGGTCAGCGCAATTAAGCTCTTACTCACGCTGTCAATTAAACTCCTCAATTTAGGAGCCGATTCTCTATGCATCGATTCCACTTCAACTAGAGTTTTCAAATGGATGTGCACGAGCACCCGCTTATTATCATATCGCTCACTCAAGGTTGTCCAGGCGATATCATAGTTGCCCTCTGATAATTCAAGAGTTCCCAAAACCCGAGACGCTGCGTCACGCAGCGACGCCCGCAAGTAATGAAACTTTTGAATGCGACTCAGCCTATCGTTGTTATGTATTAGACTAAGGTATAGATCTCTGAACCCAAGCCAATCTTTGAAATCGCCAGAGAAAGTTGGCAATGAGATAACCGGCAATTTGATATTATCTAAAGGGCTGGGAGATTCCGCCCCTTGCGAGGTGCCGCCTGCAGTGGACGCATCAACCCTACTGAATTTTTGCAGTAAACCCTTTCCTTTGGCCTTAAGTTCAAAGTATCTATTCTCAAAGTCGTCCCGCTCAACTAATTCGTCGTCGTAATCGTCAGCATGCAGCTCCAACTCACTTTGGATAGTTCCAAACCTCTCGAAAGTACCTTCCAATTTGTCGAGTCTCTCAATTATCTGCCCTATTTTTTCGGCACCTAGACCGCTACTTACATCTAACCTTTCGAGAAATTTGCTGAACATAGTGAGTTGGGCTTTGCACGTTCTCCTAGCCACGTTTAACCCTTTTAGCTCCCCAGCAGATGCCATGATCACAAAATCTCGATACACGCGTCTACCAGGTACGATCTGCTCTAATGCAGGAGCTCACAACAACGGCACGCAATTTGTAGCCACGCCAAGCTTTGTAATATGCGGCTACAAGTCACCGTGTGCGCAAAGGTAAAGGTTAAGCAGTACGGCACACAATTTGTAACCACGCCAAGTCTATATAGAATATGCGGTTACAAAACGCCAACTTTACGATACGAATGATCTAATCACTAGCAAATAGCACAAACGAAAGCAATACGGTTCAAAGGCAATAGGACAAGGACTTACCCACTTCCCAAACAAAGCTCCCTGGCTTCCACGATGATCCGGAAACACCAAGATTTCTTCTTACTTAGCCCCAGACGAACAGCGATTTTGTTTGTTGTTCTGGCACGTGAAGCAACTTCTATCACGCCTACAGAGCAACTTCTCGGTTTTGCACGCGAACAACTTCTATCGCGACACAAACACCGACCGAATGATTTTCCACAAGCCCGAATCCGGCTCGAAGGACCAAAATGTTAAGGGTGTTCCTTCGATAAATGAAACACGACAAAGACAATTTGTTTTATGTAAAAATGGACTGTATTGACTATGCACTTATCTTAAAAGAATGTAAGAATCTTGGTCTAAGTAACGAAGAATAGGGAGAATGCTTATTGGGCGGGTACACGATATGATGCGGATCACATCCCGTCACCGACGTAGCTTTCACCCGACGAGACCACAGGAAGAGCAGAAAAAAAGAGGAGAGAAAATTGCTCCGATTATCCCTTAAGTACTAACCCCGAAGAATTCCAACCAGGGGCGCACCACCACCAAGAACCATTATAAGCTATGGCTACAACGAATCCCATAACTCGTGGCCATCTGGGGAATATCTATACTAATCGCTTTTCTGGGAATATTGCGGGTCCAACAAATTGACCATCAAAGCAATAGTCCCTATAGAGAAAGATTCTTCGACTAGTAGCACATTCCCCAACCAAAGCGTATCCTTAGCTTTGGCCTGATGGGCCATGTGGTCTGGCACCCAGATGGTATTCTCCGAATAAGTATCGCAGTACATAGGCGTAACTTAAGGGAGTAAATGACAGTATACAATAAACCTAACATTAACAACAATAAAAAATAAATAGAAAACAAAAAACCAATAACTTAGAGTCCCTAACAGTTACTTAGACCAAGATTCTTACATTCTTTTGAGATAAGTGCATAGTTAATACAGTCCATTTTTACATAAAACAAATTGTCTTTGTCGTGTTTCATTTATCGAAGGAACACCCTTAACAATCATAATATCCGTCAAATTCAAACCTCCAAGATCTGTAATTATTGTAAAAAAACCGGTCACCTCATACAAGAATGTCGAAAGAGACAATATAATAATTCTAGACGAGAAACTCCCAATAATTCCCAAACAAACTCTTTTTTAGACGAACGCAACAACGACAAGTTACCGAATCTCCGAGTTTCCCGTTCGAATCCGGCCACGACGGGAAACGTGAATCACACTCAGGCCGAATCTCAATCGTAATCATTCAAAACTCCACCTCTTATGTCTTTCTAGACATCCCTGAGTTGCAAACACGGTGTAGATTTCTAATCGACACCGGTGCGACCGTTTGTCTATACAAAATTGGAAACCTAGTCAACGGAACCATCTGTCATAATAATTCACCTATCCACCTCAAAGGAATTGATTCAAATCCCGAAAAACTATTAAAAACTCTATCTTACTCGTATTTCTTGCCAAATATCCTTAATGGTGAATCTCATATCTTTCATGCCGTTACTGATGACTTTCCCATTGAATTTGAAGGCATCTTAGGTAATGACTTTTTAAGAAAATACTCTGCCACCATTGACTACGAGCATAACCTTATGTTATTCAATGGACACAAAATTCCAATATTTCATGCACCCCATTCATCCAACTCTAACGTTCTCCCGATCATCATTCCCCCAAGATGTGAACACATCGTCAAAATAAATATACTAAACTCCCCTTCTCATCACGAAGGTATACTTCCGAAAACAGAAATCGCCGATGGTGTATTCATATGCGAAAGTTTAATCTCAATCAACCACAATAATCAAGCTCTCACCTCAGTAATGAACACTACCGAAAATCCTGTCGAAATCGCACATCTAAAATTCCATGTCGAAGAAATCGAAGCCAAAGAAGACACTCCAAATAGTTCAAACATTCTCAATATCGAATCCATATCTCTAAATTCCAGCCCAAGTCGCTTAGACAAAATTGCAACATGCTTACGTACCGATCACCTGAACCCTGAAGAAAAAGCATCCCTTACTAAACTATGTCACGAATATAATCATATATTCCACCTAGAAAACGATTCGCTAACACACACCGACCTAATTATGCACCGTATCCCAACAAAAATCGACAGACCAGTCAATGTCAAAACTTATCGTTATCCCGAGGTCCATAAGGCCGAAGTCGATAAACAAATCAAGCAATTACTAGAGCAAGACGTAATTGAACCTTCAACTTCCCCTTGGAATTCTCCCGTTTGGATTGTCCCCAAAAAATCTTCAGAACCGGGAAGAAGGAAGTGGCGTTTAGTCATCGACTATCGAAAACTGAACGACATCAGTATCGGTGACTCTTATCCGCTTCCCAATATTACAGAGATTCTCGACCAACTAGGACATTCTAAATATTTTACAACTCTTGACCTCGCGTCAGGATTCCACCAAGTCAGAATGCATCCAGACGATGCTCCTAAAACCGGATTTTCTGTTCCTTCTGGACATTTTCAATTCAAACGCATGCCTTTTGATCTTCGTAATGCTCCTTCAACGTTCCAGAGACTCATGAATTCCGTACTTGCAGGAATTCAGAATTATCGCTGCTTTGTCTATCTAGACGACATTGTCATCCATGCTGGAGACCTCAACACCCATAATGCTCGATTAAAGGAAGTTTTCGAAAGAATATCTAGCTATAACCTTAAACTATTATACAACCTGAAAAGTGTGAGTTTCTTCGTAAGGAGGTCATGTATTTAGGTCACCTATTAACTGAAAACGGTGTAAAACCTGACCCTCACAAAATTCAAGCTATCCAAGGCTACCCAATTTTAAAAAACGTAAAGGACATCCGAGCTTCCTGGGTTTAGCAGGATATTATCGTCGATCCATCCCAAATTTCAGTGAACTAACTCAACCTCTTACAAAACTTCTGAAAAAGGACACAAAATTTATCTGGACCAGTCTACAGCAAAAGGTATTCGACCAATTAAAACTTCTTCTAACCCATGAACCAATTCTTCAATTTCCTGATTTTTCCATACCCTTTTATCTCTCGACCGACGCCAGCGATTTTGCAATTGGCGCTGTCCTATCTCAAGGCAAAATCAACCAGGATCGTCCAATAGCTTATGCTAGCCGCAGTTTAAACAAAAGTGAATCCAACTACAGTACTATAGAAAAGGAACTCCTTGCAATAATCTGGGCTGTGAAGCATTTTCGATCCTATTTGTACGGTAGAAAGTTTAATATATATACGGACCATCGACCCCTAACTTGGTTATTCAACGTCAAAGACCCCAGCTCTCGACTAATTAGATGGCGTTTACTCCTGGAAGAATACGACTACCATATCGAATATCGACCCGGAAAAACCAACCAAGTAGCCGATGCACTAAGTCGTATTAATCCAAATCAAGATATCTTAATTCCTATTAATCTAGTTACCACAAATTCTCCTTATAATGATTTTCTAAAAGCATACAATACAACCTTGATAAATTATGACAAAATCACCGAGTATAACAGCAACCTTCTGTTAAAACATGACAATTACGCTATTTGCATCCCAGAAGACTTGTCTTCTGATGAAAAATCGTTCGATCTACTAACAAATAAATTTGATCACAAATTAAAATTACAGACACTCAACCTCAAAATTGGTGACGTTAAACATTTAAGCGAGCCCAATACAAACGTCTTCTATCTCGTCCATAAACAAAATTTTCGGGACAAATGTTCTCCCAAAATACTATTCGAACTCCTATCCAAATTAAAAGAAACTCTATTATCACTAAATTTAAAGTCAATAAGTCTCCCTAGATTAGGCACGTACTTTGACAGACTCGACTTCAGACAAATTCGAGCAATGCTTAGATATATCTTCAGAAACTCTACAATAGAAATAAACATTTTCCATGATGTTCTCATTTCACCTTCTACTGATCTAATTCCGACTATTCTTAAAGAGAATCATTCTGCCCCTTCATCAGGACATTTAGGCTACCATAAAACCTACAGTCGAATCAAACAATGTTACAATTGGAAAAACATGAAGACCGATATAAAAAATTTTATAAAACAATGCGACTCTTGTCAAAAAAATAAACTCGTTAGGAAAAGAACTAAACAAGCCATGCAAATAACTACAACTTCTGAAAAACCTTTCGAGAAAATAGCTCTCGATATAGTAGGTCCTCTCCCTTTGACAATGTCTGGTAACAAATTTATCCTAACCCTACAAGATGATCTCACTAAATTCACCCAAGCTTACGCAATCCCAAATCATGAAACTATAACCATCGCTCAAACTCTTGTACATAATTTTATATGCAAATTTGGCATTCCCCAATCAATTCTGACTGATCAAGGTCGTGACTTTACTTCCCAACTCTTTAAAGATATCTCCAAACTCTTCAAAATCAAAAATATCACGACTACCGCGTATCATCCTCAAACCAACGGAGTCTTAGAGAGGACCCATCTCACCATTGCGGACTATCTCAAACACTACGTCAGATTGGATCAAACGGACTGGAACTCTTGGCTAGACTTTGCCACTTTTTCCTTTAATAATTCCATTCATAGCTCGACGAAATTCTCACCCTTCCAACTAATCTTTGGATACCAACCCACCTTACCCTCACAAATAACTAAGGAACCTGAATTCAAATATACGTATGATAACTACGTCGACGACTTAACTATGAAACTTCAGCAAAGCCACCAAATAGCCCGGGAAAATCTAATCAAATCAAAAGAAACAAATAAAACCCAATATGATAAGAAATCTCGACCGACATCATTTAATGTTGGCGACAACGTTTTTCTCGAAAACAATTTCACCCGTCCAGGTAGATCTAAAAAACTAACACAAAACTATAATGGCCCTTATAAAGTCATAAAAATTAACTCTCCCGTTAACTCCACACTCCTAATAAATAACAAACACGTAACAGTACATAATGACAGATTAAAATTAGCCTTTGTTACAGACTACTAATTCTCCTTCTTAATGGGATCGACTCTACCCCTCAAGACGTTCCCAACCTACAAATTCACCCTATAACATCGTCACCCGGAATTTACTATTGTTGGAATTTGGGAGATAATAAGAGGTACAACTTAGAATGAATTGATTTTATTATAAAAAGGAAAAATTACAGAGGACCAAGAATCGTGTATGTCAGAAAATTGTTTTTAAGGGTAATGAAGGAGGGTGAAATAAAGCACAAGTCTTGGCAGTACTTCTTTACTTCTCTCA
The DNA here is from genome assembly GCF_040115645.1 of Euwallacea fornicatus. Taxonomy (NCBI): domain Eukaryota; kingdom Metazoa; phylum Arthropoda; class Insecta; order Coleoptera; family Curculionidae; genus Euwallacea; species Euwallacea fornicatus. The sequence continues at coordinate 5,176,145 of NC_089552.1, forward strand.
GATCGGGGGTCGAATGCCCCCCCACACATAATGTATCCGAGTCACCCTGGGTGCACCTGTTCTTTTTCACCAGAACCGGCACCCAGGCCTCCACATTCTTCCCACGCTCGCATCCCTGAATCACTCCCTTCACACTTCCATATATTTTTGGCGAGATTATAAACAGGCCCTATTTATCTTTTATCACCGATAATCTATTTAACTATTACAGGCTAAGTCCATTTCTAAAATGTGATAAGACAGTACCAAGTGTTCGTAACATTGTCCTTATGCCTAAGGCCAGGTTATAGCACTATCTTTATGAGACAGCATGTATTTTCACACTCACATTAGGCGAATCGATAAACACCCTTGTATCACTTTCTTCATAAAAGCTCACATGTACGTCTTGTGTACGACGAGACAATCTTCAGACTAAACTTATATAAAACTAACATTAAAAGAAAAAATATACGACCATAATTGCTACGCATACATTTCTCTTAGGTTCTCCAAATTAATAGTTTATTGCTTATGTATAAATGAAATCAATCCGCTTCTCTTTTAGACGCCGCTAGTGAAAACTGTTTACTATTAATTTGGATAACTTATGGTTGAGTATAGGATTCCAACAACTATGATCACATGGGAACTTCTTTATTTTTTGATTCCTCATGGAAATTGCTGTCTTACCTAAACCTCGATCCTGTTCATGATAAAATTCGCCTTGTCAAATCAACTATCAAGGATATGTCACAGTTATGTTCATCCGTTCAAATCGCCAAATACTATTCTTGTGATACCTCGTTCACCATGACGAAACAGTTATTACCACATTTAGAAAATCGATATAACAATCTTATAGACTTATCAAATGCCTCACGAACCAAACGAGGATTATTTAACGGATTCGGAACCATATTTAAAACCCCTTTTGGCACCTTAGATCAAAACGATGCTGATTACTATTCCAACGTAATTAACAAAGCTAATTCCGACAACAACCATTTCGTAGAACTCCTAAAAACTCAGGTTCAAATTGTCAAAAGTACACTAGAAAATTTTAATTTCTCCCTCACTAACATCGAAAAAAATAGCCAGTCGTTCGAACTTAACCTAAAAGAAATTCTCAATCTAACTCAAACTAACGCAAAAGCATATCTCGATTTAGAACTAACACAACAAATCGACGAGCATATTTCTCTCCTAACTCTAATTATAAGCGAACTCGATAATGAACTTATCTCGATTCTCGATACCATATTTTTAGCAAGAACAAATCAAGTTCACCCCATGGTTATAAGCCCCAAGCAATTCCTTGCAGAACTTTCTAAAGCACTACCTCATCTACCACCCTCTTCTTCTTTCGCGTTACAATTAGAACCCAAACATATTCATGAACTCTTATCATTAACTCATATTAGTTATCATTTTTCAGCTAATAAAATAATTTTCGTTTTAGAAATTATTCTGGTAAATGTCCAAAAATTTACCTTATTTCAATTGATACCTCTTCCGACTTTGACCAATGATAACCATGTTATGACACCAGCCGATATTTTATACGTGATCGACACCACGACGTTGATTTGTCAGGATTAAGACGACTTTGTTAACTCACTAACGACTCTTTATTTTTAATACTAAGGTTCTATGCTTTTTCTCTGAACTATTTTTAAGGAATTTGAAGAGAGTCTAACACTTATGCACTCTGTCTGAAGAAAAATTATAATGTTCCTTTTTGGGGCTGAAACTTACTTATATGTGTGTAGAACAACTTATCTAAATTATATTATTAAGGGCAAACACCCGGGGACTTGAGACTTTGGTCGCAGTTAATTGTTCGTATAGTCGAAAGGGCAGTCTGGTGAAAGTCCAATTGTTCTAAATTATTCTTATGATAACCCCATATTATTGGGAAAAGTTTGTGTCGTGTGGGATAATAAGTTATGTGACAGATTTGAGGATAAGAAGGTATATAACAACCAATACCTCTTTGTTTTACCCTCAACTAACTACTTAGCATTAACCGAACAAAGAACAACATACACTACCTTAACTGACCTAACAGACTCTACTCTGTTATCAACTAAAACTTATATCTGCCTCAACAAAATACCTACATACTCAACTTATGCAAAGCCCATCTGTGAATCGGAATTACTCCTAAAACCTGGAACAATGCCTGCAACGTGCGATATTAGAATTATACATTCCTTATCTGAAGTATGGCAACCCCTTCGGAAAACCAACTCCTGGTTATATATTTTACCAAAGGACACAGCCGTAACTCTAAGTTGTAAAAATTCACAACCCCATGATGAAATATTATTAAAAATGGGAACTCTTACCTTGAACAAAGACTGCAAACTCTTCACTTCCGCCACAGTTTTAAAAGCCAGAAATCCAGGCTTATTTCAACAAGAATTCTACCCAGTCATACCAGCATTCAATCTAATTGACGACGAGTGTTGCAAAAGAAAAAACGCGTCCAAACTTGAAATGAACAAAATTCTTTTACCATATCATTCCCTTTCGTTAGATCGCGAAAATTTAAACATTGCAAGCCATAAACTAAACATATTAAATGATGAAATTGAGAGCATAAAACAATCAATGTCTATGTCTAAAATTCTACATAGCCCTTACCTCACTTATACATTTTTAGCCATCATAAAACTCTTTCTAATCTATCTAGCATACAAACTCTATAAATATCTCAAACAATATTGTAAAACCCATGGTCACGAAGGAAACTTCATAACAAATTGCATTACATTTAATTATTGCAAGAAATCCAATAAAGTCCAATCACCTAACCCTGTCATTATCACGTATGATAGTGTCGAGACTAGAATCGAACCTAATGAACCTGGCGATGAAGAAAGATTACCTAGGAGAAGTCCTAGATTTGCAAATTTAAAAACTAACACCGATTAAATTGTATCTGACATATTATCATGCTTACTGTTATTATTATTAATTATTTTTATTATTATTGATTACTCTTATTATTATTAATTATTCTTATTATTGTTAATTATTATTGTTATTACTTTTTATTATTGTTAATCTATAATCTGCACATGAATTCCGATAGAATTCATCTTTAGGAAGGGAGGTGTAATGTACCCACTCATATCGAATGGAAACAACCAGACATAATTACAGAACAATTAGGACGTCACTATGTTAGTACAACAAATTCATAATTAACGAGGCCAAAGGTCTAAATCCATTTCACTGTAATTAAATAGGTTAAAGGTCTAAATCTACCCTTAACGATATCTAGAGATACGAAATAGTATATAAGAAGACACAAACGCAAGAGTTAGAATTCGAAAAAAGCAGTTAAGAAAGAAGCAACTAAGAAACGAAAATCGACTTTGTTCGTGCTAACAGAAATTTACAACCTGTGTTCGTAATCTTGTACCTTCGAGTTTGTTAAATAAAGGTGTTTTACTGAATTCGCGTTTAGTTTCCACCCTGTCACACTACAGAGACTTGACAATGCAGAAAGATACCAAAAGTGAAGTTTACAATAAGATTTTAGGACAATTTTAACTTACATAAAAATTGATGGTTGCATTAGGTCGTAGATTTTGTATCGGTTGAAGAGTCGAATTACCCGCTGGGTGGATTTCTGGAATTAGCTTGGAGAGTCTGGTAGTGTTCGTCGGTGATCTTCCTGTCTTTCGGTTCGGAGATCTTGTAGAGAATGTCGTCTGGATGTTATATTCGCGTACCCACTGACACGCTTGGATTTGATTACGTATGTACCTTACTCTTCTCGAGGAGTATTATGGTAACGTAGTCGAATGAACAAATCACTATCCCACTTCTGACACCAATTTTGTAGTGTGACAGGGGGGAAACTAAACGTGAATTCAGTAAAACACCTTTATTTAACAAACTCGAAGGTACAAGATTACGAACACAGGTTGTAAATTTCTGTTAGGCACGAACAAGGTTGATTTTCGTTTCTTAGTCACTTCTTTCTTAACTGCTTTTCTCGGACTCTCACTCGAACTCTGCATTTGTGTCTTATATACTACTTTGTATCTCTAGATATCGTTAAGGGTAGATTTAGACCTTTAACCTATTCAATTACAGTGAAATGGATTTAGACCTTTAACCTAGTTAATTATGAATTTGTTGTACTAACATAGTGACGTCCTAATTGTTCTGTAATTATATCTGGTTGTTTCCATTCGATATGAGTGGGTACATTACATACTTATCGATACTGGAAGTACTAAGAGTTAACTGTCAGAAGAAATCGTCAAAAAGTATTATAAAAAGTTCATTTTCAATGAATATTTCCAAATTAAAACTGCACATATGACAAGTTATCATAATGTAGCCATTTTTATACCAGTTTTCGATACATTTCAAACTAAATTATAACACAAATTCTACGTTTTCGATTGCAGTGATGAATATAACAGACTAATAGGCATCGATTTGTTGAGTCGGTTGAAAGCAATGTTAAACATTGAACAAAGGTTCTCGAAAACCCCTTTTGTCAAAATTCCTATTATTTATAATCTTGAATAAAAGCCAAATAAAAAATATAATGATTCCCCGCACGTAAACTGTTCCTTAACAATTTCCGTTAGAACAAATCAGAAGAAAAATTGCCAGTTGATATGACTAATGGAACTGCATTAATAAAACATTTTAGGTATACAAATCAAGTCGAAACGACTCAAGTTATTGTTAATATAAGAAAAAATTTTGCCATCACTTCGGTAATTAATTCTAGTGAAAACTCTATCACTATAAAATTGAAAACTCCAGTAGAAATATAACTAAATAGTAAACTAGTGCGATGGCGACTTCGTTTGGAAGAATTTGACTATGATATAGTCCCAAAAGGGAAATCCAACAAAAATGCGAACGCATTGTCACGCATACGGAATAACGTTTTGGAAAATGAATCCATAATTAATAACCCTGGAGATCAAGAAGAAACCCTTGATTAATGCTGTATGCGACTTTGTTCAAATCGACTCAGATTGGCAAAATAAGCAAAATGTGGCCATAAACGGCAAGTCCGCACGTTAGCTGTTCGAAAACAACAAGATTTTCTCCAAATCATGTAAATTCTAGGGATATTTCCATCATTTCCTTCAAAATGGAGTTTAAATATCGCCAGATGCATGATATTGTAGAGTTTTGTCGTAAATTGTCCGAAAACTATGATTTGGCTTTGTTCAAGTAACTTCATTTGCAGATTTGTTCCAAATTGTGAAAATAGTGCCATCTCGGGCTTATTCTATAATTTCCATTAAATCAGAACATAAATAACACCAATGCCGTGATAAGGTAATGATATCTCGTAAAGTGACAGAAAATCATGATTTGGCTGTGTACAAGTAACTTAACTTGCGAAGATCAGATGGGTGGCTAGGGTACAGAGGACGGAACACGTGCCTCGGGTCACGACTGAGTAGATCTGTGAGGCGGTCGGGAGTCTCAAGATCCGCAAGGTTCCGAGTTTGGATAGGATACCGAACGAGGTCTTGAAGCTGTACCTTGGGGTAATTCCCCAGAGTATGGCAGATTGCGTAACGTGCATCTTGACCTCGGGCGTGTTCCCCAAAATCTGGAAGAGAGCCCGTCTGGTACTGGTGGAGAAACCGAAGCGGGAAGCGAGCGTGGAACTCTCGTACCGGCCCATTTGCCTAATAGACGGACTCGGAAAGATTGCGGAAAAGGTGATCAAGACCACACTTCTGGAAGAAATAATGGCATACGGAATGATAAGCGAGAGACAGTTTGGGTTTGTGAAAGGCAGAAGCACCATCGAAGCCATGCTGGCCGTGACGAAGATCGTAGAGGATATCAGGCGAAAAAAATTGGAGAAAAGCGGGCTTCTACGTTTTGGTAATTATCGATGTAAAGAACGCGTTCAACATGGCGTCGTGGGACCTCATTTTCCGAGTGGTGAAGAGGTTTCCGATAAGCAGGTACTTGACGGATGTCGTCCAGTCATACCTGCAAGACCTACTTCTCGAGTTGTCGAACTGGGAGGTCCGTCAGTTGTCGTGTGGTGTTCGTCAAGGATCCGTTCTGGCTCCAGTCTTGTGGAACCTGTTCTATGACAAGCTGCTGACGGTGGGTTATCCAGAGGGCGTTACTCCGGAGGCGTATGCGGACAATTTGTCGTTGGTGGTCACGGCGAGAGACAGGGAAACACTGGAATGGAAGATCAGGGGGGGCATGGAACTGGTCTCCGACACATTCCGAGCCAAAGGTCTCAGCATGGCTACGGACAAGACCGAGAAGGTGCTTCTGGTGGGAAGGAGGACGCTGAGGACCATGAGTCTGTGGGTAGACGGTGTCAGGTATGAAAGTCAGGAATGTGTGAATCATCTGGGAATGTGGTTGGGTAGGGATACTCGATTCGGCGAGCACGCTCGTCGAACTGCCGATAAGGTCGGTAGATTCTATGGAAACTCGAGGGAATCCTGCCCAGAGTAAACGGACTGGCGATTAAAAGGAGGCGAGTGCATGTGATGGCGGCGGCGTCGGCGCTGCTGTACGTGGTTCCGGTGTGACATACCGAGCTGACGTACCGAAAATACAACGTCATCCTGGAACAAGTGAATAGATCGCTCGCAATTAGGGTGGCGTCTGCATATAGTACAGCTCCGGGTGCAGCGGTGTTGGTGTTTGCCAAAAAACCGCCGGTGAGACTGCGAATGGAAGAGAGAAGAATGGTGTGGAAGCGAGGTAAGGAATGCAGGAGCGAAGCGAGCGAGAGGGAGAAAGAGTGGGCCACGTACGATGGCAGAATGAAAGTGTTCGTACCCAGCGTAAGGGGGTGGTTCGAATGTAAGTGGACGAGACCGGAGTATGCGTTGTCACAGGTGTTTACTGGGTACGGTATGTTTGATAAATACCTGCGAAGAATCGGAGTGGAAGGAAGTGAAAACTACTGGTTCTGTGGGGATGAAATAGGGAGCGGAGTGGACACACCGGAGCACAAGCTGTGGAAGTGACCGCAGTGGGAGAGATATCGTGTGGAGACCAGAGAGAAGGGACACAACCTGGATCCAAGCATGATCGGTTGTGAATTCGTGGAGGCAGAGGAAAAGTGGATGACATTTGAAAGAATGGTGGAAAGGATATTGTGGCATAAGAGTGTGAGAGAGAAAGAACGGAAACCGAGAAGAGTGCGGGAGTAGCGAGCAACCTCGGCGGCGCTTAGCCCGCGAGGAGAGAGGAAAGGTGCACTGAAGGAATGCCGAAAGGCCATATCGGGGCGAAACGGGGAGGTGGATGTAGTGGGTAGGCGGGCGACATAGTGGTCGGTCGAATCCCACACTATCTGGCTGCATGACGGAGCCAGGAGCCAGGTATCTTAAGAAGATTTCCACTTCCTCTCAAACAACAAGAAAGTAACTTAACTTGTAGATTTGCCCCAAATCATGAAGAGAGCGCCATACCGGGCTAATTCTCTCATGTCCATTAATACGGAATAAAAATAACACCAATGTCGTGATAAGGTAATGATATCTGGTAACCTCGAGGTGATTCTTTTTGCAATGAAGTATTATAAGTCATCTTGAAGAGCTCGCCGAGGTAATTCTTTGATTTCTTTTTGAAGGTAGTTGGAGCTCCTTTTTCGAAGTTATAGAGGTTCAAAGCTTGAAAAGTCACAAAAAATGTGTATATGAGCACATAACTTACTCATTATTACATTGCATCTTTGTGAGTTTTGTAGAATAACATTCATTTATATGCTCATTCACACATTTTTTTGTCACTTTTCAAGTTTTAAACCTTAATAACTTCGGCAAATTATCTCCAAATGCCTCCAAAAATGAATCAAAGAATAACTTCGACGAGCTGTTTAAGATGACTAAAAGGGCATCATTGTTTCTTGGTAACCTTTCTTGCGTCATTTATTTAACAGTCATTTATATGCTTAAACACACATCTTTTGAGACTTTTGAAGATTTGAATCTCAATAACTTCGGCAAATGAGCTACAACTACCTTCAAAAATGAATCAAAGAATCACCTGGACGAGCTCTTTAAGATGACTGATAAGGTTTTATTGCATCTTTGTGAGATTTCTAGATTAACAGTAATTTATGTGCTCCAACACACATCTTTTGTGACTTTCCAAGTGTTGAATCTCAATAACTTCGGCGAATGAGCTTCAAATGTCTTCAAGAAAGTATTAGAATAAGACCTCGGCGAGATCTTTAAAATGAGTAATAAGGCTTCAATGTATCTTGATGAGTGTTCCAGATCAACAGTAATTTATGTGTACAAACACTCATCTTTTGTGACTTTCCAAGTATTGAATCTCACTAACTTTGGCAAAAGAGCTCCAAATGTCTTCAAGAAAGTCTCAGATTAAGACCTCGACGAGATCTTTAAGTTGAGTAATAAAGCTTCAATGTAGCTTGGTGAATTTGCCACATCAACAGTAATTTATGTGTTCAAACACACTTCTTTTGTGACTTTCCAAGTGTTGAATCTCAATAACATCGGCAAATAAGCATCAAATGTATTCAAGAAAGTATTAGAATAAGACCTCGACGAGATCTTTAAAATGAGTAATAAGGCCTCAATGAATCTTGGTGAGTTTGCCAGATAAACAGTCATTTATGTGATCAAAACTACATTTATTGTGACTTTTCAAGTGTTGAAGCTCAATAACTACGGCAAATGAGGACCAAATAGCTTAAACAAAGTGTCAAATTGATCAACTCGACGAGATCTTTAAGATGTCACAACACATCATGATTGCATCTTGTTGAATTTCCAAGAAAAATAGTACTTTAGGTGCTCAAACACACAACTTTTTTGACTTTTCAAATTTTGAAGCTCGATAACTTCGGCAAATGAGGTCCAAATTTCTTAAACAAAGTGTCGAATTCATCTGCACAACGAGATCTTTAAGATGTCACAACACATCTTGATTCCATCTTGTTGAATTTCCAAGAAAAATAGTACTTTATGTGCTCAAACACAAAACTTTTTTGACTTTTCAAATTTTGAAGCTCGATAACTTCGGCAAATCAGGTCCAAATTTCTTAAACAAAGTGTCAAATTGATCAACTCGACGAGATTTTGCAGATTCCACAACACATCATAATTGCATCTTGTTGAATTTCCAAGAAAAATAGTACATTATGTGGTCAAATACACTACTTTTGTGACTTTTCAAATTTTGAAGCTCGATAACTTCGGAAAATGAGGACCAAATTTGTTAAACAAAGTGTCGAATTCATCTGCTCAACGAGATCTTTAAGATGTCACAACACATCATGATTGCATCTTGTTGAATTTCCAAGAAAAATAGTACATTACTTGGTCAAACACACTACTTTTGTGACTTTTCAAATTTTGAAGCTCGATAACTTCGGAAAATGAGGACCAAATTTGTTAAACAAAGTGTCGAATTCATTTGCTCAACGAGATCTTTAAGATGTCACAACACATCTTGATTCCATCTTGTTGAATTTCCAAGAAAAATAGTACATTATGTGGTCAAACACACTACTTTTGTGACTTTTCACAATTTGAAACTCGATAACTTCGGCAAATGAGGACCAAATTTGTTAAACAATGTGTCAAATTAATCAGCTTGACGAGATTTTGAAGATGTCACAACACATCATGATTGGATCTTGTTAAATTTCCAAGAAAAATTGTACTTTAGGTGCTCAAACACACAACTTTTGAGCCTTTTCACAATTTGAAACTCGATAACTTCGGCAAATGAGGATCAAATTTATTAAACAATGTGTCAAATTAATCAGTTCGACGAGATTTTGAAGATGTCACAACACATCATGATTGGATCTTGTTAAATTTCCAAGAAAAATTGTACTTTAGGTGCTCAAACACACAACTTTTGTGATTTTTCAAATTTCGAAGCTCGATAACTTCGGCAAATGAGGTCCAAATTTCTTAAACAAAGTGTCAAATTGATCAACTCGACGAGATTTTGCAGATTCCACAACACATCATAATTGCATCTTGTTGAATTTCCAAGAAAAATAGTACATTATGTGGTCAAATACACTACTTTTGTGACTTTTCAAATTTTGAAGCTCGATAACTTCGGAAAATGAGGACCAAATTTGTTAAACAAAGTGTCGAATTCATCTGCTCAACGAGATCTTTAAGATGTCACAACACATCATGATTGCATCTTGTTGAATTTCCAAGAAAAATAGTACATTACTTGGTCAAACACACTACTTTTGTGACTTTTCAAATTTTGAAGCTCGATAACTTCGGAAAATGAGGACCAAATTTGTTAAACAAAGTGTCGAATTCATTTGCTCAACGAGATCTTTAAGATGTCACAACACATCTTGATTCCATCTTGTTGAATTTCCAAGAAAAATAGTACATTATGTGGTCAAACACACTACTTTTGTGACTTTTCACAATTTGAAACTCGATAACTTCGGCAAATGAGGACCAAATTTGTTAAACAATGTGTCAAATTAATCAGCTTGACGAGATTTTGAAGATGTCACAACACATCATGATTGGATCTTGTTAAATTTCCAAGAAAAATTGTACTTTAGGTGCTCAAACACACAACTTTTGAGCCTTTTCACAATTTGAAACTCGATAACTTCGGCAAATGAGGATCAAATTTATTAAACAATGTGTCAAATTAATCAGTTCGACGAGATTTTGAAGATGTCACAACACATCATGATTGGATCTTGTTAAATTTCCAAGAAAAATTGTACTTTAGGTGCTCAAACACACAACTTTTGTGATTTTTCAAATTTCGAAGCTCGATAACTTCGGCAAATGAGGTCCAAATTTGTTAAACAAAGTGTCAAATTAATCAGCTCGACGAGATTTTGAAGATGTCACAACACATCATGATTGCATCTTGTTGAATTTCCAAGAAAAATAGTACATTATCTGGTCAAACACACTACTTTTGTGATTTTTCAAATTTTGAAGCTCGATAACTTCGGCAAATCAGGTCCAAATTTCTTAAACAAAGTGTCGAATTCATCTGCTCAACGAGATTTTGCAGATTCCACAACACATCATGATTCCATCTTGTTGAATTTCCAAGAAAAATAGTACTTTATGTGCTCAAACACACAACTTTTTTGACTTTTCAAATTTTGAAGCTCGATAACTTCGGCAAATGAGGTCCAAATTTCTTAAACAAAGTATCAAATTGATCAACTCGACGAGATCTTTAAGATGTCACAACACATCATGATTGCATCTTGTTGAATTTCCAAGAAAAATAGTACATTATGTGGTCAAACACACTACTTTTGTGATTTTTCAAATTTTGAAGCTCGATAACTTCGGCAAATGAGGTCCAAATTTCTTAAACAAAGTGTCAAATTGATCAACTCGACAAGATCTTTAAGATGTCACAACACATCTTGATTCCATCTTGTGGAATTTCCAAGAAAAATAGTACTTTAGGTGCTCAAACACACAACTTTTGAGACTTTTCACAATTTGAAACTCGATAACATCGGCAAATGAGGTCCAAATTTCTTAAACAAAGTGTCAAATTAATCAGCTCGACGAGATTTTGAAGATGTCACAACACATCATGATTGGATCTTGTTAAATTTCCAAGAAAAATTGTACTTTAGGTGCTCAAACACACAACTTTTTTGACTTTTCAAATTTTGAAGCTCAATAACTTCGGCAAATGAGGTCCAAATTTCTTAAATAAAGTGTCAAATTGATCAACTCGACGAGATCTTTAAGATGTCACAACACATCTTGATTCCATCTTGTTGAATTTCCAAGAAAAATAGTACATTATGTGGTCAAACACACTACTTTTGTGATTTTTCAAATTTTGAAGCTCGATAACTTCGGCAAATGAGGTCCAAATTTCTTAAATAAAGTGTCAAATTGATCAACTCGACGAGATCTTTAAGATGTCACAACACATCTTGATTCCATCTTGTTGAATTTCCAAGAAAAATAGTACATTATGTGGTCAAATACACTACTTTTGTGACTTTTCAAATTTTGAAGCTCGATAACTTCGGCAAATGAGGTCCAAATTTCTTAAACAAAGTGTCAAATTGATCAACTCGACGAGATCTTTAAGATGTCACAACACATCATGATTGCATCTTGTTGAATTTCCAAGAAAAATAGTACATTACTTGGTCAAACACACTACTTTGTGATTTTTCACAATTTGAAGCTCGATAACTTCGGCAAATGAGGTCCAAATTTCTTAAACAAAGTGTCAAATTGATCAACTCGACGAGATTTTGCAGATTCCACAACACATCATGATTCAATCTTGTTGAATTTCCAAGAAAAATATGACATTATGTGGTCAAACACACTACTTTTGTGATTTTTCAAATTGTGAAGCTCGATAACTTCGTCAAATGAGGACCAAATTTGTTAAACAATGTGTCAAATTAGTCAGCTCGACGAGATTTTGAAGATGTCACAACACATTATGATTGGATCTTGTTAAATTTACAAGAAAAATTGTACTTTAGGTGCTCAAACACACAACTTTTGAGCCTTTTCACAATTTGAAGCTCGATAACTTCTTCAAATGAGGACCAAATTTATTAAACAATGTGTCAAATTAATCAGCTCGACGAGATTTTGAAGATGTCACAACACATTATGATTGGATCTTGTTAAATTTCCAAGAAAAATTGTACTTTAGGTGCTCAAACACACAACTTTTGAGCCTTTTCACAATTTGAAACTCGATAACTTCGGCAAATGAGGATCAAATTTGTTAAACAAAGTGTCAAATTAATCAGCTCGACGAGATTTTGAAGATGTCACAACACATCTTGATTCCATCTTGTTGAATTCCCAAGAAAAATAGCACATTATGTGGTCAAACACACTACTTTTGTGACTTTTCAAATTTTGAAGCTCGATAACTTCGGAAAATGAGGACCAAATTTGTTAAACAATGTGTCAAATTAATCAGCTCGACGAGATTTTGAAGATGTCACAACACATTATGATTGGATCTTGTTTAATTTCCATGAAAAATTGTACTTTAGGTGCTCAAACACACAAATTTTGAGCCTTTTCACAATTTGAAGCTTGATAACTTCGGCAAATGAGGACCAAATTTATTAAACAATGTGTCAAATTAATCAGCTCGACGAGATTTTGAAGATGTCACAACACATTATGATTGGATCTTGTTTAATTTCCATGAAAAATTGTACTTTAGGTGCTCAAACACACAAATTTTGAGCCTTTTCACAATTTGAAGCTCGATAACTTCGGCAAATGAGGTCCAAATTTGTTAAACAAAGTGTCGAATTCATCTGCTCAACAAGATTTTTAAGATGTCACAACACATCTTGATTGGATCTTGTTAAATTTCCAAGAAAAATTGTACTTTAGGTGCTCAAACACACAACTTTTGTGATTTTTCAAATTTCGAAGCTCGATAACTTCGGCAAATCAGGTCCAAATTTCTTAAACAAAGTGTCAAATTGATCAATTCGACGAGATTTTGCAGATTCCACAACACATCATGATTCAATCTTGTTGAATTTCCATGAAAAATAGTACATTATGTGGTCAAACACACTACTTTTTTGACTTTTCAAATTTTGAAGCTCGATAACTTCGGCAAATCAGGTCCAAATTTGTTAAACAAAGTGTCAAATTAATCAGCTCGACGAGATTTTGAAGATGTCACAACACATTATGATTGGATCTTGTTAAATTTACAAGAAAAATTGTACTTTAGGTGCTCAAACACACAACTTTTGAGCCTTTTCACAATTTGAAGCTCGATAACTTCGGCAAATGAGGACCAAATTTCTTAAACAAAGTGTCAAATTGATCAACTCGACGAGATTTTGCAGATTCCACAACACATCATGATTCCATCTTGTTGAATTTCCAAGAAAAATAGTACATTATGTGGTCAAACACACTACTTTTGTGATTTTTCAAATTTTGAAGCTCGATAACTTCGGCAAATCAGGTCCAAATTTGTTAAACAAAGTGTCGAATTCATCTGCTCAACGAGATCTTTAAGATGTCACAACACATCATGATTGCATCTTGTTGAATTTCCATGAAAAATAGTACATTATGTGGTCAAACACACTACTTTTTTGACTTTTCAAATTTTGAAGCTCGATAACTTCGGCAAATCAGGTCCAAATTTGTTAAACAAAGTGTCAAATTAATCAGCTCGACGAGATTTTGAAGATGTCACAACACATCATGATTGGATCTTGTTAAATTTCCAAGAAAAATTGTACTTTAGGTGCTCAAACACACAACTTTTGTGATTTTTCAAATTTCGAAGCTCGATAACTTCGGCAAATCAGGTCCAAATTTCTTAAACAAAGTGTCAAATTGATCAATTCGACGAGATCTTTAAGATGTCACAACACATCATGATTGCATCTTGTTGAATTTCCATGAAAAATAGTACATTATGTGGTCAAACACACTACTTTTTTGACTTTTCAAATTTTGAAGCTCGATAACTTCGGCAAATCAGGTCCAAATTTGTTAAACAAAGTGTCAAATTAATCAGCTCGACGAGATTTTGAAGATGTCACAACACATTATGATTGGATCTTGTTAAATTTACAAGAAAAATTGTACTTTAGGTGCTCAAACACACAACTTTTGAGCCTTTTCACAATTTGAAGCTCGATAACTTCGGCAAATGAGGACCAAATTTATTAAACAATGTGTAAAATTAATCAGCTCGACGAGATTTTGAAGATGTCACAACACATTATGATTGGATCTTGTTAAATTTCCAAGAAAAATTGTACTTTAGGTGCTCAAACACACAACTTTTGAGCCTTTTCACAATTTGAAATTCGATAACTTCGGCAAATGAGGATCAAATTTGTTAAACAAAGTGTCAAATTAATCAGCTCGACGAGATTTTGAAGATGTCACAACACATCTTGATTCCATCTTGTTGAATTCCCAAGAAAAATAGCACATTATGTGGTCAAACACACTACTTTTGTGACTTTTCAAATTTTGAAGCTCGATAACTTCGGCAAATGAGGACCAAATTTGTTAAACAAAGTGTCGAATTCATCTGCTCAACGAGATCTTTAAGATGTCACAACACATCTTGATTCCATCTTGTTGAATTTCCAAGAAAAATAGTACTTTAGGTGCTCAAACACACAACTTTTTTGACTTTTCAAATTTTGAAGCTCGATAACTTCGGCAAATGAGGACCAAATTTGTTAAACAAAGTGTCGAATTAATCAACTCGACGAGATCTTTAAGATGTCACAACACATCATGATTGCATCTTGTTGAATTTCCAAGAAAAATAGTACATTATGTGGTCAAACACACTACTTTTGTGATTTTTCAAATTTTGAAGCTCGATAACTTCGGCAAATCAGGTCCAAATTTCTTAAACAAAGTGTCAAATTAATCAGCTCGACGAGATTTTGAAGATGTCACAACACATCTTGATTCCATCTTGTGGAATTTCCAAGAAAAATAGTACTTTAGGTGCTCAAACACACAACTTTTTTGACTTTTCAAATTTTGAAGCTCGATAACTTCGGCAAATGAGGTCCAAATTTCTTAAAAAAAGTGTCAAATTGATCAACTCGACGAGATTTTGCAGATTCCACAACACATCATGATTCCATCTTGTTGAATTTCCAAGAAAAATAGTACATTATGTGGTCAAACACACTACTTTTGTGATTTTTCAAATTTTGAAGCTCGATAACTTCGGCAAATCAGGTCCAAATTTGTTAAACAAAGTGTCGAATTCATCTGCTCAACGAGATCTTTAAGATGTCACAACACATCATGATTGCATCTTGTTGAATTTCCATGAAAAATAGTACATTATGTGGTCAAACACACTACTTTTTTGACTTTTCAAATTTTGAAGCTCGATAACTTCGGCAAATCAGGTCCAAATTTGTTAAACAAAGTGTCAAATTAATCAGCTCGACGAGATTTTGAAGATGTCACAACACATCATGATTGGATCTTGTTAAATTTCCAAGAAAAATTGTACTTTAGGTGCTCAAACACACAACTTTTGTGATTTTTCAAATTTCGAAGCTCGATAACTTCGGCAAATCAGGTCCAAATTTCTTAAACAAAGTGTCAAATTGATCAATTCGACGAGATCTTTAAGATGTCACAACACATCATGATTGCATCTTGTTGAATTTCCATGAAAAATAGTACATTATGTGGTCAAACACACTACTTTTTTGACTTTTCAAATTTTGAAGCTCGATAACTTCGGCAAATCAGGTCCAAATTTGTTAAACAAAGTGTCAAATTAATCAGCTCGACGAGATTTTGAAGATGTCACAACACATTATGATTGGATCTTGTTAAATTTACAAGAAAAATTGTACTTTAGGTGCTCAAACACACAACTTTTGAGCCTTTTCACAATTTGAAGCTCGATAACTTCGGCAAATGAGGACCAAATTTATTAAACAATGTGTAAAATTAATCAGCTCGACGAGATTTTGAAGATGTCACAACACATTATGATTGGATCTTGTTAAATTTCCAAGAAAAATTGTACTTTAGGTGCTCAAACACACAACTTTTGAGCCTTTTCACAATTTGAAATTCGATAACTTCGGCAAATGAGGATCAAATTTGTTAAACAAAGTGTCAAATTAATCAGCTCGACGAGATTTTGAAGATGTCACAACACATCTTGATTCCATCTTGTTGAATTCCCAAGAAAAATAGCACATTATGTGGTCAAACACACTACTTTTGTGACTTTTCAAATTTTGAAGCTCGATAACTTCGGCAAATGAGGACCAAATTTGTTAAACAAAGTGTCGAATTCATCTGCTCAACGAGATCTTTAAGATGTCACAACACATCTTGATTCCATCTTGTTGAATTTCCAAGAAAAATAGTACTTTAGGTGCTCAAACACACAACTTTTTTGACTTTTCAAATTTTGAAGCTCGATAACTTCGGCAAATGAGGACCAAATTTGTTAAACAAAGTGTCGAATTGATCAACTCGACGAGATCTTTAAGATGTCACAACACATCATGATTGCATCTTGTTGAATTTCCAAGAAAAATAGTACATTATGTGGTCAAACACACTAATTTTGTGATTTTTCAAATTTTGAAGCTCGATAACTTCGGCAAATCAGGTCCAAATTTCTTAAACAAAGTGTCAAATTAATCAGCTCGACGAGATTTTGAAGATGTCACAACACATCTTGATTCCATCTTGTGGAATTTCCAAGAAAAATAGTACTTTAGGTGCTCAAACACACAACTTTTTTGACTTTTCAAATTTTGAAGCTCGATAACTTCGGCAAATGAGGTCCAAATTTCTTAAAAAAAGTGTCAAATTGATCAACTTGACGAGATTTTGCAGATTCCACAACACATCATGATTGCATCTTGTTGAATTTCCAAGAAAAATAGTACTTTAGGTGCTCAAACACACTACTTTTGTGACTTTTCAAATTTTGAAGCTCGATAACTTCGGCAAATGAGGTCCAAATTTGTTAAACAAAGTGTCAAATTAATCAGCTCAACGAGATCTTTAAGATGTCACAACACATCATGATTGCATCTTGTTGAATTTCCAAGAAAAATAGTACTTTAGGTGCTCAAACACACTACTTTTGTGATTTTTCAAATTTTGAAGCTCGATAACTTCGTCAAATGAGGACCAAATTTGTTAAACAATGTGTCAAATTAGTCAGCTCGACGAGATTTTGAAGATGTCACAACACATTATGATTGGATCTTGTTAAATTTACAAGAAAAATTGTACTTTAGGTGCTCAAACACACAACTTTTTTGACTTTTCAAATTTTGAAGCTCGATAACTTCGGCAAATGAGGTCCAAATTTCTTAAACAAAGTATCAAATTGATCAACTCGACGAGATCTTTAAGATGTCACAACACATCATGATTGCATCTTGTTGAATTTCCAAGAAAAATAGTACATTATGTGGTCAAACACACTACTTTTGTGATTTTTCAAATTTTGAAGCTCGATAACTTCGGCAAATGAGGTCCAAATTTCTTAAACAAAGTGTCAAATTGATCAACTCGACAAGATCTTTAAGATGTCACAACACATCTTGATTCCATCTTGTGGAATTTCCAAGAAAAATAGTACTTTAGGTGCTCAAACACACAACTTTTGAGACTTTTCACAATTTGAAACTCGATAACATCGGCAAATGAGGTCCAAATTTCTTAAACAAAGTGTCAAATTAATCAGCTCGACGAGATTTTGAAGATGTCACAACACATCATGATTGGATCTTGTTAAATTTCCAAGAAAAAGTGTACTTTAGGTGCTCAAACACACAACTTTTTTGACTTTTCAAATTTTGAAGCTCGATAACTTCGGCAAATGAGGTCCAAATTTCTTAAATAAAGTGTCAAATTGATCAACTCGACGAGATCTTTAAGATGTCACAACACATCTTGATTCCATCTTGTTGAATTTCCAAGAAAAATAGTACATTATGTGGTCAAACACACTACTTTTGTGATTTTTCAAATTTTGAAGCTCGATAACTTCGGCAAATGAGGTCCAAATTTCTTAAACAAAGTGTCAAATTGATCAACTCGACGAGATCTTTAAGATGTCACAACACATTATGATTGGATCTTGTTGAATTTCCAAGAAAAATAGTACATTATCTGGTCAAACACACTACTTTTGTGATTTTTCAAATTTTGAAGCTCGATAACTTCGGCAAATCAGGTCCAAATTTCTTAAACAAAGTGTCGAATTCATCTGCTCAACGAGATTTTGCAGATTCCACAACACATCATGATTCCATCTTGTTGAATTTCCAAGAAAAATAGTACATTATGTGGTCAAATACACTACTTTTGTGACTTTTCAAATTTTGAAGCTCGATAACTTCGGAAAATGAGGACCAAATTTGTTAAATAAAGTGTCGAATTCATTTGCTCAACGAGATCTTTAAGATGTCACAACACATCTTGATTCCATCTTGTTGAATTTCCAAGAAAAATAGTACATTATGTGGTCAAATACACTACTTTTGTGACTTTTCAAATTTTGAAGCTCGATAACTTCGGCAGATGAGGTCCAAATTTGTTAAACAAAGTGTCGAATTCATCTGCTCAACGAGATCTTTAAGATGTCACAACACGTCTTGATTCCATCTTGTTGAATTTCCAAGAAAAATAGTATATTTTGTGGTCAAACACACTACTTTTGTGATTTTTCAAATTTTGAAACTCGATAACTTCGGCAAATGAGGACCAAATTTGTTAAACAAAGTGTCAAATTAATAAGCTCGACGAGATTTTGAAGATGTCACAACACATCTTGATTCCATCTTGTTGAATTCCCAAGAAAAATAGTACATTATGTGGTCAAACACACTACTTTTGTGACTTTTCACAATTTGAAACTCGATAACTTCGGCAAATGAGGACCAAATTTGTTAAACAATGTGTCAAATTAATCAGCTCGACGAGATTTTGAAGATGTCACAACACATCATGATTGGATCTTGTTAAATTTCCAAGAAAAATTGTACTTTAGGTGCTCAAACACACAACTTTTGTGATTTTTCAAATTTCGAAGCTCGATAACTTCGGCAAATCAGGTCCAAATTTCTTAAACAAAGTGTCAAATTAATCAGCTCGACGAGATTTCGAAGATGTCACAACACATCTTGATTCCATCTTGTTGAATTCCCAAGAAAAATAGTACATTATGTGGTCAAACACACTACTTTTGTGACTTTTCACAATTTGAAACTCGATAACTTCGGCAAATGAGGACCAAATTTGTTAAACAATGTGTCAAATTAATCAGCTCGGCGAGATTTTGAAGATGTCACAACACATCATGATTGCATCTTGTTAAATTTCCAAGAAAAATTGTACTTTAGGTGCTCAAACACACAACTTTTGAGCCTTTTCACAATTTGAAACTCGATAACTTCGGCAAATGAGGACCAAATTTGTTAAACAAAATGTCAAATTAATAAGCTCGACGAGATTTTGAAGATGTCACAACACATCTTGATTCCATCTTGTTGAATTCCCAAGAAAAATAGTACATTATGTGGTCAAACACACTACTTTTGTGACTTTTCACAATTTGAAACTCGATAACTTCGGCAAATGAGGACCAAATTTGTTAAACAATGTGTCAAATTAATCAGCTCGACGAGATTTTGAAGATGTCACAACACATTATGATTGGATCTTGTTTAATTTCCAAGAAAAATTATACTTTAGGTTCTCAAACACACAACTTTTGAGCCTTTTCACAATTTGAAACTCGATAACTTCGGCAAATGAGGATCAAATTTATTAAACAATGTGTCAAATTAATCAGCTCGACGAGATTTTGAAGATGTCACAACACATCTTGATTCCATCTTGTGGAATTTCCAAGAAAAATAGTACATTATGTGGTCAAACACACTACTTTTGTGATTTTTCAAATTTTGAAGCTCGATAACTTCGGCAAATCAGGTCCAAATTTGTTAAACAAAGTGTCGAATTCATCTGCTCAACGAGATCTTTAAGATGTCACAACACATCATGATTGCATCTTGTTAAATTTCCAAGAAAAATAGTACTTTAGGTGCTCAAACACACAACTTTTGTGATTTTTCAAATTTTGAAGCTCGATAACTTCGGCAAATCAGGTCCAAATTTCTTAAACAAAGTGTCAAATTGATCAACTCGACGAGATTTTGCAGATTCCACAACACATCATGATTCCATCTTGTTGAATTTCCAAGAAAAATAGTACATTATGTGGTCAAACACACTACTTTTGTGACTTTTCACAATTTGAAACTCGATAACTTCGGCAAATGAGGACCAAATTTGTTAAACAATGTGTCAAATTAATCAGCTCGACGAGATTTTGAAGATGTCACAACACATCATGATTGGATCTTGTTAAATTTCCAAGAAAAATTGTACTTTAGGTGCTCAAACTCACAACTTTTTTGACTTTTCAAATTTTGAAGCTCGATAACTTCGGCAAATGAGGTCCAAATTTCTTAAAAAAAGTGTCAAATTGATCAACTCGACGAGATCTTTAAGATGTCACAACACATCATGATTGCATCTTGTTGAATTTCCAAGAAAAATAGTACTTTAGGTGCTCAAACACACAACTTTTTTGACTTTTCAAATTTTGAAGCTCGATAACTTCGGCAAATGAGGACCAAATTTGTTAAACAAAGTGTCGAATTCATCTGCTCAACGAGATCTTTAAGATGTCACAACACGTCTTGAGTCCATCTTGTTGAATTTCCAAGAAAAATAGTACATTATGTGGTCAAATACACTACTTTTGTGACTTTTCAAATTTTGAAGCTCGATAACTTCGGAAAATGAGGACCAAATTTGTTAAATAAAGTGTCGAATTCATTTGCTCAAGGAGATCTTTAAGATGTCACAACACATCTTGATTCCATCTTGTTGAATTTCCAAGAAAAATAGTACATTATGTGGTCAAATACACTACTTTTGTGACTTTTCAAATTTTGAAGCTCGATAACTTCGGAAAATGAGGACCAAATTTGTTAAACAAAGTGTCGAATTCATTTGCTCAACGAGATCTTTAAGATGTCACAACATATCTTGATTCCATCTTGTTGAATTTCCAAGAAAAATAGTACTTTAGGTGCTCAAACACACAACTTTTGTGATTTTTCAAATTTTGAAGCTCGATAACTTCGGCAAATGAGGTCCAAATTTGTTAAACAAAGTGTCAAATTAATCAGCTCAACGAGATCTTTAAGATGTCACAACACATCATGATTGCATCTTGTTGAATTTCCAAGAAAAATAGTACTTTAGGTGCTCAAACACACTACTTTTTTGACTTTTCAAATTTTGAAGCTCGATAACTTCGGCAAATGAGGTCCAAATTTCTTAAACAAAGTGTCAAATTAATCAGCTCAACGAGATCTTTAAGATGTCACAACACATCATGATTGCATCTTGTTGAATTTCCAAGAAAAATAGTACTTTAGGTGCTCAAACACACAACTTTTTTGACTTTTCAAATTTTGAAGCTCGATAACTTCGGCAAATGAGGACCAAATTTGTTAAACAAAGTGTCGAATTGATCTGCTCAACGAGATCTTTAAGATGTCACAACACATCATGATTGCATCTTGTTAAATTTCCAAGAAAAATAGTACTTTAGGTGCTCAAACACACAACTTTTGTGATTTTTCAAATTTTGAAGCTCGATAACTTCGGCAAATCAGGTCCAAATTTCTTAAACAAAGTGTCAAATTGATCAACTCGACGAGATTTTGCAGATTCCACAACACATCATGATTCCATCTTGTTGAATTTCCAAGAAAAATAGTACATTATGTGGTCAAACACACTACTTTTGTGACTTTTCACAATTTGAAACTCGATAACTTCGGCAAATGAGGACCAAATTTGTTAAACAATGTGTCAAATTAATCAGCTCGACGAGATTTTGAAAATGTCACAACACATCATGATTGCATCTTGTTGAATTTCCAAGAAAAATAGTACATTATGTGGTCAAACACACTACTTTTGTGATTTTTCAAATTTTGAAGCTCGATAACTTCGGCAAATCAGGTCCAAATTTCTTAAACAAAGTGTCAAATTAATCAGCTCGACGAGATTTTGAAGATGTCACAACACATCATGATTGGATCTTGTTAAATTTCCAAGAAAAATTGTACTTTAGGTGCTCAAACTCACAACTTTTTTGACTTTTCAAATTTTGAAGCTCGATAACTTCGGCAAATGAAGTCCAAATTTCTTAAAAAAAGTGTCAAATTGATCAACTCGACGAGATCTTTAAGATGTCACAACACATCATGATTGCATCTTGTTGAATTTCCAAGAAAAATAGTACTTTAGGTGCTCAAACACACAACTTTTTTGACTTTTCAAATTTTGAAGCTCGATAACTTCGGCAAATGAGGACCAAATTTGTTAAACAAAGTGTCGAATTCATCTGCTCAACGAGATCTTTAAGATGTCACAACACGTCTTGATTCCATCTTGTTGAATTTCCAAGAAAAATAGTATATTATGTGGTCAAACACACTACTTTTGTGACTTTTCAAATTTTGAAGCTCGATAACTTCGGAAAATGAGGACCAAATTTGTTAAATAAAGTGTCGAATTCATTTGCTCAACGAGATCTTTAAGATGTCACAACACATCTTGATTCCATCTTGTTGAATTTCCAAGAAAAATAGTACATTATGTGGTCAAATACACTACTTTTGTGACTTCAAATTTTGAAGCTCGATAACTTCGGAAAATGAGGACCAAATTTGTTAAACAAAGTGTCGAATTCATTTGCTCAACGAGATCTTTAAGATGTCACAACACATCTTGATTCCATCTTGTTGAATTTCCAAGAAAAATAGTACTTTAGGTGCTCAAACACACAACTTTTGTGATTTTTCAAATTTTGAAGCTCGATAACTTCGGCAAATGAGGTCCAAATTTGTTAAACAAAGTGTCAAATTAATCAGCTCGACAAGGTTATGAAGATGTCACAACACATCATGATTGCATCTTGTTGAATTTCCAAGAAAAATAGTACTTTATGTGCTCAAACACAAAACTTTTGTGACTTTTCCAATTTTGAAGCTCGATAACTTCGGCAAATGAGGTCCAAATTTCTTAAACAAAGTGTCAAATTAATCAGCTCAACGAGATCTTTAAGATGTCACAACACATCATGATTGCATCTTGTTGAATTTCCAAGAAAAATAGTACTTTAGGTGCTCAAACACACTACTTTTTTGACTTTTCAAATTTTGAAGCTCGATAACTTCGGCAAATGAGGTCCAAATTTCTTAAACAAAGTGTCAAATTAATCAGCTCAACGAGATCTTT